>NC_060124.1:506149935-507349935 GCF_021461395.2 Schistocerca americana | reverse complement strand
TCCAGAGCCACTGAGCGACTTCCAGGGTAAGCAGTCCGCTTTGACGCGCGGAGTTCGTGCAGTAGGTCCAGATAAGTGCGACGAGACGGGAAGTGCAAGCTGGGACAGACAGAACAACTGCAGTGCCTGTGCCGGTATAGAAATGAGCCAACAATCCCTTACTCGTCAATCCTTTCGCTGGTGCTTGCGTCCTAATAGTGCGCACGTCCGTGTGCGGTCGGCACGCTACACACGGCAGTGCCCGCCGTGCCGGACACTACACTGTGCCGACAAAAGTCATGGGATGCCTCCTAATATTGTGTCGGACCACCTTTTTCCCGTTGTACTACTGCAACTCGACGTGGCGTGGACTCAACGCTGCGGAAACACAGAGTCACGCTGCATCTTCAGCTGTTCATAACTGCGAAAGCTTTTGCCGCTGCAGGATTTTTTGCACGAACTGACATCCCGATTACGTTCCATAAATGTTAATGTGACTCATTTCGGGAGATACCGGAGGCCACATCATCCGCTCGAGCTGGCCTGACTGTTCTTCAGAACAAAAAATGTGTGTGAAATCTTATGGGACTTAACTGCGAAGGTCATTAGTCCCTAAGCTTACACACTACTTAACCTAAATTGTCCTAAGGACAAACACACACACCCATGTCCGAGGGAGGACTCGAACCTCCGCCGGGACCAGCCGCACAGTCCATGACTGCAGCGCCAAAGACCGCTCGGCTAATCCCGCGTGGCTCTTCAAAACAATCGCCAACAATTGTGGCCCAGTGACATGATGCACTATCACCCATGCACTATCATCCACAAAAATTCCATCGTTTTTTGAGAAGGGGAAGTCCCTGAATGGCTGCAAATGTTCTCCACGTAGCCGAATATAAGCATTTCCCGTCAATTATAGATTCAGTTCTACCAGAGGACTCAGCATCTAAACACAGTCCACACCATTATGGAGCCACTACCAACTTCCACAGTGCCTTGTTGACAGATTAGGTTGAAACGTCCCCTTAGACAAATTTTAAAATGGCACTGCTGGAAAACCTCTTACGTTATTTGATTTTCAAACAGCTGTGCAAAACTGAACGTACTCAGATATTTCTCTCTTTACTTATTCTGATCATCACTAAGCTGACACACAATATTTTTAGCGCAACGCAATCTGACTTTGAATAATCCCCACAAAAGAATGGCTCTGACTAACAATAACCTATACCTTTCATGAATCACTTACCTCACAAAAATCTTCGTTACTCGAACTACTGCAATACAGGGAGCGCCAATACTGTAGCTAAATAAAAGAGTCTAAATGCTGAAGGCACTAACTACTGATAGGCATAGTTAGCAAATGAAAGATTTTGATAGAGAACAAACAATGTATTTACAGGGTGTTTCAAAAATGACCGGTATATTTGAAACGGCAATAAAAACTAAACGAGTAGCGATAGAAATACACCGTTTGTTGCAATATGCTTGGGACAACAGTACATTTTCAGGCAGACAAACTTTCGAAATTACAGTAGTTACAATTTTCAACATCAGATGGCGCTGCAAGTGATGTGAAAGATATAGAAGACAACGCAGTCTGTGGGTGCGCCATTCTGTACGTCGTCTTTCTGCTGTAAGCGTGTGCTGTTCACAACGTGCAAGTGTGCTGTAGACAACATCGTTTAGTCCTTAGAACAGAGGATTTTTCTGGTGTTGGAATTCCACCGCCTAGAACACAGTGTTGTTGCAACAAGACGAAGTTTTCAACGGAGGTTTAATGTAACCAAAGGACCGAAAAGCGATACAATAAAGGATCTGTTTAAAAATTTCAACGGACTGGAAACGTGACGGATGAACGTGCTGGAAAGGTAGGGCGACCGCATACGGCAACCACAGAGGGCAACGCGCAGCTAGTGCAGCAGGTGATCCAACAGCGGCCTCGGGTTTCCGTTCGCCGTGTTGCAGCTGCGGTCCAAATGACGCCAACGTCCACGTATCGTCTCATGCGCCAGAGTTTACACCTCTATCCATACAAAATTCAAATGCGGCAACCCCTCAGCGCCGCTACCATTGCTGCACGAGAGACATTCGCTAACGATATAGTGCACAGGATTGATGACGGCGATATGCGTGTGGGCAGCATTTGGTTTACCGACGAAGCTTATTTTTACCTGGACGGCTTCGTCAAGAAACAGAACTGGCGCATATGGGGAACCGAAAAGCCCCATGTTGCAGTCCCATCGTCCCTGCATCCTCAAAAAGTACTGGTCTGGGCCGCCATTTCTTCCAAAGGAATCATTGGCCGATTTTTCAGATCCGAAACGATTACTGCATCACGCTATCTGGACATTCTTCGTGAATTTGTGGCGGTACAAACTGCCTTAGACGACACTGCGATTACCTCGTGGTTTATGCAAGATGGTGCCCGGCCACATCGCACGGCCGACGTCTTTAATTTCCTGAATGAATATTTCGATGATCGTGTGATTGCTTTGGGCTATCCGAAACATACAGGAGGCGGCGTGGATTGGCCTCCCTATTCGCCAGACATGAACCCCTGTGACTTCTTTCTGTGGGGACACTTGAAAGACCAGGTGTACCGCCAGAATCCAGAAACAATTGAACAGCTGAAGCAGTACATCTCATCTGCATGTGAAGCCATTCCGCCAGACACGTTGTCAAAGGTTTCGGGTAATTTCATTCAGAGACTACGCCATATTATTGCTACGCATGGTGGATATGTGGAAAATATCGTACTATAGAGTTTCCCAGACCGCAGCGCCATCTGTTGTTGAAAATTGTAACTACTGTAATTTCGAAAGTTTGTCTGCCTGAAAATGTACTGTTGTCCCAAGCATATTGCAACAAACGGTGTATTTCTATCGCTGCTCGTTCAGTTTTTATTGCCGTTTCAAATATACCGGTCATTTTTGAAACACCCTGTACCTTAATAATGTTCAAAAGTCATCATGTATATATCTATCAATTCTGACATCTATCTTTGATTATAGCAACCTCTCAAAACTCTGGCATCTCTCTCTCTCTCTCTCTCTCTCTCTCTCTCTCCACAACCACCACTGCTGCGGCTCACATCCAACTGCACAACGCTACGTGCTGTTCACATCCAATTGCCCAACACTACACAAGCGAATATTCCAACAGTGAGTCCAACCAGCCACAGACTGCACACAACACAGGCAGTGGTTTTCATACAGAGCGCTCTTTGGCGTTACCAACATAAAAACCTAAACAGCCTACTTACAAGGTCCATGGCTTCGTGCGGTCTGTACCACACTCGAACCCTACCATCAGCTCTTACAAACTGAAATCGAGACTCATCTCACCAGCCATGTTTTTCCAGTCGTCTACGGTCCAACGAGAGGGTGACGAGCCCAGGAGAGGCGCTACAGGTGATGTGCTGTTAGCAAAGGCACTCGCGTCGGTCGTCTGCTACCACAGCCCATTAACGCTCGTCCGTCGTACGCCACACACTGATTTCTGTGGTTATTTCACGCAGTGTTGCTTGTCTGTTAGCACTGACAATCATCGTAACCGCCGCTTCCCTCGATCTTTAAGTGAAAGCCGTCGGCCACAGCGTTGTTCGAACGTTCGAATGTGTGTGAATTCCTAAGGGACCAAATTGCTGAGGTCATCGGTCCCTAGACTTACACATTACTTAAACTAACTTATGCTAAGAACGACACACACACCCATTCCCGAGGGAGGACTCGAACCTCCGACGAGAGGGGCCGCGCTATCCGTAACATGGCGCCTCAAACCGCGTCGCCACTCTGTGCGGCGCGTTGTCCGTGGTGGGAGGTAGTACCTGCGATTTGGTATTCTCGGAGCAATTTTGACACTGTATCTCGAAATACTGAATTTCCCAACGATTTCTAAAATGGAATGTCCTATGCGTTTAGCTCCACCTACCATTCCGCGTTCAAAGTCTGGTCCATCGTGCTACCACAATCGCAATGGAATCCTACTCACATGAATCACCTGAATACAGATGACAGCTCCACCAACGCACTACCCTTTTATACCTTGTGTACGCGATATTTTAGCCATCTGTAATCTGTATAAGTGCTTTTCGCTATCCCCGTCTTTTCTCACCTCGTTGTATATGGTACTGAGCACTGCAGGCCTGCTGCAATGTTATTATCGCAGACTTTCCTGCATTTACTCTCATCAATAAGTTCTTTAAATAAATTTTCTTTATTACAGAACTTAACTCCCTAAAACTAGAAGACATTACACAGAAACACATTTCAGGAAGTTTTTTGTGTGAAATATTTCGAAAGAAGGTACAACAGGCAGCCTCACATCACATTGTTTATTGCGTTGTTTTTTCTCGCTGCATTAGTCGACCACAACATTACTGCACTTGGGAGTGAGGGCGCTTCGGTCGACCTTACGGCGAGTTTTTATCGTGATATTTCGCGAGAACACCTACACTTGACAGTAAATGCACAACTGTCTTGGTACCATTCGCTGGTGATGCATTTTCCTTAGTCACCACTTCACTTGTTTACTGTAGTCACCGCGTGTTTCTGATAACAGCCACGTCATGCCAAGTGCAATAATTTCGTGGTCAAGTAATATTTCGTGAAGGTAAGCTGTCTTTGAGTACGTGGAAAAATACTAACAATTTTCATAAATTTTATATATTTCTAACAAAAACGTGCACTCTTAGTAGGATGAAAATTGTAGAACAATAGCATTGTTTCTTGCTGAATACTTTGACATACAGTTTCTCACATTAGTTCTCTTATGGACTTTATTACAATATTTTGTGAAGATTAGTAAATTGCATGTACTAGTTGCCAGTCAATACTTGGAATCTACGTACTGGTTATCTTACTTAGATACTTGAAACTTAGTACACAGTACATATTGACAACTTGTCTATCTAAAAAGTAGACAACAGACTTGTCATTTTAGTCACAAGTTTTTATTCACGAAATATTTATATCTAATAATTAAAGTTACCCTTTCATAAATAATCAGTATGTATTCTTCCTGTTCATAGTACATTAGAGTCTGTGTTCTACTTTACTCCAAGTAGTATCCTGAAACATAGCAAAAAAATCTCAAACCTCTGCCTCAAATAGATTTTTTCTGCATAATATAAACATGTCAGGAAATTTAATTCTCAGGAAAATCAGTTCAAAGTTATATTTGATCTATGGCTCTCAGCTGCCGCTCCTAATACTGTACATTCCCGCTGCGTAGTCTTATTAGTTTACATGTTCCTCGTCTTCCTGCTTGCTTTCCTGGTTTTTTTCCTGTTATTCTGGCCTCTTTAGTTGCTTCAAAGACCCACTTTACAGTATGGGCCACGCTCATGTAATCAACTGCCACCAGGAATGGACTAGTACTGAATCCAAAATATATTCCTAGCACCTCTAGAGCTTTACAACAGAACCAGAACACTTTTCTGAAGGTATGATAACTTCAGAGGATGACAAAATACCAAAAACTCAAACTACGGAAATATTTATAAACAAATCAGCGTCGAAAATCAAAGATACAATAGCGAATGGCATCACAAAGCATGTTTTCCAATAGGGCTGCTAACTAGAAAAGGAGCTGTATAGTATATCTGTCTTGAATGGGAATATACTGACAACATTTGACCTGTGAAAGCAGCAGAAACGTAGATGAGGCTGCACAGCAAGAGCTATTTAAGTTGGTTTTTAAACAACTTCCCGATGGCCAATTCAATTCTTTTAACTACCATTTTGTTCGAAAATCTCTAAACATCGTTTTAAGGGGAAAAATAAAAATCGACTTTTTGAAATGGATTTACAGGAAACCGGCCTTAAAGGTCATTTCTGTTTACTGACGATTCAGCGGTGCTTGGAAAGTGCCTTTCTTGAATGGATTTTCCTAGTCTGGTCGACGAGCTCCTGATGCTTTCATTTCTTGGTGGTACGTCTCTAAAATCTCACAAATGTTGCTGAGATGAAATTCGGTGACTGAAGTACTCTTTCCTTTATGAACTTCGTAAATAACGTGGTAATTTAGCATGCACCTGACTTACGAATGAAAAAAGAGTTTTTTGTTCCGATTCAGTGTCTTGTAAACACATTTCATTGGACTAATTAGCATGTCGTACTTGTCCACTGTACCCATATACTCATTGTAATCCAACACACATTCTGGCTTAAATTTTTCAGCATTAGTTTGAATGTCCATTTTCGCAGCTGATTTCATCGCATCTGATGCCGTGTCATCAGTATACACACGTCTCTTCTGTCGAATTCCATCTCGCATATTTGCTGCTGGGCTTCAAGTTGTAGCGTACATTAGTTCGAACTGTACCTACTTGGTTCGTTCGTCTTTCACGCAAATAGTGGAAGATAGATGGACTTCCGCGCAAACTGTTCACCTGTAGCGCATGCATTTACCAAGAAAACCTCAAAACGTATACATTGACGTTAGCACTCCTGGTACGCTCGTTTATATACGTCGTCATCTCTGGAGACACGATGACTGTTTATGGATATACAAGCTCTGCATTTTTCCAAGTATACCATGTAAAAATATGACCGATGCATGAATAGAACCGTAAATTCACCAAGACTGCCTTTAGGTCTTAACAAATTTTCTGTGACTGCCCCACTGATTACGCGTCACACGTCCAAGCAGCATTCCAGTTCGTCCCATACATTGCGTAGAAGCATTCTGATGCGTTCTCTGAGCTTTTTCAGAGTTGTTGGCGTTGGGGTACGTAAACAGGATCTTTAACCTAGGAAAAAGTCAAAAGGCGTTAGGTCAGGTGCTTTGGGAGCCAAGGGAACAGAGATAGTATGTCCAACCCAAAGATGCGAAAGTTAGTTGTTTAACTAGCGGCAATCATTGAAGCTTGAATGATTGGATGCCCCATATTACTGGAAGGCGTCAGTTGCGGAAATAACCACAACTGCAGCAAAACAAGGTA
This sequence comes from Schistocerca americana, assembly GCF_021461395.2. Taxonomy (NCBI): domain Eukaryota; kingdom Metazoa; phylum Arthropoda; class Insecta; order Orthoptera; family Acrididae; genus Schistocerca; species Schistocerca americana. Next base: position 507,343,010 of record NC_060124.1, on the reverse strand, counting down.
AGAGATACCCTCAAACTCTCCTCACAGAAGAAAAACGGCCCGTATACCTTCGAATCTTGTTCATACGCCACAATTTCATGAGGATTTTCAGTGTTCCAGACCCTCAAGGTGTAGCGGTTAGCTTTTCATATGAATGGAAGGTCACTTCGTCCACGAATATCAGCTTGGAGGCGAAATGTTCATCCTCAACCTATTCCTGCATTCTGGTGTAAAATTGAAGCCACCGGCCAATATCTTCTGGTTTTAATTGTTGCACAAGCTTCAGATGGCACGGTTTGAAACGCAACCACCGTCACAAAATCTTCCAGTTAACTGCGCTATTCCAAGTTCGTGGCTTGCGCGGATCATTATTGTTTTGGAAGGCGTCAGTTGCCCTCTCCATTTTACATATTCACATACACCTTTTCCTTTAATCCAAATAAATACAGATTCATTGGGATTGCGTTTTCTTTTGTTACGTGTATACAATACAAGTGGAGAAGTAGAATCATAAGCAGATTTACCAAAGTCTTTATTAGCAATTTCAAACATATGGTAAGTACGATAGGCAATTACATCTCTATCATTAAAAGTTTCAAGTCCAGGTACACTTGACACTCCACTACCACCTCTCACTATGGCAACTGTGAACCATCCATTTCCATGTGAGAATGTGTCGTTTATATCCAAGCTAAAATGTGCATGTGGCACACTCTGTAGCACCACAACTCTTTGGATGATCATACATTTTTACGTGTTTTGCGAAGTTTGCCTTATTAGTTGTGCTGGGTATTATTCTTGTAAATGGGTTGCCAAATTACAAATACTATTTTTTTTTTTTTAAGAAAGTGAATACGCATGGAATATTAACATTTTATAAGTCGACACGATGGCTTGGTCAGGGAAAGATACTGTCAAAGAGTGTAACAAATTGTAAATGCATTATCGCTTGGCGTGCGAGCGCGCCAAAAAAGTAGAAGTTGGGAGTCACGAGGAGACTGTTGGTGTCGTTGGTTGTGCGTACGAGCGTGTGTGGCTATACAAAAGTACAGAGATGAAAAGTCTGTTTCCGAAGTACGGAGCAGTAAAGACTGAAATGACTGTTTTGGCGGATGTTTACTATGGGAAAGCTATGTGTATGTAACGTATTGGGCAAAGCACTAACGTAACAAAAGTAATTCACATTACATCAAGAGTACTGTTGGCCCTTGTTATTGACTATGGTAAGGCAAGAAGATCAATCTGTGCCCTACTTACCGCTAAATGAAGCCACTCGACAAACCAATGGCATGATGAAGTGAAGTAAAATCTAGACTTTTTATAACTAGACTGACCAGCGTAGATGGAATTTTATTGCTTGAATAACTTTGTTATCGTGCCTATTGTCACATTAATAATTTTCCTAAATCATTATCCGAAGTCCTTATCCAAGTGAACCGAGATAGTCAGAAAGTGAACTGAAAATGAAGTGAACATTAATTTATTAGATTATCGAAACATAATTTTTCTAACTTTTGGACAGTTACGTAGTAATGAAATCTTTGTTTTAGTATGAGTAATGTCAGAAACAGGATGATGCAAAAGCCAGTATTAATTTATTTGCTAAAAGTAGAGTAACTTCCATAATAAAAAATTGGTAGTAAAGCTGAATTTCATTGTCAAAGCACAGTTCTAATTTACAGCTTGTGGCATAATTTAAACTTTTCTCACAAAGAAATATCAAATCAACTGCTAAACTCAAACACTATTTCTGCTCGCTACAATTACGACAGTCAGTATTACGGTGAGGAGTAACGTAGCAAAAAGTTTCTATCCACAGCCAGTAAACAGTCTCAGTTTAATTGATCTTTGAAAATTAATATCATATGTTGAATGTGGTTGCTTTTTTTATTATTATCTGACTACTGTGACATGTGTGGTGGTGAAGTGCTTGAAAGTGTGCGTTAGTTACTGTTCCTACGTCATGGTGCCAATCACTATTCTTACGTAAGATTGCTTACGAGTGTAAAGTTCAGTTCCAATTTAATTATTCTTGTTCCTGTGAGGAACTGGCGACCGTCGGTTATTTCGTTAATGACGTACTTTGAAAACTTTTCTTCCAAATTTTCCACTAACTACTGTTAATTTAAAAAAACTAGTTTACATAATTAAAAATATATTAAGTTAACCGAACTTTGTTGCTAAGCGTCATTCCTAGAATACTGAGCATTGGCGATTCGGCTAGAATTTCATCTACTTTTCTCGGTTTCGTATTATTCTTCGAAGTAGATGCTTTTCCCCACAGATAGTGACTTTAGGTACACGGTCATACAGAAAAGCTCAATTAGCTGTAGAGGTAGGAGGGTCATAACTTGGTCGACAGGTACTTTCCTGTTTACAGAGGCAACCGCGATAACAACGCACAGTTCTTTGTTTACATGGCTATTTTTTTCCCTTAATTCCTTCTGAATGAAAGCTGTAACGTTATAATATATAAACATCTCGCGTATTCCAACACACAGCAACACTTTTCTTACTTTGTTGTCATGCAGTGATGGCGACATTGTATCATATTACTCTTTCATTGTCTGACTATCATAGTTTGAAGATACCATTTGCTCCCATTTGCAATGCACGTTATGTGAATCAGTAGATCTTCCACTGCTAAACAACACATTGTATTGTAGTACTGAAACACTTCCGTGGAAAGATTACCTGATCCGCCAATATCCACTAACAAACAATGGCCTCAGGATCAGAGAGCCTGTAAGTCGTCTCTTTTCCAAGCAATGCTGTACTGTGGAGAAGTCATTTTGTTACATAGGTGTATTTTATCCACTACCTGTTTCCTTACAACAGCAATCTTGTGTAGTACTAAAAAGAAAATTAGGAATTATTTCTACTGTGGGAAATTATTTAATGTATTTTACTTTTGGTATTACAGCTTTTGCAGACAGCAGTTATAAAAATTTCAGTTCATGTTTTACATTCCAGATTAGTAATTTTAGTTGTACAGTTTGTTATTTTTCTCTTCTTTTTTGAGTGGGCAAGTCGTACCAAAGTGCCTTTTCGTCACTGCACTCGTAACGCCAACTAGTGGAAAATACAAACTCAGTCAGTCTGCAATTCTGTTCAAGCATAAATCGCTTTCATACACCTCATTCTTGGACTATATAGGATGTGTGTCAATAAAATAACGGGACTACTGCTGTAAAACATTTGAAACAGTGCTGGAAACTCCTTGACGACGCGTGCAGCGTCTTCTTTCACTGCTTCAACGGACTGAGGTTTGTTCCTTTTACTGCAGATTTGACCCTGTGGGATAGGTAAAAGTAACATGGTGCTAGGCCAGGCGAATGAGGTAGCTGATCTTACACTGGGATGCTGTACTTCGATAGAAGCCTCGTAAAAGACAATGCGATCAGAGCCGGTACGTTAACTTGATGCTGAATCCATGAATTTGTTCTTCCTCGCTTCGTGTCGTTTCTTCTCTTGTATTCTCACGAAACTGAAGAAGAACCTCAAGTTAGTAATGCTGATTAACAGTTTGATCTTCAGGAATCCAGGGAAGATGCGCAACCGCAATATCGACAACCGCAGGGCCTCTCACAAGACGTCATGCACACGTGTCAGAGATTTATAAAAACACGTCGTTGTTCGCACAATTAATTATAATTATCGTTACAATTAAAGGTAACATAATGATTTATCGACTTTTAATATTTTAATCTAAGTGTGCTTCCTCGAGAGTGAGTTATCGTCAATAACTTGCAAATTAAGCATGAAACGCACTTGTTTTACAACTAGCTGTTTGCCGCTGAAAATTAACCAGAAACATGTCACCACTGTCATTAAATGTCAGTTAATAATGCATCAGCGATATAAGCCTTCAAGGCATATTATGATAACCAAGACAGGAAACTAATACGTCTCGAGTTGCTAGCGTAATGAATAATGTCGTGGTTAGAAGAGAAGTAAGATGTACGTTCGCATCCCGCTGCAATCAAACACTTCTTTTTATAGTATTAGCGTTGTTTACACGTTCTGGAACTTTCTTATGAATGTAATACAAGTATGTTGCGTAATATTCGAAGGTATTTGCATTTCTATGATTCTTGAACGAAGAATGAAATAAATATTTGACGATTTCTGAGTGTGTGGTTAAACAGGAACCTAAGAGCACAACTTAAACTGCTGTGAGTAAAACGAGGAACAATTACATTCATATCTTTCCTTGTCACAAAGTCGATAGCAGTTCCTGCGGTAGTTGGTACTGCGCATGACGTCAAAGTGGCATCACCTTTTCAGAAAGTCTTGTGAAATGAGTGACACCCGTTGCTAACTAATATGGGTAACGCTCGTTTCACAACAATTCACGCAAACTTGACATCATTTTGACGTCATACACAATATCGACTACACACCGGAAGCAGCTACTAGGGTAGCAGAGTACGTGTGGCGTGCACACGGGGGTTTTTTAGGTTAGAGGGACCCCCCCTTGGGCGAAACGATAAAATACCTGACGGCTTACCAGAGAGGACATTATCATCGTTGATAAAGAACGTCCGTCCTCAGAGACCAAAAACAGGAAAAGTCAACGTAATATTGGTAAACTGCAGGAGTATCCAGGGCAAGGTTCCTGAATTAGTATCTCTTATTGAAGGAAATAGTGCGCATATAGTATTAGGAACGGAAAGTTGGTTAAAACCGGAAGTGAACAATAACGAAATCCTAGACACAGGATAGGATGAACGCCAATGGTGGAGGAGTATTTATAGCAGTAAAGAATTCAATAATATCCAGTGAAGATATTAGCGAATGCGAATGTGAAATAATCTGGGTTAAGTTAAGTATCAAAGGTGGGTCAGATATGATAGTCGGATGCTTCTATAGACCACCTGCATCAGCAACCGTAGTAGTTGAGCGCCTCAGAGAGAACCTGCAGAACGTCGTGAAGAAGTTTCGTGATCATACTATTGTAATAGGGGGAGACTTCAATCTACCAGGTATAGAATGGGATAGTCACACAATCAGAACTGGAGCCAGGGACAGAGACTCTTGTGACATTATCCTGACTGCCTTGTCCGAGAATTACTTCGAGCAGATAGAGAACCAACTCGTGAAGCTAACGTTTTAGACCTCATAGCAACAAATAGACCGGAACTTTTCGACTCCGTGAATGTAGAAGAGGGTATCAGTGATCATAAGTCAGTGGTTGCATCAATGACTACAAGTGTAATAAGAAATGCCAAGAAAGGAAGGAAAATATATTTGCTTAACAAGAGTGATAGGGCACAAATCGCAGAATATCTGAGTGACCACCATCAAACGTTCATTTCTGAGGAAGAGGATGTGGAACAAAAATGGAAAAAATTCAGAAACATCGTCCAGTACGCCTTAGATAAGTTCGTACCGACTAAGGTCCAAAGCGAGGGGAAAGATCCACCGTGGTATAACAATCATGTACGAAAGGTACTACGGAAACAAAGAAAGCTTCATCATAGGTTTAAGAGTAGTCGAATCATAGCTGATAAGGAAAAGCTGAACGAAGCGAAAAAGAGCGTAAAGAGAGCAATGAGAGAAGCATTCAACGAATTCGAACATAAAACATTGGCAAACAATCTAAACAAGAACCCTAAAAAGTTTTGGTCATATGTAAAATCGGTAAGCGGATCTAAATCCCCTATTCAGTCACCCGTTGACCACGATGGCACCGAAACAGAGGACGACCGAAGAAAGGCAGAAATACTGAATTCAGTGTTCCGAAACTGTTTCACTGCGGAAAATCGTAACACGGTCCCTGACTTCAGCCGTCGCACGGACGCCAAAATGGAAAATATTGAAATAAACGATATCGGAATTGAAAAACAACTGCTATCACTTAGTAGCGGAAAAGCATCCGGACCAAACGAGATACCCTTAAGATTCTACAGTGATTATGCTAAAGAACTTGCCCCCTTTCTATCAGCAATTTATCGTAGATCGCTGGAAGAACGTAAAGTACCTAGCGACTGGAAGAAAGCGCAGGTCGTTCCCATTTTCAAGAAGGGTCATAAATCAGATGCAAATAATTATAGGCCTATTTCGCTTACGTCAATCTGTTGTAGAATAATGGAACATGTTTTGTGTTCTCGTATTATGACGTTCTTAGATAATACAAATCTCCTTCATCATAACCAACATGGATTCCGCAAACAGAGATCATGTGAAACTCAGCTCGCCCTATTTGCCCAAGAAATTCACAGTGCCGTAGACACTGGCGAGCAGATTGATGCCGTATTCCTGGACTTCAGGAAGGCATTTGATACGGTTCCGCACTTACGTTTAGTGAAAAAAATACGAGCTTACGGAATATTGGACCAGGTTTGTGATTGGATTCAGGATTTCCTAGAAGAAAGAACACAACATGTCATTCTTAACGGTTCAAAATCTGCAGATGTAGAGGTAATTTCGGGAGTACCGCAGGGAAGCGTGATAGGACCTTTATTGTTTACAATATACATAAATGACTTAGTTGACAACATCGGTAGCTCCGTGAGGCTATTTGCAGATGACACGGTTGTCTACAAGAAAGTAGCAACATCAGAAGACTCGTACGTACTCCAGGAGGACCTGCAGAGGATTAATGCATGGTGCGACAGCTGGCAGCTTTCCCTAAACGTAGATAAATGTAATATAATGCGCATACATAGGGGCAGAAATCCATTCCAGTACGATTATGCCATAGGTGGTAAATCATTGGAAGCGGTAACGACCGTAAAATACTTAGGAGTTACTATCCGGAGCGATCTGAAGTGGAATGATCACATAAAACAAATAGTGGGAAAAGCAGGCGCCAGGTTGAGATTCATAGGAAGAATTCTAAGAAAATGTGACTCATCGACGAAAGAAGTAGCTTACAAAACGCTTGTTCGTCCGATTCTTGAGTATTGCTCATCAGTATGGGACCCTTACCAGGTTGGATTAATAGAAGAGATAGACATGATCCAGCGAAAAGCAGCGCGATTCGTCATGGGGACATTTAGTCAGCGCGAGAGCGTTACGGAGATGCTGAACAAGCTCCAGTGGCGGACACTTCAAGAAAGGCGTTACGCAATACGGAGAGGTTTATTATCGAAATTACGAGAGAGCACATTCCGGGAAGAGATGGGCAACATATTACTACCGCCCACATATATCTCGCGTAATGATCACAACGAAAAGATCCGAGAAATTAGAGCAAATACGGAGACTTACAAGCAGTCGTTCTTCCCACGCACAATTCGTGAATGGAACAGGGAAGGGGGGATCAGATAGTGGTACAATAAGTACCCTCCGCCACACACCGTAAGGTGGCTCGCGGAGTGTAGATGTAGATGTAGATGTAGATATAAGAGTGCGCTCTTAGGAGTGAGTTATTATCTATCATCCATAATTTACAATTTAAGAATGAAACACACTGGTTTTATAATCTGCACTATGCTCGTTTCAGTGTAACGGAGCACTGAAAATTTATCACAAACACATCACTATTATCATTAAATGTCACTTAATAAAGCATCAACGATACAATCCTTCCAGACAGAATATAATAACCAAGACCGGAGTTAAACATCACACGGCTAAGCGCTAGCGTAATGAATATCGTCGCGGTTTGGGGAGTCGAAATTTGCTTGTTCGCATCCCATTACATGCAATTTTTTCATGTTAGGATTGTTAAGATATGATGCTCCTTTTTTATGAATATAATACAAGTATGTTCTGCAGTACTGGATGTTATGGAAGGATGAAATACATATTTATAGCGATTTCCGAGTATTTGGTTAGGCAGGAACCTGAGAGGACAGCTTAAATTGTTGCAACTGAAACGAGAAACAGTAAAATTCATATTCTTGCTTCTCACAAATATTTAGCTCTTTATTTCCGAAAATTTGCCGCCTTTCAAGTGTGTGGTTAGGCTGGAATCTAAGAGGACAATTTAAATTGCTGCGAGTGAAACGAGGAACGTTAAAATTCACATTCTTCCTTGTCACAAACATATCACTGTTTATTCACGAATGTGTGGCGTTTTCTGAGGGTATGGTTGGGCAGGAACCTAAGAGAACAGCTTTAAATGCTGTGAACGAAAACGAGATTAAATAAAATTTCTGTTTCTTCTCTTCACAAATATTTGTCTCTTTATTTCCGAATATATAGCGACTTTCGAGTATGTGGTTAGGCAGAAACCTGAAAGGACAGCTTAAATGGCTGAAAGTAAATCGAGGAGGAATAATATTCATATTCTTCCTTGTCACAAAGTTGTTAGCCGACCTTGCGGTCGTCGAAATTGCACGTAACGTCAAAGTGACGTCACTTTTGTAGGAATTGTTCTGAAACGAGCATTACCCAGCTAATGAGGGTAGCATTCATCTCACGCTAGGTGAGGAGAACCCTACGTCATAGTGACGTAACTCTACGTCATCGTGACGTAATAAACCTAAATCGACTTCGCGAGAACGTATATCGATCTTTGCAGTTGTACCACAGAGGTTGTACGGTAACGTGAAAGCTAAATGCAAATACATGTGTAGAGACGAAGTTACAGCAGTTGTTTGGTATGTTCAGCCCAGCTGAATTAGTTATTGAGCTGTAACCCGAACAATTTTCGATGTTATTGTTTGTTTCTTGAGCATAATGAATGTCAGGACGAAGGAACCATAAAGAAACTAAAAAACGAAACGCTTGCAGTCATTTTTTTTTAATCCTATACATCATCCATATATCATGTGGTCAGAAACGTGAAATAATTAATTATTAAGCTGTAATCCAAAGAATTCGGGATTTTATTGGGTATTTCATGTACATAAGGCGTAAGTCAAAAAAAGCTTGTAGTCATTTTTTAAAAAAATCCCACGAATCGTACATGATTGTGTCGACAGAAATGTGAATAATTAATTATTAAGCTCTGATCCCAAGAATGTGGGATGTTATTGTGTGTTTCATGAACATAACGAATATCTGAACGAAGGAACCATAACAATAACGAAAGTCAAAAATACCGTCTAGTCATTTTATTAAAATCCGATTAATTGTGCATAAATCATGTGGATATAAACGTGAAATAGAGAGAAACTAAATTGTTTCATATTTTTAAAAGGCCAATGGATTGTACAAAATTCTTCTGGGCAGAAACGTTAAACCGAGAAATTAATTTGGTTCCAAAGATAATTTTGAATATTGCTGGAATTTTAATTTTGCCTTCATGTTGCAGATCAACTCAGAAAATTTTGCTCTTCAGAAATAAATTATTGCTTATGATTATAATGTATAATGTAACCTGTTTATAACATATGTCATTTTTCTTTATACAATGTATACTGTGAAAAAAAATGATATTTTGTCTATAATTGTTACTCACATTTTAATATTTAAGCAGTATCCACTACGAAAAAAGGAAGTTTTCTAGTAGTTGCCAAATGATGTTGAACACTGACTATCACAATGGGTAAGCTACTTAAAAAAATAACCTCAACATCCCACAGTTTTTAGCAGCACTAAGTGATGTTTCATATGCGATAGTGGAATACTGTGCTTGTTTATTCTCTCAATAGTCATGGTATAAATTTTGTGGGTGTTTGGCATGATTACTATAGCTATTCCCATAGTGCCTAAGAGTCATACAAAAAGCAGCTGAAAATGGCAACAGCGCTCACTGCTTTCAGTTGCTTAAAATGCTGGTAAATGTGACTTGCATGTCATTGTTTTTCACAGTGTACAACGTATAAAGAAAAATAATGACTTCTGTTATGACAGGTCAGTACATTATAATCATCAGCAATAATTCATTTCTGAAGAGTAAAAGTTTCTGAGCTGATCTACAGCATGAAGGCAAAATTAAAATTCAGCATCATTCGGAATTATCTTTGGAATCACATTAGTTTCTCAGTTTAACGTTTCTGCCTAGAAGAACTATGCAGAATCCATTGGCTTTTATAAAAATACAAAACACTTTAATTTCTCTCTATTTCACGTTTCTATCCGCATGATTTATGCACGATTAATCGGATTTTTTTTTTTTTTGAATGACTAGACGCTATTTCTGACTTTCTTTATTGTTATAGTTCCTTCGTTCAGACATTCATTACATCAAGAAACACATAATAACATCCAAAATTGTTGAGATTACAGATTAATAAGTAATTCAACTGGGATGAACATACCACACAACTGCTGTAACTTCGTTTCTATACATATATTTACATTTAGCTTTCACGTTATCTTGCAACGTCTGTGGTACAACGGCAAAGATCGATATATGTACTCATGAAGTCGATTTAGGTTTATTTACGTCACGATAACGTAGTGTTACGCCACTATAACGTAGGGTTCTCCTTACCTACCGTGACATGAATGCTACCCAACTAATATAGACAAAGACATTTATATATGTGATCTGATGTAATGCTAATGTCTCTGGTCTGTCTTATTGTAAACTCTTTGTAAAACATGTTGTACGACTAACCTTGGTACGACTATTTATAAAGAGTGTGTTATACTGGGATCACTGCCTGCTACTGACATCACAACGTAGAAATTGGTGCCGCTAACCGACAATTTTCCAGACGACATCACTACTTTTGAATGTACTTCACGTGGCAATACCAGGTAAGCTCACTGCATTGATTCGTTACGCCATGCAACAGACTATTTCGACGAAGACCAAATGTATAGGCAGCTAAGTCTAATTGTAACCTAACGCCACTTTTTTGTAGTTTCCATTTGCGTAAGCGGTTGAATTCATTATTGTGCGCTATATTGTCACTGTAGCTGCTCTGTTGAAGCTTTAACGAATTACCAGCCTATCGCTTGTTTATGACGTGCTGCCGTCTGCTAGTTGTTTATGAAACTCTTTATTGCCTTGGCCCACACAGACGATGGAAAATCTCCTCTCTATGTCCGGCACTGAAAATGTCGGCAGAAACAATCAATTACGGAGCCTAAAAATGGTACGGACGGGAAGGAGAGCTAATATCACAAGCACTTTGAACGAGGTACACAGCTTTAATGGAGCAACCAGCACTGAAGATCACGAATATTCTAAAGGTCGACTACATAAATGATTATGTACACTAACAAACATTGATGACAATATCTACAATCTTCTCAGTGACGCTTTGCGCTGCCGACGCGTCCAGATGTGACGAATGTACAGACACAGCCAAGCGCGCTGTTTTGCGCACGTTACGGGAGACAGAAGTATAATTGATGAACTCCATGGCGCACGGTAATGCTGTATTTAATGCCAGAACAAAAAATGTGAAAAAATCTCATTTCTGGGAACAGAGCGTTGAAATTTAAGAGCTTACCTTCAGTGCTATTAATACTGACAATATTTTATTTTGTAGTTTCACATTTAGCACTACATAATGTGTAAGATTATAAATGCTGCTATTTGTACTTTATAAAAGTTCTCTAGAACTTTTGTTAATTACAGTTTTTCTGGCATGTGTTGTCTCTGTAGTGAATTAGTTTCAGAAGCTCCAAGCACTGGTTGGTTTCTGACGTTTATTAATTACGAAATACGCCTACTTTTGCTGTTTTAGGCAGTGCAGTAAATCATCTACTTGTTTAATTAAAATTTGTGCTTGTTCAACATTCCACTTTTATCCTCGTACATTATTTTCTTTATTCGAATAACCGTTTTGGGGGTACGATAAATCAACTTTGGTTTTGCTAGTTTGTGTTTAACTGTCGTTGCTCCCAGAATTCCCTCGTCCTTCGAGAGTATCGTTCCTTTTCTTCCTGGGTCCGCTTTACTCCGTTTGCAGACTTCTTTCTTTCCCGAAATCCTGCGTTTTGTATTGCTTCTCTAAAATGTATTCTGTTATCTATTATAAACCAATATAATTCTAGTGTTTCCAAATCTTTGTGAATTTCTGTGAATCATGTGGGTTTGGGTTGGTAGATGTTTAGTAAGTTGAAGACCTGCTTGGATAGTCTGTTGTTATCTATTCAAAATGTGTCCATAAAACTGTAGTCTTCTTTTCCTCACTACATCAGTTAGCTTTTGTATCTGCAAATAGAGCTTTCTGTTCGACATTAATTTATATTCAATATTAAAAGTACTATTATTTCTAAGTCAAAGCACTTTTCTTGTAATTCTTCTTTCAAATTTTAGCAGTTTTTCATGATACCCATGTCTTGTCAGTTTAAGTGTTTCTGCTGAGTACGTGTTTCAGGACTTATCAGAGTTTGACAGTGTCTTAATTTTGTGTTCCAGGGCAAAGTCTTTGTTATATATGTTTCTTGTTGTATGGAACGCCTTTTCCGTTTTATGTATCCTATTTTGTTAGGCTATCTTTTCTTTTGTATTGCTTGTTACCCATTCTCCTGGGTATTTAACGCTTTATTTTCCACATTGTATTGTTATGAAATATAAGAGATGGGGGTTATCATTGATATTTGTTATGAAGTGTTTTTTTTATTTCAAATGATATTTTCCTTTCTATTTTGCGTGCTTGTTTCTGTAGTACTGTGATTTGTTTTTTGGCACTATCCAGTGAGTCAGTAATTGATGCCTTTTCATCTACAAAAGCTAGACAAGACAATTTATGGTGATTTTATGTAAGTTCCATCCTAACGGAATACCGTTAGTATTGGTGGAGTTCTTCCGTTTTCTCACTACCTTCTCCAAAGCGAAGATGAAAAACAGAGGTAATAAACCATCTCCTGATTTTATTTTAAAAAGTTTCGACTGTTCCCCCATAAATTTTGCTTTCCATGTGCTGTTTGTTAAATTTCCTTTAATTATTTCTGTTGTTATTGTTGAGTCATAATTCGTTTATAAAGTTCATTAGTGCATTGATATCGAGTCTCATGACTTTAAAATCGACAAGAGTTATCACATATTTCAAGTTTCTGATTTTCTTCATTTCTTTTATGTTCTTTGAATGTAGTATTTGCTCTGCATTAGACCTTCCGTTCCTAAATCCTGCTTGACATTCTTCTAGTTCTGGATCGAGTATTCCTTCAGTTCTCTTTAGAAGTGCCATGAAAAAAATCTTATATGTCACTGGCGAGAGGGAGATTCCTTAATAATTGTTAGGACCAGCTTTCTTTCCTTTTTTATGTAGTGGATATACTAATGGCGATGCCCTTTCTAATGGCAAGCTGTTTGTTCGACAAATTTCGTTAATGATTTCTGCTAGACTTATAATAATATTGGCACTAGAGTGTTTCCACGATTCAGCAGCTATAATGTCTACTGATGCTTTGTTATGTTTAAGTTCTTCTATGATTTCCTCTACTGTTGGTGGCTTCGAGTCTGATTGTATTTGGATTATGTTATTCCTATATGTGGATATAAAGAGTATGTTATAATATTCGGTGACACACTCCATATGGAATCGTCACTCTTTGTATTTCAGTCTATACCAAAGACAGACGAAATAACTCACGCTGTTACGTTATTCATCATTACCTTCATGTGGAAGTGTTCTATAGCCTCCTGGACGCTTTGGTAACAGGTTCTGATAAATTACCCTACTCTGTGGCTGTATAAAGGGTATTAACGATTGTTTTTGATGTTTTATGTATATAATCGTGTAACTGTCATGTGAATGGGTTGCAATTCATGATTCACCGTATGTTTTCGCCTTTAATTGCTTGAGATAATATCTTGAACATCTTTTGTGCACTAAAGAAGAATTCATAGTATATGTTCCCAGGTGAATTACGTATGTACTGCAACCATTTTATCTGTAGTTAAGGGGGTGACTCTACCAAAATCTTTTGTTTTGTCTTAGCATAACATCGACAAAGAAGTTCACTGAAATTAAGAAAATCGTTCTGCACCAAGTTGGACTACATTTATCGGTACTTTCCTAAGAACTACCCTGATCAAATTAAACCAATCCCAGGTGAATAATTTTTTTCATTTCTTTTTTGTTTCTTCGACAGCGGTAGGAATGGCGACGTCCTCCATGTCGGTGTGACCATGCTCAAGGAACTGATGATCAATAACCTCCAGCTTACTTCTTCACTGTTTTTCCTCGTGAAATTACTCGTGAGCATGACTAAAAAATCAATATTTCTGTTCTGGCAACTGCAGGAGTGACTAAACCTATTGATACTCTGACCACAATCTATTGGTTATTACCTGTAGATTAAAACTGAAGAAACTGCAAAAAGGTGGGAATTTAAGGAGATGGGACCTGGATAAACTGAAAGAACCAGAGGTTGTACAGAGTTTCAGGGAGAGCATAAGGGAACAATTGACAGGAATGGGGGAAAGAAATACAGTAGAAGAAGAATGGGTAGCTTTGAGGGATGAAGTAGCGAAGGCAGCAGAGGATCAAGTAGGTAAAAAGACGAGGGCTAGTAGAAATCCTTGGGTAACAGAAGAAATATTGAATTTAATTGACGAAAGGAGAAAATATAAAAATGCAGTAAATGTAGCAGGCAAAAAGGGATACAAACGTCTCAAAAATGAGATCGACAGGAAGTGCAAAATGGCTAAGCAGGGATAGCTAGAGGACAAATGAAGGGATGTAGAGGCCTATCTCACTAGGGGTAAGATAGATACTGCCTATTGGAAAATTAAAGAGACCTTTGGAGAAAAGAGAACGACTTGTATGAATATCAAGAGCTCAGATGGAAATCCAGTTCTAAGCAAAGAAGGGAAAGCAGAAAGGTGGAAGGAGTATATAGAGGGTCTATACAAGGGCGATGTACTTGAGGACAATATTATGGAAATGGAAGAGGATGTAGATGAAGATGAAATGGGAGATATGATACTGCGTGAAGAGTTTGACAGAGTACTGAAAGACCTGAGTCGAAACAAGGCCCCGGGGGTAGACAACATTCCATTAGAACTACTGATGGCCTTGGGAGAGCCAGTCATGACAAAACTCTACCATCTGGTGAGCAAGATGTATGAAACAGGCGAAATACCCTCAGACTTCAAGAAGAATATAATAATTCCAATCCCAAAGAAAGCAGGTGTTGACAGATGTGAAAATTACCGAACTATCAGTTTAATAAGTCACAGCTGCAAAATACTAACACGAATTCTTTACAGACGAATGGAAAAACTAGTAGAAGCCAACCTCGGGGAAGATCAGTTTGGATTCCGTAGAAACACTGGAACACGTGAGGCAATACTGACCTTACGACTTATCTTAGAAGAAAGATTAAGGAAAGGCAAACCTACGTTTCTAGCATTTGTAGACTTAGAGAAAGCTTTTGACAATGTTGACTGGAATACTCTCTTTCATATTCTAAAGGTTGCAGGGGTAAAATACAGGGAGCGAAAGGCTATTTACAATTTGTACAGAAACCAGATGGCAGTTATAAGAGTCGAGGGACATGAAAGGGAAGCAGTGGTTGGGAAGGGAGTAAGACAGGGTTGTAGCCTCTCCCCGATGTTGTTCAATCTGTATATTGAGCAAGCAGTAAAGGAATCAAAAGAAAAATTCGGAGTAGGTATTAAAATTCATGGAGAAGAAATAAAAACTTTGAGGTTCGCCGATGACATTGTAATTCTGTCAGAGGCAGCAAAGGACTTGGAAGAGCAGTTGAATGGAATGGACAGTGTCTTGAAAGGAGGATATAAGACAAACATCAACAAAAGCAAAACAAGGATAATGGAATGTAGTCTAATTAAGTCGGGTGATGTTGAGGGAATTAGATTAGGAAATGAGGCACTTAAAGTAGTAAAGGAGTTTTGCTATTTGGGGAGCAAAATAACTGATGATGGTCGAAGTAGAGAAGATATAAAATGTAGGCTGCCAATGGCAAGGAAAGCGTTTCTGAAGAAGAGAAATTTGTTAACATCCAGTATTGATTTAAGTGTCAGGAAGTCGTTTCTGAAAGTATTTTTATGGAGTGTAGCCATGTATGGAAGTGAAACATGGACGATAAATAGTTTGGACAAGAAGAGAATAGAAGCTTTCGAAATGTGGTGCTACAGAAGAATGCTGAAGATTAGATGGGTAGATCACATAACTAATGAGGAAGTATCGAATAGGATTGGGGAGAAGAGAAGTTTGTGGCACAACTTGACCAGAAGAAGGGATCGGTTGGTAGGACATGTTCTGAGGCATCAAGGGATCACCAATTTAGTATTGGAGGGCAGCGTGGAGGGTAAAAATCGTAGAGGGAGACCAAGAGATGAATACACTAAGCAGATTCAGAAGGATGTAGGTTGCAGTAGGTACTGGGAGATGAAAAAGCTTGCACAGGATAGAGTAGCATGGAGAGCTGCATCAAATCAGTCTCAGGACTGAAGACCACAACAACAACAACACCAACTTCTTCAGATAATGACAGCATATGCTTGCGGATACAAGAAGCTATTTCATTATCTCTGCGACCATAAATACTGTCATTCCACATGTAATGTACTGTACGAAAGGCGTTTTGCAAATGACAGCACAGGAAATAAGTGTTTTTTTCCTGCTTTGTCAGCCTTCTTCTGCACGTAGTTTCGTCTGCTGAATTAAAATATACTTTCTTCTTTTCTTCAATTTTATTTTTTTCTTCCTCATTATTGACACTGGCTGTTATTGCGGTGAAAATCATGAAACTTTCCTCCACAACGTAGGCATTCGTCATTGTTGCATAAAGTACCGTTCCCGTTAAAGCCAGCCGATTACACAATGTATCTCAAATGCATGAAAAACTGACATTGATTATCCTTGCATTCTGCCAAAGAATGATAACCAGGCTACCACAAACGTCACTTCAGTTGTTCCAACAGAGTTAGTTAGTTAGTTTCATGTTACATGGATCATTTTGCACGAAAGATCGTAATGATGTTGAACGAGTCATTTACATTCTAATTGTAAATTAATTTTTACATATGGTTACATTCTGAAAAAAGATAAACAGATGAGAGGTAGTAATTCCTACTCACCACCTTTCACACATTACAGTAATATAAATTCTTCTGTGGAATAGAAGGAATCGTCAAGGAGAAACATTCTCAGAGCGAATAAATATACTGTGATATAACAGCCAGAACGACCAACTCCTTAAATAGGTGTCTACAAGATGACCGTGAATGAGCCCCGCATATTATTCTTAGAGCGCGATTTTGCCCAATGAAAACTTTCTTTCTTAAAGATGAATCACCCCAGAACATTATTCCATTTGAGATTACTGAATGAAAGCGGGCAGAATATGCCAACTTACTGATTTGTCTCTCCTCACGATCTGCAATGATTCTAAAAGCAAATATGACAGAACTAAATAGTTTTAGGACTTCCAGAGTGTGCCTTTTCCAGTTTAAATTCTCGGCAGTATGGACACTTAAGAATTTTGAAGTTTCCACCCCATTTATTATTTCTTCACCATGTGTTACATTTATTGTTGGTATAGTACCCCCAGATGTGTAGAATTGAATATGCCGTGTCTTTTTAACATTGAAAGTGAGACCATTCGCAGAAAAACCAGTCAATGATGCTTTTAAGAAGTTTTGTTGGCTATTTCTTCCGTTTCTGTACTTATGCTTGGAGTGACTAAAACGTTTGTGTCACCTGCGAAAAAACTAATTCTGCTTGTTGTGTATTAGACGGAAGATCGTTTACATATATAAGGAACAACAGTTGACTGTTTACTATAAAACATGAGACGTTTTCTGGAGATGTTGAGATCTGGAATTGTTTTTGAGAACAGTTTCAGCATCGACTGATAAGGATCCCTCGATACATTCATAAACACATTTTATGCGTGGTTGCTTAGATAGGAGCCCAAAGACATTGCTATGATCCCTTATACGTATGAAGAAAGCTAGAGTACTTTCACAGCACACTGTGGCGATAAAAATGGAATTACACTAGATCACCTGGGTTACTTGAAACCTATTAAGCCGATACACGTTTCAAATCCAGAATCACTTAATTCTACAGTTATCGATTGCTGTCGCCACATCCAGACTTTGCAAGCACTCGGCGAATATGTAAACGCTTATGGTGTACTAGCATGTACCCACTGGAGGTTGACCAGGGTGGGAATTAATAGAGGCAAAGACTCGTGGCACCACGGAAGTGCTGGCCCCGTCCTGTGCGCGGATTTCTCCGTGCCGCATACCTTCCACCTTTTTACAAAAGGCTATTGTGCCTCCCCAGACCCTCGCCAAGCCCCGCGAGCCGTTTTCTACCGGTTCCCGCCCTCACGCCGAATTCCACGTTCGCACAGCACCTGACGTTAAGCTGGCTATCAGCTTATTTGTTTGCTCCGATCCATTATAACACGCATGGTGAACCTGCAATTAAAGAACGTTGCAAACCTCGCGATGAGAGGCCTACTATATCTTCTGCCAAAGAACATATTGTTGTTGTTGTAGTTGAGGTCTTCAGTCCGAAGAATAGTTTGATGCAGTTCTCCATGATACTCTATCTTGTGCAAGCCTCTTCATCTCCGAATAATTGAACCTGCTTACTGTATTCATCTCTTGAACTCCTTTTACGATTTTTCCCCCCGCACTTCCATCCAGTACTAAATTCTTTTCTCTAAAATTCTTTTCAGTATTTCCTCATTGCTTATATGGTCTGCTCCTCAGCATTCTTCTAGTGCTCCACATTTCAAAATCTTCTATTCTCTTCTTGCCTAAACCGTTTATCGTCCATGTTTCACCTCCATACACTACTGCACCCCATACGAATACCTTCAGAGAAGACTTCCTAACACTTAAATCTATGTTCCATGTTAACAAATTTCTCTTCTTCAGAAATGACCTTCTTGCCATTGCCAGTCTACATTTTATGTACTGCCTGCTTCGGTCTTCATCAGCTATTTTACTGGCCAAATAGCAAAACTCGTCTAGTACTGAAGTGTCTCGTTTCGTAATCTAATTCCCTCGGCATCACCTGATTTAATTAGACGACATTCCATTCCTTATCTTCGTTTTGCTTCTGTTGATGTAAATTTTATGTCCTCGTTTCAAGACGTTGTTCATTCCGTTCAACTGCTTTTGCAAGTTCTTTGACGTCTCTGACAGAATTACGATGTCATCGGCAAACCTCAGAGTTTTTATTTCCTCTTCCTGCCCTTTAAATCCATCTCCAAATTTTTCTTTGGTTTCTTATATTGCTTACATAGTACCTTACATTAAAAGACGACAAGACGTTCAGAATTTTAAAAAGATGTTACTGAACCTAATGATTGTCGAAGTCACCGCAGATAAGGCAGGTGGTAGCCTTTCAACCAATAAGGGTTTAAGAGCTCACGCTCAAGTTTCTGGCAGTTCCCACATTTTGGAAACAAAAGAAACTAAATCAAACTGTCTTGAAGGTTTTCTATACAACTCTGTCAGACTATTTCTCTGTGGTGTCGAAGCTCTTGTCGTGTATTATTTCTTTATCTGATGGTCTACAAATGCACCTTCTATATAATTTTCACTTCATATACAGTTTGTCGTTTATTGTTGTTGTCTGTTAGCCTGGGTCCCTTTTTATCTACGGCCTTAATTTTTTTTGTCAGATCGACCTTGGTATGTTGTGGTGGTAAACAAATATCTTTCGTTTTCATAAATGGTGTGTCCAGTACGTTTCCCTACTATGGACCTAATACTGTTCTTTTCGAGCCTTCTTTATGGAAACAATGCTTTACCGTTATTCTTTTGTGTTATTTACAAACAAAAAATATTTTTTAAACCATGTCGGATTCTGAAAACAGCCCACTCGATAAAAGAAAATTAAAAACTACTCATCATAAATATTTCAACTATATTGGAAGTATTTGTTTTGTTTAGCAGGTATTTCATTTACAGCAATTTTATTTCATATTCTCCGAGTGTGCCACAGGCATAGGTAACAACTTAATCCCATTGTGAAGCTGCACAAGTTTCAGGATCACTATGGTGGCGTCAGTAAACAAACTACCCTCATCTTGCTGTTGATTATAACCTAATGCTTCTATAATAAAGTCAGTTCCAATGCACAAGACGAGATCTTCTTCATAAAGACAGTATATCTGAGACTATATTCCCTTGTCCAACTGAGGCACAGACGGAGGCGCTTCCATTCTTCTAATTTCCATCCAAAGGGTGTGCCTGGATTCTGAAAAGTCTCTAGATAGAAACGAATTTGTTTAGATCATTTGCCTATAACATCAAATAAGTTTAATTCAATCGTAGTGACAGATAGGTGACTCCATATGTAATAACGGTTATACGAAAGCGAAGATCAGCGGCAAACATTGGCAAGGCAGCAGTGCCTAGTGAGGCATTTAGAATTCTTCAAGTTCCAGCATAACTGCATTTTGTGTACCAACGCTGAACTGTGCGGCCAAACGATCCCCCTCAGGGCTCTGACTGAGCAAAATTCCCACGCGTAGTGTTCTCTTGTACTTGCTCTCCATTGCCCGTGGCTTTGCCTCTCTCGTACGTCATCGTACATTCCCCATCAGATGGAATGTAACGTTATAAACTGCTGGTTTGCACACGTCGTGCTGGTGCTACCCTGTTCATCTGGCAAACGAATTTCCCATAGTTTTAATATTCAAACGGGTGGGATTACGAAGTTTCGAACGATTCACGTTCCGTAGTAGTTTTCCAATCACAAGCCGATAAACCAAAAAAACAACTTTCCTGTTGACTGTTGAAACAGAATCTGAGGAAGAATACGTATGAGAGAAATAATTTGTCTAATGGTTCAAAGGCCCGCTATCATAGTTAAAACTGATTGCGATAAAAAAAATAGAATTACACATTTTTACAGAAGAGCGTTTTCTTTTTTGCCGTTGGTTTTAACAGAAAACCTTTATACTGTTGTCTTAAAAAATATAAGAGGTGTGATCAGATGTATTATTGTTGATAGTCGCTAAGGTTATAAGTGTTTTCGAGTGCTGGGCGAATTTTTACTTCCGGAAACTAAATGATTCTGGAAAATTGCCGAATCACCATCAGCGAGGTTTCTAATGATATCGGCATATCCTACGACTCATGCCAAGCAGCTTTTCGAATGTTTTGGGCATGAAGCGTGTAGTAGCAAAATTTGTACTGAAATTGTTGAATTTCGACAACAAACGATGTCGCATAGACATCGCTCAGGTATCGCTGAATGAAGCCGACAACGATGCAGAACTTCTGAAGAATGTTATAAAAGGTGAAAAAATATGAGCATGCGATTACGACGTCGTCCCAATAGAAACTGCCTGAGAAGCCAACACCGAACAATAAAATCTTCTCACTGTGTCCTTCGATTAGAATGGAATACACTACTGGCCATTAAAATTGCTACACCACGAAGATGACGTGCTACAGACGCGAAATTTAACCGACAGGAAGAAGATGCTGTGATACGCAAATGATTAGCTTTTCAGAGCATTCACACAATGTTGGCGCCGGTGGCGACACCTACAACCTGCTGACATGAGGAAAGTTTCCAATCGATTTCTCATACACAAACAGCAGTTGACCGGCGTTGCCTCGTGAAACGTTGTTGTGATGCCTCGTGTAAGGAGGAAAAATGCCTATCATCACGTTTCCGACTTTGATAAAGGTCGGTTGAAGCTTATCGCGATTGCGGTTTATGGTATCACGACATTGCTGCTCGCGTTGGTCGAGATCCAATGACTGTTACCAAAATATGGAATCGGTGGGTTCAGGAGGGTAATACGGACGCCGTGCTCGATCCCAACGGCCTCGTATCACTAGCAGTCGAGATGACCGGCATCTTATCCGCATGGCTGTAACGGATCGTGCAGCCACGTCTCGGTCCCTGAGTCAACTGATGGGGACGTTTGCAAGATAACAACTATCTGCACGAACAGTTCTACGACGTTTGCAACAGCGTGGACTATCAGCTCGGAGACCATGCCTGCGGTTATCCTTGACGCTGCATCACAGACAAGAGCGCCTGCGATGGTGTAATCAACGACGAACCTGGGTGCACGAATGGCAAAACGTCATTTTTTCGGATGAATCCAGGATCTGTTTACAGCATCATGATGGTCGCATCCGTGTTTGGCGACATCGCGGTGAACGCACATTGGAAGTGTGTATTCTTCATACTCGTCATCGCCATACTAGCGTATCACCCGGCGTGATGGTATGGGGTGTCATTGGTTACACGTCTCGGTCACCTCTTGTTCGCATTGACGGCACTTTGATCAGTGGACGTTACATTTCAGATGTGTTACGACCCTTGGCTCTACCCTTCATTCGAGCCCTGAGAAACCCTACATTTCAGCAGGATAATGCACGACCGTATGTTGCAGGTCCTGTACGGGCCTTTCTGGATACAGAAAATGTTCGACTGCTGTCCTGGGCAGCACATTCTCCAGATCTGTCACCAATTGAAAACGTCTGGTCAATGGTTGCCGAGCAACTGGCTCGCACAATACGCCAGTCGCTACTCTTGATCACCTGTGGTATCGTGTCGAAGCTGCATAGGCAGCTGTACCTGTACACGCCATCCAAGCTCTGTTTGACTCAATGCCCAGGCATATCAAGGCCACTATTACGGCCCGAGGTGGTTGTTCTGGGTACTGATTTCTCAGGATCTTTGCACCCAAATTGCGTGAAAATGTAATCACATGTTAGTTCTAGTATAATATATTTGTCCAATGAATACCCGTTTATCATCTGCATTTCTTCTTAGTGTAGCAGTTTTAATGGCCAGTAGTGTAGTTCATCATGAGTTCTTGCCTTACGGTCATACGATCAAAAACAAATACTACCTTTAAGTTAAGCTCTGTTTATGTGAAGCAGTTTGAAGAAAACGACTAGGGTGGTGGCAGAATCACTCGTGGAAATAGTGTCACGATAATGCTCCCACTCACACCTTAATGCTTGATTGTGATTTTTTGCCAAGAAATCATGCCACAGTATTCACTGGAAATGGCCCTCTGTGAGTTTTTCTATTTCCGGAAGAGAACCATCAAAGGACATCGTTTTGCCACCAATGATGAGATAAAAACAGAATCGCTAAAGGAGCTGAACAATGTTACGAGAAACGAGGTCCAGAAGTGCTTCCAAGACTGGAAAAAGCTCTAGCACAATAATATATCCGAGGGGGATTACTTTGAAGGGGATAAAGTTGACGTTGACGAATAAATAAAGATTCTTTAAGAAAACAGAAATTCCTGGTACCTTTTGGTCACATTTCATAGTCTATAGCCTATGTTCGTCTGAAAGTGTATTTATGCATCGTGTGAAGTAAATCGGTCAAGAACTTTTCGAGATTTCTGATAACAACGTAGAAATAATGACTTGTCTTTTTATAGCCGTATAGATGAACAGTTCTCAAACATTCGTAATGCATAAGCTTAATCAGTTAATCCTTTGCCATGTTTTCTGAACTGATTCTACCACTAAGCCTTCCTATTGGCTGACTTACGTCAAAGCTCAGACGAGTTGCTAAGACCCGACTGTTTCCACCCGGCGATATACAGCCCCAGCAGACAGCTAGATGATTGCACGTTCTTTGAGACAGACAACTGATTATCGACACTTACACGAATAAAAGACTTTCAATATCATCAGAAACCGGTCGTATTGCAAACCCGTATCGTAATGAATTTCATGTCAGTGAATCTAATTCAACTGACATGTGTGTCCTGTGGCATTGTAGGCCATGGTCTTTCACTGCCTCTGTTCCCCTAATGATGCTACTCTACCGTGGCAGAACACCTGGTTTGCGATAGTAGCTGGATGAAACATCAGTAACAATGAACGTGAGGTAGCCTTATGATTATGGCTGAGGTGGCTGCCCGTAAGATGCACAGGATCAGAACTGTTCCTCCATGTGCCTAGTAAATTCAAATCCCAGTTCACAAAAACTGTTAATGGTACAATAGCTTGTTGGAAGAATACCATGATTTACAGTTAAGAGCTCTTGATAAAATTTCTTTATTGAACAACCAGTTTCGGTTCACGGCCATGAATTGTTCACTGTTGCCACATAGTAATATAAACTACACCGTCAGACACAAAAAGTGCCACCCATGCTCGCACATTTAGCTGGCACATTTTGTGACTGACAATGTAATTTTTGTTAGTATGTGACAACAGGGACGAATTCATGGATTTCGTTATCTGATGCCATTGATTTTATATCACCTACAGAGGGTCTATACAAGGGCGTTGTACTTGAGGACAATATTATGGTAATGGAAGAGGATGTAGATGAAAATGAAATGGGAGATACGATACTGTGTGAAGAGTTTGACAGAGCACTGAAAGACCTGAGTCGAAACAAGGCCCCGGGGGTAGACAACATTCCATTAGAACTACTGACAGCCTTCGGAGAGCCAGTCCTGACAAAACTCTACCATCTGGTGAGCAAGATGTATGAGACAGGCGAAATTCCTTCAGACTTCAAGAAGAACATAATAATTCCAATCCCAAAGAAAGCAGGTGTTGACAGATGTGAAAACTGCCGAACTATCAGTTTAAAAAGTCACAGCAGCAAAATAATAACGCGAATTCTTTACAGGCGAATGGAAAAACTGGTAGAAGCCGACCTCGGGGAAGATCAGTTTGGATTCCGTAGAAATGTTGGAACACGTGAGGCAATACTGACCTTACTACTTATCTTAGAAGAAAGATCAATGAAAGACAAACATATGTTTCTAGCATTTGTAGACCTAGAGAAAGCTTTTGACAATGTTGACTGGAATGCTCTCTTTCAAATTCTAAAGGTGGCAGGGGTAAAATACAGAGAGCGAAAGGCTATTTACAATTTCCACAGAAACCAGATGGCAGTTATAAGAGTCGAGAGGCACAAAAGGGAAGCAGTGGTTGGGAAGGGAGTGAGACAGGGTTGTAGCCTCTCCCCGATGTTATTCAATCTGTATATTGAGCAAGCAGTAAAGGAAACAAAAGAAAGATTCTGAGTAGGTATTAAAATGCATGGTGAAGAAATAAAAACTTTGAGGTTCGCCGATGACATTGTAATTCTGTCAGAGACAGCAAAGGACTTGGAAGAGCAGTTGAACGGAATGGACAGTGTCTTGAAAGGAGGATATAAGACGAGCATCAACAAAAGCAAAACGAGGATAATGGAATGCAGTCGAATTAAGTCGGGTGATGCTGAGGGAATTAGTTTAGGAAATGAGACACTTAAAGTAGTAAAGGAGTTTTGCTATTTGGGGAGCAAAGTAACTTATGATGGTCGAAGCAGAGAGGATATAAAATGTAGACTGGCAATGGCAAGGAAAGCATTTCTGAAGAAGAGAAATTTTATTAACACCCAGTATAGATTTAAGTGTCAGGAAGTCGTTTCTGAAAGTATTTTTATGGAGTGTAGCCATGTATGGAAGTGAAACATGGACGGTAAATAATTTGGACAAGAAGAGAATAGAAGCTTTCGAAAGGTGGTGCTACAGAAGAATGCTGAAGATTAGATGGGTAGATCACATAACTAATGAGAAGGTATTGAATAGAATTGGGGAGAAGAGGAGTTTGTGGCACAACTTGTTCTGAGGCATCAGGGGATCACAAATTTAGCATTGGAGGGCAGCGTGGAGGGTAAAAATCGTAGAGGGGGACCAAGAGATGAATACACTAAGCAGATTCAGAAGGATGTAGGTTGCAGTAAGTACTGGGAAATGAAGAAGCTTGCACAGGATAGAGTAGCATGGAGAGCTGCATCAAACCAGTCTCAGGACTGAAGACCACAACAACAACAACAGTACGATGTAATTGCTTTTATAAACCTGTTGATAGTTCGTGGACAGAAACTGTTTGTTCAATAAAGGAATTTTACCAGCAGCTTTTGGCGGTAAATCATGGCGTTTATCAAACATTTACGAGCCGTGGGGCAATACCTTCTGCAAATGTGCTGGAAGCTAGTTAGTTAGTTTTATGTTCCATTGAGCACTCGTACATTTAATCGTATTGATGTGGTACTAGTTATTATACAAGCTGGGCAATTACAAACTTTCTCATAAGAAATAACAGATGTGAATTGGCAGTTCCTGTCCACCAGCCTTATCGTATTAAATAAATAAAACCTCTTCTACACAAGAGGAGGAGTTGGCAAGGAAGAACTTCTTCAGTTTGTTTTCAAATTTAACTTCGCTCATTGTCAGATATTTTATATTATTGGGTAAGTGATCAAAATTTTTGGTGGCAGCATTGTACATCCCTTTATGTGCTGAATACAGCCTTAATGTGAAATGCTGAATACTATTTTTTCATCTGGTAATGCAGTTATGTAGGTAAATGTTCCTCTTGAACTGTACTGAATTATTTAGAACAAAATTAATGAGAATACATACACAACGTGTCCGGGCTGTAGGTATACACAAGACAGCTTAAAACGAAAGAACTAGACATTTCATGTTGTTGGGTAAATATGTAATCGGTAGAGACACTCTCCGAGATGTGATCCTCACCATTTCAAACAGGGGTGAGTCATACGACGCATGCGCACATATGTTTACTGTGTAGCAGACAGACGTACTCCTGACAGTCAATATGTGGACGCTACAACGGAAGGTGCAGTGCGTGCTTTGGCAGCGGAGTTGAAATCCTTAACACGTGTTCAGCGGTAAGCAAGAAGGGAATGGAACGTGGATCCTTCCAAAAATAAATCAGTTTATCAGTAGGACAGAACTCTTCGAGAAACAGGAAGTTTGACTTCAAATGCTGGAAAACATCCAAAACGCATGTGGATGAAGACACCGTTGGACATGCGGCCGTATCATTCGCTAGAAGCCCACATAAATCCATCAGAAAAGCTCGTAGGGACTTAGTCGTTCCCCGCTCGACGGTGCACGGTACTGTGCACTATTACATCACATTAAGCCTGGGGATCGCCACAGACAATGTAATTTTGTTGTTGAAATGTTGCACTGTATAGACGAAAACAACAACTACCTCCTTGCAGTGCTGTTTAGTGATATATCTACCCCCCTCCCCTTTCCACTCTGTGGAAAAAATTAACCGACATAATTGTGAAACTGAGACTCGATGAGAAGTGATTGAGTACGAAAGGGACACACCCAAAGTCAACGTGTGCTTGAGAACTAAGTAAACATAGTGGGATTCGTCCATTTCTTATGAAGTCTGCAGGGACAGCACCCACCCATCTCGACATGTTGGTGAACTAAGCTGTGCCACAGACGCCTCCCAACGTCATTTTCCAGCAGGATGTTTCCTGAACGTTAGATCGAAAGGGTGGGTCCCACTGCCTGGCCCCTTTGCTCTACGGATCTGACTCCTCTGCATTTCAGTGCATGGGAGTTTATCAAGGGCATCGAGTATAGAACAAAGATTCGAGGTATGGTAGATCTGAGACAACGGATCTACGCCGCAGCAGATGCCTTAACACGCGTCATGTTTGTGAACATGTGGCGAGAAGTGGAGTACCGCTTCGATATCTGTCGAGCTACAAACGGTGCCCACATTGAACTGCACCGACATGCATGAAAATGTTCGAGCATCTGTACACAACGTTGGGCGAATACAATTATAAAGCTTAGTAGGGACTGAACTATTCATGGCTGTTTCTGTATACCTCTATCACGGATACCTTGCACTGTGAAGCAGTAGTCAGAATGCTCAACTCTTTAAACATATGTATACAAGATGAACGTCAGTAAGCATCATATGTTATTCTTACAGAACATTTTGGAACAGTGAAAATTTCCTTTCTTAAAGATGAGCTACCTCAAAACATTTTTCCATATATTACCGAATGAAGTTTTGCAAAATGCAAAAACTTACTAGTTTGTTTCTCCCTAGATTTTCGAAGATCTGAAGTGTAAATGTGGGTGTGCTGAGTTGTTTCAGGAATTTAAATGTTCCATTTTTCAGTTTAAATTCTCAGCAATACAGACATGCAAAAATTTTGAAGTTTCCATCCTAGTTTATTATTCCCCCGTACGTGTTAAATTTATCACTGCTTCAGTACCTCATGGGTGTCGCCCATTGACTGGCTAATTGAGGCAATTACTCCCACTACCTGTAACCTTCCTAATTCGGCCTTTACTGCGTTCCAAACTGCAAACAAGACTGGCTGTGCACGACAAAATTTAGGCACAACGGGCTGCTTAAATGAAATATGAGCTTGGAACTTTTTGTCCCTACCCAACAGTGATTGGAATAACTGCTGGTATTTCTCTATTGATGATTCTAAATCCTGTAATTGTACTGAGCATGGCACCAGTCTTATTTCACCCAGTATTTGAAAACGAAATAGGAGACCACATCTAAACCAAAAATGTTTACACCAACAAGGTGATTTGCCTTTGGACGTTCTTGCATTTTGTCCATGCATTAAGTTACGCACTGCAAGAAATCTTTTGCCATTTGTATGAAATAACTTGCCGCTGCGGCGGCTGCCGACAGGGGGAGCACAAACACTGATTGGTTTCCTGGTTAATAAAAGAACCTACTGGCTCCCTGTCAACCTGGAACTGGGTCGTAGTACTACCAGCGGAGAAATGATCCCATCGGAGCACAGAAAAGGCTAATATGCTACTGTTTTAAAAGACTCCGACTGGAAAGTGGGGCACAACTGCCTATTCTACCTTACTCAGCACTTTAAAAATTTTCCCAAAAATTTTAGCATGTGATCATTTTCGCCCTCTTTTATGGTAAGGATAGGGGAGACAGTGGCAGTGGGAAAGAGACGAAAAAGTAATATATACTGGAAGTTAGCAGACAGTGGTTGTGGTATAGAAAGATCGCAAAGAAAGATCGCAAGAGACAATGGCAGCGTGAGTGAAAGATGGGGTCACAGTGTCAGTGGAACACAGCTTGCAGTGACAGAAGAGAAGGAAAATGTGGAAGTGAGTAAGAGCCAGAGATAATGAGAGACAGAGTTTATGACAATGATAACGAGGGAGAGAGCGGCATTGATAGTGAGAAGGGACAGCAGCAGTGGAAAGGAATGAATAAAATCGAAGTAAAAGAGGGAGACAGCAGTAATGAGACAGAAAGAAGAAGACTGCGATTATAGGACAGGAGACAGTGACAGTCAGAGAGCCACAAAGAGCTAATGACAGTGAGTGGACTGAATTAGTGAGTGACGATGGGCAAGTGGGAACAGATGGGTATGTGCGACTTACAGCGATGGACTAATGGGTGTGAGCGAGTTACAGTTTGGGAGCTTGTGGGAGTGAGATGTGAGTTGCATGTTAAAAAGAACACGAATTTTTTGAAAAATTTTTGAAGGCACGGAGGAAGGTAGAATGAGGCAACTGGTACTCCACCTTTCAATTAGAGTCTTTTAAAACAGTAGTACATTTGCCATTTTTCTTATCCTATAGGAACCTTTTTCCTCTGGTTCCCTTCTTCTCCTTAAATAATAGGGCGCATCACTCTTATCAAAAGAACTTTATGGATCAGTTTTGATAGTTTACTTTTGTGAAATTGAAATAACGAGAAACTAATTTCACAACTCAGACTGGATTTTATGAGCAAAAAAATTTTGCATTTGCTTCAGTATTACAACATGCAGTTCCCAGAACCATTCTGATGAGAACGGAGACACTTTACAACACATTTCTCGGAGCTGCGTCATTTCATATACTAAGTTTTCGCCTCACACCAGATATTCCGTGGGTATTTTACGTGTGCAAGTAGCATAACTTTAAACCTCTGTATCTCCGAAATGGATAAAGATATCAATAAAATTTTCAAGATTGTTGGAGATCGGGAAATTGGGAATATATCGTCTTGGAATCCGCGGCTCGGGTTTGGGCAAAAATCATGCTTTACAGGTTTTCTCAGGAATAGCTCATGAATTAAATGGTGCCTCCATAATTCTCTTACGGCTCGCCATAGACCACTTATAATGCACAAGAACTAACCGATTTGCTCCATTTCCGTAAGGTGGAGGAAGTGTGCAACATTGAATCTTCGACCCTGTACTGTACGTTAGTTACATTAAGACGATCCTTTTGTTTGGTATACACATAGTTCGTAGCGCATGCGTTATCAAAAAAAAAAATGGTTCAAATGGCTCTGAGCACTATGGGACTCAACTGCTGAGGTCATTAGTCCCCTAGAACTTAGAACTAGTTAAACCTAACTAACCTAAGGACATCACAAACATCCATGCCCGAGGCAGGATTCGAACCTGCGACCGTAGCGGTCTCGCAGTTCCAGACTGCAGCGCCTTTAACCGCACGGCCACTTCGGCCGGCATGCGTTATCCGAAGCACTTTACCATACCTTTCTATCACCAATGGACCCGAGGTACGAGCCCGGAAATATCCCGTTTTTATGCACGGAGTTTCGGAATATATTATGTATCTCATGCTGTCGCATACATAGCGATTTATATTCAGTCAGAAGTTTGATAGGTGCTTGGCTAGGTTCTGCCGACACATGAGTTAAAGCGAACACCGACCCATGGTCAGATTCTGCCTCCCACAGTGTATTGGCGAAAACTGGCGCATCCCACTGCCATGCTCTTCTCCTGCCTTGCCACGCTACTCCCCAGTGCCTTCACTTGAGACACGTGTAGCTCGTGTCGAAAAAGTTTGAACGCTGGGTCCATTCGAGGCGCGCCCAGCAGCCTGGACAAGAGCTAAGCATCAATGGGGATGAATCCGAAGTTGAGATGGGACGGCCTCTGCGGTCTGCTGAAGATACAGAAAGGAAGCTGTGTCTGTGTGTACGTCTCTTTCCAGAAGAAACGATCGGAACAGTGGGCGGACTTCCCTATTATCTATGGAAAACTACTTGTAGACGCCTGGCTAAGCTACGACTATTTACTATGCCTGCTGAAATTTTTCGGAAGCAAGAAACGCTAATTTTCTCATGAGCCACGCCCCAATTGTCACCCTGATTGTCATCCGGTGCATTAATTTGTCAACGCGTAGCTTAGCTATTTGACAAGTATCGCAAAACGCATTTTGAGCCGTTGCAAATACATCAGACGTTTCGGCCATATGTGTGATTGTACTCAACTCAGGGTAAGGTCTACTCTGCACCTCCTTGTCCGCTGCTAACCTTACAAATGCCTCTCTGATTTAAGAATCAGCGTATGAGGCACCGCAATTAGCACATTCAAAACTACGGAAGTCCTCTATCTAGGACGCATAAGATCGATCACTTCACTTTCCGTATTCGTTAAACTTCAATCTCGCTGTCACAGTGTACATTATATGGCAATAACGCTTACTCAGTAAACTGCACAATTCTGTAAACTCTAATGATTCAGTGTCCTTGCACGCAGATGTAGCTTCTGCACAATCTCGGACAGACCACTACTACAGATAAGTACGAGGCGTGTTTTTTTAAGTAAGTGCCGTTTTGAAATTTAAAAAAAGACCTTCTAAGATATCTCAATAATTTTATTTTTGCATGAAAGCCTGTACCTTAATCTACTTTTCTACATAATTTCCGTCAATACTGAGGCACTTGTCATAACGTTGTACCACTTTTTGAATACCTTCTTCAGAAGTCTGCCGCCTGATTTGTTAACCACTGCATCACCACTGTTTTGACTTCGTCATCGTCTTGAAGACGCTGACCGCCCAGGTGTTTCTTCAAGTACAGAAACAGATGGTAGTCACTGTGCGCAAGATCGGGGCTGTACGGAGGATGATCTAGAGTTTCCCATCGAAAAGATGTGATGAGATCTTTGGTCTGATTCGCCACATGCGGGCGGGCATTGTCTTGCAGCAAAACGATACCCTTGCTCAACTTGCCACGTCTTTTGTACTGAATTGAACGGCGCAGATTGTGCAATGTCTTAAAGTAAGCTGCTGCATTGATTGTCTCGTTATGAGGCAGATATTACACAAGCAATACTCCTTTTCTCCCCCAAAAACCTGTGCACATGATTTTCCGGGCAGAAATTGTTTGCTTAAACTTCACTTTTCTGGGTGAATCTGAATGCCACCATTCCATGGACTGCTGCTTTCATCCTGGTGTGATGTAGGCCACCCATGTTTCATCGCCGTAACAATTTGGCTTAAGAAATCATCACCGTCGTTGTGGTACCGCTCAAGGAAACTCAATGCACTGTCTAAACGTTTGGTTTTGTGCACATCCGTCAACATTTTCGGTAGCCAAAGTGCGCACAATTTTCGGTAATTCAAGAGCTCGGTCACAATGCCATACAAAACACTACAAGAAATATTAGGAAAGTCATCCCGCAAGGAGGAAATCGTAAAGCGTCTGTTATTGTCCACTTCCTGCAGCAAACTTTCATTAACGTCCGAAGGACGCCCACTCCGTTGTTCATCATGCACATTTGTGCGGCCATCTTTTAATCCTCTCACCCACTTTCTTACCATTCCATCACTCATAATGTTTTCTCCGTAAACTGCACAGATCTCACGATGAATATCGATCGCTTTTAGGCCTTTAGCACTAAGAAATCTTATAACAGCCAGTACTTCACAGTCGGCGGGACTCACGATTATCGGAGGCATCTTAAACATTCAGTACACAACGTAAACAAGGAAGAATCAGACTGTAATTGCGTCAGTGCGTAGACAACAGATGTAGGTACCCAGCGCTGCGGCCGCGGTGTGGGAAAACGGTACTTACTGAAGAAACATGCCTCGTAATAAAGCGCTCTGGAACGCGGTATGTGATATGTTTCTTACGCTGTAATACAACATAAATACACTCTCAGACATGAAAGGCCGGCCGGTGTGGCTGTGCGGTTAAAGGCGCTTCAGTCTGGAACCGCGTGACCGCTACGGTCGCAGGTTCGAATCCTGCCTCGGGCATGGATGTCTGTGATGTCCTTAGGTTAGTTAGGTTTAATTAGTTCTAAGTTCTAGGCGACTGATGACCTCAGAAGTTAAGTCGCATAGTGCTCAGAGCCATTTGAACCATCAGACATGAAAAAAATACGACGCTCCACGGATGAGATGAAGACTGGTAGATATGATGTACATATACAGACAAACAAATGAATACAATTTCAGAAAAAATTAGAAAAACTGGATGATTTATTCAAGAGAAAGAGCTTCACAAATTGAACAAGTCAGTAAGGCGATGGTCGAAAATGGCTCTGAGCACTATGGGACTCAATTGCTGTGGTCATCAGTCCTCTAGAACTTAGAACTAATTAAACCTAACTAACCTAAGGACATCACACACATCCATACCCGAAGCAGGATTCGAACCTGCGACCGTAGCAGCAGCGCGGCTCCGGACTGGAGCGCCTAGAACCGCACGACCACCGCGGCCTGGCCGATGGTCCACCTCTGGCCCTTATGCAAGCATTTATTCGCCTTGGTATTAATTGACAGAGTTTCTGGGTGTCCTCCTGAGGAATATCTCACTAAATTCTGTCCAATTGGCGCGTTAGGTAGTCAAAATCACGAGCTTCTTGGCAGGTCCTGAACATAAAGCTCTAAACTTTCTCAGCTGTGAGAGATTCGGCGACCTTGCTGGCCAAAGTAGGAGTTGGCAAGCAGGAAGTCAAGCGGTAGACTCTCACCTTGTGCGGGCAGTCATTATCTTGCTGAGACGTAAACTCGGGACGGCTTATCGTGAAGGGCGACAAAACGGGGCACAGAATATCGTCGAGGAACCGCTGCGCTGTAGGGGTACCGCGGATGACAGCCAAAGATGTCCTGCTAGGAGGAGAAATGGAACTCCAGACCATCATTCATGGTTGTCAGTCGGTATGGCGGGCGACTGTCAGATTGATATCCCACCGCTGTCCGGGCTGTCTCTAGACAATCTTAGATCTATAATGTCATTGAGCGGAGTAGAACTGTCTTCAGTGATGAGTACTGCTTCGAACTGAGCCCCGACGACGCACGTGTCTGAAGACGTCCCGGAGAGCAGCTGGGTACCAACCTTACGGCCCGACAACCGGTACTGATGGTCTGGGATGCAATTTCATTTTATAACAGGACCACTTTGGTTCTCATCAAATGGCTCCAAGCACTATTGGACTTAACATCTGAGTTCATCAGTCCCCTAGACTTATAATTACTTAAACCTAACTAACCTAAGGACATCACACACATCCATGCCCGAGGAAGGATTCGAACCCGCGACCGTAGCTGCAGCGCGGTTCCGGACTGAAGCGCATCCGCGGCACCCTTACAGCACAGTGGTACCTGGACGATATTCTACTTCCTATTTTGATTTCCTTGACGACAAGCCGTCCTCGGCTTACATTTCAGCAAAATAATGCCCGCCTGCACATGGTGAGAGTTTCTATGCCTGTCAAAGCCTACTTCGGCCAGCAAGGTGGCCGGATCGCCCCTCGTTTTGAGCATTATGGGTCAGGGCCCCTTATCAGCCCGGGATTTTGACGATCTAAAGATTTTGATGTTCTGACGCGGACTTTGGACAGAATTTGGAACGATATCGTTCAGGAGAACTCCCAAAGAATCTTGCCAGTCAGTGCCAAGCCGAATAACTGCTTGCATAAGGGTCAAATCTACCGATCTCTGTCCCATTCTGATAATTCCTTCGTTGTGCGTCGTACATTTTTTTATTTTATTTTATTTTTAGCGTGTATATGAGCGTAGTTTTCGAACATTTCTACAGTTCCGTCAAACACAGAGAATGGTGGGGGCAGGGTGCAGGTTGTCCCGCAGGTTCCAGTTCTACCAGCTGCAGGCTCATGTTTCGGGTTGGTTCCACATTTTGTCGCAGCAGCTTCTGCATCTGCTCCCGCTGTAGTTGCAGTCGCACCTGTTCCTGCTATTGTCGTTGTCGCAGCCGCGTTTGTTTCTGATCTCGTTACTGTAGCGTTATTTGACGCTGCCAAAGCTCCAGAAACGTTTAATCCATCGATACGACCCTATTGGCAGTGTAGGTACTATTGTTATTGCTATCTGACCGGTTCCAACCAAGAGCTGCTACCGACTGGGACAGGAAGCTGCTCTATCGACACTTTTGCTAACGCGGACACGCACCACAGAAAGCGACCGCTAGTAAAAAGAGGGCTCTACGCCAATCTAATCAGAGCAGCTGTTGCGATATGTTCCGACGAACGAAGGCAGACGTCATGGCTCAGAGTTAAGCGGAACTGTAGAGGCGGAAATTCTGTGAAGGGCGGGATGGTCTAGTGTCCCTCTGCGTCCAAGTAGCCGTGGCTTGAATTTCTAGGTAACGGTTTGGTTATCGTTTGTGGATTTTCATCTTATTGTGAAACATTAGGAATGAATCATCCTGGTTTCGAAAAGTTACTCAACCCTACGAAACGACAGTGCTCTGATTTTGCAATCCCACGGTGGCCTCTAATTGGTGGAGCCATTTATTTCACAATTAATTCCACTCAGCTTGTTAGTAATACTATTCACACAACCCGTGATCCATGTCAGTCGATTCGTAATTTTCTGGACAACCCGAATCTGCGTTCGGAAATGGAAATTATATTTTGCGTAACCACTCTCTCTTTATCAGAAAAACTGGACAGGGCTCTTTATCAGAAAAACTGGACAGGGCTGCAGTCGGTTCATCTGTATAACGTGGGGTTAGTTAGATTTAAGTCTCTGCTCTACAGCACAGTAGAATCAGCCTCGTTGTTACTTTAGTAACGCGCTACCCAGCACTGAGTGTGCCCGAGCTGGCTTCTGAGAGACGGCCAGTGTGGCCGAGCGGTTCTGGGCGCTTCAGTCGGGAACCGCGCGACCGCTACGGCCGCAGGTTCGAATCCTGCCTCGGGCATGGATGTGTGTGTTGTGCTTAGGTTAGTTAGGTTTAAGTTGTTCTAATTTCTAGGGGACTGAAGACCTCTGATCCCATAGTGCTCAGAGCCATTTGAACCATTTGGCTTCTATGAAACGACGTGAAGCCATGAAGACCGAGCGATAGACGGTGAAAACACTACACAAATCCGGAAGGACAAACCAAAAGTAATCCAAAACTCGAAATCCAAGAATCTCAACATCGTTCTAACAAAGTCACAATAGCAAACCGAGAGGAAAACCGATAGGAGTGAGTAACCGCGTGTGAAAATAGTGTCGTCGATCGCGAAACCTTCGGAAACATCGCCGCAACTGGACGAGGAAAGCGAGCTCACTTTTCACCTCGTTGATGCCGCTAGAGGGTTTTGCCAACTGGCGCGTAGTCCACGCAGCCCGTGGTGTGGACGTGAAACCAAGCAACTCTGGTTGGCCATCGCTGGTGAATGATCTCTATGACCGAGTCCGACAAGGAAGCTGAAGGGACCACACGCGGAAAATCCGCCGACAATACCTTTAAGAACATTATTTACCATTTCTTCTGTTACTGTACGTGCAGGATGGTTATAATTAAAGTGCAGCCACTCAACGGAGATCCAGTGCGGACTGTAATTATTACATGCCATTGGTAGATACGCTAACGCATTAACGCGGAACCGATTTATGCTTGAAAAAATTAATTTCAGTTTTGTTCACCAGGTGAAAATCCGGCGCTGTACACTGTTTATACGACGGTATAACATCCATGCCGTCATTTGACGAGCCATAACGCTGGTGAAAATAACGGCTATCCAGAAGAGAAACCGTGAGCTGTTCGTGAAACTGTTTTACGTGAACGGCAACAATTACAGCTGAGAGTATCTCCGACTGAGAAGTCGTTAAATGTTTAAACCAGATGGCAATGAAATTCGAAAACACGGATAAGTTTGCTGTGGCACCTGGAAGAGGAAGGGGTCCTATCTGGTGGAAATTAATGATGAGGCTGCTGTTGCTGTAACTGACCGTGCAGCACGTGCCCTGGGTACTGCCAATGCTCGTACAGTGCATGATAATTGTCCATCCCATGGTCAACAGTTCGAAAACTTCTGCCGTTCGTTTTTACGTTGGCACCCGTACAACATTCAGACGGTGCAGCAACTGAAACCCCATGATCCGCAGCAACGTTCTGAATTTTCTATTCAGCTTTTGGCACGGATGGTAGTTTATGACATGTGGCTGGGAAATATTCTACGGAGTGAAGAGGCACATGTTACGCTGCAGTGGGCAGTGAATACCCACAACTGCCAAATTGTGGTATTGTTAAACAGCGTGTTGTGCACGAAGAGCCATAGCATTCGCCGCATGTAACTGTGTGGTGTGCAATCACAAGCACCTATATCCTTGGTCTGTTCTTCTTTGAAGAGAATAAACCCGCAGGGAGCACCGTGACGTCTGCACGTTATTGAGACCTCCTTGTGCAGCATATGATTCCTGCTTTGGAAGAACGCAGCTGTGTGGAAACCACGTTGCTCAGATTCCAACACATCTGCTATGAGCAACTGTTGATCACGTCGTTTTGCGAATGGAGCAACTATTCGACGTCTCCACTGCTCATATTCAACAAATTGTGTAAGCAGCAGTTAATAATAGGAGGGGTGGAACTTAAATAGTGGCAACTATTTTTCACAACCGATACAAAAGAGTTACATGTTTGCACCTGTTACTATCCTTCGTAGTAGTCACCAGCGTTGTATAGAAACCGTTGCCAGTGATGTGGAAGGCCTGTTCTGTTGGAGCGGTCTAAAGTTATGGTGATTCTCGTGTACGACTGTGATGGTGTTATCCTAACGCATTACGTTCCTCCACGGCAGATCGTCAATGCACAGTATTATTGTTCGTTTCTGAAGCATCACCTGCAACCAGCTTTGCGAAAGAAGCGGTGGCACTTTCTGCGCAACCCACCCATCATTTTGCACGACAATGCGGGGGCGCATACAGCGCAAGTTGTGGCTGCTCTGTTCGGTCGATGGGACTGGGAAGTACAGTACCATCCACCATACTCCCCGGACGTAAGTCCTTGTGACTTTGATTTGATTCTGAAGATGAAGGAACCACTTCGTGGCATTCGCTTCAGAACTGTTCCAGAGATACGTTAGGCAGTAGATCACTCCATTCGCACTATCAACAGAACAGGCTCTGCTAGCGGTATACTACGCCTTCCACATCGCTGGCAATGGGTTCTACACAACGCTGGTAACTACTTTGAAGGACAGTGCAAACATGTAACTCTTTTGTATCGGTTGTGAATAAATAGTTGCCACTATTTTAAGTTCCAACCCTCGTAAAATCAGCGGTATGCCTTTCTCACTTGTCTCAGCTTTTCTGTTCACGTCCCGTTCCTAACCCATTACAATAGGAAACATTTGTACACGTCTTTCTTGCATTCACAGCGCCAGTCTTGCACCTGGTGGCCAAAATTGGAACTAATTTTTTTTTTTTTTCAGCGTAAATCGATTCTGCATTAACGCCTTAGAATATCTACCAAGTATCACAGCCATACGATAATTACAGGCCACACTGGACCTCTGTAAGTAGTTGCACTTAATGAAAACCATCCGGTATGTTCGCTTGGCTTCAGTGCTAGTGTTTAAAAGGGTCTCTTATCATTTCAAGGGGAGAGGATTTGCATGTCTCTTTTTCTTTATTATCGTCCACTACAAGTGCTATGCTGAGTGAAACCTTCAGTAACTTTTCTTTTCTTACTAAGCCATTAGGATTAGTACCTTCTTGTGAATTATCCAACGGGTAACACAATTTTTGTCACGACCATGTAGTGAAAATTAACGTGGCAGTAGTCATACTTGCGCACATTTAATAACATATACTCTAGACATCCGTCGGAGAAACAGTTCTGAGATTTAAATATTCTGAGACATGACCTAATGGATAGAATAAACAAAGGTGTCAGGCGCAAAAAGGAGACAGCATACGGATCAAATGGCTGTTTATCATTTTCGTCATCTAACGACCACTCCACAAAACCATTTAAATATTTCATACATATATTAACTGAAGAAAACCCCTCAAACCAGGATCACTAAGTTTCGACAGAACTAGGCTGTCATCATCGGATTTTATGCTTTTGAATTTTTACAAGAGATTATCCGACGATGACAGCATAGCTCTGTCAAAACCCGTCGTCCAATAAAATGCTTTCCCAGCTATCTTGGCTTACAAAGTTTTCTTTAGTTACCATATGTTGCAGATCGCCCAGACTGACTAAGTCAAAAATATACAGTAATTTGACAAATACATTAATCCAGATCGATCGCCCTTAGAATACATGGGAGGGGGGGGGGGCGAAGGGGGGGGGGGGAGGAAATA
This sequence comes from Schistocerca americana, assembly GCF_021461395.2. Lineage (NCBI taxonomy): Eukaryota > Metazoa > Arthropoda > Insecta > Orthoptera > Acrididae > Schistocerca > Schistocerca americana. Next base: position 507,304,157 of record NC_060124.1, on the reverse strand, counting down.
AATTAAGTTGCTTAATCGGAGTGTGAGCATGATCACGTCACAAGAGGACCGAAGTGGATACTTCAAGAGTCTCAAAGAATGTCCTAATTTTGCGTCACGGCGCCTTTAACCATTCACACAAGGGAAGTTGCTTGAACCTCTATTTAATTACACCACTACAGCACAACTATTACTTCGGAGGGCGGTCACAGAGGGATAGTCAAATTCAAACTCAACAAAAAAACTGTTACATCAGAATCAATTAATACTACTTCATGAAAATACATGCAAAGAAGTTCGTTTATTCAAAATCATCTGCACTGCGAAACGCAGCTATCCCCAGAACCACAGTACTGGTTTTGCTACACTTGGCGGCGTGCTCACACAGAGGGACAAGTGCAGTATGCAAAGAAAATCACTGAGAAACCACGGTAAATTCAGAATAAAACGAGCGGTAACGCCACAAGAAAAACGCTGAGGACGTTTGGTTTGCTGAATACTCAAAATATTGAGTAACTTGACAGTCTTTAAACATCATACGTGAGCCCATAACTCGTGGATCACGAATTTCACCGACATCCGAAAAATACGACAAAATCTACACTCCTGGAAATGGAAAAAAGAACACATTGACACCGGTGTGTCAGACCCACCATACTTGCTCCGGACACTGCGAGAGGGCTGTACAAGCAATGATCACACGCACGGCACAGCGGACACACCAGGAACCGCGGTGTTGGCCGTCGAATGGCGCTAGCTGCGCAGCATTTGTGCACCGCCGCCGTCAGTGTCAGCCAGTTTGCCGTGGCATACGGAGCTCCATCGCAGTCTTTAACACTGGTAGCATGCCGCGACAGCGTGGACGTGAACCGTATGTGCAGTTGACGGACTTTGAGCGAGGGCGTATAGTGGGCATGCGGGAGGCCGGGTGGACGTACCGCCGAATTGCTCAACACGTGGGGCGTGAGGTCTCCACAGTACATCGATGTTGTCGCCAGTGGTCGGCGGAAGGTGCACGTGCCCGACGACCTGGGACCGGACCGCAGCGACGCACGGATGCACGCCAAGACCGTAGGATCCTACGCAGTGCCGTAGGGGACCGCACCGCCACTTCCCAGCAAATTAGGGACACTGTTGCTCCTGGGGTATCGGCGAGGACCATTCGCAACCGTCTCCATGAAGCTGGGCTACGGTCCCGCACTCCGTTAGGCCGTCTTCCGCTCACGCCCCAACATCATGCAGCCCGCCTCCAGTGGTGTCGCGACAGGCGTGAATGGAGGGACGAATGGAGACGTGTCGTCTTCAGCGATGAGAGTCGCTTCTGCCTTGGTGCCAATGATGGTCGTATGCGTGTTTGGCGCCGTGCAGGTGAGCGCCACAATCAGGACTGCATACGACCGAGGCACACAGGGCCAACACCCGGCATCATGGTGTGGGGAGCGATCTCCTACACTGGCCGTACACCACTGGTGATCGTCGAGGGGACACTGAATAGTGCACGGTACATCCAAACCGTCATCGAACCCATCGTTCTACCATTCCTAGACCGGCAAGGGAACTTGCTGTTCCAACAGGACAATGCACGTCCGCATGTATCCCGTGCCACCCAACGTGCTCTAGAAGGTGTAAGTCAACTACCCTGGCCAGCAAGATCTCCGGATCTGTCCCCCATTGAGCATGTTTGGGACTGGATGAAGCGTCGTCTCACGCGGTCTGCACGTCCAGCACGAACGCTGGTCCAACTGAGGCGCCAGGTGGAAATGGCATGGCGAGCCGTTCCACAGGACCACATCCAGCATCTCTACGATCGTCTCCATGGGAGAATAGCAGCCTGCATTGCTGCGAAAGGTGGATATACACTGTACTAGTGCCGACATTGTGCATGCTCTGTTGCCTGTGTCTATGTGCCTGTGGTTCTGTCAGTGTGATCGTGTGATGTATCTGACCCCAGGAATGTGTCAATAAAGTTTCCCCTTCCTGGGACAATGAATTCACGATGTTCTTATTTCAATTTCCAGGAGTGTATTACTCTGTTGTTTTACCCTTGGTGTAAAAAGATACGTTAAGTATCAAGCTCACAGAAAAGGGTTAAAAACTAAGTAACGGATGTATTGAACACACGTGGTCAGATCCTGACAGGCAAAGTGCAGTTACAAGTTCACCCATCACGCCTGAATTTTAATAAAATAATTCTGGAATTTGAGCGAAACTGTTTCCCACAGCATAACTGAAATGAATGAACTTTGTCCCTAACCGAGGTTAGCAACTGTGCTGCAAAAGGAACATCCGCGGTTACCTCAGCCTATGTTCCAAGTAACAGTGGTACCTAAGGTCGGCGGCAGGAGACAGCGTCCGAATAGTAGGGGAAGATTCCATTTCCTGAAGCTAGCCAGTCGTACACATAAAAATAGTTGGAATACTCTGGACGAAAAGCATACTTCACTGCTGAGTATCTGTGATGGAAACCCAAGGAAGTATGGCACAGCTTTTAGTGTGGAATAACTCTCTCTGACCTCCCCCGGTACACTCAAAATCGTTCATCTTTTCATTCACAATTTGAAAAATTGCCCAGAGGATGGGAGAGAAAGAAAAGAGGTTGCTGACATTGGTTAAAAAAAAAAAACCGCTCCAACTCATCATTTTCCCTAGTGATTGGCCATTGCTCATCCAGCTGACAATAAAACGTCGTCTGCGAGCGTTTTGAACTGAAAAAGAAAAACATAATTGAAATAATATGAGATGGATTAGTACAGACCCGTTTCAGTGTCACCTGCAAAAATAATTAGTTATGTTTGTTGCACATAAGACGGAAACGAGAAAAGTTAGAGTTTAACGTCTCATCAACAGTGGGATTATAATCCTTACGCACAGAGCACAAGCTCGGACTTGACTAGAACAGGGAGGAAAATCGGCCGTGTCCGTCTGAAAGGAACGATCAATGCATTCGCCTTACACGATCTGGAGAAATAGCGGAAAACCTTGGCCTCTATCGCTGGATGAGGATGTTATCTGCCGTCCTACCGAATGTTAATGCAGTACCTTAACCACTACACCACTACACCACTTCGCTCAGTTTAATGTACGTAAAGCCCACAAAGGTAATGCAGAAACAATGAGGGACTGCAAGAACAAGAAGATAAACGAAAATGCATTGTCACGGGAATCGTCTACCGAAAGTCGTGAACAGCTTTCGTGCAAATTCATGAAACATTCTCGAGCATGAAACCTTATTGAGATAAGTCACTACTCAGTCTTTACTGTACATATAGATCTGCCTACTTCTTTTAGTTTTAGTACGTTAGTAATCATTCTTGCTACAACTACCTCATGGTCACTGATACCAGTTTCAATGTGAACTGGCCGGCCGGAGTGGCCGAGCGGTTCTAGGCGCTACAGTTTGGAACCGCGCGACCGCTACTGTCGCAGGTTCGAATCCTGCCTCCGGCATGGATGTGTGTGATGTCCTTAGGTTAGTTAGATTTAAGTAGTTCTAAGTTCTAGGGGACTGATGACCAACGAAGTTAAGTCCCGTAGTGCTCAGAGTCCTTTTTTCAATGTGAACATCCTCAAAGAGATCAGGTCAGTTTGTTGCAATTTAGTCTTAACACAATTCCATTATGAGTGGGGTTTCAAACCATCTTTTCTAGGTAATTTTTAGAGAAGAGATTTGGTTATGTTTCACACAGTGTGTTATCACGCCCGCCGCTAACAAAACTATAATCACCTCAGTTGATTACTGTATGGTTAAAGTCTCCTGCAGTGTTATGGTGTGATTGGGAACTTATATGCAAGTGAACTGAGAGTTTTCTGTAAAGTTTTCGGCTATATCAGGAAGTTTGTCCGGTGGTCAATTGAGGGATCCAGTTAGAGTTTATGCCCGTCTCTGACACTGTGTCTTGCCCATAAAATCTCGCATGTCTCTGTGGATTTGAGGTTTTTGGCTAGTGTGAAAGTATACTATTCACATTAGTCTATACCTTCGATATACACTTATGCAGGGTGTTTATAAATGAACGTCGGGGTTTTAACGCTTTATAATATTTATTATATTAAACTTACAGTTATAAATGATATGTCAAATGAAAGAGCAACTTAAACAGTTTTACCAAGAAATGTTCAATGTGAGCACCATTTGTCACAGGATACACATCAATTCTACAGCCGAGGTCTTCCCAAACGTTGATAAGTGTGTCTTCAGTGATTGTAGCAACAGCTGCTTTAATCCGGTTTCTTAATTCAGGGAGGTCAGCTGGTAGCGGAGGCACGTACACACGATCCTTGATGAAGCCCCAAAGGAAAAAAATCGCGTGGCGTTAGGTCGGGTGAATGTGGAGGTCATGCAAAGCAAGTCCTATCATTGGGCCCCTTTGCGGCCTATCCAGCGCCTGGGTGCAGTGAAGTTCAACCAATAGTGTACTTCACTATGCCAGTGAGGTCGCGCACCATCTTGCTGGGAAATGAAGTTCTCTAGCTCATCTTCTTCCAACTGAGGGAAACGCCATTGCTCTAGTGTATCAAGGTAAGAAGTGCCAAAAAAGAAAGGCCCATAAACTTTCCGCCGGGATATGGTACAAAAAACAGTCACTTTAGGGGAATCTCGTTGCATTTGTACCACCTCGTGAGGATTTTCTGAGCCCCAGATGCGCACATTGTAAGTGTTAACAAGTCCACTAAGGTGAAAGGTCGATTCATCACTGAAGACAACATGATCGAGAAAATATTCATCGTCATGAAACAACATTTCGTTTGTGAAGTTGGCACGTAATCCATGGTCTGCCGGCTTTAGAGCCTGTAATAACTGTAAACGGTAAGGACGTAGTTGTACGCGTTTTCTTAAAACTTTCCAAATAGTCGACACGGGAACTTTTAATTCACGACTAGCCTTCCGGACTGATTTCTTTGGGCTACGAGTGAACGAGTCTCTCACTCGCTCAGCAGTCTCTTCACTAACTCTTGGTCGTCCTGTGCTCTTCCCTTTACAAAGGCAGCCTGTATCTTCAAATTGATGATACCATCTACGAATGTTATCACTCGGAGGATCACAACCGAACTTCAGCCGGAACGCGGTTGCTCAGTAACTACAGATTCGGTCTTTGCAAACTGCAAAACACAAAACGCTTTCTGTTCACTAATCGCTTTCTTCGATACTACCACCGGCCGGTGTGACCGAGCGGTTCTAGGCGCTTCCGTCTCTAGAACCGCGCGATCGCTACGGTCGCAGGTTCGAATCCTGCCTCGGGCATGGATGTGTGTGATGTCCTTAGGTTAGTTAGGTTTATATAGTTCTAAGTTCTAGGGGACTGATGACCTCAGATGTTAAGTCCCATAGTGCTCAGAGCCATTTGAACCATTTTCGCTACTACCGCTGTCTAGCGGATTGCGGCGGAAACATTGCGCCCTTCGCACAGGCACTGGTGCCAAACAAAACTGTTAGAGTTGCTCTTTCATTTGACATATAACTGTTATTTTTATGTAAGAAATATTATAAAGCGTTAAAAACCTGATATTCATTTATAAACAACCTGTATTTTCCCCAAAAATCACACCACACACAGTCAGCTTCCAAAATAGCAGGTTCTGATGCCTAGTGCACACATGACCCATTTAAGGGACCCTGTAGTTCTCACCCCTGTAGTACAAGCCTAGGAAATCACACGCTAGCGTGTCTCCGAACGTTCGCAGCCGCTGGTTCTACCCTTCCTTGACTCAGAATGAAACGGTTAGTATTTGTTCTGGGGACAATGCTGCAGATCGTAGTTTCGCTGAAACTCCATGCACAAAGCTAGTGTTCCCAGAGGACAGGCACTGTTTGCTCCAGTCTTTGTCACCATCTTCAGCTGGTTACACCCCGTTGCTCAGTGGCTGCCAGACTAGTTTCTTTATCATGGTGAATGAGTTGCCCGGCTACAGTCCTGCACACTGAGTTCACATGATGTGCATCCTTATCCCTTACTGCTATGTCCGTATGGAGTACCATTATTTGCCATAGGTGTGAAGTGCTAACAATTAATAGACCCCCATCATTCTGTCTTTGTCTCTCCTTGATACGCAGCATAGCATGTTTCGCAAAAGATGAAATGAATCTCAGTGCCTCAAGTTTGGTTTCAGTGGAAGACAGAACATCAGACTTGTTGGGTGTGGGGATGAGTTCAACATCTTGAGTTCTCCCTAGTTCCTGTCTCCCTGTACAAGACAACAAAGGCTACTACTGACATGCCACTCACAGCCAAGTGGACTAAAACCGATAGACGCTGTATTTCCTGTAGAAGAGACAGTATCCATTCCTGTCAAAGGAAGAGCCACCTGTGAGACGACACATGACATGCATCAGCTGTTACGTAAACACTTTTTGGCTTTTCACATCGGCATGACTACCACCAAACTATCAGTTAGGATGAATAGCCATAGGCAGAGGGTGTACACCGGCAACACAAAATGTCACCTTGCAGAGCTTGCTTTACAACATCACAGTCGTGACCTCGGTACCTGTTTCAGCACACGCGCCGTCTGGATTCTTCCCCCAGACACGAGTTTCTCAGAACTCCGCAGATAGGAACTAGTACTGCAACTTGTCCTTGGTTCTCGCTACCTACCTGGGCGTAATTTACATTAATTTCTTCTGTCACAGCATTTCTTCATAGTAACTATTCCTCTTTTCACTCCGTTTTAGTTTTCTGCATCTTTCATTTTCCGACTTGTCCGTTTTTCACCGTCCCCTCCCACCTCTGTTACGTACAATGCACTTAGATTTTCACTCCTATTAACTCGTGCACGACGTTTTTGCAGTAATCTCTCTTGCATATTACCCTGTCTTTCATCTTTAAGCTCTCAGGTTTTCAATTCTCGTTCTGTGTAGTCCCCAACAATCAGTCTTTCCTTCTCATCCCGTCCGCTAAGTCTCCCCCGACTGTTCTGTGTGACTTTTCCGAAATCTCTTCTTTTCCTAAACCTCTCCAGTCCTTTGCCTTCACCCTCTTCCTTCCTCTTCAACCCTTCTGCCCGAAGAAGGAGCCTCTGGCTCCGAAAGCTTGCATAAGTATAACTTTCTCTTACATGAGTGCTCTCCCGCCGCTGCTTAGTGAGTAGATTTTTTATCTATCCAATTACATTACGTTTCCGGTGTTTATAATGTCATATCTCCTGAACTGTATGTTATACAGTGGTATAATTTTGCAAGTACTCGTGCATTCAGCGGAATATATGGATGCTGCCTTCAATATGTGTTCCAATATATTTGTTAGTAAAGAAGGAATTAATTAAAAAGATGTGCCCGATGTTGAGGTTTTATCGCATGAGTAACGAAAATGTAGTAGGCGATCAAATTTTGGGTTTCATTATTTTGTGGGGGTGCCAGCTAGATGAAGTTACGAAAAGGTTTTAAATTACGTGTAAACTTGGTTGGACGTCACTAAGTGCTCTCATTTTCAAATATTGTATGAATATAGTGTGGGTAACTTGCGAGCCATGAGCTGCACTGCCTCAAGAAATTAATACTATTTCTAGCTTTAGTACTTTACTTCTGTGTTGTACCTTGAACCTATGATTATAGCTCTTAAATGACTAGATTATGTCAAAATTTTAAATTTTTGTTTTCGGTGAATAAAAATGTGAAATTACTACATCCAATTTTTTTGCCCCTGCGAGCCGTCATATAGACAACTTGCAATTGTGCCTACGTCCCTAGCACCATTTGAGCCATTTAGTAATGCAGGAATGTACAAATATGGTAAGGAACGCACGTCACAAAATCTGTGTAAAGCACCGCCCTCTACACTGAACTGGTGGATGAGACGTTGGTTTTTGGTATGCCTGTACGCCAAGTAAGGCGTACTTCCAAGTAAATCTACTTTCCCCACCAACCCCTAACAACTCTGCCCGCTGTTCAGTTTACCGATAGACTATACACAGACAGCTACTGATCTTTAATCGATACTCTTGTTATTAACTCCTTTTACTGTCCCATTCCTGCAGCAAGGAGCTATAGGGCTTCTTAAACATTCTCTAGGCTCGACGACAGTGTAAGTGGGCTGCTTCTGTGTTGGCAGCGCTGTGTAGCGCTTTGCGTTGGATCTCTGACTGCGCTTTCTTTGTAAGAGATTCTGTGGCTGGTTGGACCCATTGTAGGAAGTTAATCGCCAGTAGTGTTTGGCAATTGGAAGTTAGTCGCCAGTAGTGATGGAAGTACTATTGGGCAGTTGCAGGTGAACAGCCAGCAGTGATGGATGTTAGATGTGAGAAGTTAGCATTGATGGAGGGTAGAGGTCTGAAGTGTTAGCGTAGGCTAACGATCTGTACATGTTCAACTTGAAGATTGAATATTATTCATGATTATATACCTTTGTAGTACATGTCAATGACGATTTATATTCGTGTTCGCCAATGACAATTTATATTCGTGTTTGTCAATGACGATTTATATTCGTGTCTGAACTGGATGTAACATTATTAAGGTAAAAAAATACATTATTTGATTTGCAACAATATCTTTCCTTTGCTAACCACATGGCTACTAGTAGTTAGTGGCTTTAGTAGTTAGAATCTTTTATTTAGCTCGCAGTATAAACGTTCACTGCATTGCAGTAGTTCGTGTAATGAAGATTTTTGTGAGGTAAGTGCTTAATGAAATGTATAGGTTATTGTTAAGATTTCTTTTTAGTCAGGGCCATTCTTTTGAATTAATTATTTGAAGTCAGGTTGTAATATTTTGAGCAGTCAGATTGCGTTGCACTAGAGTATTGTGGGTCAGTGTTGACATGATAAGAAAAAGTAAAGTGAAAGTAGGCTCAGTACGTTCAGTTTTACACAACTGTTTCAGAATCAAATAACGTAGAAGTTTCATCTTCTCAGTCATTCTGCAATTTAAGTACAGACACACTCATTTAAATAAAGAAGTTTCATCAGGCCAATCACGTCATTCCGGTGACATCAGTTGACTATGGCTGTGCCTGGAATTTTCTGGAATAACATTGCTTGAGGCTTTAGATTGTAAGAATCATTTTTGTAGCAATTATATCGTAAACATTTTCGCCTCTTAGAACGCGACTAGCAGTGCTCGCTATGTCTTCAACAAGGATATATTCTCATAGGATTGATATGATGTACCCATTTCACACATTCACAGCTAGTCGTCACCATGGATCCGAAGTTATTCAAATATGTAGAATATGTATGACCCATGTCCTGTAAGGTTTTGGACCAGTCCTCCACTTGTCTCAGAATTTGCTAGCTCAAGCACATCAACAAGAAACTGACATGTTACCCATCCTCTGTCTGAGCTATTACACCAGTGCTGCCATTCTGTAGATACTAAATCCTTTATTTCTGACCGACTTGTTGCTCAAATCCACAGAGACATGCTAGTTAACCAAGAATTTCTAGTATTTCGCTGCAATGTTTCTTTGTTTATCGAATAGCTCGACAGATTTAAAATACAATTGATTAGTGTCATAGATTTCGTACATTCTGCGACGCCATACGCCTATGAATCTAGCTATACCATGTCGATTAAACGTCTGGACGTAACATTGAAAAGCGGAGTGAAATCTAATGAGCACATAAATTTGGTTTTAGGGTGGCGAATGGTCGACTTCGTGTAGCTGCAGGAATTCTATGAACGTGTAGCACATCTATAAAGGAAACTATATACAAAACGCTTGTGCGACCCATTCTTTCCGTAATGCTCGAGTTTCTGGGATCCTCACACAGTGAATGTGGAGGAAGACATGGAAGCAGTTCAGATGCGTGTTGCTAGATTTGTTACCAGTAGGATCGATGATCGACCTAAAGAAAGCGTTCGAAAAGAAAACTGGTTCCATTGATTTTTTAGTATTTTAACAAAATTGCAGTTGTAAGTGCTTGGGAAACTGAAAATATTTAGGAAACGGAAATATCTAAGATTAACATGGTATAAATTTAAAAAATAGGAAGCTAGGAAAGAGTTTAGAGGTACAGCGTGCCACCACCGATTCTGTCCAGAAATACATTGATCCTCTCGCCGCTGGGCGGCCACTGCACGATTTACTGCTTCTCGCCATCCAAGGCAGAGGACCTCAGCAGTACTTTGAACCTCTCGCCCTGTGATGCCATGATCCTACATCTAAGATAGGTTACTCCCCATTTCTATCTTTCTCTCACTAGCTGATAGTCATGTCTACTGAACACTTGTATTCCTGACACCCCGATGAATATATACGGTAGTGTGCGAAACTTGGGGGTGAAAGTACAATACTGGCCATTAAAATTGCTACACCATGAAGATGACGTGCTACAGACGCGAAATTTAACCGACAGGAAGAAGGTGCTGTGATATGCAAAAGATTAGCCTTTCAGAGCATTCACACAAGGTTGGCGCCGGTGGTGACACCTACAACGTGCTGACATGAGGAAAGTTTCCAGCTGATTTCTCATACACAAACAGCAGTTGACCGGCGTTGCCTGGTGAAACATTGTTGTGATGCCTCGTGTAAGGAGGAGAAATGCGTACCATTACGTTTCCGACTTTGATAAAGGTCGGATTGTATCCCATCGCGATTGCGGTTTATCGTATCGCGACATTGCTGCTCACGTTGGTCGAGATCCAGGAGGCTAATACGGAACGCCGCGCTGGATCCCAACGACCTCGTATCACTAGCAGTCGAGAGGACAGGCATCTTATCCGCATGGCTGTAACGGATCGTGCAGCCACGTCTCGATCCCTGAGTCAACAGATGGGGACGTTTGCAAGACAACAACCATCTGCACGAACAGTTCGACGACGTTTGCAACAGCATGGACTATAAGCTCGGAGACCATGGCTGCGGTTACCCCTGACGATGCATCACAGACAGGAGCGCCTGCGACTGTGTACTCAACGACGAACCTGGGTGCACGAATGGTAAAACGTCATTTTTTCGGATGTATCCAGGTTATGTTTATAGCATCATGCTGGTCGCATCCGTGTTTGGCGACATCGCGGTGAACGCACATTGGAAGCGTGTATTCGTCATCGTCATACTGACGTGTCACCCGACGTGATGGTATGGGGTGCCATTAGTTACGCGTCTCGGTCACCTCTTGTTCGCATTGAATGCACTTTGATCAGTGGACGTTACATTTCAGATGTGTTACAACCCGTGGCTCTACCCTTCATTCGATCCCTGCGAAACCCTACATTTCAGCAGGATAACGCACGACAACATGTTGCAGATCCTGTACGGGCCTTTCTGGATACAGAAAATGTTCGACTGCTGCCCTGGCTAGCACATTTGCAAGTAGGCTGTTTAGGTTTTTTTATTGGTAACGCCACGTAGCGCTCTGTATGAAAATCACTGACTGTGCTATGTGCAGTTTGAGGCTGCTCGGCATTTTTGCGATAGTCGCTATTGTAGTATTGGGCAGTTGGCTGTTAACAGCGCGTAGCGTTGCGCAGTTGGAGGTGAGCCGCCAGCAGTGGTGGATGTGGGGAAATGAGACGGCGGATTTTTGAGAGCGGATGATCTGGACGTGTGTCCATCAGAAACAGTACATTTGTAAGACTGGATGCCATGAACTGCTATATATATTATGACTTTTGAACACTATTAAGGTAAATACATTGTTTGTTCTCTATCAAAATCTTTCATTTGCTAACTATGCCTATCAGTAGTTAGTGCCTTCAGTAGTTTGAATCTTTTATTTAGCTGGCAGTAGTGGCGCTCGCTGTATTGCAGTAGTTCGAGTAACGAAGATCTTTAAGAGGTAAGTGATTTGTGAAAGGTATAGGTTAATGTTAGTCAGGGCCATTCTTTTGTGGGGATTATTGAAAGTCGGATTGCGTTGCGCTAAAAAATATTGTGTCAGTTTAGTGTTGATCAGAACAGGTAAAGAGCGAAATGTCTGAGTACGTTCAGTTCTGTTCAGCTGTTTGAAAATCAAATAACGTAAGCACAGTAATTCAATAATTTTTCTAAGGGGACGTTTCACATTCTCTAGATGTCTCACCAACTGAAAACGTCTGGTCTATGGTGGCCGAGCAACTGGCTCGTCACAATGCGCCAGTCACTACTCTTGATGAACTGCATGGGCAGCTGTACCTGTACACGCCATCCAGGCTCTGTTTGACTCAATGCTCAGGCGTATCAAGGCCGTTATTACGTCCAGAGGTGGTTGTTCTGGGTACTGATTTCTCAGGATGTATGCACCCAAATTGCGGAAAATGTAATCACATGTCAGTTCTAGTATAATATATTTGTCCAATGAATGCCCGTTTATCATCTGCATTTCTTCTTGGTGTAGCAATTTTAATGGCCAGTAATGTAACTTTCACATGATGTGCCACTACCAGTAACATAGCTCGATGAAACTTACACCAGTGGTTGGATTACGTGTCCCTCCTGCCGTCATATATGAAAAGTCCAGCACTGTCGAACATGGTTGTGTGCGTGGTCCAGGTGTAATGGTGTGGGAAGGCATAGCGTTGCATGGGCATACTGACCTCCAAATCTTTGAACACAGTACAATTACCGGTCAGCGTTATTGTGACAATGTGCTCCTTCCCAAGGTTCCTCTTTTCCGTGGTGAATTCGGTCATGCTTTCATTTTTGTGGATGACAATGCGCGACCGCATCGAACAGCGCAAGTGGAGGAACTCTTGGAACGAGAGGATATTCGGCGAATGGGCTGACCTGCTGGTGGGATGCAGTAGGGAGACGTATTGTAGAACGTCCATATGCTCCAACGACTACCCAGCAACTATCAGCCACTCTGGTGGAGGAATGGAACGCCCTACCAACAGAACTTCTTATCAACGTAGTGGCCAGTGTGGGAGCCCGCTGAACAGCATGCACTGCCGTTCGTGGTTGATCACATACCATATTAAGAACCATGTCCCGCCTTTTGTAATGTCCAGTAGACCATCAAAAATCGCTATGACTTCAGTGTAATTATTGTCATTGAATAAAAATGTCATTTCTGTTCGTCTTATTGCGCGTTTTCTTTCAGGTAACTTCTATACTAGACTATACTGTACTATATTATACTACACTTTATTTATTCTCGAGTCAGAAACATACAGATTTACAGTAGCCATAGACATATTGTATTTATATTACATGTGCCCAGTACTTTGCAACCTCCAAGGCGCTTGGAGTGGCTTGTAGGAGATCAATCTTCGTGCAGGATGTAGGGCACAAAAGGCACTGGAGCATGTGGCTTGTGGTTTGTTCTTGTCCGCGATCACAGGACGTTTCTTCTGTTATGAAGCCCCATCTCTTCAGGTTGTCGCTGGATCGTCCAACTCCTGGTCGTAATCTGTTTAAAGACTTCCACACCAGCCAGCTCTCGTTGTGTCCAGGTGGTAGTTCTTCAGCTTCCGGCATCTGCAGGTGAGGCGTCGACTTCTTCCACAACTCCAGCCTTGCCTTCTCTGGTGAAATGGTGAGCTTCTCGGATGATCTCAGGAAGCTCTTTCGCAATCTCAGCCGTTGCTGTGGTAGATTATGTCCGTGTAGTGGATGGGCACTGTCCCGTTCCACTTTCAGTCTCTCCTTGTTGGCAGCCACTGTTCTGCGTACCCATGGTGGCGCTATTCCAGCCATACAGTAGAGCTTATCAGTTGGGGCAGCTCTTAAGCAACCTGTGATCAACCTGCAGGTTTCGTTGAGAACAATGTCTGCTTGTCTGGCATGAAATGACCTGTACCAGATTGGAGAAGCATATTCAGCAGTAGAAAAGCACAGTGCCACTGCAGAACAGCGCTAGTTTGCGAATTAGGTTGTTTCGAGTGGAGATTTTCATTTTGGTGCTCTTGCAGTGAGTTTTGAATGTCAGAGTTCTATCGAGAGTGACTCCAAAGTATTTAGGTGCGTGATGATGCTGGAGTTGGATGCCTGACCATGCAATATGTAGCTCATGATTAGCTTCCCTGTTCCTTAAATGAAAGGCACACACTTAGTGTCTTCGAAGGGTTTGCTCTGAGTTGGTTCCGATTGTAGTAGCTTGACAGTGTTCTAAGTGCTGTTGTCAGGTTTCTTTCCACTCTTTCAAAGCATGAGCTCTGCGTAGCAAGGGCTAAGTCATCTGCATATAAGACTCTCCTTGTGCCTGGGGTCAATGGCTGGTCGTTGGTATAAATGTTGAAGAGAAGTGGAGCCAAGACGCTTCCCTGAGGTAGACCATTTTTCTGCGTTCTCCAGCGACTGCGCTGTCCTTGAAATTCAACAAAAAAACCTGCGGTTTTGGAGGAGGGTGCTGAGTAGTCTAACGACGTGGGCGTTCTTGACCATGTTGCATAATTTTGCATGGAGTAACCGATGATGTGAGATCCACCAAGACCACGCCCGTTGCTTGACGGGTTTCAAAGCCATCCGCCGGCCGCGGTGGTCTCGCGGTTCTAGGCGCTCAGTCCGGAACCGCGGGACTGCTACGGTCGCAGGTTCGAATCCTGCTTCGGGCATGGGTGTGTGTGATGTCCTTAGGTTAGTTAGGTTTAAGTAGTTCTAAGTTCTAGGGGACTGATGACCACAGCTGTTAAGTCCCATAGTGCTCAGAGCCATTTGGACCATTTGAAAGCCATCCTCTATAAACTGAGTGAGATTCAAAAGTTGCCCCGTGCAGCTTCTGTTTTTCAGCACCACAGTTGACCATCATATCGATGAATACAGAAGGTATACTACACTATCCTGTGAGTTCTTTCTATCTAGGATCCAACTTTCGTCGAGTTATCCTACTTGGCAGTGACAATTTAGTCCTTAAGCTACGCACGTGACTGTATTTAGTCCCTGTTCTACGTCCGTCTTCACCAGTGCAGCTGTCTCGCTGCTACTACTCTCTGTAGAGTCATTCGTTACCTGCGCTCGTTGTCCCTTTACTCACGTCGCCACAAGTACTCTTTGTGCAGCGTTCTAGATACTCATTGAGACCCGTCCACAAAATCTGGTCTCTAAGTGAATGAGTTGCGTTATGGTGTGAGGGCGCTACTTTTCCTTCCTGCTGCGGTCCCTCCCTCTCCACAGGGACAATCAACCTACCTGACCGATGTTTATAGGCAGCGAAGAACGTGGGGTATGGCCCGTCACCGGTTAAGAAATGAACTCTGCTCCGGCTGGTATTGACGTGTATCATCCCTAACCGATCTCTTATGTTGGAGAGGAATGCATGTACCTACAGAACTTTTTACAGTTTTCCCACTCCTTTTGACATGAATTCACTCTCCAGGTTTTGAGCTCTAGAAGAGCGTAGCGTTCCAAAAGATTGGAAAGGGGCACAGGTCATCCCCGTTTTCAAGAAGGGACGTCGAACACATGTGCAGAACTATAGACCTATGTCTCTAACGTCGATCAGTTGTAGAATTTTGGAACACGTATTATGTTCGAGTATAATGACTTTTCTGGAGACTAGAAATCTACTCCGTAGGATTCAGCATGGGTTTCGAAAAAGATGATCGTGTGAAACCCAGCTCGCGCTATTCGTCCAGACTCAGAGGGCCATAGACACGGGTTCCCAGGTAGATGCCGTGTTTCTTGACTTCCGCAAGGCGTTTGATACAGTTCCCCACAGTCGTTTAATGAACAAAGTAAGAGCATATGGACTATCAGACCAATTGTGTGATTGGATTGAAGAGTTCCTGGGTAACAGAACGCAGCATGTCATTCTCAATGGAGAGAAGTCTTCCGAAGTAAGAATGATTTCGGATGTGCCGCAGGGGAGTGTCGTAGGACCGTTGCTATTCACAATATATATAAATGACCTTGTGGATAACATCGGAAGTTCACCGAGGCTTTTTGCGGATGATGCTGTAGTATATCGAGAGATTGTAACGATGGAAAATTGTACTGAAGTACAGGAGGATCTGCAACGAATTGACGCATGGTGCAGGGAATGGCAATTTAATCTCAATGTAGACAAGTGTAATGTGCTGCGAATACACAGAAAGAAAGATCCTTTATCATTTAGCTACAATATAGCAGATCAGCAACTGGAAGCAGTTAATTCCATAAACTATCTGGGAGTAGGCATTAGGAGTGATTTAAAATATAATGACCATATAAAATTAATCGTCGGCAAAGCAGATGCCAGACTGAGATTCATTGGAAGAATCCTAAGGAAATGCAATCCGAAAACATAGGAAGTAGGCTACAGTACACTTGTTCGCCCACTGCTTGCTCCCGGGTGTGGGATCCGTACCAGATAGGGTTGATAGAAGAGATAGAGAAGATCCAACGGAGAGCAGCGCGCTTCGTTACAGGATCATTTAGTAATCGCGAAAGCGTTACGGAGGTAATAGATAAACTCCAGTGGAAGACTCTGCAAGAGAGACGCTCAGTAACTCGGTACAGGCTTTTGTCAAGCAGTATATTGCTCCGGCCTACGTATATCTCGCGAAGAGACCATAAGGATAAAATAAGAGAGATTAGAGCCCACACAGAGGCATACCGACAATCTTTCTTTCCACGAAAAGTGCGGGACTGGAATAGAAGGGAGAACCGATAGTGGTACTCAAAGTACTCTACGCCACACACCGTCAGGTGGTTTGTGGAGTATGGATGTAGATGTAGATGAATAGGCACACAGTGGCAGCAGACAGTGGTCGGATATCGGGATCTTTATGAAAGTGGTCACATTGCTACAGTGTGTTTAATTATCGACGTTGGATCAGTAAGAAGTTTAACCTTTGTTCAAAGCGAGGCTCGCGACTCTTATTTAAACTAATTTTTACTTGCGTAGCAATACAAAGAATTAATCCGAGTCCTCCAGTTAACGTTGCCGTTTAAATCTGTGGAACAGTACGTCGCGTAATTAATCTCACGCACCGCACATCGCCAAGCTCCGACGACAGACGGAAGGAACGCATCATATTGTTTTGGGGAGTAGCCTACTGATTTAAAAACCAGCTGCGACTTCATCGACCTTTCTAACATTTTTACGCACTTCGTCTTTAGTCTCTGACATTTCCTTTACTCGAAATGTACTCGCAGTTGAGAATACTGGCAACCATCAGCTGCATAGGAGAATGACGACTATGTAGATTTGTGCCGGATTGGGACTCAAACGCGGATTTCCCGCTAGTTGCGAACAGTCACCTTACCATTAGACTATCGGAGCCCGACTCACGACCAGACCTAAACGTCCATATGTCGTCAGCCATGTGTCTACAACCTGTAGTCGTACATTCATTATGTATATTCCTGTACAGGGGAGACATATTACTTGAAAGTCGCTTTCCCGGTGTCGGCGGATAAATACGATATTACACTGCTTGTGCTTCAATACCGTATTTCTTTTTCTGCACTGAATTTTAGTGATTCCACCTTTTGGCCAAAATTCTACAAAACAGAGCATGTTTTGTGACTTAATCTGATACACGATTTCCTCAGTCGGGACAGTACTGTTCATATCCGAAAACTCCACCTTGTCTTTAACTTGTTCCTCTCGCAACGTATTTAAATTATCCTGCAACGATGTTTTTCTATAGTTTCCTTTAATCCAAACTTACTTCCATAAATTGTACTCATCTCATTTTCAACCGTAGTAATTCTTCCACCATATCCTGATCATATCTCTCCTGTCATCTGACTAGTGAGTGGCTCAAACTACTTAAGCTGTTGTCCCCAATAGAAGCAAACTTGCTTTAGAAATTTTGTGTTCGTTCCTTCAGTACCTTTGTAGTAGTGGTAGTAGCTTAATTCATCCGTAGATCTCTTTTTACAGGGATAAAGGACAGTTCAAAGTATTTACAAGTTTAAATCAATTTAAAGTAAGCTAATTCGTATACATATATATTTACAGAGTTCTAGTTAGATGTAATCATTAGATTTACTCCTGGTATACAGTACATTTTTTACAATGCCTCACAGTTCACTCATATCTCATTATCAGTCACTGCACACACTACACACACATTGTTTCATAACACTTCACTCACCACACACACACACACACACACACGCACACACACACACACACACACACACACACACACACACACACGTACACACACTGGTGATCTCTGGGCCATTTTTTGTACCGCAACTTCCTATTTGCTATCCTGAAAAACTGAGTCAGCATCCCTCCATAATCACTGAGATGTTGAGCTCAGAAAGTGGAAGAGGTGTAAGTATTGTGGTATGCATAGCATGGGGTAAGTATTTCTAGAAGAAAAAAAGAAGGAAAAAAACATAAAGCGAAGGTGTTTTGTGGAATGTTGGATGTTTTATAATCATTATTATTATTATTTTATTTGTACAACATTTTTCTATCAAACCCCTTCTCTGTTTTATCTAAGTAACCGTTCAATGTATAAAATGTATTGCATAACAGGTACTTTTTAGCTGCCTTTTTAAATAAGTGTATTTTTGCAATTTATTTAATCTCTCTTGGTAATTTATTGTACAGTTTTATTCCTTGGTAGAAAATGCTGTTTGAGTTTTATGTTTATTTTTTCTTGGTAAATATAAGTTGAGTCTATCTCTTGTTGCATGGTCATGGACAGAGCTATTTGTGCAGTAATTACCAATGTTATTTATGATGTGTATAACTGACTGGTAAATGTATTCACATGGAGCAGTTAAAATCCCCAGTGTTTTGAACAGATCCTTACAATGAGCTAGACAAGCATTTTTGGTTATTATTCTTATGGCTCTTTTCTGGAGTTTGAAAATTGTGTTAATGTTTTGTCCGTTTGTTCCCCAAAAACGCATTCCATAGCTAAGAATTGAGTGAACATATGAATAAAGTGTAACTAAAGGACACTGCATGTTGCACACTGATGATAGGATTCTAAGGGCATAGTCCCGTACTCCTCTCGTGCTTTACTACACTTATTTTCTACAATTACTAGGCCTAATAGTTCTAATTCTTCAGTGCTCGTCGTCTTTTGTCCTTTTCATTCTTTTGTATTAACCTTAAACTGTTGTTTGAAATTAGCCTTCTGTTCTTTTCAGTTAGCCTGTAATTTCTGCTCTATTTCAATAATATAACACGTAAATTCTGACCATTGTTGCTTGGATAAATTTGAACCCTGTTTTGCTGTCCAGCTTGCAATATGACTGCTAGTGGGAAGTACATAATTATCAGAAAGAACAGTACAGCTGCCAATGGTTTCGGTTGGAGCTGCCTTCACTAACATCAACACAACTAGTCTCCTGAAGTACAAAAATATCATTGCTGACACTAACATTCTTTGTATGACTATACCGTAATAAAATCGTTTCACACCTTCTGAACACTAGATGCGCTTCTCGCAATATCAATTCTTTTCTGTTTTCGAAAAAAGAAAAATCTTACCCAAAGGAGTTGGGCGGCTGTTGTAAAATCCCTTCTCATCCCCAGCGATATGGAATGGGTCAAAGGAGATCACAATTGGGGACCTAGAAACATATAATGATGCGATTATTACTGCCAGCAGTTTGCGTAAAAATATACGCTTCGTCGAAGCCGAAAAATTGGAAGTATTGTTACTTTCTGGGACAATATATCCCACATAAAAATGTAGAGGCCTCGGTGATCAAATGTTGGTGGCATAAAATGCTTCATCTGGGAGAAAACGAAACTGTAGATTTCGGCTTCATTTACCTTTTTCCCGCCTTCTGTTTCAGAACCACAATTATAAACCACCAGCTGGATGGCGGATTTAGAGTCTCTGGGAAATTTTTTATGGGCTCAGAATATTGTAAGATTTTTGCAAAACTCTTTTTCTAACGTCTGTATTTGAGATTCACGTAGGTTTCACTCATATGTCTTTTATATCCACGGGCTGCTGTTAACTATTTACTCCCTGTTTCCTCTCATTTTCTTTGAACCGAGGGCGCGAAAATCTTTCTCTTACAGTTTCCGAACACTTTTTTTCCGGGACTGCTTGAAGCGTATGTTACGAGGCAGTTTTTGCAAACATAAGCAGTGTTTATTGCGTTCCACTTGCGCTAGCGATAGAAAAAAGCTCGAATCGTAAGGGCGCAACATGTATGGTATACACACCACAAGTGGGTGCGACATTTTTATACATGTACCGCCTCTCTTTTCTTCAGTTCATTGTATACAAGTTCTTCTTAAGAGAAGGATTACACGTCCCTGACATTTTAATTTCCTTGAATTTATATCAGGTCAATGATGTTACAGATGTTCGAACCACGGTGGTTGACAAAAAAAAAGTGGATGGATGTCTTGTACATTTCAGTACGTAAATTGTATGAAAATATTGTGACAGGAACCGGTTGCAGCGCTCTTTTACATAATTACCTCAGGACAGTGACGAGACTTTACCCCGTTTTTTGTCTGTGTGAACTGAGGGTTTGTCAGTTTCCACTAGTTACTTGCTGCTGTTTCTGTCGCTAGCATTTTCACTTTTAGTTACTAATCCTTACGTGAACTCTTCACGTGTTTTTCTCTCACTGGCTTCGAGCCAAAAAAACTTTATTGACAAACCAAGTCGGATGGATGTGTTTCTGGACATGTACTAATCATTTTATTGTAGTTGTATGTTCTCATGTTGTTTTTATTCATATTTGTACTCTGAATCAGGCTTCGAAATGCACTACATGTTTCTTTGACTCAGTTAATCTCTTTTATAAAAGTTGAGATATGCACGGCCATCAGCCGCTAATGATAAGTTTATTGCGGATCCATGTGTCAACTACAGTGTGGATACCGTCGGTGCTAAAAATATGTAAGAGAGATTTACCGTACTTATAAAATTTATAAGTTTTTAGCACTGAACACAGTGTTTGAAGTCTAGATCTGCAATGAACGGGTTATTAGCAACTGATTGCTGTACATTTCTCAATTCTAAATAACAACAGTCGCTGAGCACACCAGTTCTATAAGGAACCAAACGTAATAAAATTTCTTTTATTCTTATATTAGGCCAAATATTCAGTCAATGTTACATTATCGTAGTAAATTTCACAAGCTAACAAATTATTCAGGAAAAAAGGTTCATTCGAAGAGCGTCGGCTGGCCAACAGTAGTAAAGAGACTCAGACAGCTGATTTCCGCTGCGTGAGAAGCAATCCCAATATAACTTGCAGCGAAGTCATGCTGTAGTATTCACTCTTAATCTGAACAGTTTCTGCGCAATTGTGACTCAGAGTTTAAAATATCTCCGGAACCGCGGGACTGCTACGGTCGCAGGTTCGAATCCTGCCTTAGGATGCCTGACGAGATGATGGTGAATGTCTTAAGGCTTTTTAAAAAAAGAG
Organism: Schistocerca americana; assembly: GCF_021461395.2. Classification (NCBI taxonomy): domain Eukaryota; kingdom Metazoa; phylum Arthropoda; class Insecta; order Orthoptera; family Acrididae; genus Schistocerca; species Schistocerca americana. The sequence continues at coordinate 507,283,029 of NC_060124.1, read as the reverse complement.
AATAAAAAGCAAAGGACCGTAACTGATACAAAACGTCATAGCCATTTGTCATTCGTGGAAGACGTAGTCACTACAATTCTCAGTTTTGGTCTCCGCGGTGTGTTACATGCGTTCAGTATATCAGTCTCAGACGCTCGCTGCTTGTCAAACCATCTAGCGATATTCAGATGTGCAGTTATTTCTTTATTTCCAGTCTATAATCAATAAAAATAGTACATAATCTATAGATTTCTGTTGGTAATTGCTAGCTTCGGATATGTGTACAAATACACGAAGTAAATATTAAATTAAGTCTAGAACTGCGGCAAAGTGGTATCGACACAAAGAATATGTAAGGCTCAATTCCGGATTTTATGTATAAGTTATTCTGCCCGTCTCTATTCAAGTAAGAGGATATGCATTATTGACTGATATCTACATTACGCTGACAGTATTTCTCCTCACAGATCGGAAATCAAGAAATAAATTGCTGTATCCTCTGGATCTCTGTGTGTATAAATGTTGTGCATTGCAGCTTGTAAATTAAGATTATATTTTGCTTTTTATTTTTTAAAGTTTCACATTTCATTACGTTTTCATGGAAATAGATATAAACGTTCACTTTTTACCGGTGAAATCAAGTACTAAAAACGTTTCTTTTTGAGACAGTGGTGCCAAAACTGAGCTGCTAAGTTATGGAGCATGTGGCCTCTTGAAGACCACATGTTCGCAAACTTTTTGAACTTTAATCAAGATATAAGAAACGATTACGAAACGAGATAGATCTTAATAAGGTCTCATCCCAACACCAGCACCGCAACGGTTATCAAAAATGTAAAATCGTTCGTTTTTGAAAACGGAAAATAGTGGTAAAGTCTGGTTAAAATAATAAATAATCGTACAAATACAGGGGAGTATTAGCATGTAGGGAACTGAAAAATGACGATCGTATAGGTTCCCTCTCAGGTGAAACGAATGGCAGGCTCTCAGCTCTGCAGTTCATCTACGAAAGATATTGTTAGGTTGAAGATGAACATAAGATAATGACACTATATTGGAAGTAAGGCCTACTCTTGGATGCCATGATGAAAAAATAAAAGAGAGAAATGAAAGAGAGAGTGAAATGGAACCTACTTGAGTATAAACTTATCAGGCTGTTTTGTTCGAATCGCTTTGTACACTGAAATACAGTTTACTGCGAACTTTCCACTATTTCATACACAGCCACATTCTATGACAGAATCAGCACCGATTAATTGGCCTACATTGGCCATCTTCAAATGCCATTGGTCATGGATGGAATGCGGTGAACAAAACGTTCATAACAGGCGCTGTTTGGTTTGACGATACTTCAATCACTGATCTCCTTCGACAGAATGTCGTTACTTCCATTTCCTTTTTTTTTTTTGTTGGGCCTGCACGGAAGGAATTTCGTAAACCCTACCTTATACATACCTCCACTTCTTTTGTCGTTCAATGTTCTGCAGTAAAACAGTGAGCAAGTGATAATTGTATGACCCCTGCGATCTAGTGGGAAGGCAATATAGAAAATTTATAGAACCGGTTTTATGGGAATATCTTGCATCTCGCATAGCACGAATACGAGAATCGATTAACAGGTCCTACATGAAAAATGTAAATCATCATCCTCCAGCGTCCGAAGGTGAGGGGATACGTTTACATACGGCGCAAAAGCAGTACATTCTTCTACCCTGGAGCAGTTTCCAGAGTAAGCGTGTAGACGAAGACGTAAATGTAGTGGAAAGTGAATGAACCCAGTTCCTGTGAAAATACCTCTGTCGCTGTGTGGAAAGATAAAGGTAACTCTTACGGTCCTAACACTTCTCAGATATTTCTGTTTCGGAAAACTGAAATTGGATTTTCAAGCGAAGAGGGCCGATCAGAAGTAAACCAGAGCAAAGCGACTTCGCGGTAATAGTTTTTATCAAGTACAAATGAAAATGACACATTTTGTCTAACCAGGTCACAAACATATATTCAACGAGGCAATTTAATAAGAGAAAACTCAATAATGAACCGAAAAAAATGCTAAGTGCCCGTTAACTTTTGTGAATTGTTACGTAGCCTAAACGTGTGTGGTGCACTTCCTGCTCAGGTTTCATTAACTACGTAATGAACTGAAAGAAGGAATATGGAGTTTTAACTCTCCTTCGACGAAGAGCTTATGAGAGACGAAGGAAGCACAAACTCGGATTTGACGCAGTAGGAAAGATAATCGATCTGGTCCTTTTCAAAAGAACCATCCCGGCATTCGCTTGAATTGAATTAGGGATACCGCAGAAAATCCTAATCTCTTCGACCGGTACGAAATAGTATTAGTAGTATCTGTCTCAAAGAAAACTGAAAAAAGAACAACAGTATACAGCAAGTTATATCCATTGTACCCGTCATCACTGATGAACTGCGACTGTGATTTAAATTGGTAGTGTGTGAAGGTTATATGTAAACAATCGATTTGTTACATGTTATCTACTGTACCACCAAGACTGGTTATCTAATTCATTCTCCCTTCTTGTTTCAAAGTATTATTGCTGTGCCGTCACACGGTAAAGTGAAGATGCTGAAAATACTGTAGCGCGTTAGTGTTACAGAATTACAGAAGGTTTTATACAGGCGATGACTATCGAATCCTACGGAATGTTACCCTTCGTGTGAGCTGAATTTTATTATGACAACCTACCAGTGTAGTTCGATTCTTAATGTAGATAGCTTCCCGCACGATGGGACTCCGTAATTGTCCATCTATGTTATTAAAATATAACCTTCATAAACCTGACGAAGCGTCTATACTGACATGAAAACGATAGTTGCGAATAAAGCACCTTCCTACAGCTATGCGACTTTTGGAACCACCTCATTACCCTTTACTTTTTTATTGTTATAATTTTTATGACAATTTGATTGATTATTGAGTTTTAAGCGTTTTTTATTGTTATCCATATTACAGAATTATAGTTCCATTCATCAAATGTCGCTTTCGTTTCTCCCTCTGTCCATACATGAAGCAAGTATAAAAGATTTTATGGACCTGATTTTTGTCTGGTGAAGATGCAAGCATACCGTGATCAAAAGTGTGAAATAGCAACAATAACAACTCAGCTGTTTTATTATTGGTTCATGATAAACGTATATATCCCACTTCAGAATTTAATATTTTGTAGTTTTAAAAAAGATAATGTTGATTCACGCGAACCAGGAAAGGAGACTGATTTGATGATCGCACATATATTGTTATCTATGTTAGCTACCTTGTCCTCGGAATGTACTACAAGATTAAATTTTCATTTCAAATATCTTTGTAGTTAAAAGTAATATACATTATGTTGTCTTGTCGAAGAAAAAATGTTGCATTGTGCAAATTTTCTCTTATTCCTGTTCAGATCATAAACCATTTATATAAAACGGTGAGCAGTACGTATGTGTAACATCACGAACAGATTTTTTTACACTTATGTACCAGTAAGCGCAAAGAAAGATGGGAAAACAGCAGGACCATGTAGGATCCATTCTGAGCTCCTGAAGTTGTTTGATGAAGAACAAACAGAATGGTTCACAATACTATTCAATATTATTTATAATTCGGGTATCACTCATCAGAAACGGCTTCAGTTATAGATTGTAAACTTTCCCAAAACAAGAGAGGCTGAAAAGGTTAGTGATTTCAGAACAATAAATCTGGTGAGCCGTCGCTCGAAAATATTTGAAAATAATATTCATACTTGAATCTACAAATTATGTATAGAATAAGTTGCACCTACAAAGTTTGACTTCAGAAACACTGTCGGTACTCCAGAGGGTCTGCTCTGCATTCAGATCTTATTGGAGAAGTGTACAAATACTTACTGTGATGTCTAGGCCTGTTTATTATCAAATGGCTTTCGACGGAGTACAAGACTACGGGGTGGGCGAGCTGTTAAATAATAGAGGAATAAACTACCTGCGAAAACATAATTAATCTAACTGGTCACAGTATCCTGCTGTGAGAGTTGAAAATGAAAAAGCTTGAAACGTCCCCTTTGAACAATTATACACGACTGTCCTTAACCTGACACACAATATTTTGTTAGCGCAACGCAATCTGACTATCAAAGATCCCTACAAAAGAATGGCCCTGACTAACATTAAACTATACCTTTCACAAATCACTAAATCACTTACCTCACAATAATCTTCGTTTCTCCCACTACTGCAATACAGCAAGCGCCACTACTCCCAGCTAAATAAAAGATTCAAACTACTAAAGGCACTAACTACTGATAGGGATAGTTAGCAAATGAAAGATATTAATAGAGAACAAACAATGTATTTACCTTGATATCATCATATATAAATATATCAGTTCATGAAAAATTACAAAACTCCGCCATCTCTCTCCCCACATCCACCACTGCTGGCGGCTCACCTCCAACTGTGCAACGCTACGCGCTGTTCACAGCCAGCTGCCTAACACTACAATGGCAGACAACAATGCAAACTAGTGACAGACTGCACACAGCACAGCCAGTGATTGTCATACAGAGGTGGCGTTACCAATAAAAAACCTAAACAGCCTACTTACATAGAGAAAACATTAACAGCCTACTTACATAGCGAAAACATAAACAGCCTGCTTACATAGCCCCCATGCTCCCCACAAAAATTTTTACAAATGGTGTTGGGCACTGGCCAATACAGATTTGACAAAAATTTTTCACAATTACAGTAACAAAGATATAAAATGCACACACTTATTAATATTATGTTGGTCAAAAGATCAAAATTTCTCACAGTCCATAAAGACAGTCCACATTGTTCATCACAGTAAAAATGCAGAGTTTTTCTCAAAGTCCAAGCAGTAAAAGAAAATGCACATAGAAGTAGTGGATTTCCATGCAGTCTTGAAGAAGTAGTGTTGTCCTTCCAATGGAAAGACAGTGCTGACTCTCGACATGCAGACAGGTAATGGTCCACAACAGAGCAAACCCACAGCAGAGTCATTCGAAGTTTGGAAGAATATTGGTAGGTAGGTCATCACAGAGCAGACCCACTGTAGTCCTGGTAGAGATTACGGTATTGGTGGGCCACCAGAGGTGCAGACCCACTGCAGTCCTTGTAGAAATAATGGTATTGATGGATCATCAAAGATGTAGACCCACTGTAGTCCTTGAAGAGATGGCCAGCAGCCATCTGTTGTGACTGTGCAGGTGCACAATCACCATTGAAGAGTCTTGCGGATAATATAGCAAGTCCATAAACCACCACTTGTGCACTCACAAAGTTTTGAAATTGTCCTTAGAACCAGCAATGCTGTTATCCAGTCCCTTGCTGAGTTATTAACACACGTGCAAACACTAACAGTCCCTACTTCTCACATATTGTCCACATACTATGACCAACAGAAACGTGTGCAGTGAAATGTAACTAACAAGTTAATAATGTCATGAACTGGTGACAATTACAATTTTATAACATAAGAATACAATTACAAAGGTACAAAATACATCATTAAAAACATAATAATACAGATAAAATTTGTAGTACAGGCTTTACAAAAGAATAGAAATAAACATATACATCAGTGTTACAAAAATAGTGACATAAGTACATACATAAAATAATGAGAATAGTTTTCGAAACATTAATTTCACACATGAACATTGAAACAGAACAGAATTGTAAACAACTTTACAAAGAAAATAACATATTATTAATGCAACTTATACTTGAGGATAACAGTATTCCTCATCATAGTGAATGTAGCTTAATATTAAAAGAAGAAAAAATTCTATGAAACTACACAGAGACAGGAAGAAAACAAATACACAAGGGTACACAAACACACAGTGGGATAACACCAATGGGAAAGGACAGGGTTCGTTTTCAGTGTAACATGTGGTACTGCAGTCCAACCCAAAACTTCATATATCTTTCCTCTTATTTCATCCCTTGATTCCACCAAAAAAAATTCTATCTAAGCATGCTTTCTGTATTTATATGTTCACACATTTCTTACCTCAACATTTATTTCCAAGAAAATCCTACCTAAACCTGTTTTCTCAATGCATTTCTTCCAATTCATCGCAACTCATTCTCTTAGAGGCTACCCCCTCTTAAGCTAACTTAAATCTACTGAGCTCAGATGCTAAACTAAGGGACGAGGCAATGCAGCATCACATAACAAATCAACACAAACAGCAATGCAAAAAATGCAAATTGGCAAAGCTAGCAGCATAAATGAGCAAAAGTCAAATTCAATAACACTATGCCTGGCAAACAGCAGCAACTTATACCTAAACATGACATAGCGCAAGCAGAAAAAATATTACATTAAACAACAATGAAGATAAGGGAAATGTATCATCTTAATGTCTATGTAATTAAAGTGGTGCACCACAAGAAGTTATTCTACCAAAAAGTTACCAATTACTTGAAAAGAAAATTATGAATGCAGTTACTAGTTCCTTCTTATTGTTCTTTCCTTTCCAAGTGCTCCTTTTTTAAAGAATGTGGATCATAAAATAATTATTTAATAGATCTGTTGACAGAAAGTGTTCACATTAGCAAATGCATTTTATTTTATAAAAGCAATGCTGCAACACAGCTGAAAAACAGATGTCAAATGAAATAAGCAACTATGAAAAGCAAAGCATAAAAATATCATTCAGTAGTCATGTGACATTTCATAAGTTAGTAGAAATTCTCTCAACTCTCATAGAAAGACGCTTGTCGTTATCAGGGTTGCAGATGTAAGAATATTTCCGAGGATAATGGCCTCCCCCTTTTTTTTTTTGTTCTACCTGTGCCGCTGACAAGGGCTCGCAATAATGGCTTTTTCTCCAGGCGTCTGACACAGCTGGGTGCCCGCGACGCATTACGTGCAGGTGGTCACTTAACTTTCGTACGGAAATATTTACGATAGCAATTTTCGCTAAAGTGACAGTCTAACATAAAAATACTTCACAGGTCAAGAATTAGCGTTGCAAATCTGTAGAAACAAAATCCTATAAATATAAGTGTCCAAAAAAAAATATTCGTCAGCATTGTGATACAGTCACACATTTCATAACTCTTAAAGTACGTTTCTTGGTTTCCAACATCCTTTTCATAAATCAGAGTCCCTAAACACTACTCATTATTCCTTACCTCATTATACATATACATATTCGTCGACACTTCTTCAATATTTCATCGTGAGAAATACGTGGCATAGTAAACATTCCTCAACAACATAATACACATCGTCGTCGTAATAACAACATCATAACACTTCAGTCAAATCTCAAAATCGTCGTAACTTCCTCCAATAATTTCAAAACCTAAAAAGAATTCTCTGCTCATTTAAATAGTGTCATCTACCTCAAACGTACTTTAAAAATCATGATCTCATACCAAATACATCATTCAAAGCTCTCATAGTATCACAATGATTCTGAAAAAATATGAACAGTTTACAAAGTACAGACAAAATACAGTTTCATAAGTGTGAAGTTATCCAACTGTGTAATTACGTAAACATGTGTCACTGACGTAGTAAAAAAAATGTTTATCTCTCAGTTAAATGATCAGATAGCTGTGTAATTTGTGTGTTAGAGAAATATGGTACCGATGTGTAAAGTTGTATAAGCAAATACCATATTAGCTAGGGTTCCTTGTGGTTGCCACACACATGGTACACAAAGTAAACGTGTACCCCCATGAGGATTAATGTAATTATACCCTCAGGTGTTACAGATTACACCAATGGAATGAAATATATCACGGAAAACTTTCTTTGTAATTCAAAAATCTTTAAAATTAAATGTTTTAAGTACAAAATTGATCACTCAAATACGTGTACTGTAGCGCTAAACTGTGCGTCTTGTAACATAATCTCTGTGGAAGTGTCGTAGTTATCGTCCTCCGAAAGCTAAGTTCTGCAGAAGTCAATGTACTTACCTCATGATAAACAAAAGTGAAATGCTTTGCGTATAGATATCATACTTATTACGCTTATTGCCGTGATGAAGAAAGTACTGTGCTGTAACGTATTGTTGTGCTACAGAAAAGGCTGTCTCCTTGTAGCTATACCATAAAAGTTACTACTAAAACATGTTTTACTTTCCAGAATAATACAGAAAAACTGTGCAGATATAAAACAGATACACCGCAAAAGCAACATTGTAAATTGTCACTCATTAGTAGCGTCGTGATAAAATCGTGTAGCTGTCACATAAACTAACCTCTGTGTCATCTGGTATCTCTCAGAAAGCACTTTAAATACAGAATGTATTTTCAGGTAAACCAAAATGTTGCATTAAAATCTCATTAGCAGTACTGGTATGTGTCCTAAGTATGTAAGCCTTATAGTCGTTACGTAATCGTGCAACAAACAAGCAAGAATGTACACACACAATAACACTGTGACGTCTGTTCACTATTACAATGCATTCGTCATTTCTGTTTAAATAAGTTCTCTTGGTTCTTGATTGGATATTTAACTTCAAACATTGTTGTATGTTAACAGATTCTAAGTCTGACAAAGCATATTAGTAATGTGAAGCGAAAAATTTTATGACAAAGACAAAGTTAAAAAGTAGATTATCTCTCAATAAATGGTTTTACATGTGAAATGTGGTGTAAACCTTTACTCTTTCTAGTGCGCAGCGTTTCAACTTCAACGCAATTATCATGCGGTATTCGTCCGTAAAGAATACTGGAATTTTGCTCAAGGTTAGCGTCAATGTTATTTTTCTCTGAGCCAGCCGGCGCAAGCGGCTGCCTGCGGTGTGAGTCATTGTCTGTTTCTTTGTTGGCGCGCGTCGTTACTGGGATTAGGAGGTCTAACTTCCACAAATTCGCCTTGCCGAGAGGGCCCTGCTCTGTTTGAATCCCTCCAGTTCTGATGCAGTTCAGGTCTGTCGTTACGATCATATCGTCTGTCGTCATGTCGGTAGATTCCATAGTTTCTTTCCTGTCGGTCACATGGTGGAGAATTTCTCCCTGAATCGCAACTGCGCGCTGGTCCGTTGCGTCTAAAGTTATTCTGTCTCCCTTGATAGTATTTATTTTGGTTCCCATATTGTCTGTTTCTCTTATTGTCTCTGTGATAGTCACTACCACGGAGAGGTGATCTTTCCCTGTAGTTATTACTACTCTGCCAACGGTTGTCATACGGGTGGTGTCTGTTTTGGTCACGATTTGTGTTGTGAGAATAGCCTTGTCGTGTAAAGTTATTACTTCTTTCATCGCGGAATTGCGACGGATGTGACCTGTAATTGCTGTGTTCCTGGTTTCGCGTTCCGCGATTGTCAGTGTCAATTTCTAATTCTTGTAAGAGTCCCTGAAATGCTTCAATGTCGTCTTTGCAACGTCCTGCCAAAATAATATGTCGTAAATGTTCAGGCAGTTTGATTAAGCAAATGCGGATGAGTTCTGAGGGGCTGTATGGGTTTGAAAGATACTGATTCTTATGCAACATGTCTTCAAAATATTTCATAAGACTGGAAAATTCAGATTGTTCGAAACGTTTCATCATTATGATGCTATGTTTTACACGGTCTTGTGTGGCTTGAGACCAATATGCTGAGAGGAAGGCATGGTAAAACTCTCCTTCACTGTGGCAATCGTGAATTACCGATCGCATTCTTACAGCTGGTTCATTCTCTAAGTAGCCACACATAAATTCTAATCTGTGTTCCAACGACCAGTTGGGAGGAAAACAATGAGAGAATTGATGGAGCCATGCTTGTGGATGAATGTCGTTGCCAGAATTCTTAAATGTTTTGAATTTACGTGTAGTAATGAACAGCTTATAGTCAAAATCATCATGTCGGCGAGTCGCATATCGGTCATTGTTAGGTCGTGTCGGCCGTTCCCTCTCAAAATTCGGTGCACATTCCCAATTTCTTTCATTACTTCCGAAATGCCCTGTGTTATTTTGTGTCTGTTCCGTATTTGTATGTCCCTCTTCCCGTATTGGGGCGCGAGTGTCCTCTGAAATACGTAATTCTTGTACTACTTGTGCCAACTGATCTTGCACTTCCCGGATTTCTCTTTTGTACTGTGTATTGATTTGATTTTGATTTTGTTTGAATTTTCTAATTTGTTCATACTCTTCTGTGTCAGTGAAGGCTACAGGTGTTGTGTCATTCAGATTATCATCTACCTTCGCAGATAAATTATTTAGCTGATCCGAAAGTTCAACTACTTTCTCTGATAATGAACACATTTCCTCAGTGTGTTTTTCTGAACCAAGTTTCAGAGTGTCCATTTGTGTTGAAATCGAATCTACTGTGTCCTTTAAGTTATCCTGAGTTTTTGCAAGTTGCGTAACCGAATCGGTAGATGCAACTGAGTCAATTTTAGCTTGCAAGGTGTTGTGATTTTCATGAACAATAGTTTGCAGTTCTTTTATGGCTGCTTCGTGATTCTGTAATGCATTTTCATGACGCGAAAAAATAGGTTGAAAATGCTCACAAATTTGAGTTTTTACGTCATTACAGACTTTTTGACATTTCGATTCAATGTGATGTAACTCAGCAGTTAAATCCTCACGTGTTTGTTCGAGAGTTTGTTCCAATGAGTCTAACTTTTTAAGATTTTGTTCCATTGTGTCTAACTTTTGAAGCTTTTGCTGTGTTTGTCTCTGATTTTGTTCCATTGTGTCTAACTTTTGAAGCTTTTGCTGTGTTTGTCTCTGATTTTGTTCCATTGTGTCTAACTTTTCAAGCTTTTGCTGTGTTTGTCTCTGATTTTGTTCCATTTGTTGCATTAATTGCAATAATAATGTATTAGTGTCTGGAATCTGTTTCTCTACGCTTTTCGGCAGTGCATTTGCACCGACAACATTCACATTTTGACAAGCAGAAAATGTGTCTTGACTTATTTGAGAAAACGGTGATGACCCAAAACCTGAATCTACAGTATTTGCGAAATTGTGTCCTGTCATTTCGGATTCCTGAGGCGAGCTGTTGCCGACCGATCGATCGATAATGCTTCCCTCTTCACTAATTGTTTCACTGTCCGTGCCATTGTTTGCCGCCCGCTCCATTTCCCTATGCACGATTACCAAATTACTACTTTGAACATCAGTTAATTCATTACTCTGCGGCGCTAACACACTGCCTTCGTCTTCACTGTCATTTCTCAGTTTACTTTGGAGCCTAGTATTACGTTTTTCACACGCCATTATTGTCACAGTATTTCACACGACAACACAGAAAAACACAATTTGAAGAGCAAAAATAAGAGAACACATTAACATAGCACTGAAAATAATATCTAGTTAATTACAGCTGCGAAATACTTGGTGCAAATCTATATGCATGCCACAACTGTTTTACTGTACAACAATGAAAGGCTACAACTACAAAGGAGATTCTCTCTATGATTACGCGCTACCAATAAACAAAATCTACACTAATTACACAAACTACAAGAAAAATCAGAAGATTCCAGTGAGGTATCCTAGGCTAAGGGTCGACATATGAAACGTCCCCTTTTTGAACAATTCTACAAGACTGTGCTTAACCTGACACACAATATTTTGTTAGCGCAACGCAATCTGACTATCAAAGATCCCTACAAAAGAATGGCCCTGACTAACATTAAACTATACCTTTCACAAATCACTAAATCACTTACCTCACAATAATCTTCGTTTCTCCCACTACTGCAATACAGCAAGCGCCACTACTCCCAGCTAAATAAAAGATTCAAACTACTAAAGGCACTAACTACTGATAGGGATAGTTAGCAAATGAAAGATATTAATAGAGAACAAACAATGTATTTACCTTGATATCATCATATATAAATATATCAGTTCATGAAAAATTACAAAACTCCGCCATCTCTCTCCCCACATCCACCACTGCTGGCGGCTCACCTCCAACTGTGCAACGCTACGCGCTGTTCACAGCCAGCTGCCTAACACTACAATGGCAGACAACAATGCAAACTAGTGACAGACTGCACACAGCACAGCCAGTGATTGTCATACAGAGGTGGCGTTACCAATAAAAAACCTAAACAGCCTACTTACATAGAGAAAACATTAACAGCCTACTTACATAGCGAAAACATAAACAGCCTACTTACAAGCTGACACTTCAAATATATGGAATGAGGCAGGGTTACATCTTGTCGCCACTGATATTTAATCTTTATTCGGAATATACCTTCAAAGAATCCCTTGAAAGTGTCGAAGAAGGAATCATCTTGAATACAGAGAAGCTGAACAATAACAGCTACGCTCATGATACTGTAATATTTGCTGACAGTTTAAGTAGTATTTATCAGCATGTATCACGAACCAAAGAAAGTAATGAGCGTTATGGCCTAGAAATCAACATAAGTAAAACAAAATTAATGTTCAGCAGCAACAAGACATACCAAATTGTCCCCTAAAACATTAATGGTAAACTTATTGAACAAATAAACAAATTCACTTGCCTGGAAACTATACAGTAACAAAGTTAAACTAAAATCCGTATTGTGAAATCCAGAGCCGCATTTTGTAAAATGATTATTGTGTTCAAGAACCATACCCTATCAATCGAAACAAAATTAAGACTTCTACATTGCTACATATTTACCCGTCCTTTTCTGTGGAGCTGAGACATGGGTGTGGACGGAGACGGCGGGCAAACGACTCGAGGTATTTGAGATGTGGCTGTGCAGGGGAATTACTAACAACGACATTCTCCACAAAAACAAGAAAAAACAAAAGTCTAAAACACAGTAATGTTCAGAAAACTACGATATCTCAGCCATGTTATGAGGAATGGAAACAGTTATAAACTGCTGCAGAACACTCTTCAAGGACAGATACCTGGTAAAAGAGGACGAGAAAGAAGAATAATATCTTTGCTCGGAACCTCAAAGACGTGGGCTTCACAAAAGGGCGAGCAACTTTTTCGAATAAGCAAAAGTAATATAGTTGTGATGCTCACCAACATCTGAAACGGACAGGCACTAGAAGTAGGAGCCAACACATTCGCTTCTAGTGACACTTGTGAGCAATACCAAAAATCAGTTCCGGATGCGATGTGATGAGTTTCAAAATTGAGTCCACATAAATTTTACACCATTGGTCGATGGTTTCCTGTGGACATACGTGACTCTGGAACCACATTCTTTAGCTGGATGCGAAAATCTCCGAAATACCAGTCACAAATTAGTAGTATAATGTCTTGGTTAGGACGTTTAAATTGTGACTTTGGGTGCAAAGTTATAAAAACCAATGTATGTAAACCAGTAGAGCGTACTGCAGGACACTATTATGTGAAGAATAATGCCACTAGCAAGATACGTTTCCATTTTCCGCTGCAGATAAATGATATTTCTTTGACAAGTATCCATATACAAGCACAAAAACGAGTACTGTGTGCTTCAGAACGGAAATAGAACTAAATAATGAAATAGAAGAGGAGGTAGAGTTTAGAAACAGCTGATGCACTGTGTGTTGAGGAAACCTTGAATCAGTGGCTTCTAAAAAACACAAAGTATGAAACAGTGTCGATGTCACATGTTTTGAAACATAATTAAAGCGTCTGGTTAACATTGCATCTTGCACTGAAGTTATACGCCAAAGTTTCGGCGTAATTTTTCAGTATATCTTTGATGGTTCGTATAAATTTTGTGGAGTTACACAATAATTAACTGTGAAATGATCCTTATTATAGGAATTGAAGAAGTGAAATAGAAAATTAAAAATACTGGAAGACGAAAGCAACAAATTCGATCAAGTGTTTGTCAGAAGTCACGGGGCTCGGGAATGGAACGAAGATTAATATATAATGTCCGACAAATAGTTTTGCTGGTGATCTATAACAACTGCTGGACAGACTTCGCTAAAAATAGACATCAAAATCAAACGAAAGAATGATTAAAATAAATACTCGAACACTGCAGCAAAATTTCGTGACTGATTAGACTCTAAAGTGGAGCATTCGGTCAGTAAGTAAAATCCTTAGTTTCGATGTCCGACAATACATTTCTCAGACGCGAAGAAGAACGACCTAGCTTTGCGTTCGAGTGGCTTACGCCGTATAAATTGTATACACAGCCGTCGATCTAATGCTTTTCTCATCTCGATGTTTAAACGAGGAAATCTATCTCGATGTTTAAACGAGGGTATCTACTATCTTATCACTCTGCAACTTGCAAAATCTACATAGCTTTTTAAAATGCAGGTAGTATTTAGCTTTCTTTTAAATTTATGCAGTTTGAAATCAATATTACACAACAACAGAAAAATTCCTGAGTAGGTCTATGGACTGTAAATAAATCGTGTAACATGTAATAATTAACGTCAATGAATGTACGTAAAAAATAAACCCCGACACGAAAAAATTCATTTATTACAGTTCCTGGCTACAAACAACATATTTGAAGCTACGGCAATTGACTCTAAATAACGAAAAGTGTTAAGTTATCTACATGAGTACTAAAAGAAATCCGCAAAATTTCGGTACAATGATAAATCACACAAATCTAAAGGCTGTAAATTCAACTAAGTGCCTAGGGATTACAGTTACAAATAACTTAAATTGGAAAGGTCACGCAGATAACGTTGCAGGTAAAGCAAACCAAAGACTATGTTTCAAGGGTAGAACACTTAGAAGTGCCATAGGTCTACTAGAGACTGCTTGTACCACGCTTGTCCGGCCTCTTCTGGATTATTAGTGCGGTGTGGGATACGCATCAGATGGGACTGACGGAGGATATCGAAAATGTTCAAAGAAGAGCAGCTCGTTTTGTATTATCTCAGAAAAAGGGAAGAGAGGGCCACAGGTATGACACCTCAATTGGGGTGTTTATCGTTACGACAGTATCTCCTCGTGAAATTTCAATCACCAGATTTCTCCTGCGGTTGAAAAATATTCTGTTGGCGCCCGCGTACATAGGGAGAAACACTCATTATGATAAAACAAGAAAAATCAGATCCCGCACAGAAATATTTAAGTGATCGTTTTTCCCACCCTCCGTTTGAGAGTGGAACGGCAGACAGATAGCTTGAAGGTGATTCCTTGAATCCTCTGCTTGGCATTTAATTGTGAATTGTAGAGTAATCATGTAGATGTAGATACGTAAGGTGAATGTGTTTCAGAAACGAAATATTACATTGTGACTGAATGTGACTTATTTTCTCCGTTAATTACTGTCTGTATTACAATTAATTATGTCAAGAGCGAGAAATATAAATAACAATATATTATTCTCATTAAGTACATGGTATAAGTTTATAGTTTCTTGGTCTCTAAAGCCGTGATTAGATCATGTCGAAGAAGTACTGAAAAGTTTCTTTAGCCGAATAGTGTTTCACTTCGTGAACTCCGGGTAAGCCACTGTGAATCAGTCCTTTGGCATAGCAGTAAATGTGATTGGATATGAGATTTGTAGTTTATAACATAGACTCGATGAAAAGGAACTGTACTATTAACTTGGTGTAAACTTGGCATTTAACTTCATTTACCCATGGATAATACTTAATAATCTTTTGATGGATATATTCTTGAATTCTTATTATTAGTAGTACTACAACAGAAGAGACGAACGATGGCGCTCCAGTGTAGAGACTTTCGCTGTACCGTTATCGTGGATTTTTACAAGTTTTCTGTGTACCCTACTTACACGCAGTAACTCGCTTCGTGGTCTAGAAGCTGTCTCTCAGACGGTGCCATTAGTTTCAGAAAAGTTTTATTGCACAGCCAGTGATTCACCTAAACCTTCTAAATACGAAACTGAGAAAATACGATTGAAGTTGTTATGATTTCTAATAGTTTATTACTTTCTAGAATAAATATATTTCAAAGAGGGAATGCGAGACGAAGATTTAGCGCGAACTGACAGCGGTCGCGTCTCTTGTTCTCTTAAAGCGCATATTTTAGTTTGAAAATTATTAATTTCAGTTAAGAGCGAGAAACTTAATGCTCTCTAACTTGGAATCTACTTTCCTAGTGCTTGACATAGGATAATTGTTGTGTTTGTAACAAAAAGTACTCTTAGGTATCGTATTAAAATGTGCCATCAACCATAAAATTTATTTAACTGACGAATTTGTCCGTTCGCAAGTGTCTTGTAGACTGCTACTGAAATGAGAAGGAATTCTAACACCGCCATACCAAAACGGATTCTGTCTCACCGGATTCGTCGTCAGTAATTTTTATTCCCTGAAGTTAACGGTAATATTCACTCCATGAACACAAAGCAGATTGTCAGTTGTCCCTTGCTTAATACATTAGCAGTTGCATAAAAACGTGAGTACTATCCTGTAAGCGTTGTACCCAATAGAACTTATAGGAAAGGAATACGTCGGCGGTAAAATCCAAAATTCCAGACATATGTTGAAAGGAGTCTTTGCATCACACTCTTCCCATTGCGTACGTGAGTTCATCGCAGTAATTTAGAGGTGTTCGTTGTAATGTGCTACTCATATGTGAATATAATTGTCCGTCAAGATCACGATCAAGACGGACAGTTATACTGACTACAGACAATGATGGAGGGTTCGTGTAATAATTTTATGTCATTTATACATAGTACTCGTGTGTGCCTGTTACAGAAACTCATTGGTATCTTCGAGTTTTTAGTTAGAGTTCATTATTATGCAAGTATTGATTCGTCCCACAACCAAGTAGCTTTGGTTGAGGTGGCTTGAAGGAACCTGCAAAATAGCTTAAAAATAATAAGTAACATTCCTACAGAGAGTAACAGTAAGAGGGAATATTAAGAATGATGAAACTAGGTGTCTAACTATGTTGAAATGTTCTACAGCATGAAATCGATGCATAAAATTCGACATCACATTATCCGATAAACGCAGAAGAGCCAAATCATTCTGTTAAACTAAAATGCATATAGAAAAACATAGAAACAAGAGGACAAAGTTTAGAAGACCGTATACGACGGACAGTTAAATTGTGATCAGACAGTTATCTGTAGAATATTGTGATTCTAAGGATACATCAAGGTAGCGACACCACAAATAACTTTTATGAAATACGTCTGAGACACAAACATGTACAAATTAAACTAAACACCTGTAGAAAATAAAAGAGCGAGTGGGATAAATAAGTAAAGCGTCTAGTACGAGAACACCGATAGGACAAAAAATAAAAATAATAAAACGTGGCATTTTGGCGAGAAAAACGCAAAGAACTACACCGAGTAAGCATGAATAAATACTGAATTGAATGCAAAAGGGCTGATGAGTTATTGTGATTCTGATCTACACCGAGAAGAAATATTGCGTTATTAGTGAACCAAATAAAATCAGTTAACAAGTTCAGTAAGTAGTTAAGCATTTAAAATTACAGCTCTGTTTCCGAGAATGTTTCAAAGACGAAATATGAGACGATAGACTTTTCATCACTCGCCTATTTTGCATATTCTAGCTCAAGAGTAAAACGTTTGAACACAGTCTATAACAAGAATATATTGCTAACTCACAATACGTTTCTTTCTTACTGAAAAGGACTGAAGTCCCCACCTAATAGTAGCGTAAATGGAGAATTGAACAAAGGTTGCTCCGCCCGATTAGTAAATCCATACAATTTAATTAAATAACGTCAGAGGGATACTGCTCAATGTAATAAATCTAGTTCTAGAGTTTCTGAGTTCATGCATGAAGTTTCTTAGTTCCGTAAATTAACAGGTTTCCCTAAAAGAAAAGAAAAGGAAGCTTGGTGTGTGATTAGACGATGACGGTTTCCTCACTTACATTTAGAAAAATATCCAACAGAGAAAAAGTTGTGAAATGTCCGATTTCACGTATGTATGTAGTTCCTTAAATCCGTAAATCAAGATTTCACTGAGTAAAATAGGGACGAAAATTTAGTTTACAACTGAAGAATGGCTTTTTACGCTCACTTGTACGTGTCCAATTCAGTCGTAAAAATGTCAGTTTGATATAAGAAGAAGAAACACAAGTGCGAATAAAAAGTTGTAATGACGACAGCGGCAACGAAGATCACCAGCAGCAGTTAGTTGTCGCTCGCTCCGCCAGATGTCAGGGACGGCGCCCCCGCTGCGCGCTCACCCCTGCTGGCGGGGGAAAGAGTCGCGTGGGCCGATCCCTCGCCACTACTCGCCCTGCCTCCGTGGCGGCCGGATCTCAGCCGAACAGCTGACGCCCACGTGGTGTAGAGACTGGGCACGAAGGGCGCGCGTGAGCGTCTACTGCTTTCGGCGGAGCTGCCACCTGTACTCCAGTCGGTAGCTCTCAGAGAGGACGTTCGGTAGGCTACGACAACGATGGGTGTAATTTCTTTCACATTCACGAACTATTAATAAAAATTGTGATATATTTGTAACAGAAATCCGATAGCGTTCTAATGACAGTGAGTGACGTATTAGTTGCATAGTGGTACTGACTCTGACGATATTTGGATCGCATATGGTGGTTAGTGAGACAATACATACAATGGGAAGATTCAATTATAACGCACTATGACGTCAGAAATCGGAGAGCGGTGTTGCGGATCGGATTGTCTGTTTAGTTTGAGTATATTAAGCATTGGACTAAGACACTGTCCTCAGGGTGAGCGAAAAGGACAAGGAGAAAGCAATAAAAGGTGGGAATAGAAATAAAGAGGTGCTCGTGTTTGTTGTGCGCCTGCTTCTGTAATCGAAAGTTATTCCCGCACTGTGACATATTCCGCTATCAGGTGGGCGTCGCGCGGCGAATTCCTCACAGCGCCGCCGCTAGGGGGAAACGGCGAAGGTATACAGCCCAACAGGCACCGGACGAGAAGACGGGGAGAAGAAAAAGGAAACTGCGCCAAGGGGGCGTTCACCGGCGCCGTTAAAACTTGAAAACCAAGTCGGGCGGAACCCGGTCGCGGGCCAATGTGCTCGCGGTGCGCCCGCGCAGGTCGGCCAATAGCGGGCGCCGCGCGGCTGTAGGGCGGACGCCATTGGGCCGCGCGCCGCCGGCGGGTGGTTCCCAGTGACAGCTGAGTGTGAAGGGAGGGGCCGCGAGGGAGCGTGTGGTGGGGGGCGACTCCGACGCCAGCTGCGCTTTCCTGGGCTGAAAAGTACGGATCCCCCCTCCACTGCGGCCGCCTTCCCCACCGGGTCCGCGGGCCGCGCGAGCGGCGCTGCTGCCGTTTTTATTTATTACTTTTGTGACTGCCGTAATATAGTACTTCTTTGTAGGAAGGCGAGCCAGTTGCCGCAGGGGTATTGACGTCCGCGGCGTCCGAAGCTGCGGGAGAGAGGAGAGAGAGGAACGAGTGTCGTTGTGCTGTGCGAGAGAGACTTGCCGTGTGAGAAAGAGAGTGAGGGAAGGAGAGGAGAGGAGAGGAGAAGAAGTGAGGGAAGGAGGCAGAGACGAGGAGGAGGACTGGGAAGGCGTTGCGCTTTCGCCCGCGCGCTCTCCTCGCGTTCTTCTTTTTTTTGTTATTTTCCGTCCGTCGTCCGCGCGACGGCCGGTGTTCAGTCTGGACGAAAAGAAGGCGCGAGGTGCGTCGTTTTTGTCTGTGATTTCGCCGACGAGTCGGAGCAGAAGTCGTGCACAATAGCCGGGAAGAAGCACAGTGGTCGCGACGCGGGCCGCAGCTCCCCTCCAATCGTGTGTAGGCTGCCCCCACCCGGCGGCCGGGCCGACCCGCGGCCGGCAGACACACACGCGCCACACTCACTGCGCCAGCAGCGACCGCGTGGCTTTTGCCCCTACGACTGCGAGCAGCGACTCGGTGCCCGCGGCTGTGCGACTGTGTGTGTTGTGTGACTGACAGCAGCGGCATGGCGCTACCAGCCGGCGCAGGACGCGAGTGATATGTTCGGTGCTTAGGTGTCTGGCGCGCGTGTGTATGTGAGAGCGGACAGTGGACAGCTACGGCGCCTCTTGGATGAGTCAGACTCTGGCCTGTAACATGAGCATGGATTCGGTGATGGACTCGTCGTCGACGAACAGCGAGCACAGCAGCAACGCGTCCTCGGCGTCGCCGCCGGTGGTGATCAAGCCGCCGCTGACGCCGCCCCCGGTGCCGGGCGGTGGCGGCGGCGGCGGCGCGGGGGCGGGCACGCCTCTGCCACCGCAGCCGCCGCCGGGCATGCCGCAGGTGCCGCCGCAGCAGTCGCCGGGCCCGGTGCCGCCTCCGCCGCCCCCGACCGGCGACAGACCGCCGCCGCCTCAGCAGCAGCAACAGCAACAGCAGCCGCCGCCCCCGCCGCCACCGCAGCAGCACAGCCCGCTGAGCATGGTGCGGCACCCCGGAAGCCCACCGGGGGCGGCGCCGCCCACTCCGGGCCAGCAGCTGAGCCCGCCGCCCGTGTCGACGCCGAGCGCGATGGGCGGCGGAGGCCCGCTGTCCCGCATGCCGCCGCTGCCGCCGCCCAGCCTGGGGCTGCTCAACAGCCTGGGCGGCGCCGGGCTGATGCACCACTCGCCGCTGGACCTGATGGCCGCCGCCCACCACGGCGCCGGCGGCCCTCCGCGGTCCTACAACTCGCCGCCGCCCATCTCGACGTCGGACCCGACGGCCAACGAGTGCAAGCTGGTGGACTACCGCGGCCAGAAGGTGGCCGCCTTCATCATCGCGGGCGACACCATGCTGTGCCTGCCGCAGGCGTTCGAGCTGTTCCTCAAGCACCTGGTGGGCGGCCTGCACACCGTCTACACCAAGCTGAAGCGCCTCGACATCGTGCCGCTCGTCTGCAACGTGGAGCAGGTGCGCATCCTGCGAGGCCTCGGCGCCATACAGCCGGGCGTCAACCGCTGCAAGCTGCTCTCCTGCAAGGACTTCGACGTGCTGTACCGCGACTGCACCACCGCCAGGTACGTGCCGCCGCCCCCTCGACGCCCACCTCGCCTCACTGTTGCCACGGCGTCGGCGACCTTCCTGCTAACCACGTGCTCGTCCAAATAGTGTTGCCTGTGATCGCTCTAAACCGACGAAACCACCTGTTCAGTATATAGGCCCTCCCAGTCACTTTCTCAATTTTCTTCATCTACTTTTGCACTCTGCCGGAGGTTGGGGGTGGGGAGTGTTGCGTACTTTACATCGTGCACCATTACCATCTCCTCCACACTCTCATGTGTTTATAAAGAACCGAAACACGTGATTTGTACTTCTGTACAATCTTCTTTTTCGAGGACGACGTTTGAGCGCTTAACGCGATGTTTTTCCACCATCGTTACAACATTATGTCCCTTGCATCTTCTCTCAGTTTTTGAATTCTACGCTGTTCGAGAACTAATTGGAAATGTATATATTGTTTCATTTTCTGTCAAAATTCACATCAGGTCTTAGATTATCAGTCCTTTATTTTCACTACAATTTTGTCAACGATTCACAGATGATAAAAATTGTGAATGTTATGCGTTTTTTGTGTCATGTATACAGAAGGACATTGCGTATTCCTTATATCTTCTGAAAACATGCTTTCCCGTATGTTCAACAATAAGCAAATTCGTGAAACACAACACCACGTTTGACGTTGTCGCAATGGTAGTAAAGGAATTCGTGACGAAACATCAGTCTCTACCTCTTGCCAGGTGCGGTCCATCTTACATGTATAGGCCTATTACGAATTAACAGACAATAGGTCCATAACTGCACTATGACAGTCTTGCCAACACGTAGCATAGCCACTCAGTAACTATTTCTTTATTACATTAGTAGTTACGACACATTCCAGTAATCGCAATGCCTTCATTAGGTGATTTAAACTTATGAATCACATGTACTTCTTGCTATGTAAGTTACATGTAATTCTTGCACGTATATCACCTATTGAACTGAAAGTGGTTCGTACAACGAGTCGTAAATACTGATATTCTGAAACACACGTAATTGGGAGAGTACATGTATTGTTGATAATATTACTTTTGTTTTTTAATAATTACGAATATTCCGCCTTCACAGTCAACATATTGTCTTTCAAGCTCTCACCGTATTTAGAGAATGTGTGGCTTTTCTAATAATATAAAGTTATTAACACTTGGCATATTCCTGCAGTCGCGATTTTTCTTCAGTTTATTCAGCTCCACACCCTGCGAAAAATATATATTTTCTCAGCTTTATAGAGAAGTAATTCTTGAATTGATATTACCTAGAAACGCGTCGTATTGAGTAAATTGTGAATGAAAGGTTCCTTCGAGTGTTAATAAATTTTTTTGCGTTTATTAGTAACCCACTCACACCCAGCAAACAGTGTTTCCTACACACATATGGTTTCCGAACCTGGACCAAAGCGTCTGATGATACACGCACACGTTTTTCTGTCTGCTTCCTATTTGACACCTAATCACTTCGAATTTTTGTGCTTCACAGAATCAAAGAAACGACAGATATTTCCGATCAAATTAGTTGATTACATACAGCTGGAGTTTTCTTACTAGAATCATTCTCCACCATCCCCACCAAAATGTGCAATTGTAGTTCCGCGTTCGTCAGGATGCTATGCCGTGAGGCGAAGCTGCTAAAATAGTGTGCAAATTTTGGAACAAAGGTTTCTAAATAAATTGTGAAAGCAAATAAGATTAAAAAGGAGAGTGCGAGTTCCGTGTTTTGGTTGTTTAATTTGCTTGGCTTACATGAATTTTACTATTTCAATTTCTTTGACAAGTCTTTTTACTTTGCCAACCACTTGTGGCGTTTATTAAATACCATAATCACAGGAAAACCTCCACATGTCGCTCTTGTTTCTGAATGAGCCCTCAACAATACGTTTAGCTACAAAGCGCTTTCTTAAATTGTTCGTTGATACAGTCTCTCAGCCGTTTTTGTAGTTTTTGCTGATATTATACGTGCTTGCTCATCTTTCTACAGACGCAGTCACAACAGGTGCTAAGCCTCCCGCACACATTACATGAACACCTCCTCCGAGTTTCAAAATATTCGGTGTTCCGCCTACTTCCGTAGAGGTACCGACGCTGTGGCAATATGTGAAGTATACACTAAGCAATAATTGTGTTTATTTGATCTGAAATTTAAGTTTTTGCTTCCGAATTTGAATTCCGTTAAATATTGCTGTACCTCCGTACATTTCTGTTTTCCCACCCGCTGGACTAACAGTATGTATTGGATTTTTATAGAATCCACTTAGCCGTAGTGCACATCACGAAAGTTATTCAGTGAATGTCAGCAACCTGCTTTGATAGTCCTTCAGGATTTTTCTCGAGTGCGTTCATTCGCTGTGTACTTCATCGTGACCTGACTATGATGGCTAACTCATTCGTTATGTACTTCGTCGTAACCTGGTTGTGATAGCTGTTCTATGAGAAACTCAAGTAATCTATAAATTAGTGTACTCCTTTAATCCAATGTGAGTTCCTAAATTGTGTATTGAAACAGTCTTAAACGTTTCTGCATTTCGTCCGTTTACATTGATCCGTTTAGCAAGGATGCAAATAGATGTTACGTGTGACGAGTTTTGACTATGTACTTAGGCTTTTAGCGATGCGTCGTAAATTCCATCAATAGGAAAGAACGAACTGTAAGCAGCAAGCAAGTAAAAGCGTTGTTTCCATTAATTATTTGGAAAATCTAGAATTCTGTAGGTTTTTTATCAGTTTTCTAATGTTTTCAAGTGCAACATTCTGTTGATTACAAAGTGAATATCGTTTAAATCTGCTTCGTACATATATAGCCTATGATACGTGTCGAATGAAAGAAAACAATTGAACGACAAGAACTACTCTACAATTTCATGACAAAAATAGGGTTCAAAAGAATTTTTATGAGATTCTGATATCGAATCATCGTTTAGTTTATGATGAAAGGTTACGCAATAGTCTGTGCAGAGTGCAACTGTAAAAGCTGCTAATAGAAATTAAACCATTTGTTCTATTTGTGAGCAAGATGTTAGGTAAGCCTGTCAGTGGAGGTACCTTACGCACTCCCCGCAACCTTTTTATTTACTTATTTATTTATTTATTTTGTCGTTCCCACTGAATTCATTTCCCAACGATAGTGTCCAAGTTCATGGAGAAAATTTGAAAATATTGGTGTCTGTGTCAAAATACCGTATATTTCAAACTGTGGAACTTTAGAGTGGAAGGAAAACAGAATATGGTTGGCAGAAAAATCATATCCGTTTAGTAGAACGTTTTCCACACCCTGTCAGTTAGATTTGATCAGGCAGTTGACAGTTTCTTGCATCGAGTTCGTCGGATCATTGTTAATTAAAAAGATGTTATTTGAATTAGATACATGGCAGTCGTGAATCTTCGTGCCAGATGGTTAATTTGCCTCTTTCCTTATTGTTACAGGAATGTTATTGCAGTTGTAAACAAATATCAAAAGCGCGTGAGAGTTTGGTTGCGTAATCTGAGTGCCAAAAATAACTTGACAACAGTGTCTTATTTTCCTTTGTTTGTTCAATCATTCTTGACAAACTGAAAGTAATCAACTACACATTATAGCGTCTAGTATTCTACATTTCCGTGGAACAAAAAGAGGCGTGCTTTTACAGTATTACTTATATTCTGTTTGTAAAGTTCAATGCACTTATCTGTGAGAGAGAGACAAGTTCAGTACAGCGAAAAAATTCGACCAATTTTTTCTCCAATATTTAAAACTGCTAAGGAAACCTAAAATTCTTACTCTATCCACAGAATGGTCGTTGCACCACTTTGGGAAATGGAGTGTCTTCTAGAAGATGACAAAATTGCTCAAGGAGTTGAATCAGATTGTCGTTAAAAGCCTCGCAGATTTCGCAAAGTCGAGCGCCAAGTTCTTCCCTATATTTTGTTATGTGGCATTTCTGTTTGTTTATAAAGGAACGAGTCTTGTCATATGTACTTCACTACAGTCTTGTTCCTGAAGAATGAAATCTGAGCGCTTAATTTTGATATATTTCACCGCGCATATTAATGTACGTCGTCTGCATCTTCTCTCATTTTTTCTTGTCTGCTCTCTTGCATAAGTGATTCAAAATTATTTATTTTTTCGGTTCACTTCATGTCAAAAACTACGTTGTGTTCTAGGTTTTCAGCCCTCTGTATTACTTTGATCAGTTTCTCATTAATGTATGTTGATTAAATTTATAAATAATTTTGTTACACTTGTTCAGTGTTAGTTTATGGTCTGTAAATATTTTGTAAGTACCCACCTAAACTTGCATATGGTACTGTGTATGTGTTCCTACACTAATGAAACATCAAGAGGGTCCGTATCTAATACATACTTTTAACACTATACTACAAGTGTGACTTGGTTTTTAAGTAGTATCTACTTTTCTTCAGTTTTGTTGTCTTTCTCTTATCTTTCTGAAACAAAGACTGCTCCGTTTGACGTCAAATATTATTGCAGGATATGAAGCGTAAATGTCTGCGCCACACGTAAGTCCATTAGCCTCTGCGAGTTCTGTTAAGATTCCAGTATTTCACGGTTTCTAATGGTGCTGCACGCCAGATTGCAAACCTCACTATAATAATCTGTAGCTCAAGTTTCCTGCGCCCGTTTCTAACGTGCAATGTGAACGCTGCGGGCAGAACCTTCCTCCCTTCTTGTTATTGACCACTATTATGTTTTCTAAAATTTCATTACTGCTACTTTTTTTTCTTCGAAGCCCGTTGATCGTCAGCAACAGTGGAGACAAATTATGGAAAGACAGGTGTTGGACTTATTGAAGGAACAGTCTCGACATTCGTAACACCACCTTGTTGTCAATGTAGTTGCTTTGTTTTAAAATTTAGCAGTCCTTCGAACGTAATGCTCTCGGCTTTGTATGCCATGCTTGGATCATGTTTCGGATTAGGACCCAGCATTTCTATCGAGAAAATTCCCAAACGTGATCATTAATAATTCTGAGCTCGATTTAATTCCGTAATATTTCGACGGATTACAGTTTTTTTTCTTTTTTTCGTTAATATAGCCTCACAAGAAGTGTCATCGATGTCTGGATAATGTATTTATTTTTAATTATATCGTACTTGCCACATATTGCAGTACAATATTGAAATTACATCATTGCAGTATGCAGAACTTTTCCTTCATCGGACGTTTCATGTGTTGTTGTAGCTTGGTGTGATGGCATACACCATATCAATAAAATTTTGGAGTTGACATGTACAGGTCTCTTTTAGACACGTGTTTTACAAAAACACTATCCAGTCTGTCATTGTTGTCCTTTATGGAGGATTAACTTCAGCGATGTTACGTACACTCTGCAAGTCTCCCCGAAAATGTAATAAATAAACCATTACTCGCGCTCTGAACGGTAGCATGAGAATACGTTCCTTCAGGCAGAATTCTTATTTGGACTTTTAGTAATTTATTTTTTATTTTCATTGCTTGTAACTTATGCTGTGCGTTCAGTGCTCCAAAAGCACCTCCAAATCTTCAAGAGCGCAAAATACAAAGAAGTTAAAATCAATAGTAAAGAAATAGAACATACTAATTTGTGTTAAATTTGTAAAACAGTACAATATAATATGACAGTGGACTCTGGATAACTGTACATTGCGTTTTGCATTTTTTAACAGATTTCGACAAATTACTACCGGAGATAAATTGTTTCATAATTGAATTAATGACTTAAAAGCTCACAACATTTTTTCAAGAGCAACAACAAAAATAGCAAGTTATTAATTCGTTCACTTTCAGTAACACTATGTATGTGAAGTGCATTTTTCGAGTCGGTGTATTTAAATTCATTGAGCGAAGATTACATTACTTATTTTAGAGAACAAGTTACCTTCGTCAATTACTGCACTGAAATTAGATACTTTTTATTAGGTGCAATGGCAGTACCCGGTACAGAAGTCTGTCGTCACTGCTTGTAATACTGCGCAGAAATCGACTACACTGCCGGATGCGTGAAAACAAATAGTGTATCTGCCCACTATCAGATACGTAATGATCTAACGCTACAGACAGACCAAGAAAATTATACATCTGAAAGAGAGCTGATGCTCTTTGTAACTACTTAAGACGCCGTATTCCTAATAAAGCCTGCGCTCCCCATTAAGTCGGCTTTCTCTATTGTGGTGTTTTGTTGTTTCATGAAAATAATAATCTCGAATGTACCTGAAGCTTCATTTTAAATTAGCCGTGAGTACACGAAATACCTCCATTGCCTTCCTTCGGCAGTGCAGCTGGAACACGGTGCGGTGTTCGTAGCCAAAAACCGCTTTGTTGCTCTAAGGAAGTAATTGTTCTTCAGCTATATACAAAAGTCACTAATCTCAGCTGACAACTTCTTTTTTTAGTTGGTTTGATGCGGCCCGACACGAATTCCTGTCTTCTGCGAACCTCATCATCTCAGAGTAGCAGTTGGATCCTACGATGTCAATAATTTTTTGGACGTATTGCAATCTCTGTCTTCCCCTGCAGTTTATACCTACAATATCATGGAAGTTATTCCCTCTTGTCTTAACACATATCCATCCTGTCCCGTCTTTCTTGTCAGAGTTATCCATGTGCCCCTTCCTTCACCGATTCTACGCAGAACCTCGTCATACCTTATCTTATCAGTCCACCGAATTTTCGACGTTTGTCTGTAGCACCATATCTCAAACTCTTCGATTCTCTTCTCTTCTGGTTTCCCCACATCCAACGATACAATGCTGTGCCCCAAACGGACATCACAAAAATTATTAGTGACTCTTTTTTTGTAGCCAGGAACATCTGTCTTGCGTTTGCTAGCTTCCTTTCTATATCCTCTTTGCTTCATCGGTCATGTGTTCTTTTATTTCCAGTTTAGTAGAACTCCTTCACTTCATCTACTTCGTGGGCAGCAATTTTGTTGGCAACTTTGTCACTGAACTCATTCCTGTTACTCCTCATTATTTTCGTCTTTCTTCGTTTTAGTTTCAGTATGTATTCTGCAGACTGTCCACTGCATTCAGCAGGTCCTGCAGCTTTTCATCAATTTCTTTGAGAATACGAGTGTCATTAGCGAATCTTATCATTGATATCCTTTAAATCTGAATTTTAATTCCACTCCTGAACATGTCTTATTTCAATCACTTTCTTTTTTCGATGTATAGACTGAACAGTATGAAACGTCCCCTTAGAAAAATTATAAATGACTGTGCTTAAAATGACACACAATATTTTTAGCGCAGCGCAATCTGACTTTCAAAAATCCCTATAAAAGAATGCCCCTGACTAACAATAACCTATACCTTTCATGAATCACTTACCTCACAAAAATCTTCGTTACTCAAACTACTGCAATACAGCGAGCGCCAATACTGGCAGCTAAACAAAAGACTCTAACTACTGAAGGCACTAACTACTGATAGGCATAGTCAGCAAATGAAAGATTTTTGATAGAGAACAAACAATGTATTTACCTTAATAATGTTCCAAAGTCATGATATATATATCAGTCCTTGATATCCGATATTACAAATTTACTCTCTCTGATGGACACATGTCCAGATCGTCCGCTTTCAAAATTCTGCCATTTCTCTCCCCACATCCACCACTGCTGGCGACTCACCTCCAACTGCGCAACGCTACGCGCTGTAAACATCCAACTGCCCAACACTACAATAGCGACTATTCCAACAATGCCAACCAGCCACAGACCGCACACAGTACAGTCAGTGATTTTCATATAGAGCGCTACGTGGCGTTACCAACATAAAAACCTAAACAGCCAACTTACAAGTAGAGGCGAAAGACTACATCCCTGTCTCACACATGTTCTAATCCGTTGTTGGTCTTCCATTCGTATTCATCCCTCCTGGTTCTCGTGCTTCATGCGTGCTTCCCTATAGCTGACGATGTGCGTCTGATTAACTGGACTCAGTTCCCAGACGGGAATCTCGCACGCCGCCTCCCGCGGTGCCCCCGAAATGCTTGGACGGTGGCGGCGGCCAGCCGAGTGGAAGTGTAAATAGAAACAGCGCTGCACCTCGCGGCGTGAGCTGACATTTGGAGACAATGGCGGCTGGCCCGGGCTCGTGTGTCCTTTTGCCTTATCGCGAGACGCGACATTCCTGCTGCGCCGTTTTATTGTTCGCCAAAGGGCAGGCGGCACGCAGCGGCCGCTATCGGCGAGATCTGCGCGCCTTGTGCAACCCGAGACCACGACGATTCAATTGCAGCCGTTCGCTGGCCGTTAGCACGTCATAATCCCAGCCGCGGGCGCTTTCCCCACAGAGAAATTCTCCAGGGCGGCCCGCGGCAGTCTTAACTATACGTTCCTCCGTCGGCGAACCGCCAACCAGTCGATGCTGGATGCCTCATACGCTACCCCTCCTCTTGAAACGAATGGATCGCTGAGGATGAAATCAATCAAGACACTGCGACATGTGGTGATACCAGTTCAAACCTTTCAACTGCCCTGAATCTACACTGTGAAATCGTAGGTGGAAGCAGCAATGGCACTAAAGCAGTTCTGGAGATGGGTTCGGACAGCGTAATGGTTAAGCCGACTGCTTGGGATGAGCTAGAAATACGGATTCCACTCTTGCACTTGCAACAAATTTTCGGTTGTCACTACAGATTTCATCTCCTTGATTTTATTTCTTTTCGTATTATACTGCATACAATGTTACTATCTCTGTTTCTTACTGACAGTGTTGGGTTTCTTATCGTTTCTGTGACGGTTCCAATGTTGTTCATCCCTATGGCTGACATATACGTATCTTTTCATGAACATAAGTGTGCACCTGTCTAACAACTGACAAGGGAACCTCCCCATCGCACCCCCCTCAGATTTAGTTATAAGTTGGCACAGTGGATAGGCCTTGTAAACCGAACACAGATCAATTGAGAAAACAGGAAGAAGTTGTGTGGAACTGTGAAAAAATAAGCAAAATATACAAACTGAGTAGTCCATGGGCCACATAGGCAACATCATGGACCATCTGGGCTCATGGGCGCCGTGGTCCCGTGGTAGCGTAAGCAGCTGCTGAATGAGAGGTCGTTGGTTCAAGTCTTCCCTCGAGTGAAAATTTTACTTTCTTTATTTTTGGATAGTTATTATCTATCCGTTCGTTCATTGACGTCTCTGTTCACTGTAATAAGTTTAGTGTCTGTGTTTTGCGACCGCATCGCAAAACCGTGCGATTAGTAGACGAAAGGACGTGCCTCTCCAATGGGAACCGAAAACATTTGATCGCAAGGTCATAGGTCAACCGATTCCACCACAGGAAAACACATCTGATATATTCTATACGACACTGGTGACGGCATGTGCGTCACATGACAGGAATATGTTGTCGACCCACCTAACTTGTACACTTGGCGAATGGGTAAAAAGATTCTTCTACCTTGCCCGATTTAGGTTTTCTTGTGGATGTGATAATCACTCCCAAAAAAGTGATGAAAACATAAGAGTTTGTCACATAAACTGAAAATAAAAAATTAAACTTTTCACTCGATGGAAGACTTGAACTAAGGACCTTTTGTTCCGCAGCTGCTCATGTTACCACGAGACCACGGTGTTCCTGCGTTCGCAGCGTCCTTGATGTTACATATCTTACCATGAACTACTCAGTTTGTATATTTTGCTTATTTTTTCACAGTTCCACACAACTTCTTCCTGTTTTCTCAATTGATCTGTGTTCAGTTTTTCAAGGCCTATCCACTGTGCTAACTTATAACTAAATCTGAGGGGGGTGCGATGGAGAGGTTCCCTTGTGAGTAACCAATTTCTGCTATACTCCTGTGTACAGTCTCTTTTACTCTGCTTTCATAGATATGTCATTTCCTCATGTTTCTTTTCCTGTCCATTCTTGTGTACGCTAAGGTACTTCACAAAAACCTTATTTCTATTTTCTGTCAAGAACCCGCACCTCACTCACTTCAGCCAAAGTATAACTATACACGGTATTTTAAAACTCTGACAAATTCTCTCTCCATTAATCATTTACATAAATTGCCCTAAAATACAATTGAATATTCGTATTTCGTTTCCAGTGCGAGCCCTTTTGGGAACGGTAATGTGTATCCCAGGACACAGAATAGATTAACTTTTCAGTTTGTTTAAGTTCAAACAATATTTTGCAGGTAACAGAATCAATCCTAAACACCATCGCTATAGTCTCCCTAGTAGAATATGCTCTGGAGGTATCCATTGTAGTTTTAAGATTCCCCATTCTCAGCATCACAAAATAAATCATTATAAATAAACTATTTTCTACAGGAAGTAAATCCACCAAGCAGTTACAAATTTTTTGGAATTTGTTAGCAGGCCGGTTTCATAGCTTTGTAGGTTCCTTAATCACTGTTCCAAACGAAGCGTTAAAGTTTTTTCCTCAATATAAAAATCAGTCAAACGCTCAAAAACTGTTTCTTATTGTGTGCAGTTCCCAAACTGTCCCATCAATCATCCACACAGTGTAGAAAGGAACCTACAGGCGTGATGAAGCCATCCTTTATAGAAGCAGAAAATCGGAAAACATACCCTGCAAGCTCATAGTGGTCGAAGAGGTAGCGTCTGCCATGCTTCCAGTGCACGTCCGATACCGTTGGGAAACATCCACGCAAACACTCGTAAGGGATGTATCTTTTGGCGAAATTCAGATTTAGGAACAGTGAAACTGTGATGCGTAACTACAGACTGTCGATGTAGGAATCGGAACTACTTTATTAGGTAGTGCCATCATACCGAATGCTGTCCATATCCTTGATGTAAGACCACAACATAAAAGCATCTAATTTATGGACAACCTGTTGTCTTTGCGCGACGTTTTTAGCTGAGAAGAGTGGATTTAGCGTCGGAACAGTTAATTCGCGGAAGAGTAGGTACTGAATAAATTTTACGAACTTAAATTTACATTTCGAGCCCCGAACGCGATTGTGATTCGACATACCCTATAAATAAACATCACTAGATACTTGTAGTTGGAGTCTTGATAGTTGACAACAATCGACAGAATAGACAACTTCGGGTCCACCAATTATTGAGCACTAAACTTATTTTCTTCTGCGTTTCCTTGATCTCATTGACCTCAAGTCAAAATATGTGGTTTACAATAATTCTGATATGAGACTCGGTATGGCTTCCCGAGGACAGTTCCAATGCCAACTTTTACCGAAATGCTTCCGCTGTTTCCTGATAACGCAAAGGAATTGGCTCGAAGATGAGTCAGGGCGCATGAGATAAAAAGTCTCGGTCTGTTAGGATTCTTCGTTCTCTGTATTGGTGCTTTTCAATGTTCTTTTGCTTCAGCATCCTTTTTCACATTGAGTTCTTTTGTGTATCTAGAAAAGCTTTTCTTCACATCACCGTGCAGTCATCGTTCATCGCGGTTCTATTTTTAATAACTTCACTTAAGTGGCTTACTGGAACATTATTCAAAGATTTAAATAATCTGCTCATTTTCACTAAATCTCCTGAAATTTAATGAAGGTGTACTTGTCTCTTCAAGGAACCCACCTTCAGACATAAGTACTATTTCCTATGTTGCATCTCCCTTTTGCAAAATACTGCTGTTAGCAAATACGGAGAAACTGGGAATAAAATTACGTTACTCGAGGTGGCCGTCCCAGTAATTATAACCAATTTGTTTTTCTGTTGTCGTACCTTTGATTCCTTTCGGCTGAAAGTAGCGTTAAACATGACTACACTCGGGAGTTTTGTTAGTACGCAGAAATCTCAAAGAAATAATTCAGATACAGGAAAGAAGATTATTTTCAAGTAAAAAGCTCACAAGTTCAAGAAAATTCTGTAATTGTTTTAAATACACGAACAACTGAAACATAACAAATTCCGTTCCAATTTCCTTCACACAAACATCTAACATAAAGAATGTTTCCGTGGTGTAGATTTCAACAATATGAAACTCATACACATGTTTATCAGTAAAATCATTCACTTGCCACTTTACAGTTTGGAAGTTACTTCGAAATAGTATTGTCAAAATATTACAGTTTCGTTTAGTTCCCATCCTTGTGTTAATTTATCATCTCGTAAATTATTTACTGATTTTAAAATAATAGGCTTTAAAAACCAACCGTTTTCTCACTCATAACAGGTAATTCGCTCCATTTGCTTCACGATTCAAAAATTGTTCACATCGCATTCCTTCAAACTGAACCTCCGAAACTTGACCAACAGTTCATTTTCTCCTGGATTATATTCGTCTTTTCTCCTTTTGGAAGTTGACGAAGATGTATGTTGTCTGATTCGGCATGTTTTCCGTAGCCTTACTTCAGATATGAGAATGACATTTATTGTGAAAAAAAGAAAACAAATAAGCTATTTGAGAAATACTAATTCGTCGCAACCAATCGTCTAAAACGGATTATCTGATTGTGGCCAATTTGGCTTTGTCTTACCAGAACAAGACAATAATTCTGTTCGTATACCTAAAATTCTTCACTAAATATTTTTGTCACGCTTTTGCGCAATACAACAACATAAATGTGTAGTTAAAATGTTATACAAAATTACGCATTAATTTTTCGGGTGTAGATGTTTGAAGCTCCCACAATTATCACAGACCTTGTAATTCAGTAGTTTTAGGGAATGTAGCTCAACAAGGAAAAAAGTACGGAAAGTATTGTTATCTTCGAAAAGCAAAGTCATACAGTTTTACGACTTTTTGAAGAAAAGCGTTGAATGACACAGAAGGAAAATTTTTAGTACCAAAGGGGACACTTATGGAGCTTCATTCTGGATCTCAGCTACAATGACTGACAAAATAAATATAAACATAAATTCACCAGTAATAAATATTAAAGAATATTTCTTGTCAGAGATTTTTCGTCAATAGTATACAGGTCTTGAGATACGGGTGCACGTATAACACAGCGATATTCACTCTTTTATTGATTACCTCTGATTTGATAATGTAATGCTTTGAATTCAAATACTATAGTTATCTTTCGTCTACTCCATAACGTTATTATCTACATGCATACCTCCCAAAACATCTCATACGTTCACCATTATTAGTAATAATTGACCCTATATCTGTCTCCATCTCATTCCTCTCTTATTCGTTACTACATGTTGGAGGTTAGGACAATTGGGAATCTTTTCAGTGACTACAAGCCGTTAAATTTCGATAATGTTTTTCGTTATGGAGTCTAATTTCAGTTGTTAGTCTACCGACATTAGATCACTTTCCACAGACGATGTAAATTTTACGGATCATCTCCCTGTAGAGCTTAACAGGATTAGTGTCCAACGAGCTGTTTGACAAGTTTTGCCTACGTACATTTACCACAAAACGGGCTACTGATATTGCCATATGTTAATCCATTCGCTACAAGATGGGGAACATTGTTTCATCAGGAATTTCTACACATTCTGTTGATGAGGTGAAGAGTCAAACGAACAAAATTTGCAGCGAATGACAAATCGTGAGCTGAGTTCAAGTTTCTTGGTTGACAAAGTTCTTCGATTTTTCCATTAAATTTAAATCTGTGACGATGGATAAAAATCGAAACATGTAGAATGAGAAACAATACTAGGCTAACTTGTAAACCACAACTCTATTATTGTAAATGAATGAATTACAGATAATATTCCGAAAGGATAGTTAAGTCGCCATTGTATGGTCAAAACTGTAAAAAATTACTGCAGTGCTTCAAATTAATTAACGTATTAGTAAGTCATCCTATAAGGCTTGCTGTTCCCATAGACAGCCAAGCAGTTTTTAACAAAACATTTCCGAGTATTTGTAGCATAGCCCAACGTATCGGCTAAAGTTTCCATGTGGCTACCGTCAGGGTGGCGCGTTTACTACTGCACCGGTGCCACATTCAGACCTTGTGTATCTTCCCTCTCGTGCCATCAAATCAAAAATCGAGTTCCGAGTCGCTACTGACAATCAGACACAGGCAATTACTCTGTGTAAGACCTGCATGTGCCACTGGTCCACTACTAAAATACAATGCCCTGAAGAAGACCACTTTGTAACAGTGGGCGAGATGTTGGTCTGTATGACATCTGGATGCGCTCAGATACCTACTAAAGTTATAAAGGCGACAACTGTCTCAGCAGTCCACCATTGCACATTGCAGCAGTTGCAGCTCGCAGCGAGACAAAAATTTCAAGGCGTTTGTTTACGAAATATTTACGCGCTTTTGCTCGCAGTATCTGTTGTTCAGAGTTTCCGGGAATTCCCCAAAATGACTGACAAGCAGAGCGCCGATATTACTTCCGTGACCTATTCAGCTGAATTATTTCCTTGTCCCTCATGATGTTGACGTAGATGGAGTATTTAACTTAAACTGGGTGTTCAAACCTATTCTGTCCTGAAACATCGCGTATTACTGTTTTTTCCTTGCTGACTGCTATCGTGTGTCCTAGACAACAGGCGCGTTTACTAAAGCGTTTCGTATGGTAATGAGTGACGTAAATCCAAAGGAATATTCTTTTACGTCGGTGGGTACACTGTCTGAGGAAACAAATTTACTGTGTTCTTTTGTTTTATTATTGTTATTGCCGGCGGCAGCCGTGTGTCGCGGCGGTTGTCGTGCCTGATAAGTCTATGTCCCGTGTCGCGTGAGCGGTGATTTACGCCCCGTAAGTGACGCAGATCTGCAGGCAGAGGGGACGCTTAAAACGTCGTGTGTCCCCCACGGCGACCGCGCGGGCATTCTCGACGTTTGTACACCCACAGGCGAGTCGCCGTTAAGGCCACTCTCGCCGAATTTCCCGGAACAGGAAACGTGTTTACGACTCTGAGTCAGATTCGACATTCCTACTGCTCGTCGACTCTCTTAAACATCCCCCTCGCAGAAGGGCCTACATCAGCTGCAGAAGCTGAAAAAGGTGAGAGATAAACTTTTCGAGAGCTATCAGGCGGTTTCGACTACAGAGCTAACGCCTGTAGGCCGAACTGGTGCATGGTATTAAAAATAGCAGTCGTAGATCATTTATTTGCATTCTATCATTTCTTTCGGAAGAGGCATATGGTCACCTTTCAAAAGTATTTCTACGATCTGTTGCTGAATATTTAAAGTGATGATAAGCATCAGTTTCTGGATTGTAGATGGGTTGAACTGCATCGTAGAAGGCGCCAGTAAGTGAAGAAAGTTCTGCGCCGATAATTTTTATACCTGTCAAACGTCTCCAATATCCTTTGTTTGCGAACCAAGAGTAAAATAATATTCTTCTCATACAAATTATCTTATGATAAATGTAAACTCAACAGCTGTGTACAGTGACAGCAGCAAAAATTTACAGTTTGTCTTGAAGTCAATTCCGGAAACCAGAGTGGGCTTAACAAACTTCTACGCAATTTCATTTTCTCCAGCTTGTAAATGAAACGTGTGTAAGATGCGTGACCAATCTGGTAGCTGTGGAGAACCGAACGAAACATTGCTGTTACACTCACAGTAGTTTACTAATTAAATCTGCATGACTCTTTTCTGCATACGCATTGACAGGAAAAAAAGTTCTCTCTCGCACTGTTGAAATGCTTAGTATTGATATTGTTGCCACAATGTTTTAACTGATACAGTTAACATTCGTTGACAGTGATAGAATATACTTTACAATGGCAATTCAATATTTATTTTTCTAAAGTGTTCTCCCAAAAGAAATCTTTACAGAAACGTTTCCTACGTGGGCCTGATGTACCTCTTCAGTTCTTAAATTCTTATTTTATGTTTGCAACGAAAAGCTGTCATTCTAGCCATGTATAGGAAAATTTGCTGTGAAACTAAAATTCAACCAGCGGAATCAGCAAATCAACCGCGCGGAAACCATGTTTCAAAGTTCTGTAGCATCTAAAATACAATGCATTGTTTCCTCTCCCCGAGTGTTGAACTATTCGTATATAAATATTTTTCCACTTTAGTAAATAAAAGTTAAAATGAGCAGAATTAGTTTTCTGATACAATACAATGTTTTGATTTCTGACGTATACTCTGAGAATACTATATTTCTCCTGCGTCATTGGGTTACACAGACAA
This sequence comes from Schistocerca americana, assembly GCF_021461395.2. Classification (NCBI taxonomy): domain Eukaryota; kingdom Metazoa; phylum Arthropoda; class Insecta; order Orthoptera; family Acrididae; genus Schistocerca; species Schistocerca americana. The sequence continues at coordinate 507,246,283 of NC_060124.1, read as the reverse complement.
AACTAAGGGATGTGCTCTGTTTGAACTGTGCGTAATCTGTAATTTCTACAGGATTTGGCTGGTATCCGATTGAGAGTATCCGAACTTAGTACTAAGATTTGTAACAAATCACAGAACAGAAACATATTTGATGTCATTTATCCGACTGTTAAATTAAACAGCTATGACATTTTGTTTCCCTGTATTTTGTGCAGAAATACCGAAAGATCCCGAGGATACAGTTTACGTCTCTCCTACCAAACTCAATCGTTATTCTCGGCTTAGGCAACCTGATATTAGTGCGATCACCTAGGTTGGGAACGGTGAGAAGACGGCATGCTTCCGAAGACGCACTTGAACGCAACATCTTTGCTTCTCTGGAGTTCCGATGTAGCAGTCATCATTCACTGGGAGCTCTTTACGCCACATTATCACCACACGGTTTTTGCCTAATTAAGTAACCAGTTTAACGACACGGTGGTGTCGATCCCCGCATCTAATTGCACCAGTATTTGTTAATTGTAAGGAGGCCGTTTCGTTTATTGCTTGTTTTATAGCACTAGCGACCCGCTTAATGAATTGACGAGAGCAAATTCGTTTTATACGCTATAAAGTTCCCATTCCGGGGCTGGCTAGCTAACTCCGCCTCGTCGGTCTTGTTCGAGCTCGGCTTTACGAGTACCTCAAGAATTTACAGCCAAATTGTTTGCAAACATGTACTTCGGAAACAAATGGAGGCTACAAGTAGCAATATAAGAGAAATTTTCATTGCTTCGTGTCATCTTTGTGTTTCGCAGGAACCCATCACGTGGAAAAGATCTAAGAGACGCACGGAAATATTTTGCTTTTGGGTAATCTTCTCGTAGAATAATTTCACATCTTGATTTAAAATACAAGCCGAGCTGATTGATGGAAATTCCGTATTGATTCTTATTGGACAAATCTGCATTCTCGTGTCATCGACAATAACATTTAACCATGGACGTCTAGGGTAGTGTATAGAAATTTTTCAGAGAAGCAGATTAGAAACACAAAAGCAAGAGGTTCCACCTGAAATTTTCAGAACTGACATTACTTTTAACGAGACACCTATATCGCAGTATTTTGTTATGGCCTCAATTAATCACCTTCCGCCCAAGTAAATTAGCCAGTAAAGAATTTTATTTATTTGTAAGCCGTAAAACTGTCCAAATTTTTATTTGCCTATAGCGACGGAGCTAGTTCAATGCGCGTTACGTACTTCAGTGGTGAGTCTAAAACCGTGTTTTATTTTAAAAACTTTAATTTCATTTTAGAACATCAATTTAGTAAGGAATTAATACCTGGTCTGTTTTACCTAAGGTAAGTTCCTATTTTACGAAGTTGCCAGTAGCCACTTGTACTTTTGCTCTACTGTACAAACAACTACGGAGAATCGAAATTGCAATGAAAAATGCCAATAGTTGTCATAAAAAGTAAACGGAAGTCACAAGTTAATAACTTAAAAGCATTTTGCATCTAAGGTATTCAACGGATTAATTCCCTTATCTGTGACAATAATTAGTCTTAGAGCGAACCGAGCGTGAAGAAATAATTGGGGGAAAAGTTACTTTTAAAAGCTGAGAATCTATTTAACTACCCCGATGCCAATGATACTTAGGTTTTTAATTTACCTTCAGGTAATTTGAGTGTTAACGTTTTGTGACTTCGCGCCAATAAGCAGTGAGCAGTGCGCTAGCCATTCTATATGCACGCTTCATCCTATAAGGAAGTTCATAGTCTTAACGAAACAGTAGTTTGGTACACATTCCTGTTAATTTTCGTATGGTACGCGTTCCAGTCAATTTCCGTATGATACGCAATCCAGTTAATTTTTGTAACACCTGTATTCTCTGTAGGAGTTAATGAAATAATAATTACCTTTATTTGTAAACATTAATATGTTGCTTCCAGTTCGAGTGAAAATATTTTTATCAAGAATTATTCTCTGTGTTTCGCCAGTGACATAACAAAACTTTCCGAAAGTGCACACAAAAAATGTGGGAAAAGTCATCGGTTATATACCTAGTCTCAAAACTTGCTGAGCTTTAGAATTTTGAAACGTCAAGTTTCGTAAAGCCGTAGTTTTTTTTCCATAGTTCGCGTAAATAAATGAAATGAAGTGCAGTAAAGCTTTGTTTAAGAAAGTCACCACCTGTCGTGTTAAAATTAACGTTAGCTTTCTGTCGAAAGAGAGAAAAGTAAATTTTATACTTGTCACCTTCATACGGTAATCACCGTAAAGCGCAAAATGCGAGCGACAAATATAATTCACAGTAGCCAGGAAAGTTATTATTCGTTATTTGTACGATTTTCTTTAATTTTGTGGCACATACAGAAATTCATGGAGATGCACTGAACAGTTCTGCACTTAACAGTTGCCTTACCTGGTACTATTCTTTGTTAAGAGAAGCGCAAGACGCTTTTGTTGGTAGGTAAAATTTCCGGCACCACACCGCGTTTCGCCTCACTTGTTGCGAACAGCACCGGCGTCTCCCTGGGAAACAGTGTGGCATGCAACTTGATACGAAGAGTGCAACTTGAAGCTTCATGCGGGGTGCAACACACCGGCCTCTATTCACTGCTGGTACAGTTCCAATGCATCCGCTCAGATACAACGAACCGACTAACCATTCACAGTGGCGGTATTGTACACTTTAACATTTCATAACTTACACACTAGTTTGAATGTCTCATACTTTTTCGCTTTTATTGCGGTGACTATGTGAAGGAAAGCTGCTTTTATTTCGGTATATTTCGAGTGACTCACTTGCAAAAGTAATTTCATATGCCAGTCTTAACTTGTACCAACTTGTTACTAAACAGCCACCATCAATCAATACAATATGTCTAGATTCATGCAACCTAAAGTGTTGGGAACAAGGATTAGACGAAACGGGAAGAAGCATATTAATACGGAGCAGAACGGGGTATTATATTGCCAGGGTTCTTTTAAATTGCAAAAAGAATGCTTTTGTGAAGTTTTATTCGTTATTTTTTACCTTTAATACTTTTTGATATTTTGTTGTAGTTGTGTGGAGAGAGGTAACTCCTATTAGGGACTTGAAATTTAAGTTCCCGCAAATAATCCGTAAATTGTGAATTTGTCCCAGAAATTATTCCAAGCAAAGTTAACGATATGTCACAGCACATAACAGGAAATATCTTTCCTAAGAGCAGAATGTAAATACCGTTAAGCAAGGTCAGGAAATCCGAATATCTGTAATAAAAGCCTTTGTGAAAGAACGCGGTAAGCAGAAATTCTCAGTGGATTGACAGAATCTACGTTACATTTGAGTAGTTAGATTATAGGCTCAAAGAGTGAAACCAGCATTTCACAAACCCACCGTTTCTCACTTCTTGCAAAATATTTTCAATTGGTATTAAATTCAACGAATGTTTTAGTTAATTTGTATACTATACAACCTATTTAGCCAATGCCTCTTCATCCATGTACTCATGCAATTGTTTTTAACCAATGATAGTTAATTCTGCACAAATGTTTTGCGCATAGACGCTTACACAGTTTTTCCGCACCTGGCTGCATGGCTCGGGGAAAACATAAAGTTGTGATCCCATTATCTGTTTCGTGTAGGTAAAAGGGTTCCCGGGTACTGACGAGAGATCTGTGAGGTGTTTTCTTAATGTTTGTAACAGCAAATGAATATAATTTAATACTGAGACAAATTGCTCTTCGACGCAAATACTTTAGCGTGTCAACTTAGCTATGGCGGCCATGGAACTTCCTTGTCGGATTATTGACATATAAATTCGTTGACACCGAAATAAGTTCTGAAGTTTTGATTTCTATTGTTCCACGCATATTTCAAAATTGCTTGGATCTGTGTTCGATAAGCACTGCAGTAATGTACTGAAATTTCCTTTTAATTGTCTTTGTTTGTTACCAGTCCTAGAACATATTTTTTTCGAAATTTCGCTTCCTTCACTCTTCTAAACCTACTTTGACACTAGGCCTTTAGTTTCTGAACACTATTTGTCAGGAATTTATTTGAATTTTGATGACTGCATAGTTTTTCATTATCTCTTCTTCGTGAGGTTGAGCCTATTAAACAGATTATACTGAGGCGATCTGTATCTGAAAAACAAACTTGCCACAAATGAGTTAGCTCAGAATTTTAGTTTAAGAGTTACGTGCACCACACTGTTATTACTGTTTCTCCTCCTTCTCGCGAAACAGTTTTACTGCCTTCTCCATGTATATGATGTTCTTCGATTTTTTTAATGTAATAAATCCAACATTTTTGCCGTTTATTCAATTTTCGAAGCAAATATTTCTCTTCAGTTTATCTCAGAGTCACGCGCAACAACTTTACATAGAATTTTCACCGTACAGTCAGACATCGGTCTTCGGTATTTGAAAGGTATCGTTCATTCTTCTTTTTCTGTTGTTCATTTCTTCATTCGTTATTGAATGTTGCGTTACCTGTCATTTACTTTCACATTTGCGCTCTTAATAATGTAACCTAATACATTTTTGCTACATCATGCTGTTTTACATTCATGAGGAGGATAGTGTAATCTATTTAACTGGCACGTCTTCATGTCTCTGATTTCTTTTATTTCATCAAGAATTTCTAGTCGTTACAGAATCCAAAGATATCCATTAAATAGTTCAAGACCAGCTTAACGCATTTCCTATCAAGTTTCTGGTAGTACTTTTGAAACGTTATTGCTGTAAGGTGTCTCCTTTCGAGACGTTTGTTGTCTGGCTTTTTCGAATGGAATATGGATTTCGATATTATCAACTTCATGAAGCAACTGTCTTGCCTATATTGTCGAGCCTCTTATTCATCTCTTTCCAGCAACTCCGTTCGGCCATATTCTCTACAATCGTACTGATGTTTTCACACTCCGACGAAGAAATAACTCCATGGCTCTTGTCCACAACACATTTTGTCTTAAAATATGACAGAAACACTTCACTATTCTTCATACTGATGTGTAAATGAACAGAATCTTTTCATGCAGTTAAACACGCTATGTTAAATGTGTAAAATGATCTACCTCAAAACTTAATTGTACGTCGTAAAAATGATTAGTAAAACTAACATTATACTGTAAATATGGTCCTCAGTATTTCAGATGAGTTCAGAATTTCCTTTCGCTTGCTGGCGACAAAGCTCAGTCCTTTCTTCGGAGTTCTTTACAGCTGCTTCCAACATTGCAGGTGTTATCGCGGTGCACGCTCTGTTCTTAATGAACAGTATCGTAACATCGGGTGTTGTAGGGTTCTAGTGTTACCTTGTAATCCTCGTAGTCCGCAACAGTTTTATCTAAAACATATGCAACAAGTCCCACAATAAAAAACTTAGCTGTTAAAGGATGTATTTTTCTCTAGATATTCCTCTGCAAAGATTAAAGTCACCCACATCCGCTTCTGATAATGTTACCCCAGCTCCCCTCCTCCTCGTACTTAGTTTCGTTTGCAAGAAAATCTTCACTCCATTCCTATAAATGTTCAAATATTCCTCCGTGAATACTTACTTTCTTTAGCAGGTGGAGGTTCCAACCTCTAGCTGGTGGAGGTGTGAAGCTCTACCAAAAGTCAAGAAAATCTCTGTCAACATGGTTCTCTGATATAGATTTATTAACATCAACGTAGTGGGCCATTTACCTTTTCTTGTTTACTCTATAGTTTCGTTTTTAAAAATATGTTCTCTCAAAAAATAGGATAATATTTTATACGGTCTCGTATCGTTCGTGAATTCTAACAGACGAAAGTAGTTGGTAGGTTAAAGCTAGGCTTTACTAAAGCCTTCCGCAGATTTTATTGTTAACTGTCGTACCTCTTGTTGAAATAAAAAGAGTGGTTCAAATGCCCAACATGGGACACAATCACGATTCAATGCAAATGATTGGGAAATAAATATGGGTTGAATGTCATCATTATTAGCGTGACTCTTGCCTCTTACAATGTTACATTGGTTCCTTCAACTTTCCCATTACTGACAGGCTCGTTTCTTTTAACAATATTGTTATTTTCAGTTCGTGATAGTTCAGAATTCTATGTTTGTGATGTGTTAATTGCATCTTTTTTGGTCTGTCCACATGTTCATTGAATATTATTCCTTTGTGAGCTCTTACTCGCTATTGGTCACATGCATAGTTTTCTTATACGTTTTTGAAAAGTCTGCTCATATTGCATGACTGGTTAGATTGGAGTATAAATCTACCACTGTTATCTGATATGATTTGAAGCTTCGCAGGTGAAGCGGTTCAACCAAACATCACTGCCTCTCTAATGTCATGAACTACTGAGGAGAATCCAGACGTTTCTTTGGGGATTCATTTTATTTCCCCAGGTAATAAGCTCTGTCTCGTGAATCTTCTAATTATTAAAAGAACCTCAAAACACATGAGCGTTCTGTGAAGTCCCCTGCTGCTGCTAATTCTTTTTGGTGACGTGGAGCTAGATGCCTCCAGCATGTCTCCCCGTCACGCCGTGCGAAAACGTCTGCCCAAAGAGCGTAAGAGTGTGCTTGCCCATTATTCAGGGACTTAACAGGGCAAGCGTTGCATCACTCCTCCGTGCGCACACAAACACACACACTCACTCACACACACACACACACACACACATACAAACAGCACGTAGAGAGAGTAAAAAAAGAAGAAGAAACTGAACTCAGAAAAAGACGCACAGGCAGTAGGCGCGCTCGCGTAACGACTCAGAAACGTCCCGCGTCGTGATTGGTATAAATGTGGCAATTACTGCAGCGGCCAAATTATGGCTGCAGTACGCGGACGGCGGTTCTCCGGTTACACGGGGTACCGACGCTGCGTGGTTCGGTGCTAATGGAGGCGCCGGTAAATGAAAGACAGCTGCCTAGGCGCGGGTCAGTCGCATTCCAAAAGTCTGCTCGGCCCAGCGTTCCCGTCACCTCTCCGAGAACGCCACGTGCAAAGTGGCGACATAACTGCTTCGCAGCGCATCCGGAGAAATGCCGAATAACCGGTGCCTCTCCTAGAAACAGCATACCGTAGGTCATTGTAGCGAAGAAAAGTGCAGGTCACCCAGCTTCCTGGGAAGGGTCGCAAGACAGATGAGCGCAACTATTTCACGGTGGGCAAAATATAACTGCCCCGGAATTGAGGCAGGCAACCCGACTTACATCATATGCTCCGGGTGCGTATAAAATGAAATGGGTTGCCTATCTTAAGGTGCGTGAGATATTTTCCGGGCCACTACCATCTCACTAACCTCAGTTTTGCTGTAGAATTATGTAACATATTTACTTTGTTTGGAGATAGAGAAACTACTCTCTGGAAAAAAGATTGATTCCGCTGGTACTGACCGTCTGAAATTCGGCTCCTCGAAAGACGTCACAGGGTAGGCCCTACTCACCACGGAGAGACATACGCTTGAGTCAAGAAATGTAAATACTAACCACACCTCACGAATCGCCCAGCGTCACCCGACAGGTAAAATTAGAACAAGTCTGGACTCTACAAGCTCTGATGTACGTTTTGCGAAAGGTATAGAAAGTGTCAAGAGGAGGCAGAGATGCTTCTGCTGTTCTGATCTGCTACGTGCACTCCGCTATAAACCGTATGGTGGGTTACTCAGTTCATTTATAGGTGGAGATAAACATCTAAAAAAAAACATATAAAGCTGTAATCAATCCGAATATTGTTTTGAACATAACAGTATTTTATTAGGCAAGGGTCTATTTGGTTTGACAGAAAAAGAAATTTAAACTCCGGATGGCATGTACTCTGTTTAAAAGCTTTGTCTCTGCTGAAGCGAAAGATGAAGGGTCGAAGATCTTGATTTCACCAAGTACCTTCAGCGCCACGTCACAAGCAGCAGAGGAGAAAAAAATTTCTATTCATGCAACAAATTTGAGCCATCATCTGGTCACGAAGCATTTGGCAGCAGTCTATTATTCGAAAAAGCAAACTGCAGACTCTGTTCACAGACACGTTTCACATGAAAATGCAGCGTGTTCTTGCATCATTGCGCGGACGGGCAAACTGTCGTGGAAAATGTCTTCACGGACAGTTGCGACGGCTTGCTGTAAAAATCAATAAATTTACTGATTTTGCGAAGAAGAAGGGAGTGGCAGGGAAGCTTGCAAAACGCTTAAGGCTGAATTGTTTATATGGTGTGCAAATTATGTGAGAAGAAATGTGACGCCTAGGAGAATGGCATTCAAGTATCAATTCCAGAGGAGCAACGCGCTCACGATGTGTTCAATTGAAGACCTGAATAAAAGTTTCAGCGATACCAATAAGAATATACGGAAAATTTTAAGTCGTTTGTCGTACGGAACTAAACCTCAAACTCAGCAAAGAAACTCTCAGAAGAAACAGCCTTATCTTGGAGATTCAGTTTTAAAAGCTGCCAGGGTAAAGTGTAATCACCAGTGAACAAAACGCCATCGTCTAGAAAACTTGATATGCGTTCCACGAATTGAAATACAGGATTCAAAATACCAGTTGTCTATTTATACGAGAGGTGTATTCACAAACTTACATTCGTACTGAGGTGCTTTTTCTTTATGGAAACACACTGTTCGTGTATACGTTTGCTTTAGCAGTAGATATGTTTAGACGATCCGGCTTTGAGCAAAACGCAACTTCCTGCGCGGTACAGCTGGCATTTCATTACGGTCTGTCAAGTGCAGTTTACTTGTTGGTGACTGTAACATTCATGTTACCGAGTTTTGTGGACTGTGTACGCAACACTCACTGATGGTGCAAATCACCGCAACATGTATGTGTGAAGAAAGCCAAGAAATTTTGTTTTTGGTCAAAGCAGAATCTCCAAAACAATCTTCACAAAGTGAAGTGTCTCCAGTTAGTTGCTAGTAATATTGTGTTGTTTTCGTATCTGTGTGTAACTGATTAAATGAAATTTATATTTTACAACAGCCTTTTTCCAAAAACGTCTTCAACGACTTGATACACACATAGTATCATCAACCTATCAACTTACAGTACTATTAACTTAGAAGTATTGACGTTGTACTTTAACGTTATAAATGGTTCTTGCTCAGATACTTTTCTTTCTCGACATAAAGGGTGTCCCAGAACACCACCAGCTAAATTTCGGAGGCTCTACAGGAATATTTTCTGAGCATTTTGGTATAATAGATCGGTGGATTCCGGTGGCTCGTTACAGAATAATGATGTAATTACGATCTATCACCTCATTCAGCCATATTTGTGGAAATATATCTTCACGGCAGTGAAAAAGTCTGTAGTACAACAAGACAAGACACAGAGTACTGCATTGAACCTCAAACAAATGCAACAGTAGTGTAATTGGGTTATTGTCGGTTTGAGATAACCACAAGTGGCATGAGTGAATGAAACAAATGTTTCCAGACAAGACAATCAGTGTATACCGTAGAAATTTGCAGTGTTAATGCAGATACGTTCAGTTCAATATCGGTACAAAGATAAATGAGAGCAAGAAATCAATCGAAATACAATTACTCTGCAACGAAACACGAGAAGTCTTCCAAAATGTTCCTGAACAGCCTCAAAAAATTTTTTCAGGGGAGTTCTAGTTCGCCGTGTATATTTCATTACCCTCTGAGCCTTTCGCCTTGGGATAACTGGCTAAAATATTCCCAGTTTGTGAGCCATGTCATTTGAGATAAGATTGTCGAGCTTTAAGAAACTCGCCTCTCGTCCTCATAAGTTAAGACCCTCTGCGCACGCGTTGATTCTACCCTCGTCTGGAACATTCCGGTCGCTGCTGCTTCGCTTATGTAAGGCGTGCACGTTGCCTATCCCGACGGTCAGAAGCTTTACTCCTGTGGGTGGTGTCGATGAAAGCTCGAGATTTTTATTTCAATTTACTCAACCCGAGAATATTTTACACAGATATTTTATTCATTCACATCGCGAACACGAGACAGTAAAGATTTAGGAATCGCCAGAAGCTTAGCACTTCGCACGTACTCTCTCTCTCTCTCTCTGTCTGTTTCTAGACACACACACACACACACATACACATACACACACACACACACACACACACACACACACACACACACACCACCGTGCTGCCACTCTAGCTGGGACCACAGTTTGCCTCATCGGGAAATATGCATAGGAATGTCGGCGGACGGTGTACTGATCTCGTCGGTGAGCAGAGCGACAGATATTACGCCAGATCACGGCGCCCGAGCTTGGCAAACTTATCTGCCGGAGTGCATCTGGTAATTCTATATACCCGCCGTCCGTCGCAGCGAAGCAAATAATAATAATAACAATAACGAGCGTTGGTCTGCCAGCAACGCTGCCACGCTTTTGCCTTCCCATTCTCCCCGTCTTTCCTCTACTCTTTCTTCGCCTCCTCCAACTCCACGTCCCGCTTCGTACCGGGTCGACCACAGGCGCGCTCGCTCGATCGCTGGCGTGCGCCCGTTTGACGCGAGGTGCTTAATAGAAAAGTACAAAACCAACAGCTCGCCGCCGCAGTATAAATACATAGTGGATTTTAACGGGTTGTAAACAGTCTATGTATAAATGTCCGCGGCCCTTATTTATTTCGGCGTTGATTTAAGACGGCGGGAGTCCTATTTCACGGTGCCGACATGTTGATGAGTTTTAAGGAGCGCGCGCATACGCCCGCGCGTGGGAGTATACGCTCTCCGAGTTTGTGTGTGTCTGTGTGTGTGTGTGTGTGTGTGTGCGGCTGGGTGCGTGAGTCAGTATTCGCATGGTCAGAGAGGCGGGGGGGGGGGGGGGGGGGGGGGAGGGTTGGGGCAGCGCACTGCCCGAACTGTCTCGACGGATGGACGGCGCTTTAAGTGCAGACTATGAGAGGTTCTTCGATGGCACCCATTGCTCGCAAGACTCAGACGCGATAAGCTGCCGAACGCATATTTTCTCCCTCCCTTTCTCCCCCCCAGCCCCTAGACACAAATGCTCTCTCTCTCTCTCTCTCTCTCTCTCCAAGCACACTCAATTTATTTGTTACTGCACTCTCATCCGGCAGGATTCAAATAGTGGTCCTATATGTCGGTTTCTTTCTTTTCCTTTTTCGTTGTGGCAAAAGAAAGCCTGTGTTTTCTGCTCTGATAGGGAGATTCTCTACCCAGGAGTCAATTTTCTAGGATTTGGTACTACCTCTCTGTGAACTTTTTTTAATGGTTTACTGAAGTTCAAATACTGATACCACACAGGCATGTGTCCAACATGTCTTATGTCATAATACCTATGACGGGATCTACGTTCGTTTGGCAACAACGTAAAATACCTAGAACTCTCGCTAAAAAGTCTTTAAGAGATACTTGGAATTAGGTTTACGGCACCAATGTTCCTCCAGTATAAGTACACTTTCTGAGCAATTTTTTGTTTCGCTAGAGGGTAAGAGCAACGTCTTGAATCCCCTCTCCGTCGGGTTTTCTTGAATCGCTTTAGATATCCGTGGAATTCTCTGAACATTAACAAGTATTGCTACTAAATAGCCTGGGCGACATAGCCGTTCCGTATCGTTTCACTCAAACAACCTTTGTATATAAAAATAAAAAAATATATAAAAAATTAATGTGCTCTCACGAGGGGAGTTTAACGATGCAAATTTCATCTAATGTCTTTTTAAACTTGCTTGATTTTTGTGGTATTAGAGCAAGTGTCATAATAAACTACCTGTGTCGTCAAGTTGGATATGACTAGTAATAAAGATGTAAAAATAAAGCTGGACGGATTTGAACTACAAATCAAAAATGGAAGAACAAAATCCATCAAGGGACGAAACTAAGGTTTTGTAAAGTTATAGCTTTTCAGTTTCTGCGTGAAAACGAAATCAACGTCAAAAAATAACAGTAGATTGCTGTGGGACAGAAATGAAACAAAATAATAACGAGATGTAGTGGTGAAAATAGTGGAGGTGGAAACACGTAAGAGGTGCCGACGCAATTCGAATAAGACTGACAAAAAATAAATAAACAAGTATCGCAGCAAAATCAAAAAGGGACGGCCCAAATGTTCTTTACATTAAATATTATGACGGTGAGGAGATTGTTTCGCTGAGAGAACATTTTGGTATTCAGGAAACTTTATATTCCTACTAAGTTATTTTAATACTTATTCCAGTTGGATAGTATCAGATAAAATATGAGGATAGTCTATTCGCGAACTCAGTAACTCTGGGTTAATGACAGCTTACCACTTTGACAGGACTCGGGAAGTCCTACATATTCATTCATAGTTGCGCTACCGTGAGGATGGCCTAATTTCGCTAATTCCACCGTATTACCCAACTGCAACTTCGTTATTGCGGAGTTCCGATTGAGACTGACGGGCAGGCGAGTGAGGAAGAGTGCTACCAGCCACAACTAACTCGGTTTTTGGAAGGGAACTGATCGAATAACTAGTCGCCGGAAGTAATATTCTGCTCTGATGGCTCCATTTTTGCGGCGCAACTGGGCGGGATTTTTGGTGAAAATCGGACCGCGCCGTGATTACAACAGGGACAGAGAATGAACGTGGAAGGGGGGACTGAGGAGGGAGAGGGTGAGGAGTGGGAGGAGAAGAGAAGAGAAGAGGGCAGAAACAAACAGAGAGAAAGAGAGAGAGGGAGAGGGCGATCGCCATTGCTGCTCGTATAAATAAATCTTTGGGGGCAATCCTTTATAGGCGATTACTCGTCCGTAATTACTCGCCATTAGTAGGTGCTAACGAAAGAGGAGATTTTAATTTCGTCTGCCCGCGTCGCTGCCGACAATGGGAGCAATCTAGTGTGAAACACGGCGGAGTAAGAGGAACAGGAGAGCAACTGCTAATGCCCTTTAGGCACGGGCTTCATTAAGGAATATCATTTTGCAGCGTCTCGCCCGGGCGCGTTGTTTTTGTGACGCGAGGGGGTGGAGACGGGAAGGGGGGTCTTTCTCGGGGTTGGGAAACCGCCGGACCAATGGCCGATATGGCAATGGGGCGCCGGCCGTGGGAAGCGCGCATTGTGTGTTTATGCGGTTGTCCTCGGCCCACCCCACGCTTGTTAGGCATGCTACCGTTGCGTCTTTACCCGCCGCCGCAGTTCGCTTCTGTATGCGAGGACACCATCCAAACGGGCGTCAGAGATGAGAGACACTGGGCCACGTATTCAGAAAGGAACAGGCTCTAACTGCAATACATGTGCTAGGCTCTGGGATTTACAACCTCAGGGCTATCTGCGGTAATTTCAGGACGATACTTTAGACTCTTCTAGTTTCATTCTGTCTCCCTACCCTCACTCATCCTTCTGGAACTAATGACATTTCTATTAAGTTGGAGACCACAGGGACTGATGGTTTTGAAAACAATGTAATTATGCAGCACATTCACGTTATTTATAAGGAAATTAATTTCGCTCAAAAATAGGAGCGACTGTACCGGATGACTGAATTATTTTCACTCGTTTATCTGTTGCTCTTTTTACCTCTGTTCGCGCTCAGGAAACTCTTGACCAATATTAGTCGTTGTAGAGGTAATTTACAATTTCAGTGACAACTTCGTACATTAGCCATTGAAAGGCGAAAGAGAGGTGCTCAGAAATTGTTCTGGACTACAAAGTATTCGTCTTCCCCATGTCAAGAGTACATTGTGAGATCCTCTTCACGGTGGTTATACATACAATATATGCACGAATCTTCTTTTCATTACTGTATCCTTTCGACAGGTGCAGTGTCATTCTCCATCTAGATCTATCGCATATCAACCTGAGATATTTTTATCCGACAAATAGCCTCGTATCACATTCGTCGGTAGTCACATGCTAGGTCTTTTCCGTCAGCTGTATTAACGTAAAGCAACACAATACAGTCTGCCTGATAAAACAGCTCGTATCTGTTGACTTCAGTATCGATGGTACATCACTAAACTGTTGAGAGAGAGAAAGCGTGCTGTAAGTCTAGTTTACAGGGGACAACCTCAACCCATAACACTAATCTTCCACGGAGCTAATAAACAGATCTGATATTTCAAAGAGGCGTATAAAATAGCAGCGAAAGACGTAGCTGTAAGTCACAAGAATTCGACCTCCTCAGCTTTGTATGACGGCCTAAGGAAATGGAAATTTACCGTTTCCCACGTTGATGATATGACTTAAATTATTCGAGGCCCGTTTCATAAGTGAGTTTTTCTGCATTGTTATCGTGTTGGTTTGAATTTTAATCTAAAGAGCAGTATTTTATATTATTTCACTTCAAAATGTATTTCGTCGAAATCGGCAGTGCTATTCGACATTCATTAAACTGAGCGGCACACAAAGCACAGGCAGAAATCAACGTCACTGTAACCGTCATAAACAGAACAAATGTATGAGCCCAAGTGCTGTATCCCATTGGATTCCAAATTTCATAATTTTTTATGGGTATAAGGCTAAATTTCACACTACAATTTTAATTCTAAATTTCAGTATTATTTTATTATTGGCCATATTAAGCCTGGTACCATAATTACTTACTGTAATCTGCTTCTCCAGCTGCGTAAGGAACAAAAAGCAAATATTTTAACGTCTGTTTGACGTCTTACACCTCATCGTTGCAAAATCGCAGTGCCCGTAGGATCTGCCTTATGAACTGCTGCAAACAGAAGGTACACACCGTAGAACGCAGGGAGTCAACTGTGAACACAGTCTGGGTATCAGTACTACGCTGGATCTATGTTTCGTTACAAGCGGTGAAAGTATAGTGTTAACGCAAAATCGAAAAATTTGCTAACGAACGTGGCTTTTTCAACGTATACATTTCCTAAACGTTACCTATTTGCTTCGACGTTTTCCTTCGTTTAATTTTCCCAACGTTAGAGGAGGTACTGTTCTATTAATAATTTTACAGTTTTGTATGTCATCCATTTTCTAATCACAGTCTACGACACAGCTCTTTAAGGAAGTTTCGGAATGCACAATCCACTGCAGACTCACATATTCGTTCCGGGATTCAAAAGTATTTCAATTCAATACATGAGTTAGTCATCGAGTACTCTTAAGGTGCACATATGCCAACTTTTGATTTAGATGTCGGCAGCTTCATTTGGTTCAAATGGCTCTGAGCACTATGGGACTTTACTTCTGAGGTCATCAGTCCCCTAGAACTTAGAACTACTTAAACCTAACTAACCTGAGGACATCACACACATCCATGCCCGAGGCAGGATTCGAACCTGCGATCGTAGCGGTCGCGCGGTTCCAGACTGGAGCGCTTGGAACCGCTCAACCACTCGGCAGCTTCGGCAGCATATGATGCCAGTGCAGCGTTTGAGGTGACTTATCTTTTCTTTCACTGCTCATGAATCTTGCGCAGGAGAAGGAAAAGGAGGTGAGGAGATGCCATGGATAACTGTAAGGGAATCTTTGGAAGAAAGACGCTGTTTTCGTGCATCTCAGCAGAGTAAATTTAGAAGACAGGTATATGAGGAAGACCGAGCTACAGTTCTGCTCCCACCATCGAATATCTCGTGTAGGGATGATGAGAATGACATGAGAGAGAACAGGGCTATTGCAAATTGATATAGTCATAGTAATCGAATGAAATATTAGGCCAGAAAATCGTAAATATTGGTGAGAAGTACCCTGCGCCAGGCACTGTGCGGTGGCTTGCTCAGTAAGAACGTAGATGCAGATTATACGAAATTTGAAAAAAATTAATTTACGAATAGATGGACGCAATTCGTATTTATAGGTCATGAAAATTTTTCTATGTCCAATCACTGCGAGACTGTACCTCAGTCCACCAAGCTACGCGCATTAGGCTTGACGGAGAAGCCTGAGAATATTGCGGTGGCTCTTCTCCCTGGTCGAGGTGTAACGCACAGGGCGGCGCGTAATCGATTTAAAAATTCAGCGGGAGTTGGTCTCACCCCCCTCCTTCTCTCCTACCCCGCCCCCGCCCCGCCCCCATCAGCTGATGCTCGACCGCCTCGGGCTCGCAGATATTTTAAGGCTGCAGGTACCTCAAGACGCTAGTTCATCTTAAATGACGGTGTCCGCGTCCCTAGAGATGAAAAGAGTTTCAAATAAAAGACGTGCATGTGTCCATTACCAGACTGTCCTTTCAGTTTTTCATTACGAACTGTGACTCGTCTATTACACCTGTCACTAGAAGTGACTCTCATCTGTTCAGCTTTAAACAGGCTGGTCCTTTCTTAATCTCCGGTACGGCGTCACTGTTCTGTTTTGTAGCATCGAAGAAGAAAAGATATCGCATCCTTTCCTTCTACAACTATTTTAGTAAATACAATTATGTGCAGCCGAAGCAGCTTTTGCGCAATAAAGTCGATGTTTTTCTGCAACCAAAAAAGGACATGTATTTTAATCACTATATTTTCCTACAGTTTTGCCCTCTAGCACCATGGAAGTCCATCTTAACACAGGAACTAGTTACTTCTTGCAGTAAGTGTCTTCCACTTTGTACTCGCTTTTACTTGCTTTTACTTGTCGAGTCTGAGTAGAGCCTTCTAATTTGATATCGAATTAGGCCACTCAGTTTGCATCATTGTTCCATAACACCGCATCTCAAACGCTTCGGTTCTCTTTTACGTCTTTTGCAACACACACCCACAGTGGAAAGTTATTTGCTTACCACAGGGACTAACTTTCAATAAAACTACATATCAATTTGCAGTGTACATAAAATTGAGACCATATTATTTTGAACGACCTGAGCCAGTAAATCAGATATCTTCAGCGTGTAATTATCAGAGATGACAAACCACAGACAGAGCAATGGAAGCAGAATATGAGGGATCATAATTTGATTCCGGGAAAATTATTTATTTATTCATTTTCGTGCTTATTATTGGGATTTGGCGTCTAGCGGGTGCAGATGACTTATCTTTGGGGTGTTTTTTGTGCATCTTGAGTTTATCACGAATGTAACACATGTAGGTCCTCTTCATCTCCAAATAACTAATTCAACCTAAATCCTTCTGAATATGCTTGCTGTATTCATTTCATTGTTTCTGTCTCTAAGATATTAACCTCCACCCACCCTTCCACTTCCCTCAAGCGCTAAATTGGTGAGCCCTTTGTGTCTTAGAACATGTCCTACCAACAGATCGCTTCTTCTAGTCAGGTTGCGCCACAAATTTATTTGCTCCCCAGTTCTATTCATTCCTCATCAGTTACGTGGTCTACCCATCTAATCTCCAACATTTCTCTGTAGCATCACTTCTATACATGGCTACACTCCATACAAATACTTTCAGAAAAGACTTCCTAACATTTAAATCTATATTCGATGTCAACAAATTTCTCTTCTTCAGAAACGCTTTTCTTGCCGTTGCTACTCTAAATTTTATATCCTCTCTCCTTCGGCCATCACCACACGTATAAATCATGAACAAATTAGCAGTCGTGTATATACAGCAAAACTGTATCAATATTTGTTAGTATGATGGAATTTCAAACACTCTAGAATACAACGAAAATTTTCGGAAGGACAACACATTAGGCCGGATCATTCCATATAAGGCTGTTTGAAGTTTTAGAAAGGGCCAGGAATGTTGGATTAAATTAGCTGCGCATCGCTGTACAAGTAATAAACTATTTGCGTATTAATCTACGATGAAGGAGCAAGACGAGAAATTAAATTGGTGTTACTTGACTAATGCGCTGTTTGCGTAACATGACGCTGCACTTCGAAATGTGAAATCAAATTGCCGGCCGGAGCTGCACTTCGAAATGTGAAATCAAATTGCCCGCCGGAGTGGCCGAGCGATTCTAGGCGCTTCAGTCTGGAACCGCGCGGGCGCTACTGTCGCATGTTCGAATCCTGCCTCGGACATGGATGTGTGTGGTGTCCTTAGGTTAGTTAGGTTTAGGTAGTTCTAAGTTCTAGGGGACTGATGACCTCAGCTGTTAAATCCCATAGTGCTCAGAGCCATTTGAACCATTTTTTAAATCAAATTAGGAAGCAAGAATGACGCTAAGTAAAATGATGGGAATATTATTATGTGGAAGTTCATAGTCTATAAACTGGTGAAATATATTATGATAATTGGCGCCCCACGACTTGCAGGTGTACGCGGATAAATTTAGCTCTTGGAATGAGAACTGAACCGTTCGTACGGATGAAGGGTTTAGCGTGGCGCACGCTGCCAGCGATGAGTGCGCCGACATCGACGCGCGAATTATCAGCGCGCAATTACGCCGCCCGGACTGAATTCCCCAGTTTTTGTCGCCGCTATTCGCTTTTATTACAATAATGCTGTTTAAAGCTGCTAATATATTGAGTATTTGTTTGTCATTATGTTTCTGACGTACGAGTGCAAATGGGGGGCAATGCCGAAATGTGTACACTTTTTTAATTTCCTGTGTAAATTAATTCCGGACGTTCAAACAGCGAACTACATTACTTTGTTTTTTATCTGATTATGTGGTAGCAATTTACGCATTATGCCGTTGTTCCGCGCTCCGAGCGTATGTCGTCGGCAATTGTGGCGTTGTGATTACGGCTTATTTAAAATCCGCGCGTTCGCTATTTTGCCGCTGCATTTCGGTATGCGCCCTCATCGTCGGAGTCGGACGCGGAGAATTGAGCGCCGCTGTGTGAACCCTCTGTAATAATAAACTGAATGCCGACTTACAAGGCCAATGTTGTGGTTAGCTTATACCGCCAACGAGGAGCGTAACTTAAGCTCGCGGTGGAATTATGATCTGAAAACACGGGGACAGTATTTGAGTGGAGGCCTGTATAAACACAGACGAATTATGTAGGCATAGGAGCAACTTGTGGCTGGACGGCCTTACTCCACGATAAGACACAGGTTCTCCAAGACTTCCAGGACACGTTTTAATCTTGTAGCTGTCAGGACAGTTACATCATTTCTAAGAAAGAGTCACATTGTACGGTGTAGTAAGCATAGCATATCGTGAATACCGAATTCGTTGTAATTACTGAGTGGCGTTCCCAAATTATTTTAAACAGGAGAATGGGTTGCAGGTGTTTCCCGGAATTGCGGGTTTGATGCGGCCCGCCACGAATTCCTTTCCCGAACTTCCTCGTCTCGGAGAAGCTCTTACAGCCTACGTCCTCAGTTAAATGTATTCCGATCCCTGTCTTCCCTTACAATATGCACCCTCTATAGCTCTCTGTAGGATCAAGTAAGTTACTTCCCGATATCACATCATCCTATGCTTGTCGATACTTTCTATATCCTCCTCTCATGGCCGACCCTGCATAGAACTTCCCCATTCCTTATCAATCCACCGAATTTTCAACATCTTTCAATAGCATCACGTCTCAGACACTTCGTTTCTCTTCTGTTGGGGCTTACTCACAGTCCGTGATTCTCTTGCGCACAACGCTGAGCTCCAGATGTACAGGGTAGTTATAATTAAACTTTCGCTATTTGAACCAGCGTAGACGGAAAACTATTTACCGTATGGGTACCCAATTTTATAGGAGTGACGTTCAGGATGAGCGCTGCAGGATTTGCGTTGTTGTAGTGTTAGTGTCATGACTTGCCGTTACGGACCGGTGCTTGTACGGCCTCGTAGGGCTACAAACACAAGCATCAGTGTGCACTGCAGTCGCAGACAGACAACATAGGTATGGGCAAAGTGTTGTGACTTGGCAAGACAGCCAAGCCACTATGAGGTAGCCGAAAGGCACGCGTTTAAGCTCACGCAGGCTGGCGTGAGGTCTGGAACAGTTAAAGGAGTTGAGTCTAGTAAAAAAAGTACGTAGCTTCTGGAATATTAACTTTAATCCATAATTGGTGAACATCGGTCTGACGGTACATACATCACAAGATAAATAGCAATTGATAATGGCGCCTTGCTAAGTCGTAGCAAATGACGTAGCTGAAGGCTATGCTAACTATCGTCTCGGCAAATGAGAGCGTATTTTGTCAGTGAACCATCGCTAGCAAAGTCGGCTGTACAACTGGGGCTAGTGCTAGTAAGTCTCTCTAGACCTGCCGTGTGGCGGCGCTCGGTCTGCAATCACTGATAGTGGCGACACGCGGGTCCGACGTATACTACCGGACCGCGGCCGATTTAAAGGCTACCACCTAGCAAGTGTGGTGTCTGGCGGTGACACCACACAAGGTGAGCAGGTGTTTTACCAAATGAACAGCAATAGAGCTGGTACTGTTCGTGAATATCAACGCATTAAAGGAATACAGTGAGGTCCTCTTTCCACACCGCCCTCCTTACCTGTGGTAGTCCGCTCTGTGTGACCTCCTTTCTTTGTCCGTAAAGGATTATTGTGCTTCCGAAGTAGCAGAACTTCTTAACTAAGTCTGTTTAGTGTCCCCAGTTTTTATGTTAAGGTGTCTGTGAGTTGAGTGTAACATTGATTCGATAGGAATTGTTACATTAAGTGCTATGTTGTTTTATACAGATGATAAAAATGGTGTGTTATTATGCATATGAAATATGTAAGCTTCATTGGCACGAGGAATGTGTCCTCTTAAAAGGAACGATGCACTGGCGATGTCTATTGTGAGTTGTCACTATATAATGCGAAAGATCACTGCAGGAATTTGGCTTTGAGATGATTTATCTGCGGAAGACAAGAAAGTTAGACCTGCGAAATGGTTCAGGGTTCAACTACACTGATTGTCAGATAGATCAGTAAAAAGCATTGGCATGCAGTATTTTGTCAATTTTCGTTACAGTGGGGAAATTTAACATTAATAATAAATTGTTATCAGCACTCAGAAACGTCGCATAAGACATACCACTTTTCCGATTCGTACCGCCTTCCGCTTTCGAACAAGAGAGAGAAAGAAGAGATCTACGATACGGCAAGCAGCGAGATTGTAACAGAAGCGAAGTTATAAACTGTACAGTAGCGTAAATCGCATATGTGAACAATTTAGTACCAGCTTTTCTTCCCAGAGTGCCAGTCTCGTAAGGTGTGCAGGATAAACTGCCTATTGGCTTCTGTCTCGGGTTCTTCGGCCGACGTTCGTCTGATGATTTTACTGACGCTTTGCCAGCACGAATGGTTGGCATTGTCAAAGCTTCCTCCTCCATTGCTGGTGCTGAATCACCAGCAGTGGAGGGTGAAACTTTGACAATGCCAAACCACTCGTGCTGGTGAAACGTCAGTGTAAACATCAGACGAACGTCGGTCGAAGAACCCGAGACAGAAGCCAATAGGCAGTTTGTCAACAAGTGGCCACGAAAGCCTTAACAATTTTGTATGCAGGATAATTTCTGTGAAGTTTTCAGAGTGGGAGATGAGGAGCTTGCAGAGAAAAGCTGTGAGGGCGAGTCGTGAGTCATGCTTCGATAGCTCACATGTCTGCAAAAGTTCTCAGATTCAAGTCCTAGTTCGGCACACAGTGTTAACCCTAGACTACTAAACACTCGACCGAGCGAGGTGGCGCAGTGGTTAGACACTGGACTCGCATTCGGGAGGACGACGGTTCAATCCCGCGTCCGGCCATCCTGATTTAGGTTTTACGTGATTTCCCTAAATCACTCCAGGCAAATGCCGGGATGGTTCCTCTGAAAGGGCACGGCCGACTTCCTTCCCCATCCTTCCCTAATCCGATGAGACCGATGACCACGCTGTCTGGTCTCCTTCCCCAAAACAACCAGCCAACTAAACACTCGTAAAATTTCAATTGGGTATAAGACAAGACCTTTTACACTTAATTTGGTATGTAAGACACCAATGAAGGTCTAATAACCAACTAATGCATAAGCTACAAATATGACTTCCCTTGAATAAAATGTGGAGTAGTGAACTTTACGATGGTGTAGTAGCAACGTGACATTTTCTCTCTTTTAGTGTTCCAGGGTTAATCTGCCAGGAAGTTTGAAATTAGCGCACATTACGCCGCAGTGGGAAAATTCGTCCTGAACTTTAATAATAGTGCAGTTGGAAACTGTTGTCATTTTTAAAATGCTACTGGTCTGCGGGCGTAAGTAAACGGAAAATAATGTTGTTGATTTATTGTAGCGATGTCGTTCATGGTCTGCGAAAGTGCTCCTTGAGTCTGTATGGAAAAAAAAGTGAGATAGGTAAAGGGAAAGAACGATTAATGATCATATTTCCAAGTCACCCGCGAGGTGGTTAGCGCTGTCACAGTGTGAGAGACGCAAGTTGAGCAGTCAGGGACAGGTGGCTCGAGCGGCCCGGGCTCTGTTTGTGGGCCACAGGGAGCGTCGCGGGACACATTGGGCCAGGTCGGGGCGCAGCATCCGTCGTGGCGCCCTTTCCCCCATTGAGGCTCATTTCATTCAGCGAAACTCTGTTCCCGCCACGACCATTCACCAGGCCCTGTGCCTTCCCCCTCGGCGCGCGCCGTCTGTCTCTCTCTCTCTCTCTCTCTCTCTCTCTCTCTCTCTCTGTCTCTCCGTCTGTCTGGCCGCCGCCACCGCCTCCCCCGCGCTCTCCGGCGGGCGGAATTTATCTGACTGTGATTCCTATTCTCAACAGGTGCCGGCGCTCCCCAGCGGGCCGGGCCGTTTGCCTCCCCCGCTGCTTCAGCCGCAGCGCCGGGCACACAAGAGACACACACACACACACACACGTACACGTACACAAACACACACAGACAGACAGACACCGGCGCAAACCCTACCCCAGCGCGCCGGAGCCGAAATAAATTGGACTTTTGGGAGAACGAGACGGAGGCGAAGGAGCGACGTTTTGCTTGCTTATCCACCCGGCGCGGCGGCCGTCTGTCTCGCTTTTATCGAACTGTTGAGGGACTTTCTCTCTCTCTCTTTTTTCCGCCTTTGCTCCCTCTGCCGTTTTATTGCCTGCCTCGGATTCCCGGCGCGGCCGATTCCAGCCCAGCTGCTGGCGAGAGACGGCAAACAGACAGTCTGTCGGCGTCCCGACTGCAGCCACTTTGCCCAATGAAATGTCGCTGGTGTTGGCGGCACATTTCCTCCGGGCGAGAGGCGCTTGTTTGTGGGACGGAGAAGAGCGGGGGGGGGGGGGGGGGGGAAGACCACCGAGCAGAGAAACAACAGGGACGGTTTTGTAAACAGGACGCCGAGAGGGGGAGGCGGACCGCCACTGCTCGTTCCGTTTCGAGTGGCGCTGTTTGGACTGGAGGTGCTAACTAGCTGTGACAAGCCAGACGCGCCTTTCAGCGCAGGCGCCCGCTCGGAGCTGCCGATTAACCGAAAGTACCCCACCAGTCGTAACTGTTCGTTTGCTGAGAATGCTTTTTTATCGATTCACCCGTAGCCACACACTCAATTCTAACTCCTGCTCCAAATACACCTCTCCACTTCTCCAACAATGACGTAGTCTCCTTTCTTCATTATTGTCAAAAGTACTAAACAAAACAGATATTATGTATAAAGAATTCGAAATATAAATGGACAAATTAGACAATCGACAATTTATAAAAAAAGAAATTAAAATAGATGTATTACGCAGAGCACAAATGGACATACTCGATTATTTCCACTATCTGGAATGTTCATTCAACTTGTTGCCAGTATTTGGTGACATTGATGGCATCGCTTTTAGCCGGTGCCCGTTCCAATCAGGTGCATGAATCCTGACAAATGCGGCCTTCACGCGATTTCTTGAAGTTTCTCCCTCCCTACATTCGCACATTGAGTCTCCATTTGCTCGCTGCCCCATTTCCTGAGGCTGTCATTGGATTATGCAAACCTCTGCGCAGTGCGTTTAAGGACATACACATAAACATTCAGGACCAGATGGCAACTTTTCTTCAATTTCGATACGTTTCTGAGGATCAGGGTACCTCTTTGTCCATAAGTCAACTGTGGTTTTTTTTGGGTGTCATGAAAGTGGAGGAGAAGGCAGTGAGAAACGCTTCCTGAACTTCAGACGAGCTGATGGTATCAAATGTTCATGAAGGGGCTGCGCTGAGGTGTTCCAAACCTTTTGCATCTACATATAAGGAGCCATTTCACGTCTGATATAGGGCTGGGCTAAGCCTGCAAGTAAGTCCAACTTCTGTGTAGGAGTTGATTTCAAATAGCCTGTGATTAGCCTGCAGCTTTTATTCAGGGCAACATCGAACTACTTTTACTTGAGATTTGTATCACACAGGACAACAATATTCGGCAGCAGAGTATCAGAGTGATAGGGCTGTCCTTACTGTCTTCGGGTGTTAATTCTTGAAACCTCGTAACACTGCACTTTCGAATAACGACTTTTTCTCTAGATTCATACTCACATTATTACTTCCATCTTCTACTCCAGAGCCGGCCGAAGTGGCCGTGCGGTTAAAGGCGCTGCAGTCTGGAACCGCAAGACCGCTACGGTCGCAGGTTCGAATCCTGCCTCGGGCATGGATGTTTGTGATGTCCTTAGGTTAGTTAGGTTTAACTAGTTCTAAGTTCTAGGGGACTAATGACCTCAGCAGTTGAGTCCCATAGTGCTCAGAGCCATTGCTACTCCAGAACTACCTCTTTATTTTTGTGGAGACGAAGAGGCGTAAGCAGTGCGTTTAGGATCTCCAGGATAAATTTTCAGACCTAAATTTCTTTGCAAATACGACGCGTAGCCTGTTCTTACCACGAATGCACCATCTCAAGAATCCACGTAGCTCAAAAGGAAGCGAATTAATGTACAAAGTGAACTATGTGAGAGAATGGAGCCACTGGTACCTAAATGTTTTGCGTAATACGTAAAAATACTAATTATTTCACTAAAGACTGTGTTAATTACACTTCTTATATATATCTCCAACATTAGGAGATATCTGTAATTATTTCTAGGACAAGTGATTATACGAAAAGGATCCAATCTTTTACTGGTGCTGATATTCATAAGTTTTCGATGTACTCAGTTGCTGAATTACCTGTGTATTGTTTCCTTTCTTCGAATGGAACAACTGTTCAAATGGTTCAAATGACTCTGAGCACTATGGGACTTAACTTCTGAGGTCATCAGTCCCCTAGGACTTAGAACTACTTAAACCTAACCAACCTAAGGACATCACACACACCCATGCCCAAGGCAGGATTCGAACCTGCGACCATAGCGGTCGCGCGGTTCCAGACTGTAGCGCCTAGAACCGCTCGGCCACCCCGGCCGGCGGAACAACTGTATTCGATACTGTACGAAAAGGGAAGTATAGTGGAAGATTTGCAGAAAGGTGTCGAGAAACATGTTAAATTCTAGACAGATATCTGTGAGCTTATTATAGTTTAACCTCACTCAAGCCGCGCGGAGTAGCCGCGCGGTTAGAGGCACCATTTCACGGATTGCGCGGCCTCTCCCGCCGGAGGTTCGAGTCCTCCCTCGGGCATGGGTGTGTGTATTGTTCTTACCATAAGTTAGTTTCAGTAGTGTGTAAGTCTAGGGACCGATGACCTCAGAAGTGTGTTCCCTTAGGAATTCACACACACACACACACACACACACACACACACACACACACACACACATATTAAGCTCACTGAAGTGACGTGGAGTGGAACTGAAAATACGCATTCCTGCTATACATGGTTTTAAGTCGAAGTAAATTATCTAGCATACTTTTGTGCAAAGTTAGGCTGCAAATTATTAACAAGGATTAAATCCTTGTGCTCCTGGTTTCAGAGCTGTCGAGTACCATATACAGGGAATGGACAAAAATATTCAGTCACAAGAAGCACAAAACATTGCCACGCCTAATACGGTTTAGAAAACCCGTTGGCTCTCAAAACACTTCCAGTCGTCTCGAAATAGACATAGGTCCTGCATGGTTTCCAAGGCAATCTTACACTATTCTTCCTGTAAAATAGTGACAAGTTGAGGTAATGATGGTGGCTTGGATACCGATCACGCTCCCTTCTTTCCAAAGTAGACCACAAAGGCCCCAATAACACTGACTGTGGTAGCCAGGCGACGTACGACAATTCATCCTCGCACTCACGTAACCAGTCCAGGACTGTGCGAGCTGTGTGAAGAACAAGGGCCCTGTCTTCTGGGAAAACAGCATCCCCACTGGGAAAAAAACACTGAACCATGGGTTGAACGTGGTCAGCCAAAACGGTCACAAGCTACTTGGAAGGAATGCGACCTTGCAGAGTACCAATGTGGCCTATGGAACACCATGTTACGGCTGCCCAAATCATCAACGACTTCCCGCTCACTATGTCATTCTTGGGACGTATACTCGGCCAAAAGTTGGAAACAGTACACAAGTCAAACCGACTAAATGACATTATTCCATTGCTCCATAGTCCAGGTTTTACGGCTTCGACACCATGTTTTTCTGCTACCGGCATTTGCGTCACCGACGAGTGGTTTTCGAGTTCCAGATCGTCCTGTAATTCCTTGTTTATGGAGCTCCTTCGTGGTGCTTGGGTCCTGACAGCGACCGCGAGTGCGACAATCACTTCTGTAGTAACTTTTGCAGCTGTCATCCTCTTCATTGACGTCTGTCATGATTACTCAACAGACACTTTCGTCCGCGTTGTGTCTAACAGGATGTTATTTTTCTGCTTTCCCTGGTATGCGGCATAAATCTTAGATACTGTGCTTCTCGAACACCAAACACTTTGGGTCCTCTGGATACAAAAGCGCCACTATAGACTACCAACAATTTGGCCACGTTCTAATCGTCTTAGCTTCGACATAATGCAACCACCAGTAAATAGATCACTGTTCCGACCGCGATTGACACTTGCAATCTATTGCATTGCGTAGGTGCCGTTCATGGTAAAATACAATAGTGCAATCTTCAGACGTGCCTAGCACCTGCATTCATGTTAGAGCATGCAATTCTTGCCGCGCTTCATATTTTTTCCATCCCCTGTAAAAGTAAATCGTTCGTTAAAAAACCTGCGTATATGCTTGAACATGTAGGCAAATCAGAATTAGCAGGATGAGGTACATAGGAAAATACTTTCCTCTAGGTGCTCTATTTGCCAAAATCCTATCTACGGTACTACAACCTGTTTTTAGGGATTTTACGAGCATCCGCAATGCAAGGAACTATTTGTACAATGAGCATTCGAATAAATAAGTTTCTTTCCATTACCTCCGCTCTCGAGAAAGAACAAATAAACAAAACAGTTTTTACACGTTAGTCCGCTCCCGCCTACACAAATCTGGCTTCTCACGCCCTCCCTTTGACAGAGTCGATGAGGCCTTGCTATTCGGAGTGTTACTGACGAAGGAAGATACGAGAGCTCTAATGTACAAACTGAATCTTCGAAAAAACTGTTAAAATTTATTTTCAGAATAGCAGTCACGATGTTTTAGCGTCTTTTAGATTCTGACTCAGCACGGCCGAATATGTAGATGAGCTTGTAATGTGAAATAATTGTTTTGGTAGCTAACCTAACAGTTTGTCATCTGTCTTCATTGTACAGTGTCCTATACCGAAATCATACATTTCTCCAGATAGACTGAAACTCACGATTTCCAATTATGGATGAATATTTCAAACCAGTTAGGTGTTAAAGAAGCCCAAGAAAAGCTGGGAATTAATAGTGCGTTGACATGTGCTTTGAAGTAAGTTTCCACTGTAAAGGGTGTCCGCCCCGGTAGCTGAGTGGTCAGCGTGACAGACTGTCAATCCTACGGGCCCGGGTTCGATTCCCGGCTGGGTCGGAGATTTTTCTCCGCACAGGGACTGGGTGTTGTGTTGTCCTAATCATCATCATTTCATCCCCATCGACGCTCAGGTCGCCGAAGTGGCGTCAAATCGAAAGCCCTGCACCAGGCGAACGGTCTACCCAACGGGAGGCCCTAGCCACACGACATTTCCATTTTTACTGTAAAGGGTCGTCTTGTGTAGTAAACTATTCACAGAAGATAAAAGAGACTGCAAATGGAGAAACTGGAAAAATAGCCATGATGCTCGACGGAGCCGCCTTGTATATGCGATGCAGTGTGCGAGGTAGCATACATTAAGGCGCATCGTACCTGTGGTAAGTTAGCGAGGCGAAACACCGAATGCCAGTCCAGCACTATTCGCTTGCACTTTGCGGCGTACGTCTGCAAATAAAGAATGGCAAGAAAAGCGAAAAGTGCCCTTCGCGAGGCCTTTCTGCGGTCTAGTTTTTCTAATGAATGACGAGAACGATCGCGCAGCGGTGTCGTCTTCATTGCAGGCTAACAACCGCCATCTGAGCTCTACTTTTAAAGGGGCCGAAAGTGAGCGGAGGGGGGGGGGGGGGGCGTACAAAATAAGGATATGATTTAGATCGTTTTCGGAGCAGCCTGTTTGAACCGCAGAATGTTTGGGACGCTGTCGAGTAGTTACAGCGGTTGCAGGAGAATTACCTGGCGTGCGGACTTGGATCGTAAACACAACTTGTTTGGCAGCCTGTTTATCAAAAGCATTTTTTTTAACACGAGTCAATTGCCACCTTACTGAAAGGACTTTCGCTATTTTTGTTCATACAGAAACCTTTTTTTCCAACATACTAACCGTTCAGTTATTTAAACAGTCCGCAATAAGACGGCCGGGTGAGAGTTATCTTATTACTCGCATGCAGACGTACTTCTCTCACTGGCTTCTCTTCCCTCTTAAATTATTTTCCTCTCTGAAAGTAATGTCACCACTCATCGTTATCATTAATACACCTGACTGTCTGTGGGGATTTTTCCTTTGAAGAGATCTCAAGTAACGCCCTCCAAGACTTCCTTTGGTGTCGACACCACTTTAGTGTTGCTTTCTCAACGGTTCGTTAACTTCTACATCGCCTCGTTCGGCAGTTGATACCCGCGACCACGCGAGGTTTTGTTCTTTACTTCTGTGTTCCCTTCGTCATGTAAAGGTATAAGCCCTTTTTTCCTAGTTGGCTGCCGGTTTTCGAGACGAATACAAGTGAGCATACGCCTGCTAAGGATGATAAAGCATTTTTTTTTCTCCATACGTTTCCTGAATGTTACAGGACGAATTTTATCGGTTCAGAAATCTGACTAATATAGACAGAAGATGGCGCTAAATTCTTATCACGATCGCCCTTCGTATCACTGCTAGGCTGCGAATATTTCGGAAACCTGACAGTGTAGTCTAGCCAAACCGAGAAAGAGAAAGTAATTTAGTGGACTGAAGGCTGTCACGACTGGATGACTTTCCTGCTAATAAACCTCTGGCGGTATAAGGTCGTGGTCCACAAACTCCTCTGTTTCAAACTTTTCGACCAGAATTACGCTACACATAACGGAGGAGCAATGCCTCCGAAGATGTGCAATGTAGTTCTGGACGAGACGTTAGGAACAGAAGAGTTTGTGGACCGCGACCATATGACCCGAAAGGTTTACCAGCAGCAATTTAGTGGACTGTTTCATATTGGTTGATCTTGGTGTTCACTCCGCTCATGTTTCCATGTTCAGAAAACTAACGGAATTGGTTTGGTGCTGACTTGTCCCACTGTTCTTATCCTATTTTTATCGTCTGTCTTCTCGATGAACCTGCCGTATCGTATGTGTATATGTACGGAGGCGAGAGTGAGGTTTAGTGTAGACAAAGCTATTTTCTGTTAGCAGTTGTCGGTTATCGTCGATTATTCAATAAATCGGGGAACAGTTGTAATTACCAGCTCTGTCGAACTTCCAATCAGTACGTATGGACTATCAGATCTGTCCAAAAAGGAAGTGTGGCCACGTGGACGTCTACTTGTATTACTCACTGTGTGCTTCTATTACAGCAGTTTCAGTCCCCCGACAATGGTAAGTGAAAACGAACTTACCATGAAACAATTCTAATTGTTCACTTGTATAGCTGTTTGGTGGAATTACAATACGGGCATATCTGTTTGAACAGTTCCAAATCATAAACGAAGAGTTACTATGAATAATGACCTTGCGTCATATACGGAAATACAACCACACGGAGGGTGCAATTGAAATAAGAACGCAGCGAGTATTCTACCTGCTTTAGATTACTGTCCGCTGGATGATTTATTTCTCGTTTCTGTAAACCAAATCAGCTTAAAATCTCTCGTTTTTTTGCAATTACCTCCTCATCACACAATTATCCAGCTTCACACCTAAAACACGTTCTCTGTTCTGTCCTTATCTACATATTTACGAACAGAAGTTGATGTATTCGTCATTTAATTACATTTGCCACTGCCACAGAAAATAATCGATGTTTACTGGTATCTAGCAACTACAAATAAATGCATGGGTGAAGAAACGTTGCAGCACCACCCAGGGGTTTGTACAGTTTACAGAACAAACTTACAGAACAGCTGAAAAATGGGTAATGAGAGGACGCTGTACGTTAAGCGGGAGAAAGGCGCGCGTAGTGTACTGTCGGGTAGGCAGCGCAGGTGCGGCGGTCGGCACGGCGAGATGCCGGCAGCCGTGGCCGCAGCGCCCGGCAACCGAAAGCCCGCGCGGCCGCAACCAGGTAGCCGGCGTACCGCATCGGCTTAAACATCAGGATAATCTCTTGGATTCTTTCTGTTGCTTCAGTTTACATACACTGACTTTCTCCGGAGATAGATTCAATACAGACAACATACTAATACTCACAAGCAAAGCATGACCACATGGTTCTTTATGGTATTATTTTGAGAACCGCATCTCTTTACGTTTTGGTAATTTTTGTAAACACGGCAGCACAGTAGCCAAGTACCTATTGAATAACACTATCCTTTAGCCTCTACTACACTTTTCTTTCAATTTTTAATTCATAGATCCGTTGTGTTTGACCGTACTGACCACTTAAGTTATCGTCTTAAAATGAACCGCAGCGTACTCCGTAACCATATTTACATTAAGACGCCGTCTAATGGACATAATTTCTTCTTCAAACTGTAGCTGTATTTTCAATAAGCATGCTTTTTCTGGCTTGGTAGCAATATGTGGAAGCGCAAGGATTGTGTTACTCAATGAATATTCGTTCACTGCAATGTTTGGAACGCATGTTACAAGACAGCCCCTCAACTAGTTTTCTGCAGTCTGTATTGATGTTTGTAGTTATCTTATTTGAATGTTGGTGTACTCCAAGAATGATTGCCGATGTTGCAAGAACTTTAATAACCCTTAATTTCTCGAAGAAATTTACAATTGGCCGCTTTCAGTAGAATGTGCGTGTCTCATTGCCACTTTTCTATTCTCACGGCAGTTCTTCGTTAATAAATCCTGTTGCATTGAGCAGCTTAAATCTATTACGTTTAACATTGAAGGTTCTCCATTACATACTCCAGGGGAAGCGTGACAGTATATTTAAACACGACTCGATTTTACAGGCGGCAAACTTTTCCTTTAACTGGCTACGACTGCGTAGGCCTACTACACACAATCTGTTACATGATTTTACTTTCTCAAGTGGGTATCAGGCTCCTCCTCAAGTTCCCCAATAATCCAAGAATAATGTTTTCAACAATGTGGTACCACTTTCTTCTGAATTCAGGCTCATTCTCTTCAAGGTGGCCCTTACTTATTACTTCCTCAAACACGAAGAAACCGAGAAAAACTTCCAGATGTCTATGTTTATGAATCATAAGTACATTTCGAATGAAATTTATTCATTATTACTATTTTGCAGTGAAGATATCACCACTCGAGCTCATTCAAATCAAATACAGTAGACGGTTTTCGCCGTCCAGTCCAATAGGTGGTGACTAACGAAACCGTAACAACCACCATTACATGTCCTACGAAGCGGAAAAATTTTGTTCTCTTACTTCAGGTACAAAGACAAACCTGCTTCTCTGCCATTTCAGAATATTTAACTGAGCAATATTTCGTTCCCAGTATTCGAAGAATTCTATTTGTATATAACATCAGTTTCTAACATTTCTCTCCGCATATAGTGAGTGCTTCTTATATCCCCTGGGTACTGAATTGCTTGGAATTAAATTTGCAGTGACCAGAGAAGCGGGAATACTCCGGGTCTGTCTGATAATATGTTCAGTGAGTTTGCAAAAACTATTTCCGTGATCTATGTTTCACCACTGTATGCAGTGCCTTGACTGGAAGGTTTCATTTCTTACAATTTGCTTATTTTAAACGGGGACATTTTGATTAGGCTTTACCATGACTGTTATGGATATTGAATGAAACTACAAATTTATTCTTATCAGCCACTATTTATTTAATACCACTACTAAAAATGATGGTTTGTGTGATATAACACAACAGAAAAAGAAGCTGTAATTACTGGATGCAGTGCCAGAGGTTACCCAGACGTCCTAATACTTCTGATAAATGACATATTAAAACACGTAAATCCACCTGATCATGGAGGTTTAAACCTCCGAAACGCGTCGTGGAAATCAGTAAATAGTGACTGGCAACAGTAACTTGTTGAGCGATTGATTTGCTTGCTTGTATTATGCCGCTGGACTGAGCAGAATGACAGAAACAGTTACAGGAGCATAACCGATTTGTGTCGCAAATATTCGCTAGCATATATTACCTGCAAGTTACTTTTATCAGTGGTAATGTACCATTAATTTGCGTTACATTCGTACAGAGTTAAGTGTCTAAAGAGAGAAAAACGGGCGAGTACAAAGGACGAATCCTGTGAAGAACTGATGCCTCTTTTATCACATTCCCGAATGCACTGTTACGAACAAAACGTCAGCTAGGATGCCGCAGGCTTGAAATGTTTCTCCGAATCTATTTAAACGTAACAGCCTTCTCCCTTGTAGGCTACTTGGCGATGTGAGCCGCAAGTGGTGTCTGCTGCTAGAAGAGCAGTTTTTGAGAAACGTGCTCCCTGAGCCGCCAGTGCGGAAGGAAGGTAGACGAGCTCAGTCCTGGGATGGCTATTGATTTCGGGTCCCATCCCTCTCGAGGAGTTCCTCAGGCTCGCAGTTAACTTTGCAGCGCGCTGCCTGTTCGTCTCCTCTCGCCTGCCCCAGTTTTCAGCCAGAAGTCGCCCAGATTTACGGCGACAGTGGCAGATCTGTCTCACCGCGAGTCTAGAAAGATCGACAGAAGTTTGTTT
This sequence comes from Schistocerca americana, assembly GCF_021461395.2. NCBI lineage: Eukaryota > Metazoa > Arthropoda > Insecta > Orthoptera > Acrididae > Schistocerca > Schistocerca americana. The sequence goes on along the minus strand of NC_060124.1, from coordinate 507,213,523 downwards.
CGTTCATTCGCAAAAAGAAGCGTTGGTACACTGTTCCATTCTGATGATAAGCTGCATCTAAACTATGCACTGAGGTAACAAAAGTCATGGAATTCCTCCTAATGTATCGGACATTCTTTTGCTCATCGTAGTGCAGCAACTCAACGTGGTATAGACCCAACAGGTCTTTAGAAATCCTCTGCAGAAATATTCAGCCATGCTGCCCCTACAGACGTCCATAATTGCGAAAGTGTTGCCGGTGCAGAATTTTGTGCACCTTTGGACTATGTCCAACAAATTTTCGATGGGATTCATGGTCCAAAAAATGGTCCAAATGGCTCTGAGCACTATGGGACTTAACTTCTGAGGTCATCAGTCCCCTAGAACTTAAAACTACTTAAAACTAACTAACCTAAGGACGTCACACACATCCATGCCCAAGGCAGGATTCGAACCTGCGGCCGTAGCGCCTAGAACCGCTCGGCCACTCCAGGCTGGCGATGGGATTCATGTCGGGAGACTAGGTGGCCAACTCATTCGCCCGAACTGTCCAGAATGTTCTTCAAACGAATAGCCGACAACTGTGACTCGGTGACATGTCGCATTCTCATCCATAACAATTCCATTGTTGTGTGGGAACACGAAGTCCATGAATGGCTGCAAATGGTCTCCAAGTAGCCGAACGTAACCATTTCCAGTCAATCATCGGTTCAGTTGCACCAGAGGGCCCAGTCCATTCTATGTCAACATAGCCAGTATCCCCTTGCACAGTGCCTTGTTACAGCTTGGATCCATTTTTCGGGGTGTCTGTGCCACACTCGAACCTTACCATCAGTTCTTACCAACTAAAATCGGGCTCATCCGACCAGGCCACGGTTTTTCAGTCGTCTAGTGTCTAACCGATATGGTCACGAGCCTAAGAGAGGCGCTGCAGGCGATGTCGTCCTGTTAGCAAAGATACTCGCATCGGTCGTCTGCTGCCGTAGTCCATTTATACCAAATTTCGCCGCACTGTCCTAACGGATACGTTCGTCGTACGTCCCACACTGATTTCTGCTGTCAAGTATTGTTTGTGTGTTAGCACTGACATCTCTACGCGAACGCGCTGTTCTCGGTCGTTAAGTGAGTGCCGTCGGGCACTGAGTTGTCCCTGGTGGGAGGTAACGCCTTAAATTTGGAATTTTCAGCACACTATTGACACTCGGAATATTGAATAACCAAACGATTTTCGAAATGAAATGTCCCAAGCGTCTAGCTTCTCGTACCATTCCGCGTTCAAAGTCTGTGCGGCCATATCATACCGGACGGATTTTCACATGAATCACGTATGTACAAATGACAGCCAATGCACTGCCGTTTTGTGCCTTGCGATACTGGCATCATCTGTATATATGCAATCACGTCAGTATAAATAACAGCCCGCATCTCGCGGTCGTGCGGTAGCGTTCTCGCTTCCCACGCCCGGGTTCCCGGGTTTGATTCCCGGCGGGGTCAGGGATTTTCTCTGCCTCGTGATGGCTGGGTGTTGTGTGCTGTCCTTAGGGTAGTTAGGTTTAAGTAGTTCTAAGTTCTAGGGGACTTATGACCACAGCAGTTGAGTCCCATAGTGCTCAGAGCCATTTGAACCATTTTTATAAATAACAGCTTAACCAATGCTCTGCCCTTTCACATGTTGTGCAGGCGATACTGGCACCATCTGTATATATGCATACGCTGTCCCATGACTTTTTTTGTCACCTGATTGTATATACTCAAGTTTGTGAGTTCAAGTCTGGGTCTAGGTGCAATACGGGGTCAGGGATTTTCTCTGCCTCGTGATGACTGGGTGTTGTGTGATGTCCTTAGGTTAGTTAGGTTTAAGTAGTTCTAAGTTCTAGGGGACTGATGACCATAGATGTTAAGTCCCATAGTGCTCAGAGCCATTTGAACCATTTCTAGGTGCAATATCTTTTACTTTCTAGTTTTGATCTAACCGCTACTTCGATAGAATACATATGCTTCAACAACAATTATTATAACATCGAAAGTAACAATTATCGGTCAGAGATGCCAGAAATAATTATGATGCGTAATTAATAGTCAGTTAAAAATAAAATACCTATCATAGGACGGAAATAAATAATTAACTACAAAATTTATCAGTATGGGGACATTAAACGTATGTGTCACATTGAGAGCGACCAGTTGTAATATTTTAAATATACCGTCAGTGACAGGAGGTCTTTCATTGTACTAAAATTACTATGTTAGTAGTAACTAATAGCACATGTTTCGCATAATACCTGTTGCAATTGCTATATTTTGTATACTAATAATAAGAAAGTGAAGCTGTTGTGTTCGTACGTATAAAATATTTGCCAAAAATTGATTGCAGATGATTTAGGGGGTTAAACTGTATCTCCCAAAGCAAACTGAGGCTCCTCTCATGCTATTAAAGTTAATTATTTGGAGTACAGTCTTTAGGTTACAGTTTTGAAAATTGTTTTGCACACTAATAATAAGACTAATTTTTCTGTATGAACATGGCAAAAACTTCGAATTCTGATTACTGTTTTTATCATAGATTCGAAGATTGGATAAGTGATTTATATTTGAGTTCGTGGCAGGAAAACGAATCTTTTTAGTCTGTTTTGTGATTTGTGTGCCTACTTATTATTTTTTGTTTCTTTTTTTACGAATAAAGATGCGTAGAAAACAGTCGCGGCTTTCTGAATACACTAGAACGGCTAAAAGATTGAGGACTATGTGGCCTCAAGAATTCAGTGAAGATTGTGAGACAAGACTCGCTGTGGTTCAAGAACACCAGCCTTTAACCTGCTCTTTCCGATAGCGAAGTACGACGTAACACTGATCCAGGGCGTTATACGTTATCTCGCTCTTCACTACATACTGTAAATAAGTCGTTCGGCCATAGATAATCAGCGCTCCTGTGCGAAGCTGGGGCAGGTCGCTATTAACAACTAAGAATGAAGATACCATATCACACAGTGTAAAATTAGAAAATTTAAAAACAAAAGTTGTACTTTGACGCCGAATCGATCTTTCGAACTCTATTAGTGTAAAATATGTCTCACATGTCATTAGAGTGCACACGTCTAACGCGTATGGCACCGTCGCCTGGAAAATGTATGTAACAGATAATTTGGAGACGAAAATTCATTTTATTCTGTTGGCCAACGGTTAAGTCAGTAATGAACGTAAAAGCTTGAAAAAAGATACTGTGGTGGGTTCATGTAGCTGGTCACGAATGTCGGAATAAGCAGTAGCATCGGGGACGTTCTGCTTCGTGTTGGCAAATACGGAACTACGCCCTGGCTAGGCATTAGGAAAAGTCCGCCACATTCTCTGATGACATTGTGTTACAGAGCGATCCTCACATTTGGCGAGATTTGTAGCTCCGATGCTGGTGCTGAAGGTATACTGTGGCCGAATGAGAAACAATGGGATGTGCTAGCTATAATAGCTCTAAGCACACTCCTTGCTGCGCGGGGTAGTTGAAGTTAAAGTAGTAGGTAAGCCTAGGGACCGATGACCTAAGCAGTTTGGTCCCGTAGGAACTTATTACCATCGCACACTCGTTTTCTGGGATCGTCAGTGTAGCGGCCACTCCGCTTCCCACGGTACAGGGAATTGAATAATACTTGTATAAAACATTCTCGGACTTCCGCGTCGAGCTTTCGACGATTGTCTCCATCGCATTTCACTAGCAACTGACTGTCGAAACTGCTGTTGTGGTGGCCTTATATAGCTTATAGACGGCTTCTGATTGGTCGTTAATTATGACGTGCTGTCGTAGTTGGTGTCAGCGTCAGCGCTGGTGGCGTCATAGCTCCCGTCACGTCTTTAACATTGAGACGAATATCTCTGGCTCTTCTCTGCATCGAGAACTCGCTTCCGTGTGCCGCTAACATTATATCCGCTGTCACAGTTTACATGCTTCTCACACATTCTTCTTTTTCTACAGGCTCTTTAACTACAGAATCCGAGCACGCAGGAGCCTGGAACAAAACTTCTGTTTCGTCAAACAATATTTTGTGTTCTCAGATTTCTCCAGTTCTCGATTTTTAATACGTCGTTGATGTTCCGCACAGCGGTCGGAGACGGTCGGATGGACTGGCCTATGTAATTGCTTCCGCACTCACAATGTTTGTTGTAAATCGCAGCGATCCTGAAACCGGTACTGCTCTTAACAGGGCATAGCATCTCCTTTATCATGTTAGAAAATCGGAAAATAGATCGTATATACATCGTCATCCTATGACCGTACCTACTACGATAGATGTAACGGCACAGAAAGGAAATAGTGCAATCGGTGGCTCACCACGTGAATGTTCAGCAGTTTCCTTTTCTTGGAGAACGTGATCCATAGCCGTTCTTTCGGAACACGTACTTAAGATGATCGACCCATCAGAAGCCGTCTGTGGGCTATATGAGCCAACCACAGCAGCAGTTTTGACAGTCAGTTGCTCCTGACGAAGACGATGAAGGTAATAGTCGAAAGATCGAGGTTTTGGCTTGAATAAACGCGGCAAGAAGTCTGAGAAACTTTTGTACAACAGTGCCGTAATGCTTCCCACGACATAAAAACAAAGAAATCTCTCTCGTTGGTGATGGCATAGTGGTAGTGGACTATAAAGAATGACCGTAGATTTTTTGTGTATACTTGATGGTTCTCTAATCCTCGGTACGAGCGTTTCATTTCAGTATGTCGAAGGGAAGCAATAGCCCGTTTGTGTGCGTGTGCGTATGGGTGTGTGCTGGGCCTACACGCGGCGTACTGTGGGAGTGATGTTTGCGCTGGGTGGCTCGCTAGCCGTTCGTCAGAGTTATCGGCGGGCACGCTGCAGTATATTGGCGCCGCAGACATCGTCCGGAGAGAGAGCGCCGGAGGGCCCACAGAGCAGGCGGGCGCCGGCTGGCCCGGATCATCGGTTTGGGGCCGCCGCTGCTGCCGAATAAATCCCGCGTTATTGCGTTTGGCGAGCAGCGCCGCCGCGCCGATACGGGCGCGCGCCCGGTCTTCGCCCCGTTATGGGTTCGAACCCGCGACCGCAACAAGAGCTGTTTAACACCGCGCGGCGGCCCGCGCTGACAGGGGCGGCCGCAGGCTGTGCTGCGCGCGACGGGGCGGGGCGCCCAGGGGCCCGGGGTTCGAGGCACGGGCGCCGGCAGTGGCCCTACAGCCGCGCGAAAGCTGTTTCCGCCACTGAATAGACAGCTGGCGACATTGACACAGCGTATGTCAACAAAGATGTACTATATAAGTACGAGAATCAACTCTCTCTCTCTCTCTCTCTCTCTCTCTCTCTCTCTACATCCATACTCCGCAAGCCACCTCACGGTGTGTGGCGGAGGGTACTTTGAGTACCTCTATCGGTTCTCCCATGTATTCCAGTCCCGTATTGTTCGTGGAAAGAAATATTGTCGGTATGCCTCTGTGTGGGCTCTAATCTCTCTGATTTTATCCTCATGGTCTCTTCGCGAGATGTACGTAGGAGGGAGCAATATACTGCTTGACTCCCATGTGAAGCTATGTTCTCGAAACTTCGACAAAAGCCCGTACCGAGCTACTGAGCGTCTCTCCTGCACTGGAGTTTGTCATCTCCGTAACACTTTCGCGATTACTAAATGGTCCTGTAACGAAGCGCGCTGCTCTCCGTTGTGCAATATTCAAGCAGTGGGCGAACAAGTGTACTGTAACCTACTTCCTTTGTTTTAGGATTGCATTTCCTTAGGATTCTTCCAATGAATCTCAGTCTGGCATCTGCTTTACCGACGATCATCTTTATATGATAAATCCACTTTAAATCACTTCTAATGCCTACTCCCAGATAATTTATGGACTTAACTGTTTCCAGTTGCTGACCTGCTGTATTGTAGCTAAATGATGAAGGATCTTTCTTTCTATGTATTCGCAGCACTTTACACTTGTCTACATTGAGATCCAATTGCCATTCTCTCTCTCTCTCTCTCTCTCTAACTCTCTCTCTCCATCCGCCACCCACCCCTTCTTATTCTACTCGCAGATCACATACGGATTGTCGGTGTCTCGATTTTCACAAATGTTATTTCATTGTTATAAAAAGGTTATATGGCATTTTTATTAATAAATTTGTAATGAAAATAAATTCCTTAAATGATTCTTCGAACATAGTTAATTTTTACGGGTGATACTGTCTAGATCGTTTAATGTAATGTTGCTTTTTCATTTATTACAACACGGTTTTAAGTGGAATGATCATATAAAATTAATTGTTGGTACGGCGGGTGCCAGGTTGAGATCCATTGTGAGAGTCCTTAGAAAATACAGTCCACCAACAGAGGAGGCGGCTTACAAAACACTCGTTCGACCTATACTTGAGTATCGCTCATCAGTGTGGGATCCGTACCAGGTCGGGTTGGCAGAGGAGATAGAGAAGATCCAAAGAAGAGCGGCGCGTTTCGTCACAGGGTTGTTTGTTAAGCGTGATAGCGTTACGGAGATGTTTAGCAAACTCAAGTGGCAGACTCTGCAAGAGAGGCGCTTTGCATCGCGGTGTAGCTTGCTGTCCAGGTTTCGAGAGGATGCGTTTCTGGATGAGGTATCGAATATATTGTTTCCCCCTACTTATACCTCCCGAGGAGGTCACCAATGTAAAATTAGAGAGATTCGAGCGCGCACGGAGGCTTTCCGGCAGTCGGTCTTCCCGCGAACCATACGCGACTGGAACAGGAAAGGGAGGTAATGACAGTGGCACGTAAAGTGCCATCCACCACACACCGTTGGGTGGCTTGCGGAGTATAAATGTAGATGTAGGTGTAGGTAATATGTTTCGTTTACTCCCATCGCCAGCTCCAAAACTGCAAATCGTCAGATGAGGCCTTGCGCTCCTATTTCGCAATGACAGTTAAAAAATTGTTAAATGTTTCTTAAAGTTGCGGCTACTTTAATGATTCAAAAATGGTGCAAAGTAGTATAATACAACAGCCGCGACGTGGGGCTACTAACTTTGAGGATTGATAGTTTTACTAAGATACGTACAATGTGATGCGTCACAGTAATGTTCCCTTCTTTTATGCAACAAATTATTTTATATAAATCCACCCTCGTGTAGTTTATTTGCAGGCTGGCAGACGTCATTGTTCGGACACGGAAGCCGATCAGACCGGTGCGTTTTTAATTGCAAAATACTGCATACAGCCGAGAAATGATCGGAATAAGTATCTCGCTGGGGTTCGGTCTCTTAATTGAAAAGTAATTAACTAAGGAATATCAATTATGTCCAGTCGTTCGCGTCCCAATAGTCCGCCGCCAACACCGCCTGCGTTTTCCTGGAACATTGCAAATCTCATCGTAACTGGTAGAGGGACAAGGTAGTGGCTTCAATCAATGACGGAGCCAACACAACAGATAGATTTAAATAACGTTCATCGATCAAATATATTTACGACTAACAAACTTACATCTGCTCAACTTGAGCTACTAATTAACAAAAAGCGATAACACAGAAAGAAGATAAAAGAGCAGTGCTCCTTCATTTACTCTCAGTGGCTTTGTATTTACCACTTTTACAACTACTGGAAGTTTTGCTACGTTAAATGTAATCCGCGAATATTTAGCAAATGTGTTTACCACAAACATGTCTTTTACAAATGACACATCCATTTCTTATTACACACCAGTACATAATCAAGTATGAGAGTAAAAAATAGGGCAAAAAGGAAATAATAATATGAAATGTATGCCTGGGAATCTTATTTCGTCGGATTAGTAAGTCACTAAACTAAATAGAAAGGAGGGAAAAATAATGATACATGCTGGACTTAGCAGAATCTACTGCACGCGTATTGTGATACAAACATCAAAGCTGAAATATGAGACTTTATTGGTGACGATACGGGACAAATAGTACAAATATGAGAACATATGACAAGCAAATATGCTTTTGAAACTAACGTTCCAATCAATTTTTTAACGGGAGTCAAGTGCAGTAATGTGTTCAGTTACTTTGTACATCAAATTTCCAAAAGGTTGGACTTAGTGCTACCTTCGTTTTCTCATTTGGAGTTCTTTTATAATGGTTTTAGTTTCTTGAGACAAAGGGATGAAGTTCATCGATTTGCGTTTGTCATTAACATTGGTGTTTCACTTCTTCATCGTCCCATTTTCGCTGTGGAACCTCCCGAAATGCAGAGCAGGTGCGTTACGGCTGCTGGGCAGTGAAGACAATCTCTTTTACATAGTGCTACAATGCACAGAGACGTCTCAAGCAAGTGCTTCGACATACGGAATGCTTAATTAAAAATATCTCATCTTGTTGCGGATCCACACGTCTCATTACACTTTCCAATATTTCCCTGTACCTTCATCTAAGGGGATGTTTTCAAGGAGGAGATAATTATGCCTTATACAGTACGGAATTGATAGGATCGCAATGTAGGAAATATTTTCCTCTTTCCATTGGGAAACGTAATTACAGATGTAATGTGCTGGAAGCGTTCCAGAGTATCAGACATCCACACATCTGATGGAAACCTGCTAAATGAAGAAGTAACATCGACGAGAGGAAAGCCCTGCACAAATCAACAGCTTTACCGTATCTCTTTTTATTGCTGATCGCCCTCGACGACCCAGCGTCCTTTCCCACCCCTTGGGAGGGGGGGAAAAAGAATGTAAGTTCCGCTCCAGCGCTCCTATGCGGCCGTAATATGCAATTTTATCTCCGGCGTACATCTGGCCTACGAAAGGAATACGATGGAGGTGAGGGAGAACAGAAACCTTCCCAGCAGACGTACACTCTCCGGGGTCGTATTAATCACTCTAATTACTCGCAGGAAATCAATAATTCTCTACGGTCGAGGTGGCCGAATCGAGCCCGAAATCGATACGGTCCGAAGCAATACACCGACAGATGGCCCCGTTCTGCTCAAGCAGCGCTGCTGAAATTTTGTAGTGGGAGGGGTGGGGCGTGGGGGTGGGGGGGGGGGGGGGGAGGGGGTGAAGATGAGAACAGAAGCGTCGAGAGAGAGACAGCCTGTACAGTGGAGAAAACAGAAGAATGACTCGCTGAACATCTGAATGACCGCTGCTTGCAAAGTGTTCGCTCACCATTTCTCTGTAGGACGATGTTGCTCGGTTCGAGCACCTGCGAACTTTACAAGAAGGAAAAATCGGAAAACAGTGGCTGCCGATGCTGTCGCTAGTCACATAGGTACATTGCACGTCTCGAGCAAGTCATCGGCTTCACTCTGCATATACATGCAATAATTAAATACAATTTCACATTCAGTAGGCTTTGAAATGTTTTTCTGGTGCACACCGTTCCAGAATTAAATTAAAAATAGTTCCCATCCACTGGTTCTGAACAGAATTTTCGGGAGATTTCTCTTTGTTATAAAGCAAATTCTAGAGCTGGAAATCCACTCGCACATATTCTTAAGTGGGACTACCTTTTTATCCAATATGAGCACGCTCGGTATTTAGCTGAAAGCCGGCGCTACCTTTAAGAGTAGAGAATGAGAAATACTATATAGAAAGAAAGAAGAATCTTTCTTTCCCATGGAGATAAATAAATATTTTTTTTAAAAATTTTCAAACAACTGTCAACAGCGTCGATATACTTGGAGAAATGCATGATGCACACTGTACTGTCGTACAGTACATTTATTCACTACGGTTTCGATCATGGATCATCTTTACAGCGGAGAAATGGCTCTGAGTGCTATGGGACGTAACATCTGAGGTCATCAGTCCCCTACAACTTAGAACTACTTAAACCTAACTAACCTAAGGACATCACACACATCCATGCCCGGGGCAGGATTCGAACCTGCGACCATAGCGGTCGCGCGGTTCCAGACTGAAGTGCCTAGAACCGCTCGGCCACACCGGCCGGCCTTCACAGCGGAGAAATATCTATTGTAACAACGTCACACGTCATACATGCTGTTCAACCAGAGAAGTATGCGCCATTGGTTATTTGAAAACGTAAAAAAATTGTATTTAACTCCGAAATACAGGCTTAACGAGTAGAAAACAACATTGAAAACATGAAAACAAGTAACAGCGGTAAGCGCACAGCACCATACTTCAGGCGCAACAAGACCCATTGTGTTACTGCCATTACATTTCTTCTACTGCAACCTCTTTACTTTCCATACGGACCAAAACAAAAAGAAATATATCGAATAAACAATGGCTCCAAGGTGCATAACTTAAGGGTATGAAACCTGTTCAGTAGATGAGATGTGTTTCACAGTAGCGAAGATGTACAAGTGCACGTAGACCCTAAGGTATGCATTTTAGAGCCTGTGATCACCAGATTTTTTTTTCTTGTTTTAGTCCACAATACCACCTCTGAAAGTCCGTCGATGGAGTTATGGTTCGTCCTATTTGTCCTGTGGGACATGGCGTTTGAATGATACTGTATATGTAAGACCACCACAAACCTGCATAATCCGTCAGATGACGGCATACTGTCCATTTGTTGCAAAACAATGAAGCTAGTCTAACACGCGCAAGCTTCGTACCACTGTACTGTAACCTACATCAACTTGCATCCGTTTACATTAGCCTTAACCTCTCTCTACAATTTTATATATTTCCTACTTGTCCTTGTGAGATGTCAGAGAGGTACTCCTCCGTGTTAGCTACCATCTACCAGTTTCTAAATGCGCACTCCTCACATCTCAAACAAACTTTCTGTGCGTATCACCGTTTTGTTCGTCTGCTGGAGCATGCCAGTATGCTGAGCCTCAGCTCTTAATTCCGTCACACCTTTCCAATTATTAACGTCCCAAAAGTGAAAGTGTGATGTCGGTGTTTCTCCCTCTCCATGTGCTGAGTGCGGAAGCCTTACTGGAACGTAACACGCCACCTGGAAATGAGGTTGGACCGCAAGAAGTATTGTTCAGTAAATCATTACTTTCTTTTTTTTGTAAATTCTGCTAGCTGGTGAACATACTTTTGTACTGTATTCAGCGTTTCTTTTCGATTCATAGTAAATTTTCCAGATAAAATTATTGCCTTGGAGATGCCAGACTAGGTTAAATACTCAGCACTGGTTTTGGTAAGTAACACACCATTGTCACGAAACTTTGTGTTCATTATCGTGTATTTCGTTCATGTGTGGTTTAGATTTTTGTATGTTGTTGTTTAAGACTTTCGTGAGGAAAGTTGTTTTATTAACATTTTTGTCACGCTATTACACCTTGCACTAGATTAACCTTCCACCAGTGGAAGTTTGATGTTGGTGTCTCTGCCCCTCCACGTGCTGAGTGAGGCACCCTTATTTTGATGCAAAATCGTTTATTTAAAACAATATTTATCAATATATGGGGCTCCTCCCTCTTCCCAAATTTCATGCTTTTACTTGAAGCAAATAGACTTCAAATACATATAACTAAAATTTTTCTCTTCACTTTATTGAAAATAATACCAGAACCAAATGTAGCTTTCCAGTTTACTGTTTTATTTGGCTTATTTTTTGAACAAGGCTGAAGTATTACCAAAGTATTTAATAATTCAGTTGAGTTTTTTATGACAGGGCCTCATTTAAGCTATGCAAGGTGTTTCAGAGTCTTTGCATCAAATGTCTAGAGTTGACAGATCACATATTGGAGAACAACTTTTCTCAGAGACAAAATGCTCGCTGACACTTATTCGTGACGCTAGGTCTTCACTTATATTATTGTACCCCTGAGTGGCGGCAGGGCGTACGCATTCTGTGGGGTTCGTATGCAGTGTGCGTTGACTTCGGAATATGCTGAACACTGATGTTGCAAAAGTCATTGGGTAGCGGTATGTACATACACATATGACAGTAGTATTGCGTACACAAAGTATAAAAGTGCAGTGCATTGACGGAGCAGTCCTCTGTACTCAGCTGATTCAAGGTTTGCGACATGATTATGGCGCGCACGACGGAAATTAACAGACTGAACAGTGATTGGTAGTTGGAACTAGACGCATGGGACAACCCATTCCGGAAATAGTTGCGGAAATCAATATTCCGAGATCCACAGTACCGCCCGCATCTCGTGGTCGTGCGGTAGCGTTCTCGCTTCCCACGCCCGGGTTCCCGGGTTCGATTCCCGGCGGGGTCAGGGATTTTCTCTGCCTCTTGATGGCTGGGTGTTGTGTGCTGTCCTTAGGTTAGTTAGGTTTAAGTAGTTCTAAGTTCTAGGGGACTTATGACCACAGCAGTTGAGTCCCATAGTGCTCAGAGCCATTTGAACCATTTTCCACAGTACCGAGAATACCAAATTTCTGGCATTACTTCTCACCACGAACAACGCAGCAGCAGGCGGCTTTCACTTGACGACCGAGAGCAGCGGCGCTTGCGTAGAGTTGTCGGTGCTAACGGAAAAGCAACAATGCGTAAAGTTACGGCATGTATTCAATGCGGGACGATGAGGACCGTATCCGTTTGGACAGTGCGGCGAAATTTCGCGTTAATGGACTAATGGCAACAGACGACCGACGCCAGTGCCTTTGCAAACAGCACGACACCGCCGCCGGCCGGAGTGGCCGAGTGGTTCTAGGCGCTACAGTCTGGAACCGAGCGACCGCTACGGTCGCAGGTTCGAATCCTGCCTCGGGCATGGATGTGTGTGATGTCCTTCGGTTACTTACGTTTAAGTAGTTCTAAGTTCTAGGGGACTTATGACCTCAGAAGTTAAGTCCCATAGTGCTCAGAGCCATTTGAATCATTTTGAACGACACCGCCTGCAGCGCCTCTCCTGGGCTCATGACCAAATCGGTTGGAGCCTCGACGACTGGAAAACCGTGGCCTGGTCGGATGAGTCCCGATTTCATTTGGTAAGAATTGATGGTAGACTTCGAGTTTGACCCAGACCTCCGATGCCATGAACCCAGGTTGTCAACAAGGCACTGTTCAAAAAAAAATGGTTCAAATGGCTCTGAGCACTATGGGACTTAACATCTGTGGTCATCAGTCCCCTAGAACTCAGAACTGCTTAAACCTAACTAACCTAAGGACATCACACACATCCATGCCCGAGGCAGGATTCGAACCTGCGACTGTAGCAGTCGCGCGGTTCCGGAGCACTGTTCAAGCTGGTGGCGATTCCATAATGGTATGGGCTGTTTACATGGAACTGATGGGTCCACTGATCCAACTGAACCGTTCATGGACTTCATGTACTCAAACAACGATGGAATTTGTATGGATGACAATGTGCCATGTTAGAACATTCTGGACAGTTTGAGCGAAGGATTTGGTCACCATGATTGCCCGACAAGAATCCCACCAAACATTTATGCGACATAATCGAGAGGTTAGTCCGTACACAAACTCCTGCAATGGCAAAACTTTCGCTGTTATGGACGGCTACAGAGGCAGTACGGCTTAATATTTCTGCAGGGGACTTCCGACAGACTGAGTCAATGCTATGTTGATACACTGCAGTACGCCGGGCCGCCCACTTCACACCCTCTAACATAGTCGTTTAATGCCTCACAAAGAGAACTTCTTTAATGGCGACCCCTGTTGCTGGACCGCCCACGCCGATTGGAGCAGGCACCATTCCGATTCGCTCGGCCCTTCGCTGGCCACATCTGTCTGTTTCTTGTGGGAAGCGCTGGCCTGCTTTTCTTGCCTCGCGCCGTCTCTCCGGTCGGCTTGCGTCGCCCCATAAAATTTAACGGCGGCGCGAGCCGAGCGGCGGGTGCGAACGCTCGCGACGTCATTAAAGCGCGCCGGGGGCTTCGAACTGGCGACCTTTCGCACCGGCCTCCTCCCGCCGCGACCGCGGCCGCATTGTTCGCGGCGACATACGGAGCCTTTGTCCCGGCGATCACGAGTATGGAAAGCGCCTGCGATGCGACTGCAATCAGCGGCCGGCGCGCAGCACGACTGTGGCCAGGGCAGTGGCTGTTGCTGCGGCAGGCGGGACCACACAGTGGCTGCAGCACTGCGCTCGCATGCGGGAGCGCATCTCGCTGCCGCTACTTGCCAGCGTCACTTCTGATATGATGGTCTGCTGCTACTTCTGGATGGGCAAAGTAGCACTGGCCCAAAAAAATAGTTCATGCGCCTTCACGTAATAACCCAACTCCTGTTGTGCATGATGTAAGTTGTGTTGCCTGTGTTATGGTGCATGAAACATTGCCCAGGCCAATTTTGTTTTGCTACCTCCTTAGAGAAAGCTTTCGACAATGTTGACTCTTACAAATCCTGAAGATGTCAGGGGTAAAATACAGGGAGCAAAAAGCTATTTACAATTTGTACAGAAACCAGATGGTTATTATAAGAGTCGAGGGACATGAAAAGGAAGCAGTGGTTGGGAAGGGAGTGAGACAGGGTTTTAACCTATCCCGATGCCTTTCAATCTGTATATTGAGCAAGGAGTAAAGGAAACAAAAGAAAAATTTGGAGCAGGAATTCAAATCCATGGAGAAGAAATAAAAACTTAGAGGTTCGCCGATGACATTGTAGTTCTGTCAGAGACAGCAAAGGACCTGGAAGAGCAGCTGAACGGAATGGACAGTGTCTTGAAAGGAGGATATAAGATCAACCTCAACAAAAGCAAAACGAGGATAATGGAATGTAGTCATATTAAATCGGACGATGCTGCGGGAATTAGATTAGGAAATGAGACAAAGTAGTGAAGGAGTTTTGCTACTTGCGGAGCAAAAACACTGATGATGGTCGAAGTAGAGAGTATATAAAATGTAGACTGACAATGGCAAGGAAAGCGTTTCTGAAGAAGAGAAATTTGTGAACATCGAGTATAGATTTAAGTGTCAGGAAGTCGCTTCTGGAAGTATTTGTACCAAGTGCAGCCCTGTATGGAAGTGAAACGTCGACGATAAATAGTTTAGACAAGAAGAGAATAGAAGCTTTTGAAATGTGGTGCCACAGAAGAATGCTGAAGATTAGATGGGTAGATCACATAACTAATGAGGAGGTACTGAATACAATTGGAGTGAAGAGAAATTTGTGGCACCAACTTGACTAGAAGAAGGGATCGGTTGGTAGGACATATTCTAAGGCATCAAGGGATCACCAATTTGGTATTGGAGGGCAACACGGAGGGTAAAAATCGTAGAGGGAGACCAAGAGATGAATACACTAAACAGATTCAGAAGGATGTAGGCTGCAGTAGGTACTGGGAGATGAAGAAGCTTGCACAGGATAGAGTAGCATGGAGAGCTGTATCAAAACAGTCTCTGGACTGAAGACCACAACAACAACAACTCCCTTCACCTCCTCCTGTCCCTCCTCTCCCCTCCTTCCCCCCTCGCCCCCCCCCCTCCGTCCCACACTTGTACCAGCTCCAACTTAGCTACTCATAGCTACCTTAGCAGATGTCCCATTAACCTATCCTTCCCTCTGGTAGGTGTTTTCAGACTTCAGTCCTCACCTATCCTTTCTAGTGCTTCTTCTTTCAGTACTTTATCTATCCATTTAATTTTTTAAATTCTCCGATAGCACCACATCTCAGACGTTTCTAGTTTCTTTCTCTCCATATTTCCTTTGGTCCACCTTCCATTTCCATACAATGTGATCCTCGAGGCGTTCAGTTTCAAGAACTCCGTCCTCATTTTCGTATCAATATCTGATACCATTAGAGAGCTGTTCTACTGAGGAAAAACCGAGCGAGGTGGCGCAGGGGTTAGCAGAATGAACTCACATTCGGGCGGACGTAGGCTAAAATTTGCGTCCGGCCATCGTGATATAAGTTTTTCGTGATTTCCCTAAACCGCTTCAGGCAAATGCCGGGATGGTTCTTTTGAAAAGGCACGGCTGATTTTCTTCCCCATCCTTACCTAATTCGAGCATGTGCTCCGTCTCTAACAGCTCGTTGTCGAAGGGATATTAAACACTAATCTCATCCTCCTCTTCCTCCTCCTCGCCTTCCTCCTCCACTGAGGAAAGTATTTTCGCATGTGCTAATTTATTTTTAATAACTTCAATGCTTTGGCCACCTTGCCTAATGTGGCTTCCTATTGTGCCGTTAGCAATTTTGATGTTAACCAATTCGTCATTCTCCTTTCTACTTCTCTTCACCAACTGCGTCGTATATCCTTATACCGTATAATGCTGTCCGTTCCTTTTAATCTCTCGACCGACATTTCGATGGGAGGCTACTGCCTTCAACGAGACAAAAATGGCTCTGAGCACTATGGGACTTAACAGCTGTGGTCATCAGCCCCTTAGAACTTAGAACTACTTAAACCTAACTAACCTAAGGACATCACACACATCCATGCCCGAGGCAGGATTCGAACCTGCGACCGTAGCAGTCGCGCGGTTCCGGACTGCGCGCCTAGAACCGCGAGACCACCGCGGCCGGCTTCAACGAGACAGTGCAAACAACACCCAATGTACTGCATTCGACCCATAGGTTGAAAGGAAGGAACAGCTTCTCACTCTAACCGAGGAGCATCAAATCAACCTAGAATGTAGGTGCGGCCAGCTTCAGACAACCATCACTGGATGATATCATAATAAGAATTAGCCCCTGGCATCACGAAAACTGAGGGTTGTGGAAATCCCTTAACAGACCGTGAACAGGATCAACGCTATCTGAAGCAAATTTACTGAACTGGGAACACGCAGTACCGTCTAAGCTGTTCAGATGTGGTGAGGTCCAGAAACCGTACATATAGCCCCACTTCCCCGCGGTTGCCTCGAGGATCTTATATCAACAATATAAAAAATCTAGTCTCAATCCGGCCAGAAGAGCCATGTCCTCTGTAAACCATGACTTTGCTATTTGTTTGGCTATGACATTAGTTCATCCGCATTCAGGAGAGTGTCGTTTCTCAAACCACGAGTCAGTTAAGAAAATGGTTCAAATGGCTCTGAGCACTATGGGACTTAACATCTGAGGTCATCAGTCCCCTACAACATAGAACTACGTAAACCTAACTAACCTAACGACATCACACACATCCAAGCCCGAGGCAGGATTCGAACCTGTGATCGTAGCGGTCGCGCGGTTCCAGACTGAAGCGCCTAGAACCGCTCGGTCACGAGTCAGTTATTCATATTTAAGTTTCTCACAGACTCCCTACGTTACTTGACCTCACCAAGTTAAAATTCAGTTTACATTTATCTCACTACGATATTTTCAACCTAAAATTTCAAGGAAGTTTGGTGTGTGTGTGTGTGTTTGTGTGTGTGTGTGTGTGTGTGTGTGTGTGTTTGTGTATGTGAGTGTCAATCAGGAAGAACTTCAGGTAAATGTCGAAATGGTTGCTATGGAAAGGGCACGGCCGATTTCTTTTCGCAATCCGCGCTCTAGTTCTCCATTTAATGATTCCGTCGTCGACAGTAAATTAAATCCTAAGCTTCCTTCCTTTTATTCCTCTTCTGTAATTTTCTCTCACTTCCATCATATTTTCTTCGACGCGCAAATTGAACAAGGGTCGGGGTTATCTGCAGCCTTGCATTACAGCTTTCTCATCGGTAACTTGTTCTCTTGGCTCTACACTTTTTATCATAGCGATATGATTAATGCCTACGACATAGTGAAACCTCCCATTAGAAAAAATTATGAATGATTGTGCTGATAAACCTCTTACGTTATTTGATTTTCAAACAGCTGAGCAGAACTGAACGTGATCAGACATTTCTCTCTTTACTTATTCTGATCAACACTAAACTGACACAAAACATTCTTAGCGCAACGCAATCTGACTTTCAATAGTCCCTGGCCCTGACTAACAATAGCCTATACCTTTCATGAATCATTTACCTCACAAAAATCTTCGTTATTCGAACTACTGCAATACAGCGAGCGCCAATACTGCAGGCTAAATAAAAGATTCGAACTACTGGGGGGGGGGGGGGGGGGGGTTGTTTGGGGAAGGAGACCAGACAGCGAGGTCATCGGTCTCATCGGATTAGAGAAGGATGGGGAAGGAAGTCGGCCGTGCCCTTTCAGAGGAACCATCCCGTTATTTGCCTGGAGTGATTTAGGGAAATCACGCAAAACCTAATTCAGGATGGCCGGACGCGGGATTGAACCGTCGTCCTCCCGAATGCGAGTCCAGTGTCTAACCACTGCGCCACCTCGCTCGGTTCTAACTACTGAAGGCACTAACTACTGATAGGCATAGTTAGCAAATGAAAGATTTTGATAGAGAACAAACAATGCATTTACCTTAATAATATTCAAAAGTCATCATATATAGTTCGTGATATCCAGTGTTACAAATTTACTCTTTCTGATGGACACACGTCCAGATCGTCGGCTCTCAAAATTCTGCCATCTCTCTCCCCACACCCACCACTGCTGGCGGTTCACCTCCAACTGTGCAACGCTAAGCGCTGTTCACATCCAACTGTTCAAAACTACAATAGCGAATATTCCAACAATGCAAACCAGCCACAGACTGCACGCAGTGCAGTCAGTGATTTTCATACAGAGCGCTACGTGGCGTTACCAACATAAAAACCTACACAGCCTACCTACAATAGTTACGATTTCGTTTTCCATCCTGTAACCCGAAGGACATAGGGGGGGGGCCTCTCGCTCCTACTTTCATTTCTCGTGACCGGAGAGACTACGGAAATCCGCCTTGTCTGGGAGCCGTGCGCCAGTCAAGGCGACGGGGGCGAGTATTTTGACTGGCTGAACATTAATACGGGCGGTGTGACAGGAACCAGAAGAGGCGCCTGTTGTTAAGACGGCGGCGCTGCGTCAACATCCTCGCGGTCTCGTTTAAACACAGCGCGCGGTGCGCTACACCACTGTCCGCCGCCCTATTCTTTCCCAGTGCAAATTTATTACACACACAACGAGAGCGCTTTGTTGTGTCCGATGGGGTGGCAGGTTTAGATCCAGCTTCATATTTGTATTCTTTACGGCCCAGTAAATTGTCTCGGATAAAATATTTATTGAGTACAAAAATGTTTCGTCTGCTTTTTGTTCGAGTGCTGGAGAGGCAGTCGTCTATTTTAAAATGTTATTATACACAAGGCGGTGGGGGCCCCTGTGTAACGTACAGGAGGAAGAAGACAGGAAGTAGCGTCAAGTTAAAACTGCCCTGTCGAGGGATAGGACAAGTGTTCCTCCGAATATGGACTAAATGTATAACTTTAGGCTCTTCAAACAAAAATCTTTTCCAACCAATGGCATAAATTGTTTAGCACGTGAATTTTTGAACTCTCGATTATGTTCTGTGTATTCTTTAATATGCATTTACAAATTTAGAAGTATAGTCACCAAAAATACTTAATGAATAACTTTTTCCCGGAACTCAAGAATCACCTAGCCTAGCGAATCCACTTGCCGCTGACTCCTCTCAAAAATATTTCAATTTTCTCCACACTCCTGTATGTCTCAGTGGCTTATAATTTTTAATGTATCTACAAAAAAAAGTAATGAAATGTATTTAAACTTTGAGTGCGGTGTAGATGCACTTGGTAATTTTCAAAACTCGCATTAGTTTCTAATAAACACCCATCGCTAGTTGTACCTGGCACATACTACTACAGCACAAGAGGCTTCGATAGTTTACGTTTGCATCAAGCAAACGAATATCCTGTGCATATTTCAATACAAGGAGAATGTATCTAAGTACCACTATAATATAAATCCAGCAACAGTAATGTTGGTACTGTCACACGTTGCAAAAGAAATTTAGTTACCAGCACGTGACATTAAATGTAGATTTTTAGAAATAAGAGTACTGCCATTCGTTTTGCCCTCTGAGGAGCTACGGTAAATTAAATATACGAAAAAAATGAAACACACGTACTCACGTGAACAGAACCCCTCTTATTGAGTAAGAAGTTCGGTCATTTTTTAGATACGAAGTTTTATCCTTTTT
This sequence comes from Schistocerca americana, assembly GCF_021461395.2. Taxonomy (NCBI): domain Eukaryota; kingdom Metazoa; phylum Arthropoda; class Insecta; order Orthoptera; family Acrididae; genus Schistocerca; species Schistocerca americana. Next base: position 507,193,758 of record NC_060124.1, on the reverse strand, counting down.
ATATTTTGTTGTGCTTTTGTCGACTAGTTTCAGGTGTTCCTTTGTGTACCTAGTTAACTGTCTGTCTAGCTTACTGTGTGTGAGCAAAATCAACTTTAACCTTAGAAAAAATGGTAGTACATTTCTTCTTTTTATACTATCGATACTTCAAGACTAATTTCCAGTTCTCGATGAGTTAGCCTTGATTCTGATGTTCCAGACACACATCTGAAAGTCCGCAACAAACGATGACACGAATTTTAGAAATTTATGAACTTTTCAGTTTTATTATTTCTGGTGCACAATATTAAAAATCAGAACTTCTGTTACTAGCTGTAGTAGACGTAGGAGCAGTAGTAACAGTGGTTTGTTCGTCCACAGACCAATTTTATATATAAGAAATCCGAGTTTAATACAAAGAGAATCATAATTACGAGTTAAGTAAATCATTCATTTAGACATATAATTATGTACAGGTCTGGTTTGAGGACTAGGCCTATTTTGTATCATGCTCTTTTTCCAGATGCATACTTGCAAACATATTAGCTTTGAGTGCCAAAACTGATGTTAACACCATTCTTTCATACTTCAATTCAGGTCACTGAATACACTGCACATACGCTACGCAGTAGTTACACACACACAGACCATCAATTGACATCAATACCATAACGATACAACTACATTTACATTTCGACCATCATTTTTCCCATCTGAATGCTTGAAAAACTGAATCAACGCTAACCCTTAATAAATGTGATGTTGAGCTTAGTAGGATTGAAAGGTATTAGTATAATCCATCAAAGATGTTGCGAGTGCAATTTTCCCATAAGACACACTTTACAGTAGACGTATATTGTTGCAATGACAGTGGTGTTTTATTGTTAATTTATGGTACATTGTTTTCGACATTACTTTGATTTTCTAAAGGATACTTGACTGTAGATAAAGCATTATTCAGTCATTTTATGCTCATTGCCTTTTTTAATATTTTGTTTAGATATTCTTTCTGAAATCTAAGTGGATCGTATAGTAAAATTTTCTCCCCTAGTAGAAAATGTTCTGAGTTTTATTTGGTAAATTTAAAGTCTGGCTCCCGTTTGCCCGATCGTGAATAGAGCTGTTTTGTTTAATGGTAATTAGTAATTTTTTTTTCATGTTCATTAATGTACTCGTCCCGTGCACCTTGACTCTTCTACTCTTCAAATAGATACCACGGGCTAGGTTACAATTTGTTTACTATTCTTGTGTTATCCGTGTCCGTGTTTCGTCCATTTTGCACGATAAAGCGATTTCATAGCTAATGACAACACTCTTATCGTGTAGCGTGTCGATAACAGGCACTCTTTTTCCTCTCTTCAATTTACAGTCAATGCTCATCCCTAAATTAGTAGTTGTATACATCGAGTTGGACCATGCATAGTAAAAAACCTGGGGTGTTCAAACGAACTTTTCTGATCTTTTCAAGACCCTACAAGTGTTCCAACATAGATTTTGCTAAATACTACTCGTAATACGTCTAGGATTTTTTCCTTGGCATTCAAATTGGGGATTTATATCCTATGTTTGCATGATATGAGGTGTGGATACTTTAACGCCGTAACCAAATCAGCTTAAGGCCTGCAAGGGTCTGTCCGTAATTACCTGTATCGTACGAAGCGCAGGTATCCCCTCCAGAGTCACTGTTGCAGCTGGTCGCAAGTGGCTTTATTGCCTTCATCGTGACTCACTCAAAGTCCTAAAAAGAGACAAAAAGTGTATACTGCACAAAAAAATCTCTGCAGACTATGCCACAGATCAGTTTTGGCACTCTCTTTTTTGCCACCGAAGGGCGCGTCACTATCCGAACAAAGGGGGCTATCCTCTGGTGGTGGGGTATTCGGGTATGAAGTGCAGGTTAAGTGGAGGGGGAAAGGGAGTGTATTGCTCGCCTTCCCTTGTGGTTACTGTTTACAGTGTATTTCCGCACAAGCCGTCCAACGCGCTACCGAAGATGTATTTGCTTTGTCCTAATCTCTTTTTTTTTTTTCGTTGCCCTGCCTCTCCGGATGACAAAAAGAGGCCGCCTGGTCTGTGTGCGCGGTTTGCTGTTCGGTTGGCCACTGTCTGTTTTGGAGGAGCGCCATATATTACTGCACTCTTTGTTGGGCGCTAGTTCACAGGGGAGAAGAGCGCAGCATCTGCCCCCCTCTACGCGGTCTGAGTGCCCGTGTACGAAGCGCCAATGGGGCACAGCAACGTGGTAATGGCCGCGTGTTGAGGATTATGAAAGCGCCAGGACTCAACGGTGCGACCGAAAACCCACGGGCTTTGATTAAGTGAGGCGTCAGGCAGCGCTGTATAGAGAATGGACTGTGATAGTAGGAGCGAAACTGCACGACGAGAGCGCAAAACGCTATTTTTATTCGCCGTTTGCTTTCCTCAGATTTGTTCAGATTGTCTAGTACGTGCATAGCAACATAATCACAGAACGTCTGTCTTGTCGCTATAGGCTGTCATCAGATGGCACGAATTATCTTCGAACTAGCTACAGACATATCCACGTAGCGATAGCTCAGCAACACTGAATCATGTCTGTGCTGTAAGGGGGAAAAACTTGATACGCTCAAGTCTGTAAAGTCATAGTACCTCATAATGTATTAGATATTCGCGCTATAGCATTTTTAATATAAATGAAGCATTCGATGAGAATGCGGAACAGCAGCCGGATAACGTAGACATCGCGCCACAATATTTCAGCTGACAAACAGGTGAATTTTACACATTACATTCTTCTATTGTGAAATTGTCCGCAGCTCGTGGTCTCGCGGTAGCGTTCTCGCTTCCCGAACACGGGATCCCGGATTCGATTCCCGGCGGGGTCAGGTATTTTCACCTGCCCCTAGATGACTGGGTATTGTTGTGTCGTCTTCGTCATCATCATTCACCCCCATTACGGTCGGAGGAAGGCAACGGCATTTGGACCTCGCCAAGTACGGCGGTGCGGGTCTCCCGTTTCGTTCCCCTATGCTCTGTCAAGATGCGTGGAACTTCATTTCCAATGTGAAAATCAACTGAAGCTGGTTGTCAACTGAAATATCGTGGCGGAAAGTCGGCGTCATCTCGCTCCCACCCCGGTATCCCATCGGATTCTCAGTATGCCAGGAAAACTTCAATAACAACAAATGAATCATTCGCGTAGATGAGTGTGACGTAAATGCATGTAAATGGACGAAAAGATACGATATCATTTGGCTACAGTATCACGGATCAGTCAGCACACTCACTCACAAATGCCAGGTATCTAGGAACATTAGTAGGAACTAGTTAAGTTGTAATGGCCACATACATAAATATCGTTTTAGGAACGCATATACCAGACTGAAATTTTTCGGAAGAATACTTGGTGACGGTAATTCACCGACCAAGCAGATCGCTTAGATATTCCTCGTTTGACCAGTTCTTAAGTAATATTCGCCAATCTGAGACTTTTATCGTGTTGGATTAACGGAAGAAATTCAGAAGATCTGAAGACGAAATGATAACTTCGTCGTGTTTAGAGAAGGTGAATGCGTTCAGAAATCCTTAAAACACCGGAGTAGCAGGCGCTAAGAGAAAAGCATCGTTCATCACGTAGCAATCGAAGAAATATACTACTTCTACCAATTTGCGTACTTTATATTATGGCCACGAAGGAAAAAAATTAAGAAAACTGAACGTATACTTGAATATGGTACAATTAGTGTACGCAAGACTACATTGAACACAATCCGAGATGTACAGGGGTTGGAGGAAATTATGGAAACACAGCTAGAAATGCATGCTTGAACATAATGCACATGTTAGTCAAGCCTGCACGATGCTCTAGTGTTTTGTATAGTTGTGAATGATTATGTCGGAGCTAAGTGAATTCGAAAGTGGCTATTGTTTGTTGTCGTATGGTGGGTGCTTTCGTAACCAAAGTGTTTCAAGAGGCACCATATAGAAGATTTATACCACATAAGGAGAAAGCACAAAAACATTATCCGCTAAAACACAACGCGGACGAAAGTGTGTGTTGAGTGATCGTGAAAGAGAGTCATTGAAGAGGACTGTGATGAAAAATAAAGAGGACAACAGCTGCAAGTCTCTGCAAAACAGAATGTCGCGCTCGCGAACTCTGTCAGCACCAAAACAAGACGAAAGGAAGTCCATAAGCAGGGAACTGCAGAGCAGGCTAGAATTCCAAAACCAGTCAGCAATGATGCAGATATTCGTAACTTGAAAACGTCGTGCCGGAGCAGTAAACGCTGGACTTTGGAGCAACGGAGAAAAGGCGTTCGGTCGGATGAGTCTTGTTTCACACTGTTTCCAACTTTTGGCCGAGTTTACGTCGCAGGAGTGAAACATGTCGGTGGTTCTTCGATGATTTGAGCACCCACACCGTGGTATGGCACCATGGTTACACTGCAAGACTGCATTACTGCCGCGGAATATGTGATCATATTGGCTGACCAAGTTCATCCTATGGTACTACGTTCGTTCCCACCGGTGATGCTGTGTTCCAAGACTACAGCTCCCATCGCCCGGGAGTGGTTTTGTGAGCACAAGGATCAATTCTCACATCTCCCCTGGACACCACAGTCACCAGATCTCGATATTATTGCGCCTTTGCGGTCTTTTTTGGATCGCTATCCACCTCCATCAACATTACCTGAACTTGCTACTATTTTGCAGGAAGAATGGGTTAAGATTCCCCGGAAAACCATACACCACCTGTGTTTATCCATTCTGAGATTGCTGGAAGCTGTTCTGCATGCCAATAGGTTACCTAGAACGCATTAGACTTGGTGAAGTGCTTTGTTTCTGGTATTTCCATGTTTTTGTACACACCGTTATCTAATTATGCATACTGGGCGCTATTAGTAATTTGAAGATGCTTCAGCAATAAAATTGCGATACTGACTGGGTAACGGAATAAAATCCTTCCAAACAAGTCCGCCTATTCTTATCTAAACCTCGTTTATTCAGCTGATTAAATGTAGATAGGTTGGTGTGAATTCGAAATACCTTTCGCCCACTGCGACATCAAGCGCGATCTACAGTGGCAGGTACAGCACCACTATTACAGGCAGTTTTTCGACACTTGCTGCCACCCTCAGGGGCTGGCCAGAGTAAAAGATGTGGAGCACGGGCGACTGCGGCAGCGCTCTTTATGTGCCGGGCTGCGGACTAATCTTAACTGGCCAGTTAGGCGCTAAGCCGGCGGCTGTATGTAGCCCGGGCCATAAAGAATGTTCGCCGCTAGCCGCTCCGATTACCCGCCTAAGCTGCTCCCGTCGTGTTTACCTCGTGTGCTACTGTGCGTCTCGTATACCCGCCGCTCTTCCCGTAAGTGGCCAATATACTAAACACGTTCAGCACACCACGAATCTAATCCAAACCCCTCACTACGGCTACCGACTTTCTAGCCGATTACAGGACCGAATGCATCGTCGTTTTTTCTACGTCGAAATCATTTTCGAAGTCGAAGCCTTGCAAAAAAAAGAAACATAAAAATAAAAATAAAATAAAATAAAATAAAAAGTTCCCGTAGAAAATCCACAATTGCTGGTTATAAAACAGATTTTTTTTTATTTCCCACATTGAATGTTTTAATTTTTTTAAATGTCCCCTTTCGGTTCAACATGAACCATCCTCAGAGCTGTAGATAAAAGTAAAATAACTAATTAACAAATACTCTACGAAATACGAAGCTTTCACTGTACCTCACAATCGAACATCAAATATACCAGAATGTACCTGACTGTATCGATTGCAAAAGTAGCCTGTCCAGTTTATTAGCAAAATTTACATGCTACGTCACAGGATAAAATAGTGGTTTGGTAGAATTTACGTTGTTCGTAGACGCCGCAGGGTAGCTTCCAACACTGACTTACCCCTGCCAAACCACTAGTTTTAATGAAGAGTTTCCAATAAAAGTATTCTCAACAAACAAACAAAAACGATTATTAGTTCAATGTAGTCATACATTTTTCATTCATATGTAATAAGTGTATCAGACGCCTCGTGTTAGCTGTTGCCTTGCAGACTGTATGAACAACGTGGATGCTATCAAATCACTATTTCATCCTATGACGTCGTATATAAATTTTGCTGGTAAGTCGGACGGGTTACTGTTGTAACCGATAGCGTCAGGTACATTCTGTTCAAAAATGTTCAAATGTGTGTGAAATCGTATGGGACTTAACTGCTAAGGTCATCAGTCTCTAAGCTTACACACTACTTGACTTAAATTACCCTAAGGATAAATACACACACCCATGCCCCAGGGAGGACTCGAACCTCCGCCAGGACCAGCCGCACAGTGCATGACTGAAGCGCCTCAGACCGCTCGGCTAATCCCGCGCGGCAATTACATTCTGGTATATTCGATGTTTGGCGGTATGGTATAATAACAACGTTGTGGTTCAAATGGCTCTGAGCACTATGGGACTTAACTACTGTGGTCATCAGTCCCCTAGAACTTAGAACTAATTAAACCTAACTAACCTAAGGACATCACACACATCCATGCCCGAGGCAGGATTCGAACCTGCGACCGTAGTGGTCGCGCGGTTCCAGACTGTAGCGCCTAATCGTAATATCGATGTGCACACCTTATTGCATTTGGCATAAAAACAAATTCTCTGTATGCTTCCCTGAATTGCCGTATTAAATCGTCCAGGTTTGGCTTATAATACCAAAGTTCTTCCAATACAATTACAGCAGCAGAATAATTAATCTTGTTTCCATAAAATGTAATTGCTAACTCATCTTTTCTTTCTTGACTGGTAGGAACAAGGAAGGCCAGGCGTAGGTCGTCCGGGTAATTTCTTATATGGTCCCAGTTGCCATAAAAAAACGCCAACGCAGACATTAGCTGTAAACATTAATCTTTATTCAGAATGTTACTGTTCCCTTGCGTTTACAAAAGGTCATATAAACTCTATTTCTAACAACAAAGGTTAAATATTTCACTTCACTTTGTACTACATCATTCTTAGCCGGTTCATCTCCAGCAATTTGCAAACCGATATAGAAAGGATTCACACCTTGAAATATCTTATTTTTAGCACGACATTGATTCTCCAAATCGGTCCATGATTTAACTTTCGAAATGTCTGCACTTGGGCCGAACGTACGAATATTATAGATTATACGGACCCTTTTTTAGTTAATAACTGGTCACGTATTCGTTTTATTGAAAAATATTTTGAATCTTTTCAGGCTAAGAAACTTATAGTGAAGTCTCTGTCCGAGTGTCATTTGCAGTATAATGGCTGGGCGGGCCGCGTGGTACGCTGGTATAACCAGGCCTTTCGGTCCCAGGTGGTGCGTAAAAATAGTTTCCCGCAAACAACATGTATATCATCCTTTTTGTTCCGAATTCGGATTCGGCGGATATGACCCTCGTATTCATAACGTAATTGTGTTTGAAGAATTTGAGTGGTCTAGGTGGCGTCCGTATGCGGCAATCTTGAAGCGCATAGTTGAAGGACGACCTGTCACTGTTAATGTGAAGAACAAACCAGGCATGGTTATAAAACACCGTGGCTTGGTCATATTTGTGTCTAACGAATTTGCTATAGGTGATGAAGCTTTAATATCACGTCTGGACGTAGTGCATGCTGATTGTCATATTATTCATTGTTTATCTATGAAGGCGGAAGTGGCCACTCCGGCCGGACGTCCGTTTGACACATGCAGCATGTAATGTCTGGAAAACAAACGTATAAAAACGTAGGAAAAACCAAACTGCGATTTTCTCGGCACGACATCTGCGAAACGGACGCCGGAAAGTGACTGGACACTCACTCGGGCCACGAGCTTCCCGTCCAGCTCGGCGGGCGGGTAGAGAGGGGGCATAGCGGCGGGACGTGACCACGCCAGCGCGGCTACACGCCGTGGGAGCGCACTGCGCGCGCGAGCGATCCGTATCATTATGGGGGTTGTCCCTCCGCCCCGTCCGATGGCCGACCGGAATGCGCCGGCTTTTATAGGAGCGCTATTAGTTAGGGACGTAGCTTTCCAGTCCAATTGCCCGGCCATTTGTACGTTTAGCCTTTTCCTAATGATTTAGCGGCTAATGATGGCTGTTATAAAGACATTCTTCGGCGAGGGAGGGCGATGGGTTCCGCCCGGAGCGGCGCGTTCTGGGCGCGGTGTGTGTCTTCTGCGATCCTCCCACTGGAAGGCAGTACGTCTCGTGCCATTACTCGCAGTTAGGCCCCGGCTGTGTTTTGGCGAATTATACTCCCCCTCGCTCCGCCGTACCTGCACGTATCCGGTGCGCTGTGCGCGGGGCATAATTCGATTAATTTCTCCTCCGTTGGCTTTTTCTTCTGCGATCTCCCCTCAGGGTCAAATGTATACCTGCGCAAGTGGCCGGGCTAGATTTTCGATTACAGGGAAGCTGTGCGGTTCGGCTATTACCGGCATTGTCAAACTGTTTATGTGCTCTTACCCTATGATATAACTAACAGCCAATGACTAAAATCGATTAACATCGTCAGATTCTATACAACGGCGAACGGAAACCCTGAACGTGATATTATGTATAGGTTCTTATTCGTGTATTATTATATCTGATGGGGTGCTTCATACGTAGACGTAGACGAAGCTGTACGTGAACAATAAACACCTTATTACAATATACTAAGTATATCACATGGTTTTGTTTTAATCTATACGTTAGTGTCTAGTCCACATGTCATACAGCCAGTACTTTACATAAGTGGTACATCTATTGATTAAAACGAATGTGTATAAGTAAATAAACAGTACCGAATGGTTCAAATGGCTCTGAGCACTATGGGACTTAACTGCTGTGGTCATCAGTCTCCTAGAACTTAGAACTACTTAAACCTAACTAACCTAAGGACTTCACACACACCCGTGCCCGAGGCAGGATTCGAACCGGCGACCGTAGCGGTCGCGCGGTTCCAGACTGTAGCGCCTAGAACCGCTCGGTCACTCCGGCCGGCTAAACAGTACCGTGTAGGTGATAAGGCACATCGTAGCAACACGCAACAGTTTTGGCGAGTATATATATTAAGTGGAATTATGTGGTAATATAGAAATGTGATGCTCCTCTGCAGTCTAATACGGAATTACCATTTGGAAAATCGATCCATATTAAACTACAGCAATGAATTTGGTAAGGGCAAAACTGAATTTAATCATCTGGAGATGGGTATAAGCTAGGGACTAGCTACTTTTTAAATAACCAGGTATGTTCTAAAATAACACACCTAAAAAGTGACTGTTAGCGGAATTACTTCATCTGTTCCCTTTAAAGGCACGCCACGCAGTCAGTAGCATTCATTATGGATAAAATTCATTTAAATAAGTACATTGATAATTATTATTGAGTATTTGTTCTGAAGTGAAATTCTGATATATCTTCTGATTATGAGTCGACTTCCGAAAGCTAAAGATTAATCTGTATGTAGATATGACATTATCGCCTGAAAGAGACACAGTGATTTCGTACACCATCTCCCCCAATAAATAGATGATTGTGTATGTAGACTATAAACTTTTGAAAAAGATGATGACAATCCTGTGAATTATTCCAGTTTCTAACATAAAAATAGTTGCCATAGAATGGGAAACTGATGTTTCAATTTGCTTTCTCTCGTGTACAAAGAATAGTAACTGCTGATTGCAATACCACCAGCACGAAAAAAATATTAGATTTACTTCAAGTGTTGTGGAAGTAAGTTGATCAAGTGAACTTGTTTTCACTTTCAAAACACTGATCCTACATAATGCTCCTGCAGATCACCCTAGTGCCGACTGAGAAACGTATAATATAATGTAATTCATTTCTGCATGTTTCATTTTCGACAGGTTTGCAGTAGGAGTGAAAAATGTGCGTGATAAACCACTTCGCGTTTCAAATATATGTAGAAATACTTTCTTGTGTCTGATTCTTTGTGTTATATGTAGGAACTGTACGCAGTAGTTGTTTATTTTAACTTTTTAACCGAATTCTGGGGATTGTGTTGTGACTTGTTGAATAACCGAATAGCTGTAGATTGCATGATGCCACAGAACACGAAAAAAAATTTCCATTCGACATCGAACTAAAACCACACAAACATGTCTTACTAGCAACAGTAGTTTAGAGAAACTAGCTAAAGAAGTGACAGATCACAAGTGGACCTCTATCTTTTATGGTATTATTAACATTGTCAAAATATGCACATTGTGAGCACTTGGCCATCCTGGGTTTCGTAATTTTTTCTGTTTCTGTGGGTGAAGTGAGATGTTTCTCCGAAGCTGAGTTAGGGAAACAACCTCACATATCTGACAATCGCCTAGACTGGCGTGTAGAAAGAGATAATATACAAATCTAGAGTTACCATTGAATGAGACTGGCATTCGCTAACTGATAATTTCGATCCTGATGCAAAATCTCACTATGTAAGTCCACGACGATGTCACATAAAAAAGGATCATTTAGTATGGTTCCTGTTGATTCATTATGATTATAAAGGGGTGTGCTGACGGTGATGTATATATTCGATAGCCGAAGAATAAATATTTACTTTCTCAGCAACAAACATGTATGCAAACATCCCAAAATATCGCTGCGAGCAGTCCGACGGGTGTGTTCCTTAGCAAAAGAGTGCTCCTCTCTGAAGAAATAAGAAATTCGCAATTTCCGCTCATTAAACGAACTCCGGAAATGCCAAGGAAAAGGGAACATCTGAGAATTAATTTTCCGAAGTTATTAATGTTTTTACTTGTAATACGATTTAATCACGGAAGATTACAAATTTCTTTGGGGTCGGGGAGATGGAAGCGCGAGAAGGGGGGGGGGGGGGGGAACTATATGGACTGGCAGAAAAGAAAACGCTCTTTTAAGACCAGGCAAGACGGCAAAAATGTTATTAATTATGAGACGAGAATGAACAGTGGGGATCTGTATACTTGTACGCGGAGAATGTCTAAGATATGAAATACTCATTTATTTCCGAGGGATGGAAGTTAATTAATTAAAAAGACATGCGTCTCCGGCCGCCCCCCCTTTTTAGCGCGGATTCCGCCCTTTGTTTTTAATTCCGCGGATTTTACGTCATTTCTTTCCCGGGCCTGCCGCCTCTGCGTTCCGCCCCTCACTCCCGCAGTTCAACCCTTCACGGGGGGTGTTTATCTTGTAGACGTTTAATAAAGCCGCATTAGTAGCCTCTGCGCGGAGACTTAGCAGTGTTTCCCGCGGTCACGGGTTTTGTCGGTTCCCACGACCCATCAACCATGTACGCCTGTGCACTGCACGTCACAAGAGCCAACACGTGGGCAGTGAAACTCTTGAAAATATCCATAAATAAACAAGAAAATACCATACTATCTGGGAAGAAATATGAAGGCTGATTTGGTGCGTGATACTTGAAAATAATCAAGGTCTCGCATGAAATGCTTGTGGAAATCCTTAGTGCGATATTATTTTACGAATCAGGAAGTTGGATGTAGGATAGGTCGACAGGCTTCTTGTTACTATCAGATATGGTCGTTTCTGCTAAAATAATTTCATTTTTTGTTTAATGCGATTGCAGTTTTGGGTGTCACTCATCTTGAAACAGAAATCTATAATGTGGGCCTAAATGTGCACTCAGGCATAATTCCAAGACAGCACCAATGGTATAGACTTCTGTATGTAGGCTGTTTAGGTTTTTTTTTATTGGTAACGCCACGTAGCGCTCTGTATGAATATCACTGGCTGTGCTGTGTGCAGTCTGTGGCTGGGTGGCTTTGTTGGAATTTGCTATTGTAGCGTTGGGCAGTTGGCTGTTAACAGCGCGTAGCGTTGCGCAGTTGGAGGTGAGCCGCCAGCAGTGTTGGATGTGGGGAGTGAGATGGCGGAGTTTTGAGAGCGGATGATCTGGACAGAGACAGTAAATTTGTAAGACTGGATGTCATGAACTGACTTTTGAACACTATTAAGGTAAATACATTGTTTGTTCTCTATCAAAATCTTTCATTTGTTAACTATGCCTATCAGTAGTTAGTGCCTTCAGTACTTAGAGTCTTTTATTTAGCTGGCAGTATTGGCGCTCGCTGTATTGCAGTAGTTCGAGTAACGAAGATTTTTGTGAGGTAAGAATTCATGAAAGGTATAGGTTATTGTCTTCAGGGCCATTCTTTTGTAGGGATTACTGAAAGTCAGATTGCGTTGAGCTAAAAATATTGTGTGTCACTTTAGTGAATGTCTGAGTACGTTCAGTTTTGCTCAGCTGTTTGAAAATCAAATAACATAAGATATTTATCAGCACAGTAATTCATTAACTTTTCTAAGGGGACGTTACACTTCATACAATACACACTTGGACATAAGCTCAAATAAATACCACGACAGTAACACATTCCCTCTCGTTCGTATCGTCCTGTTTAACAATTAGATATGAAATGTCTTTTTTTGTGTGTTTGTGTAATTGTACGATGTAGACACTGTTCGTATTCGCTTGGAGTTTTGAACAGCGGCTGTATTTAAAGCTGTGTGCATATTTGTGTTTCAGACGAATGGCTGAAGATGAGTAACACTCGAAATTCCTGTCGCAATAAATAAAATATATTTGACAGCCCTAAGTGGGGAACAGCATTATCTACTCATTGTCTAGACTTTCTTTTGTCTCTTTACTCAGCAAAATTCGAATTTTTTTTTTGAACGAAATAGCTCCTCCAATGCCAAACAAAGTTTTCGTGTCATCTCTAAACTTTGATGTATCGTTAAGCGAAAAAATTTTCCCCTGTTATTGCTGTTTCTTAGTGCTAGTAAGAGACATCTCAGACCAGTAGATTTTCATTTCCTGCTGCAACAACGAGATCTTTCGCCTTAACGATTTTCGTCTCCACTTTCTTGTTATGTCCAAATACCAATGTCCATCCATTGCGCGAATCTATCTGTTTTTGTTATTCGCTCTAATCCCGAAAGTTCCTCAATGCTCCACAAGAAAGCATACTCGCCATCCATCAGTCATACAGAGAATTACTTATCGAAGCAAAACCTCACCGACGTACTCGGATAACACAACACAGTCTTATAACAGATCTAGTGGTAATTGTATTACAATGTGATATCACACTGTAATATGATTTGTACCATATCTGCTGTAAGACTGTGTTATGTTACCTGAGTATTTCGGTGAGGTTTTGCTTCGATAAGCAGTTCGGTGGAGGTCTGGTTTTACAATAAACCTCTAAGTTCGAAACTGGTCACCGGAATGAAATAAATGTAACTGTGACAGAAATTTTAAATAAGGAACTATCAATCTTGTACATAAACAGGCCATTCAAGTTTTCTAACATCCTCCAACCACCTTCTATTAGATCATCGTCTCTGTTGTTCGCTATTAGAATCCAGCAATTAAGTTTCCTTCCATATACTATCCATTCGCGTAACTACATGTGTCCCCCACAATTTCATTTTATTATAATTACTTCCTCTGCAGTCTGTTCGAGATCCAGATCTGAGTAAAATGCGACATTATTAGAGGTTAAAAGATATAACGATTCGTAATGCTTGACGATGACTGTAGTTGTACGAAACACGTTTTAACTTCTTTTGTTAATGTAGTGGCTTCTGGCTCTGCAAATTCAATTACTATCAAGTCCGCCTTAGTATTTAGTCACTCCTAAGCCCACCCATCAGACTCAAAGTAATGGCACATTTAAAACGAGCACCCGTGTCCTCAAACCAAACAAAAAATATGGTTCAAATGGCTCTGAGCACTATGGGACTTAACATCTGTGGTCATCAGTCCCCTAGAACTTAGAACTACTTAAACCGAACTAACCTAAGGACATCACACACATCCATGCCCGAGGCAGGATTCGAACCTGCGACCGTAGCGGTCACGCGGTTCCAGACTGAAGCGCCTAGAACCGCACGGCCACACCGGTCGGCTCAAACCAAACAGCACCATTCTCACGACGCACCTAAAAAATAATAAAAAAGATGGATGTATAGAAGCATCTGTACACTAGTGTCACCAAATTTCCAATCGAGCGTTCTGTACACTTCTGCAACTAAATACTCGTACAAATAGACTCCGGAAGTCATTATAAGGTATGGCAAAAGGTATCTTGTACCTCAGTTAGTCATTGCAAGTCCTGTTCTACTTGGAAATGGAGCAAACCAAAAACTATTGTGTGTATGCTTCCGTACTATATTCCGTTCTTTATTCGCGACCCTTACTCGAGATGTATGTTGGTGGCTGTAGGATCATTCTGCCGTCTGACGCAAATGCCGGTTCTCTAATCCTCCTCACTAACGTTTGACGAAAAAAGTGTCCTTTTCCCTCAGGGAATGCCCATTTGAGGTCATAGAGCATTAGCGTCACACTCAGCGAAAAAACGTATCGGCCTTGAAATCATGATTTAAGACATGAAATGGAGCCTGTCCAAGTTTTTGCATGAAACAAAATGAAACTGCGATCAGTTGCCATTATGCGTAACACATGGAGTTAGAGAAAGTTCAAAGTGCTGCTTCTATTTCGGCTTGGCATGCACGCCTCGTGGAAAGCCTGTTACGACTCGTAAAGCTGTAGGGTTGCCGATCTGTCAGAAGACTTTACAAGCTCTAGAACCCATTGCGTGATGCCTTTAGCGAGATCGTGTCTGCGGGTTTGTACAAGAGGGGGCGGTGTGGCAGGGAGTGACGGGCAGGGGCCTCGAGGAGCGGAGCTGCGTCATACAGGCTGCATAAGTCATGGCGGGCTGTTTGCGAATTCGCTGCGTGCCGCTTGATTGGCCGGCGTCCACAGTGCCGTGGCGTGCGCGCCGGCCGACTGTGGACGCATTAAAATGCTCGCCGTGCCGCAATCGATGTGGCGCGTGCGCGAGATTACAAGCGACTGCGAGAAACGGCCGGAAACGCAAACTGCTCCGACTTCTGTGTTCCCGCGGCGCAACAGCTGCCCGGCACGCGGATTTCCCAAACGGCGCAGTACGCCGCGGCGAGAAAGCACTTGTTATTCTACCACTGCGGAATGGATTCCAAATCCGGCAGGCCGAGGTCCTCTCGCTCCCACAGAGCTGCCACGACTCAGATTCGAGAACATTCGCCTAGACAGCCGTCGCCCGCGACATGCAAGATCGATGCGGACTCTGTAGGAGTTTTCGAGTTGAGGCATCGACAGTGTGTCGTGGAGCCCAGTACCAAGACGGTTCAGATGATTCAAATGGCTCTGAGCACTATGGGACTCAACTTCTGAGGTCATCAGTCCCCCAGAACTTAGAACTACTTAAACCTAACTAACCTAAGGACATCACACACATCCATGCCCGAGGTAGGATTCGAACCTGCGACCGTAGCGGTCGCGCGGTTCCAGACTGAAGCGCCTAGAACCGCTCGGCCACCACGGCCGGCCCGAGATCGCGAATGAGCCTGGAAGTAAGCGCTTACTCTTGGCGACCAAAAACTGCGACACACGATGGCACTCACACAACGAGGTCGTGGAGACGGTGTTTCGCCGTGGCTTTCTGACTTGTTTACCCGACGTTTGAAATAGGTAATCATACAGGACTCGAAACGAATATTGCTACGAATGAGGGCGATCCTTGGAAAAAGGAGGAGTTAAAGGCTGTGTCGCCACTAGCATCAGCATTTTAGGCTCTTACGCCTGTTCCTGTACTGGCATCTTTTTCCAGGGAAGGTGCTGTATTCGACGACTGGCCGGTTTGTATTGTGAAGCTGTTTTGGCTGTCCTACTTTGAGACATGCGTAGTAAGTGCTGCGGCGAGTTGTTCCTTTCTTTTCTAACCAGTCTCACTGGTTTGATGCAGACATTGCATGTCATGGTCACCACTTGTGTAGTATTCCTTTTTATTTATTTTGATTGCACTTATCAGAAGACTGTTTCAGTCTTCTTCTTGAATACTGCCGGACGGTGTGGCCGAGCGGTTCTAGGCGCTTCAGTCTGGAACCGCGTGACCGCTGCGGTCGCAGGTTCGAATCCTGCCTCGGGCATGGGTGTGTGTGATGTCCTTAGGTTAGTTAGGTTTAAGTAGTTCTAAGTTCTAGGGGACTGATGACCATAGAAGTTAAGTCCCATAGTGCTCAGAGGCATTTGAACCATTTGTTCTTGAATACTTCCCTTCATTACTTTACGACAGGAGATTACAAAATGCTTTAACAGGTGATATCAACAGAAACTTCATAAATAATTACAAAAATGGCTTGGCTCTAAGCACTATGGGTCTTAACATGCGAGGTCATCAGTCCCCTAGAACTTAGAACTACTTAAAACTAACTAACCTAAGGACATCGCACACATCCTTGCCCGAGGCACGATTCGACCCTGCGACCGTAGGAGCAGCGCGGTTCCGGACTGAAGCGCCTAGAACCGCTCGGCCACATCGGCCGACAAATAATTACATGTTGAATAAAGTTTACATGTTTAATAAAGTGTGTGCACGCCGTATTTTGTAACTAAATTACGTTTCTTTCACGTTGTTCAGTAATTGTTGCCCTGTAGACCGCTGCGAGCCATACATTTTATAAAATCCATTGGCAGTCGCCTTCAAACAATGTACAAAATGATTCAAATGGCTCTGAGCACTATGCGACTTAACTTCTCAGGTCATGAGTCGCCTAGAACTTAGAACTAATTAAACCTAACTAACCTAACGACATCACACACATCCACGCCCGAGGCAGGATTCGAACCTGCGACCGTACGGTCGCTCGGCTCCAGACTGTGGCGCCTAGAACCGCACGGCCACTCCGGCCGGCAAACAACGTACAAAAGCAGTTAGTAAACACAGTAATTACCCAACGCCTCGTATTTCAAGAAGGTGTCTTGTTGACAAAAATCGATGGAAGATTCCGGGTGAGGGAATATGAGAAACGTACAGGAAGCGGTGGCAAACAACGACGAGGTATTTCTCAAGGAGGAGGCACGCGATGCGAAGAAGCCGACTTCGTACTACCGGAAGGGAAAGAGAGGGGCAGAGAGGGAGAGATACGGTGTGGGAGCTGTACAGTAATTAAACAACAGATCCACGCCGAGAGTTATACTCTTGTTAACACAAGACTTATGTTCCTCACCACTGTATATACACGACGCTTGTATAAACCCGTATGATGTATGCCGGGAGGCGCGGCGGAGGGGGTGTATTACTGCTGTAAATATCGTCAACAGCCGGGGAAAGGCGCTGCGCTCTTCATTTGCGAGACTTGGAGGAAGAACAAGGAGGAGGAGTCGGTGGGCGGTGGTAAGCGGGGGAGTAAGGGCGGGGGAGGTGGTAGAGGAGTAGGAGGACAGGATGAGGAAGCGCAGGAGAGTCGCGCCGCAGACCGGGGCTTAATTCGGATCGCGGCGACTGTTTATGGCGGAATCCGGGAGATGGTGGCGTCGATTGGGCCGCGAGCCTGGCGTATTTCCTGCGGTTCCGGCCGCGAGTAATGGGCCCAGATGTCTATCGCGGCCACGGCGCGCCGTAAGATTCCCGGACGATTCAATATTTCCTAATTGTATTGTTCGGCGGTGCGGAGCGTGGCGCATAACTCTGCCGCCTGCACGTGCTCTGGGAGGTCCTGGACGCCTTCATTAACGGAGAACACTGGCTGCCGCTGCAGCCGGGGCACGACTGTAGAAATTAAACGGCGACCCGGCTGCACATAGCTCATCCGTCGCTGCGTTCTGTTGCAGGGGTCAGCCTCGCGAGCAGCGCACTGCTCGGATATCCCGCCGGGGCTATTATTAGCTGCTGTTACACTGCCGTGATAGCAACAACAGCCGGACAGCTACAGTGCTTGTCACGGATACCTTACAATTTGGCACTTGCCGTGGCAATACGCGAGCTTCCGCTTTTCTGGCTATGTGAACGAGTCGTCACGTTACCTCCGTGTTCTTGAAATTCTGAGTACCGTACAAGTAAGAATGTCTACACAAAATGCCCATGATTAAAATAGCCTCTCGTAATGCGTAAATAGTAACCCGTGAATGCTTTCATTTAACGCTGTCTGATTTTATTTTAAGAATAATTTAACACAAAAATGGGGCAAATGGCTCTGAGCACTATGGGACTTAACTTCTGAGGTCGTCAGTCCCCTAGAACTACTTAAACCTAACTGACCTAAGGACATCACACACATCTATGCCCGAGTCAGGATTCGAACCTGCGACCGTAGCGGTCGCGCGGTTCCAGACTGTAGCGCCTAGAGCCGCTCGGCCACCTCGACCAGCTATAATTTAACACAGACATCACCACTTTCCGCGACACTTAATCTAAGAACGTAAAGCTTAAATATTCCTGAACGATCCAGTTTGCTAGTAACAAGTTCATCACTTGACTTACGAAATGATTAAATGCCCCATTTTGCATATGAAGCATGTGCAGTGAGCATAGATGACTGACATATATGACCTAAATACTTTGCCATACAAAGATTGAAAAACTGAATAATAGAATAAACACTGCACGGATCGTGAGACATCGTTAGGTGCCACGAAGATCTCGATGCAGACTTACGTTCATAAACCAGAAATGTTGATTCGAACGCGCTACTAATAAAGTTGCTGAATAGAAGACTTCCGATAATGCAAGCAACTCTCAAAGAGTAAACACTTTTGCTGAAGGGAAATAATTATGGTAGACTCTGTAGTATAATTCGCTTTGTAAAGTCCTTGAGCACAAAACATAATAAATACAATCACGAAGTTTCAGCTATCAGTTTCATAGTGACAAAGATACGAAAATAAATTCAGAGAGATCGTTTTCGAGCTACAGAGTATTTCAGCTCAAAAACAGAGCTAATATGGTACATGGAAGAACACAGTTTTTTTTCTGCCTGAACCTCGTGGCATTCTGTACCACTGAGCAACAAAGAATTTACCCACAAAATATTCAAAAGACTTCCAGTGTATCAAGAATCGTTAAATGAACGAGGAAGAGATTCATATACTTCGCCAATGATTTGGGTAGCCGGCCGCGGTGGCAGAGCGGTTCTAGGCGTTTCAGTCCGGAACCGCGCGACTGCTACGACCGCAGGTTCGAATCCTGCCTCGGGCATGGATGTGTGTGATGTCCTTAGGTTAGTTAGGTTTAAGTGGTTCTAAGTTCTACGGGACTGATGACCTCAGATGATAAGTCCCATAGTGCTCATAGCCATTTGAACCATTTCTCCTGGTGTAAAACCTATTGAAGCCCTCAGGGTCGTTATCGGGTGCCATCACTGCGTACGGAAATCAGCGACCCATTTGAACCATTCTGATTTGGATGTGAGGTATAAACAGACCGAATGTTGGCCCACGTAAATCGACACTGTATACCACACAGCGCAGAGAATATTGAATCCTATCACTCGTAATGTCTCAGTACAGAAGTGAATTCTTTGTGCCGAAATAATACGCTAAGCTGCGTTATGCTGTGTTTTACGCCATCTCGTAACTCGTAACCAGAGAATGCAGCAAGGATGTCTCACTGAAAATTTGCACATACAAACCCCAACAGCAATCGACAGCCAACCTCTCCGTCTACATACGACCTGGCAAGACACAGATTAAGAACAAGAAGCGGCTCTTTGTTCTCATTTGAACACTGACCACCCGGCTCCAATCCAGGCAATGCTGAGCTATTACTGGCCGATTCATTGGTCGCCAAAGAACGTCGCTCAAACTACCCATCCCAATTGAGCAAAAGCTGTCTGCATCGTAAAAGGTGACCGAGAATTAGCAAACACTGAAAATAGTAAAAGCTGAAGATCGATATATGTGACAAGAAACTGTCAACGCTTTTATTAGACCTATATTTTGACCACTGTTTAAGTGGGCTCCATCAGGATGGTGTATTTCTTGCTTTTCACACTAACCTGAAGAAACCAACAGTGGATGAAACGTTGATCTATACAGGAAAACAACGACATGGTCACATATCCGGAAAGATTCTGTTGAATATTTGTTTCGCAACACAACAGATGTAGTGATATCCGTTTGACATCCAATCTAGATCTATAAGAAGCGTTTGAAAGACAGCTCACTGAGCGTCTTCGCTCAGTAGAGATATTATGTGACGTTGGTAGAACTGTAGCACAGTACGTCCATAACGTGGTTCGGCAGTTAAATATGTGTCATACAAGAAATCTAAAAATGAATTGTACGACCTTTTTCTGTCAGATATCACTTCTTCGTTCTCTGTCATTGGATTGTATATGTGGAAAATCCCATGTTGAAAGCCTCTGGTGGGTACTCTGTCTGCTCTGTTCTTACCTGCTACTTGAGCGATCAACTTGTTATGCACTGTTCCGTACTAGATGTCATCGTACTATCAGGATATCTAATATACTGCGTGGTATATACTATCATACACCTGAGGAAGTACTTGCAACAGTAATGACTTCGTGCTACTTGCTACGGGGTCCGATGACGGAATTTAGCGACTCCGAAACCGCTCTAATTTTAATCTATGATCCCAAACGCAGCTGTTCAAGAGGGGTAAACAACGTGATTAGAGAGAGGTGAAAAATAATGCATCAAAGAAAGTCCAGTCCATCTTCCGAAAGACGCCCATAACGCATGACAAGATATCGTGAGTTGTGTTTTCCTATTGTAACAGGATACTACTGAGTTTGTTCACAAACCATAGAGACCTAACAGAGAGCAAAGTATATTTGAGGGCAGAAGTTAAGACACACTTTACCATGCAGAAACAGTAGTGATGAAATGGGAAAAATGGTCTCTGCAGAAGCCTGAACAGGAATGCAGCACACGGTTACTGGCACCAAGGTTGAATGTACATGTAATATTTCTGGTAGTGATAATTCTCTGCTGTTTCTACTTGCTGGAAGTCATGTCTTAACAAAAATGACAGAGGACAACGCCGTCAGTTTCACAGTCGCCCGCTATATATCAGGAGTTATCTTCCGGTAAACACGCAGTGGCACCTGTTTACTAAATGTGCCCAGCCTTAAAGCCGGAATATTCTCTCTTCAAACAGCATCGCGGCATTGCATCACGGCGCCTTACGTAAGATAAGGCGAGGGCGGTGGGGGCCAATTACTTACGCACGCCGCGTACGTGTATCGAACTGCACGAGAACCTCCAGGTCTCCATTCACTGGTTGCTGGCCAGCTCCGATTTTCCAGACGTAACCGCAGTGGCAGGTGGAGAGGGAGAGGTTGGCTTTACAGTAAGGGGTCGCCGAAGCAGGAGGAGGAAGAGGAAAACGAGATTGGCTGCAATTCATTTTTATCTGGCCCACTTAGGGGCGCCACAATTTGCTTGCGGCCCCGCTCAGCATTCTGATGTAAAGCATCCAATTACACAAATACGACTGTTGCGGAGTATTACGTCATAAAGCACGCAGTTGCGTGGCTGCGGTCGAGTCACGCAGGGTCCGAGGAGGGTCGCCAATGCAGCCACCGAAAACCTACAGAAGCAGACGTCCTGCAGACGCCTCTGAGGGTAACGTGCCAGCAGTGTGTTATGTTGCCCGAGGTAAACAAAGCTACGTGCTTCACAAGACCCAATTCTTAATTCAGTGTGACTGATTACCCTCTGCTGCCTTACTACTTATAATCGGACTTCAATTCGAACATCACACCGTCTCAATCATTTCCGATGTTGGAAAGAGCTTTAGAGCGATCGAAATGTTCTTGACGGATTTGTTACTAGTCCATACTCGAAGTCATCGAGTTGTCATTGACCAGCCTACTCTACTGTGACGTCCAGTGGACAATTCAGCCCTATATAGGGATGTCTGGATACTTTTGATCAGACATTGTATTTCTTATTAAGATTCACCCTGCCCCTGTTTGAAAAGAACAGCGTCTCTGTAATGGGCAGGATCTCAAATAGCCCACTCTCTTTCTCGGAGTAGAGGATGAAAGGGAAGAGGAAAGGGGAGGGGAGGGATCTGAACTCGATGACGAGTAATCAGAATCAGTATCTTTTCATGAGCTATTAAATTTCGTCAGTATGGACAGTGCTGAAACTTTGCTGATCGATCGTCTCCAGCCTGAGACAGGCAATTACATTTCGTTGTGTTTTCTTACGTTGCTCAAATTTTCAGTGCATTTTTAGTTGATGTGGACATTAGGTTGCTAAATAAACTTGCATAAAACTTCATTACCAGTGTAAGAACATACGGTTATCGTGCCTATTTATTTGCAGTAGGAATTAAAATTCATGGGGCAGAACTAAAAACTTTGATATTTGATGATGACATCTAATTCTATCAGAGACAGCAAAGGACCTGGAGGGGCAGCTGAACGGAATGGATAGTGTCTTGAAAGGAGGATATAAGATGAACATCAACGATAGCAAAACTGGGATAATGGAATGTAGTCGAATTAAATCAGGTGATGCTGAGGGAATTAAATTAGGAAATGAGACACTTTAAGTAGTAGATGAGTTTTGCTATCTGGGGAGGGAAATAACTGATGATGGTCGAAGTAGACAGGATATAAAATGTAGACTGTCTCTGGCAAGGAAAGCGTTTCTGAAGAGGAGGCATTTGTTAACATCAATGATAGATTTGTCAGGAAGTCTTTTCTGAAAGTTTTTGTATGGAGTGTACCCATATATGGAAGCGAAACATGGACGATAAATAGTGTAGACAAGAAGAGAATAGAAGCTTTTGAAATGTGGTGCTACAGAAGAATCCTGAAGACTAGATGGGTAGATCACGTAACTAATGAGGAAGTACTGAATAGAATTGGGGAGAAGAGGAATCGATGGCGCAAGCTGACTAAAAGAAGGGATCGGTTGCTAGGACACGTTCTGAGGCATCAAGGGCTCACCAATTCAGTATTGGAGGGCAGCGTTCCGGGCGGTGTGGCAGAGCGGTTCTAGGCGCTACAGTCTGGAACCGCGCGATCGCTACGGTTGCAGGTTCGAATCCTGCCTCGGGCATGGATGTGTGTGATGTCCTTAGGTTCGTTAGGTTCATGTAGTTCTAAATTCTAGAGGACTGATGACCTCAGCAGTTCAGTCCCATAGTGCTCAGAGCCATTTGAACCATTTGGAGGGGAGCGTGGAGGGTACAAATCGTAGAAGGAGAGCAAGAGATGAATACACTAAGCAGATTCAGAAGGATGTAGGTTGCAGTAGTTCCTCGGAAATGAAGAAGCTTGCACACGATAGAGTAGCATGGAGAGCTGCATCAGACCAGTCTCTGGACTGATGACGGCAACAACAACATGCCTGTTTATAGTACAGTGCGCTAAACTGATGATACAAGTGTTTATGAGACACACGGAGAGAACGTATTTTTATTGAAAACGACGCACTTTTCGTTGCAGTTAGTGATGTTGTTTAATATGGTTCAAATGGCTCTGAGCACTATGGGACTTAACTTCTGTGGTCAACAGTCCCCTAGAACTTAGAACTACTTAAACCTAACTAACCTAAGGACATCACACACATCCATGCCCGAGGCAGGAATCGAACCTGCGACCGTAGCGGTCACGCGGTTCTAGACTGAAGCGCCTTTAACCGCACGGCCACACCGGCCGGCTGTTGTTTAATACAGCCAGCACGGTAGCTCAGCGTGTTCGGCCAGAGGGCTGCGTGCTCTCTGTAATAAAAATAAAAAAAACTGAGTCAAGGCATCAACGATCAACTTGAACGGATGTCTTGTGACGTCCGCCCAGACCAAACGCAACGAATTATATCGAAGAAAATGGAAAAATACCAAGATAGCAACGAAGGTTAGCAATCTAATGAACATTATCGGTCCAGTCGTCACAGAGAAATCGTCAGCCTTGGACAGAGAGCTTCGTCTGATAAGAATCCTCCATATACTTCAATCCTTACGCGATCTTTTCGTACATATTCACGTGGTGAAGTACAAAATGAATACTCACTGACTCAGTCGGTTTGTACTTGGATGTATTTGGAATTGGTGAGGGGGGGGGGGGGAGGGGATTTTCCGTGGAGTATCCAGTACATGTTACCGGAATCGTAGTATAGCCAGCCGCCGTGTCCGGAACAGCAGCCTCGTACGTACAGTGCCTCCCTTAGGGGAAGGCACATGACACTACTAGCAGTTTGACTTGTTTCCCAGGCTTTTGTTTCCGCCACGGGGTGCCGGCAGAAAGCAGAAAGACATGACCGCGACTTTACAGCCCGCAGACACGGTAGCCGCGGCACGGAGAGACACGGAGACGGATGGGTGGCCGGTGGCGGATGTGCGCACGCGCACTGCGCATCGGTCGCGACAGCTGGCGCGCGGCAGCTCGGGCCTAAACGCTTTTAATGCCGGCCATAACTCTACATTATCGCGCCGGCGGCCAAGGAGAGCGGTACGCTTGTACGGACGGAACTGAACTGGCAGGCCCCGCTGCCGTTTAAACTCGAATTAAAACCTGATGAGGCCCGATGGTTGGGCCACCGCTGCTGTCGGTAATTTACTTCTACCGCTACCCCACATTTCTTCCGTTGCACTGTTACCTGTCTCTGTACTGCGTAATGCACGAGGCGGAATAAATAGAGCCGGAGTTCGACAGAGTTGTGTGCGCGCACACGGGAGGTAAAAATGAGCTATTCGTCCCGCATATCCTCCCACCCATTGAAAGTATCTAATCGTCCTTCCCGTAGAATGAATATTATCTACTTATCACATTATTAACTGTTGTATTTCAGGAAATAGAACAATTTTTACTGCTTCAGCCACTTTTACTAATATGTGTTAGCACGAGGCGTTAGCATGTACCGAAATGTAACTCGGTACAGAAGGATTCATTAATTTCAGCGTATACTTTCTGTACAGTGCTACTCTATCCTCTGCAAGCTTCTTCATCTCCCAGTACGTACTGCAGCCTACATCCCTCTGAATCTGCTTTGTGTTTTCATCTCTTGGTCTCCCTCTACGATTTTTACCCTCCAAGTTGCCCTCCAATACTAAATTTTGTGATCCCTTGATGCCTCAGAACATGTCCTACCAACCGATCCCTTCTTCTAGTCAAGTTGTGCCACAAACTCCTCTTCTCCCCAATCCTATTCAGTATTTCCTCATTCGTTATGTGATCTGCCCATCTAATCTTCAGCATTCTTCTGTAGCACCACATTTCGAAAGCTTCTATTCTCTTCTTGTCCAATGTAACTTCAATATACCTGATGATGCTGCACGCTGCCGAAACGCCTCTATCAATAAATAATAGTAAAAAGTGACTGAAGCAGAAAAAAATATTTCATAAATTTATAACATAGTCGCTGAACTAAACAACTTCCATACAACATGGTTAAATTTAAGATTAATTTTCAAATCAAATTACTTTTTTTAGCATTTTCTTTTCGCTAAGCTACTGTGTGGTGTTGAATATATTCCTCACATCTGAAATCTGTTTTTCCTCTCCATCCCTTTCTCTCTCTAAACGGTTTTTTGATATCTACTTCTCAAAAAAGGCATCTTCCAGGCTTCTCGTAGTACTTCTTGGTAATGGCTCTGAGCACTATGGGACTTAACATCTGTGGTCATCAGTCCCCTAGAACTTAGAACTACTTAAACCTAACCAACCTAAGGACATGACACCCATCCATGCCCGAGGCAGGATTCGAACCTGCGACCACAGCAGTCGCGCGGTTCCGGACTGAGCGCCTAGAACCGCTAGACCACCGCGGCCGGCACTTCTTGAAGTATACGCATCTGTTTTACTCCTGCCCGTCGTCTGATATCGTCCATCTCCTTACAGCACGTTTTTTATTTTCTCCTTCGTCGACAGACCATCCAGTCCCCTGGCCGTGTGTCTTCCCCATCTCCAATTCATTTTCAGTACAGCATAATTGTGTGTTTCACTATGTATTTGTTTACCGATCTCTCCAAGCAGTTCCCAATATATATATACCTAGTGCTCGATGAGTACCCTTCCTTTTTTTGACGATTTTCACATTAAAAATCCATGTCTCACTGCTAATGCACACTAATTGTAAACTCCAGATTCGTCGTCTGTTGTAATACGCCTGTTGCCTTTGATGAAGCGATTTGGCTATAAATGTCTGACGCAGTGCGGAGAGATTCTTATTTTTACATTTCGTGTGTAGAAGATGTGTTGAAACGCAGTGTTTGTTAAATGATTGACAACTGTATCAGTTAGCTGAGAATTCTGTCGGTCCATATCGAGGGACGCGATAGAAATTGCATTGTGCTGGTCCACTTTATAGCTCCCGTTGTAAATACATCGATACACCTGTAGTCCTGTACAATACCCATTAAAGACGCAGTCCAGCTGTATGATGAAGTTAAAAACAGCTATGATGATAGTCAAATAACCCATAAATTTTCGTCGAATGGTAAACGCGCAGTATAATCGCAGAACTTTCGGCAGCAAAGCCGTAACGTTACTCTTGAGCGGTAGATACATTTTCCTTCGTGCACCGTCACTGGAAATAGCAGCCAATCGTATAACGGTATTCTGAGTGTGATGAATATTGCATTAAATCATTATTACCTTATTTTGAATCATTTTAGTCGAATTCACGATTGCCTGCAGTAACGGTTTATGTGAGCCTATTTTCGGTATCGTGTTTCACGAACGCAAGGCACCCATTACGTGGTATATCGTACGGCAAAGAGGACTAGAGGAATTACTGAGAGCCACAGGAGACGTGAAACAACTTGGAACAGTATAGGGCAAAAGCAACCCTGTGAGAATTAGCGGTCGAGAGCGATTTGTTTGAAAACTTGTTTGTTCTCGAACGATCACAATAACTTTCATTGCAGCGACCGATTTCGGGCAAGTGTGGCCTCAATAGATTTGTTTTAAGTTACGAAGCATCTCGTCAAAGCACCTTCGCACTGAATTTCGTGGAGATCACAAATCATTTTGTTACTCGATTTTGCTTAAGGTGCATTCCTGCAGATGACAACATCACATCATCAGCGATTTCCGAAACATGTTCTAAGAAACATTTACGATGTAAAAAAAAATTTAAATAATAAAAAACTGTGTGGTAGCCGTAAAAGTGATCTGAAACTTATTTATGGAATTACTATCCTATAGTGCGAACTGGTAAAATTTATACAGTAGCTCCGCGACCTGTTACGTCTCTGAGAGATTGTGCTACTAGATGAATTTCAGCGAGATTTTTGGGAGGCTAGAAAACTGGTTAACGGGTTCGGTCTGAAGAGTCAGCTGGTTCGGATGGTCCACGGAATATAAACGTGCCTATCGTCGTGATTTCGGAAGATACTGGCTTACAGATATACACTTTGAGTGCTACATTGCTGAAACCACATCAATCGAAAAATAAATTAAAGCTAATTTTGCAGTATCATGAACAAGAACGACCCTCAGAAAAATGAGGAGCAGTAACGAGCCTAGTACAACACTTGCCCATTGCTCACTGGCAGTGACGATTCGCAAGGTGAGTCCGCAGCTCGTGGTCGTGCGGTAGCGTTCTCGCTTCCCACGCCCGGGTTCCCGGGTTCGATTCCCGGCGGGGTCAGGAATTTTCTCTGCCTCGTGATGACTGGGTGTTGTGTGATGTCCTTAGGTTAGTTAGGTTTAAGTAGTTCTAAGTTCTAGGGGACTGATGACCATAGATGTTAAGTCCCATAGTGCTCAGAGCCATTTGAACCATTCGCAAGGTGAAGTCCCATTAAGAGCGTTTATATACCTGAAAGTAGTATCTAATCGTGTCAAGTGCAACCGCAGAAATTTATAGCAACGAACATTAGTGACGTTCGCTTATAGGGTAAAAGTGAAGTTACGATGGACGAAACAAGCAGACATACTTCTGCGTTACATGGGGCTATAGAATGTCGCACTT
Source organism: Schistocerca americana (assembly GCF_021461395.2). Lineage (NCBI taxonomy): Eukaryota > Metazoa > Arthropoda > Insecta > Orthoptera > Acrididae > Schistocerca > Schistocerca americana. The sequence goes on along the minus strand of NC_060124.1, from coordinate 507,166,063 downwards.
ACAAAGGTTAAGAGTGAAGCTTATGTGCAATACCGGAATGAGTTCATTGCTTATGGACTGTTAATTTTATAATATTAACTTATTTCTGAAGCGTTTCGAGCCGCTGTTGGTCATCTTTAGCCATCAAGGAATACAAAGCACTTCAACATCTTTAAGCTACTAAGTCATTTAATTAGATTATCACTTGTTTCTCGTCTAGAAGTTCAAGATCGGATACCTCCCTTCATAGGACACACACACACACACACACACATACACACACACACACACACACACACACACACACATATATATATATATATATATATATATATATATATATATATATATATATGGAGGAATTAACGAAGACCCTCGACACTGGAAAACCAACTAGTAATAATCTGGTTAACCACCCTATCATTGTCAATAGTATTTAAGTCGTATTTGTTGATGCCTGAAGACAAGCATCAGCTGGTGACACCCATCGTAAACACATTAATGTGATAAAGTTCATAAACAGTGAGACTGGTTGCGTTATGTACTTATAAGCACCGATGGAATACCAGTAGTAACATTATTGCTGGTGATTATAAAATAGTGGACAGTAGTGATTCGCCTTCATTATCAGTCAAAGCAGTAGTTAATTCTACTCGCATTCTAAAGCTACTAAACTTTCTACGTCTCAGAGTTACGAAAATGATTCGGTTTTACGGATTGTGCTTTGGGCTGTACGATTGTTCTGTTGCCTAGACATTGTCCGCTTTTACTGGAGGTAAGGGATTCGTAATTGGGCCGTGGAGAGGTGCGTGCGCGCTTAGGTAGCGCGTATCCGCCAGTCAGAACGGAGGCGAGCTGGGAACACGTAACATGACGCACCGCTTGTCTGTTACAGCCGCACGCGATGTTCTGACTGCCCTTGGCTACACAGCTCCCCGCACCGCGCAAACTAATTGACGCCACATCTTTATCTGTCCACAGTGTTGTATGGTGACAACTGCAACAAGAAACAGTTACAGTACAACATGTACAGTATTTGACTGCTGACGAGCGAGATAACGAGACAGAGACAGAGAGAGAGAGAGAGAGAGAGAGAGAGAGAGAGAGAGAGAGAGAGCATTGGTGGTAGTAGGGAGGGGCTGAGGGTGAGGTGGAATGGCTATTGCCCAGCATACTGGTCACAACTGTTACGTCGTATTGCAGAGACGTTTAGGCAAATATTGCATCTTGTCCACGTTCTGAAATGTGGTGCTACAGAAGAGTCCTGAAGGTAAGATGGGTAGATCGAATACCTAATGAGGAAGCGCTGAACCGTATTTGGGAAAACAGAAATTTACGGCATACACTTGCTAAAAGAAGGGATTGATTGATAGGATACATCCTGAGGCATCAAAAAATCCTAACTGTGGCAACGGAAATGTGGCCTGTATTTTTTTTTAATGTGGGATCAAGGCTGGCATACAAATTCAAATGGCGCTGAGCACTATGGGACTCAACTGCTGTGGTCATCAGTCCCCTAGAACTTAGAACTACTTAAACCTAACTAACCTAAGGACATCACACACATCCATGCCCGAGGCAGGATTCGAACCTGCGACCGTAGCGGTCACGCGGTTCCAGACATTAGCGCCTAGAACCGCTCGGCCGCTCCGGCCGGCCTGTGGTGCTAAAGAAGGATGCTGAAGATTAGGTGAGCAGATCCGCTAAACAATGAAGACATGCTAAACTGAAGCGGCGAACGAAAGCCTTTATGGCGCTACCTGACAGAAGAAGGGACGGGCTGAAAATTGTAAATGCTTTTGTGGCCATTTGTTGACGTATAGTCTGTTGGCTTCTGTTTGGGATCTGCGGCTGTCGTTTGTTTAACTTTTTACTGACGTTTGGCGCGCCGACCATGGTGGCCGAGCGGTTCTAGGCGCTACAGTCCGGAACCGCGCGACCGCTACGGTCGCAGGTTCGAATCCTGCCTCGGGCATGGATGTGTGTGATGTCCTTAGGTTAGTTAGGTTTAAGTAGTTCTAGGTTCTAGGGGACTGATGACCTCAGAAGTCAAGTCTCATAGTGCTCAGAGCCACTTGAACCGTTTGACGTTTGGCCAGCACGAAGTGGTTGGCATTGCCAAATATTCACCCTCCGTTTCTGGTGGAGGACTGGATCCAATAGGCAGCATGTCCAGCAACAGGTTGGTAGAAGTTGATTTTATCCACAATGGACACGAGATCAAAGCTGTTAAAATCAGTGTTAAATTTTGTAGACGAAAGCGCTAAAATGACGCGTTTTGAAAAAGGAAGTCTTCTTGATTATTATTATTATTATAGAGATACTTGTATAGTAATTCTGATGGCGAAGGCTTGGTCCTTCGAAATGCTTCAATTTTAGTGCTTTTGCGCTGTGGAAGGTGGTTGAGCGTACGTTTTAACTTCGAGGTTGACGGAGCTGATACCAAAGTATCAATGAATGAAACTTCCTGGCAGATTAAAACTGTGTGCCGGACCGAGACTCCAAACTTTACAGAAGCTCTCCTGCGAACCAAAGGTCCCGTGTTCGAGTCTCGGTCCGGCACACAGTTTTAATCTGCCATGAAGTTTCATATCAGCGCACACTCCGCTGCAGAGTGAAAATCTCATTCTGGTATCAAGGAATGGTTAATTTGGTAATGGAGTCTCTGTGTGTGTTTGGGGGGGGGGGGCAGTGGAAGGGTTGAATACAGTAAGAAGGTTCAAATAGGTTTAGGTTGCTGTAGTTATGCCGAGATTAAGAGGCTTGTACGGGTCGGGCTAGTGTGGACAGCTACATGAATCTAGTCTTCGGGCAGAAGAGCACAACAGCAACAACCGGTATAACACGCGACTGACACTTGTTTCATGTGTTACCACTGTATCTGGGTGTCCAGCACCCTTTTCTTCGACTGGCTAACGTGTATTACAAACCAAACGTCGCGCTGTGGACTGCGCAGAAATGACGGTACTCCGCTGTCGCCAGTGGGAAGGGTGGCCTCCCGGCCGCAGACCGCGCGCTCCCCTGCAGGTTTTTGTCGCGGCGGCCACAGCCACAGCCACTTTATGCAGCGCCGCTCTCATTATCGGCTGGCACGGCTCGGCCGATGTAAATCTGCGGCCGGTATTTGCATGGCGCGAGCAGCGGCATCACGAGCGTGTAAATCGAGCGCTCCGGCTGACCGTATAGGGCGCTGCCTCGTTACCGCTGGGCTGGCTGGCCGCCGTTAAAAGCTCAGCTGCCAGTCTTCCGCCCCTTTCTGCCTCTCTGCCTCTCTGTGTGTGCAAGAGAGAGGGACAGAGGTCACCGTCACCGCCGGCGCAAGATGCCACACCCTCACGGACCGCCTGTCTCGAGACGTCGACTGTCTGACGCGATATCTCAGACTACATCCTCCTGGTCAGTGCCTACCGTGCGGTACTGGTCGCTAGGGCCACTGTAAAGTGTACCCTTACAACGAATTTATGTTTGCTGTGACCATCGAGACGATACACAGAATTATCTTAAAAGGATAATTCGTGCTTCTCATCCTAGTAATTCTTTCCACTATCCCTAGGAAATTCTTTTCTGTCTGACGATGATGATGATGTCTGGTTTTGGGGCGCTCAACTGCACGGTTATCAGCGCCCGTACAAAGTTCCAATCTTTACACAGTCCACGTTCACGAATGATGATGAAATGATGAGGACAACACACACGCCCAGTCCCCAGGCAGAGAAAATGCCCAACCGGGCCAGGAATCAAACCCTGGACCCCTTGATCTAGAGGTATTTCTTTCTGACGTCCACTTCTCACTTACGCCAGGATTTCTCTCTTACCCCAGGAGACAGTGGACTGGACGTGAGTTAAGACAGACTAATGTTCTATTAGACCTGTAGGTAATACTGCTGGGAGTTTATGTATTCTTTGTTCCAGTTACGGATCACAAATTTCTTTTATGTGCTAGGTTATTAGTTTCCGTCAGTAATGAGCATCTCCAGACGTGTGTACATACAGTACGCTAATCACATCGAGTCGCCGTATTTAAAGATGGTAGTCACAATAATTAGCCAAACAAACTCCGTCATAAATACATTAAATTTAAGTGCCACGTGCATATGTGTGACAGTCATGTGTTTATCAGAACTAAAGATAACAACCAGGGATGTTAACAGTACGGGGCTGCCTTCATAATCTCTCCGTATAAAAGAATAAACTAAATTACAATGTAAATAAATATAATTACAAAATTCGTACTTTGTAGTTCTTCCTCTTGTATGTACCACCTCTGCTAACCTCTTTGGCATCGACTGAACCTATTTTAGTAGTCTCTGAGGTAATGTTTTGCCACTGAACGTGCAGACATTGTTTCAGAGCAGTCTTACTTCATATTTCATGTTTTCTGATCATTTTTTAAGCTTACTGCCAAGATGTTCAAGTGGTTTAAGGTCTGCGCTCTGTGCTGGAAACGTGAAAACATGGGCAGCATGGTAAAACAACCACAGACGAGCAATTTCCACTGTATGCTTGGGATCCATGTCTTGTTGAAAGTAGTAACCTCTGCCTAAACTCAAACTAGCAACCCTTTTTTTTACAGATTTCCCAGTAGGATATGTAAATACTAACATCTTTCCATGTTACATTCAGCAAAAAGAGGTTTCCCACAACAGCTGTAGACGTATATCACCATACGATAATTACTCCACCCTTGTGCTATATTGTGGGCTGAATGAGTGTAGGATCCATCGCAGCATTTGGTCGTCTCCAGACCAAAATTCTGCATCATTCAGTGCCACCTTTCTAGCACAGAGAGCAGTCCCTAATCTGCTTGAACATTCTGGCAATAACCGTGAAGAATGGTCGGAAAACTTGAAATATGAAGTAAGACTGATCTGGAACGATGTCTGCACATTTAATGGCAAAATATTAACCTCAGAGACTACCAAAACAGGTTCAGTCGATGCCAAAGATGTTAACAGAAGTGATACGTACAAGTGGAATGACTACAAAGTGCTAACGTTGTAGTTATATTTATTTACATTGTACTTTTCTTATGCTTTTCCCCCCACAGTGTGACGCCAGCGGGCACAGAATATTTAATTACTTTTTGTACACGAGTAACTTAGTTAACCTTTTATATGTACAGGTTAGGAAGGAGATCCCCTACTGATAGTGTGCTAAATAACATCTCTCTTTTTGTACAAGACTAACTTAGTTAATTTTTATGTGTACAGGCTAGGAAGGAAACCCCATACTAATAGTGTGCCAAACAACATCTCTAGTTGTGATCTTTAATTCTGATAAACACAGTAATTCTATATGAACAATGGCATATGAACGCTTTTTTCCATGACTGTATTTCGAGGCGATAGTTAAAACTTTGTCACCACTCCTTGCCCATTTCTACTGTGCCCAGAGACATCCCACCATGTCGGGTGGTGTAGTGCCCGAGACGATACTTACGTGGCGAGGAACATGAAGTGATGCCGGGTAGGCAGCAGTAGCAGCTGGCAGTGGCCTGGCTGAGTGATGGGCCGCACTTAACATAGCTGGCCGGTCGCCGCGGGCTACTGCTTGCCCTGCTCGGGTCCGGAAGACCCGGACCACCAGGCAGCTAGCTTCTGTCGTTCCGTACCCACCGCCGGTGACCTTGAGAGACTCCTTCGCTAACGGGTGCTACATCCCGAGTCATCTTATTCCACACTAGGAACTGCACTCTTCCGCATCGGTGGTCGAGGTCGCTCTAGCGTTGTGGTGTTCCGACCCGCAAGCAGCAACTTCGATTCCTGGGGATCCTGGGACTGTTCTCCGTTCTTAGGCAGCGTGGTTTCTATTACGGCGATAGAACGCAATTTTACTCTTGTGTGAAACAGCATGGACTAGTCTCCACTGTATACTGTATACTGAAGAGGTAACGAGAGGAACATAGAAGTATGGTGATGTGGGAGGCACAACATCAGCGTTGATACGATTCGATGAGGGCATAGCACAAGTCACCGAAAGTGAACTGGAGCTTAGTTTAATGAAACGGAAAGTGGCCTGGGTGATGGCGATAATATTCACGTACTCAAAAGGAAAACGTCTGAGCAGAACGTGTACACACTGGATCAACAGACGCCGGTAATTGGGTAAGAAAGAAATTACACTATTGAAGTATGGGCTACAGGTAGTCTGAGATATCCACAGAGTATGGAATGAAGACGTTTCATGAACGAGTCATTGAGAAAAAATGCCTAATAAAGACCACAATAAATAAGAGAGATAATTTTATTGCTCAAATACAACGTGGGTAAAACACAAGTGCCGCGGAAAATATATCACGCACCTTGAGATAGCCAACCAAAATTACGTCAACTGTCTCAAATGCGTATGATGTAAGTTCGGTTGCCTGTCTTAAGATGCATGAAATATTTTCAGCCAGTTTTGTTTTTCCTAACTTGTGTTAGAAAATGAGTCACTGAAAAGAACTGGTAAAAGGCAAGAATCTCTGGGACAGGGCTACATACTGTATGTGTATGTAGGTGTATAAAGCAGGTTGTCGCTGATGTGAGATGCAGCAATTATGCCAAAATGAAGGGCATAAATGGCAAGAAATAGGAATCGACAATTACATCATCTCTACCTTTCGGTTGATGTCCGAAACACCAAAGTCACCGGCATGAGACGGAGTGATGGAGACGTAAACTTCTTTACCACCAGACAGCCGGCCGGTGTGGCTGAGTGGTTCTAAGCGCTTCAGTCTGGAACCGCGAGACCGCTACGGTCGCAGGTTCGAACCGCAGTGTGTGCAGTATAAGGCCCTATTCGACCATGCGGCAACTTGACGTCATCTGTGAAGATAGTTGTCGCTTCAAGGAGGAAAAATGTAGTCCTCTCTTAATGAGCCAACTAGGTCCAACTACTATTGACGCCTTTTCATCGATTGTGAAGTAGGGTGGTCCTGAACGCTCAACAAATTTCGATCACTGAATGAACATTTTCAGATCTGGTTAATCACGAGTTGTGAGGTGTCAAAGCTCTTTTTTGTGAAATAACTGTCATAGGTCGTAAAATTACATCTACATCATACTCCGCAAGCCAGCTAATGTTGTGTGGCGTAGGGTACTTTAGGTACCCATATCTGATCCCTCCAACCCAGTTCCAAAAAAAAAAAAAAAAAAAAAAAAAAAAAAAAAAAAAAAAAAAAAAACCAAAATGTTCAAATGTGTGTGAAATCTTCTTGGACTTAACTGCTAAGGTCATCCGTCCCTAAGCTTACACACTACCTAATCTAAATTATCCTAAGGACAAACACACACACCCATGCCTAAGGGAGGACTCGAACCTCCGCCGGGACCAGCCGCACAGTCCATGACCGCAGCGCCCCAGACCGCTCGGCTAATCCCGCGTGGCAACCCTGTTCCACTCGCGAGGAGTGCGTGGGAAGAATTACTGTCGGTAAGCCTCTGTATTGGTTCTAATTTCCCGAATTTTCTCCTCGTGGTCTACCCATACATCATACTCCGCAGGGAATAGCACTATAGCAGACTTGCAGCAATATTCACTGGTATTTCTTTCACAGATTATTAGAAGTGTTTTTTTTAACTTTCCACAGTTCGTGATTAATCAGATGTGAATATGATCATTAAGTGATCAAAACTGAATATCATTTGTGACTATTTGCGAGTGAGACTGTTACAGTAAATATTTTTAAAACACACTATTTAGATTCGTTTGTTATCCCCATAGTCTGCTGTATTTCTATGTAGGTGAGTAATGTCCACACACCTATAGAGTAATACGGTCTTCCTCTCAGAGGCGCACAGGATGTCCCATTGATCGTATGTGGCGGACAAAAAATAGATGTTATGTGGTAAAGAACCAATGCACTTACGTAAAGAAAAATCAACTTTCCTGATGCTTACAGCTAGCAGAATTTGCGGACCACAATGAAATGCACTAATTTTTGACAAAGCTTTGTTGATGCCTTGCCTCGATCTGCCCAATGTGGTAGTAATCTGGTATCTTAGCCGACAAGCGTGTACGGGGCTGGCTGGCTTCTCTCAAGTCACATTCTCCAGGCGTCACCGCTGGCGACAACTGGGTGGAAAAGACAGTACCCGCAATAACGACAGTGGCTGGAAGCGGCATTGAAAGCAGCGCGGCCCTTTAAGGAAGTGTCCTCTAATTTTCTTAATGGCTTCCTATCGGGCGACTACGCCTTCAGCTGAACTGCTCGTAACACTCGGTCGCTCCCGCGAGCAATAGACACACATACACACACACACACACACACACACACACACACCACACAGACACACGCACGCAGGCATCAGAGGGAGCGACATTAACAAACACTAGTTAAAATTAATTCATCATTCACTATTGTTAGCGAGCACTGCGCGCCACTCCCCGATAAACGGTCCCATTTCAATTAGGAAGAGGCGAGGCGGCTGCGGCAGTGGTTGCTCGCGGCCGATCCTCTACGGAACCCATTGTTACGGCAAGAGGCCGCCACAGCGGCTGGTCTCGCACTGTGGCAGTCTGCGTGTAGTACCGGGCAGCCATGGAACTACTGTCGTGTAACAAGTGGATTAGCTTAAGCGGAAGGGGCCGTTTCTTTCATTACAGCATTCCGTAGTATCTAGACCACGAGTGCGCAATCCGCTGTCCGCATGCGTCCCAAACAGAGTATGAAAAGTGAACATCTGTCACATGATCGGTAAAAAAAAAAAAAAAAAAAAAAAAAGGATTCCATAAAGCTCCGTTTGGGTAGTAAAGATATGATAAATTGAATATTTTCAATTTGAAACTCCCACTACACGATGCCATTCTCTCATTGGTCCGTTCCTTTTTCTCCTTCAAAGTTATTATGCGGTCCAAAAATACTCGTCTTCTTCCAGTGTGACCCAGTTAAGCTAAAAGGTTGGAAACCCCTGGTCTAGACAAAGCCAGAACCTACGCGCGGTGTGAGTTGTGGAAGGGGGGAAAATACGTCAGCCAATATCAATAATACAATTACAGAAGCTTGAGGGCGCTCAGTGTAGGTGCTTCTCTCAAATAAAGAGATTGGAAATCACGGAGGGCCATATTAAAAATGGTTCAAATGGCTCTGAGCACTACGGGACTTAACTTCTGAGCTCATCAGTCCCCTAGAACTTAGAACTACTTAAACCTAACTAACCTAAGGACATCACACACAACGAAGCCCGAGGCAGGATTCGAACCTGCAACCGTAGCGTTCGCGCGGTTCCAGACTGTAGCGCCTAGAATCGCTCGGCCACTCCAGCCTGCTAAACCGATTAGAAGGCTAATCATATCCCCCTCAAAAAAATCGATTATAGGTAAAATTTGTCCGTGTTTGTCATGTTTCTGACGAAGAACAGCAACTAGCACATTTTCATTAACACAAAAGCTAATTACGGTCAAATACCCGACATAAAATTCTTTCTGTGGCCATGCCGGTTTTGACTTCGTAATTTTCAGTAGCCCAGGAATTTGGTTAAAGGGTGTGTCAAAATATGTCGAGGGTCATGGTAACCTTCGACGTACAGGGGTTGAACAAAAATATTGTTACAACGCGCGAAATGCGTGCTCGAACATTACTGAAGAAGCTAGCCAAACCTGCCCGTGGTGCTGCTGTATCTGACCACGAACGGCACTTGTGAAATGTCCTCAACACGTTGGTTCAGTGGTGGTCTGATCCGTGTTCATTGTACTTATGAATGCTCGGAGCTCTCAGCGTCTTCGAATGTGGGCGAATTGTTGGTGCTCGTATGGCGCATGGTTCCGTGAGCAAGGTAGCCGAATCATTTGGTGCCTCTTGAAACAGGCACCGATTGGACACTTATACTGATAACAGGAAAAGCAGAAAAACATCATCCTCTACGTCACTACGTGCAGGAAAATGTGTGTTGAGTGATCTTTACAGACGGTAGGGATTATGACAAAAGATAAGACAACGACAACTACAAAAATCACTGAAATACTGAATGTCGCACTCTCTAATCCTGTCAGCACCAAAACAACGCGAAAGGAGCTCTAAAAGCTAGGTATTGTTGGGCGAGCTGCAATTCAAAACCACACATCAGTGATGCAAACACCCTTAACAGGAAAACGTGGTGCCGAAGCAATAAAACTTTGACTATGGAGCAGTGGAAGAAAGTTGATCGGTCGGATGAGTCTTGTTTCACACTGTTTCCACTGTTCCCAAACCTACGATGAGGGGTGCTTGCTGCCAAAAGTGAAACGTGGAGGGTGTTCCGTGATGATTTGGACAACCATGTCGTGGGAGTCCATGGGTTCCATGGTTACCCTGCGAGGTCGCATTATTGTTAAGGATTACTTGACCATTCTGATTGGTCAGGTCCATCCTATTGTACAACATTTGTTCCCCAATGGTGATGCTGTGTTCCAAGACGGCAGGACTCCTGTGCATACTGCTCGCATCGTCCACATCTGGTTCCGCGAGCAAGAGGATGAATTGTGGCACCTACTCTAGCACCACAGTCACATGGATCTCAATATTACAGAGCCTTTGTGGTCTATTTTCGAGTGATGGGTATGTGACCATTAGCCACCTTCATCGTAGCTGAACTTGCCATTATATTTCAGGAAGAATGAAAACCATACAGGACCTGTATGTTTTTCCTTTCCGAGACGATTGGCAGGTATTTTGAATGTAGACTGTTTTTCTGCACCATATTAGGTATGGTAATCTGTTATGTTTTTGTTCTGTCTATATCTTTGTCCACTCCCTGCATTTTGACTTGTCCTTAAACCAAAAACTTCCCGCGGACTATTGAAAATGAATGACTGGTAAGTCGAAACCCGTAAAGCCGCAGGAAAAACGTTTTATGAAAGTGTTTGGCTGTAATGAACTTTATGGACAGAGGTGAAATGTCTGTATGTTTCCCGAGGTGGCTCAAATTCTTAATCCGGTCGAACATGGAAGGCAATGCCAAATTCGCCTGATGTGTCCGGTCGATGGGTCTACTTTTGCTGTACTCTTTGACATAAAAGACACTACCAGCTGACGAAATTGGGGGCTTCTGGATTCCCAGCGTAATAACCTCTCAGAAATTCTATATCTTCCTGCAGCATTTTACACGCTGTTACTGAAATGTATCCTCATTTTGAGAACAGTGCCCAAAGACTGTTAATTTAGAAAGACGAAACTCTCATACTTCTTATACGCATCTTAATACAACGTTATGTCTATATTTCAGTCCTTATTTTCATCTTATGGCGTGTTTCGCTGTGCACTATCATAGATCATTGACACCTGCCAATGCGAAGTATCCCCTCTAAATGTACTCGGTGAAGCACAAGTGTTCAGTGATGCAAAGTTCGGATGTCAAGCTCTTCCGTAGATGGTGTAAAAATTGTTGGTCTAGGAGGTGACACTGTTCTTGCCACCGTGAGTTGTTATATGTGTCCTGAATGGGCTGAAATTTGTTGAACTAACCCATTTGTGGATTCAGCAAATGAAGCATTGTCAATAACCCCTTTCTTTGTGCATTCCTTAGCCCTGAGTGGAATGCCGGCCGAGATGGCCGAGCGGTTCTAGTCGCTACAGTCTGGAACCGCGCGACTGCTATGGTCGCAGGTTCGAATGCTGCCTCGGGCATGCATGTGTGTGATGTCCTTAGGTTAGTTAGGTTTAAGTAGTTCTAATTTCTAGGACTGATGGCCTCAGAAGTTAAGTCCCATAGTGCTCAGAGCCATTTGAACCACTGAGTGGAATGGTTTCATGTATAAGACCCTTATATTTGTGATAGCTTTAGTCCTGCTAACCTGGCTGCTGCGAACGTATATGCAGTTAAGTCACCAGCGTAATATGGCCGATAAAATTTGCATATCAGCACTTCTTCTTAGCAAAATATAAGCTACATATTTTCTTTTTTCCATTTTTGTCTGAGGAAGCATACGATTTGGACCTAATTAAGACACTGACGACTCATCAAACCAGCGATAATACATTTAATATTCTCAGTAGCGTAAATAATATTTTAATGATTTACGTACTGAGCCCTGAAGATGAATACTAGTGTCGAAACGCATCAATAGTAAATTAATAATGTAAGATTAATAATCGTTAAACATTAGGTATCTTTGCGGAATATGCATATATGCTTCAAGTAAAATCTCATCTAGTATCTGCAAAATATTTACCGTGTATTCCTTCGAAAACACATTTGCTGCCTTCAGCAGGCGCTGTCTTGATAACGCGTGACTTACAGTCTGCTTCACAGCCCTTTGTTTAATGAGGTGTAACTCACTAAAGCAAGTCCAAAACGTCGCACAGTATTTCCGCAAAAAGAAAAGCTTGCGTTCCTCAAGGGATGATCTCGGTCCCAGAAATATGAGAAAGTGTTGGCACCGACTGCCGCGCTTGTTAGAGTCCTGTTAATTAGGGAATAGTTGATTTAGGGAGCGGGCAGGCAGAAAAAAGTCCGTTTCCCCGCGTTATGCCGGCTCCCCGCTATAAACGCGTGGCCCTCCTTCGCGCGTTTCTTCCCCTTCGGCCTGCGTGACGGGGGAGGCTGTCTTCTCCATTTCTCTGACGGCGGGCCTTACCCCTTGCAACACCCCCGCCTACGCTCTGCTCTGCCCTGCCCTGTCGGTCTCCTTTGTGATGTGATCATCTGTTCTCATTTGCACGTGGCCAAACTGCGAGTTTTAAATTACAATTACCTCCGGCCGGTCCGTGTCCGTATTCTTTGCTCTCGCCTTTCCCTGCTGCTCTCCCCCGCGGAAACAAATGAAGGAGCAGACGCGCGCATTGCACAAAGACTAATACTGCGTGGCGAAAACTGCCGCTGGGGCGCGGAGAACGGGGATTGTTCTGTTGCAGACCACTGCCGCGAGAGGTGCTCCTCCGTTTGCTGTGAGCGAGAGGAAGAGTGAGAGGGAAGTTCCGCGGCAGAAAAAAGGAGAAAGGAAAATAGGTTTCCACCTCCGGTGTGGCGTCTGGGTGTACTTTGCGGACGGCACGGTTTTGTTAACGCAGAGCAGTAAGACCCCGAAAAGTGGAGGGGGTGTTTATTTTTGAAGGCGTGAGTCTTCATTTCTGCTGGCTATCTGCTCGGTTTTACACAAAACACACACACACACACACACACACACACACACACACACACACACACACGGCCGGCCGGGGTGGCCGAGCGGTTCTAGGCGCTACAGTCTGGAACCGCGCGACCGTTACGGTCGCAGGTTCGAATCCTGCTTCGGGCATGGATGTGTGTGATGTCCTTAGGTTAGTTAGGTTTAAATAGTTCTAAGTTCTAGAGGACTGGTGACTTCAGAAGTTAAGTCCCATAGTGCTCAGAGCCATTTGAACCATTTTGAACACACACACAAACACACAAACAGTGGTATATATTACGTCGTGTGGCTTGATATAAAAACTTTTTTGCTGTCCTCCCATTAAACTGGTCAAGAGATTATATTTCCTGATAATAATCAGTTTAGACAACTTAGTTCACTGCTACTTGCCTTCTCGTTATTTCCAAAGCGTAGTATGGGTCCAGAGACGTGGAATGCTTACACGACGAATATCAAGCACGACGTGTCCTTGAATACAGTCAGAATGACGTTTAACGATGATAATAGAGACTTCAATTGAAGTTTCCGACCTTATAAATTCGTAACTGAGGAATAATTAAGAGAATCGTAAATATGTGTTACGCGGCGGAAGTTTCACAGTATTACTGGCCGGTATGTATCGGGGTCTGGATTTAACGTTTCTTCTTCGCACACGCTGGCACTTTCTCTAACCTAAGAGTGAACTTTGTGAGTTAAATATAACTGTTAAGCGTAAATGTTGAGAGCATGTAGAGTGTTTTGTCTTCTTGGCGGTTCTGACGACGCTGAAACATTTTCCTAACGGACTCCCTTAATCAGCGCAAGAGCATCAATGAGATGTTCATACAGTTCTGATGTCCGGCGGTGCAACATCGTGGGAATACCAACAAATTTATGAAAAGTACACTTGATAAGAAAGAACAAGTTCAAAAAAATGGTTCAAATGGCTCTGAGCACTATGGGACTTAACATCTATGGTCATCAGTCCCCTAGAACTTAGAACTACTTAAACCTAACTAACCTAAGGACATCACACACATCCATGCCCGAGGCAGGATTCGAACCTGCGACCGTAGCAGTCGCGCGGTTCCGGACTGAGCGCCTAGAACCGCTAGACCACCGCGGCCGGCAAGAACAAGTAATATACATCTTCCTTTCAGGACTGTCTCATGCTGTGACAGAGGTATTAAAACCATAACGTCTAGCTTACGCAGTGACTTATCGACAGTCACTTATTCATCGCATCTTTAGTATGATAGGAATATACGATTTATCCTCCTCCACAAATCATCAGGCATCTGATGAAGAATATGTGCAAATTTTAATGATGAAACTTTCTTCAAAAGCACCAATGATCTGTCTTACGATCCTCCAATGATGGGCTCGACCGACTGCCACATTATTAACTCCTTGAGTTTCTGTAAAGCGATTTGGAAATGAACCCTGAACACTGACACATAGTCCCGTGGCCAAGTACTTCACATCACCACCTCTCTTACCTGACTGACGAAAAGTACTTTCACTACCTGAAATTCGGCTGCGGTTGTAGGATTACGAGGTGCCGGGGTGGAGAAGAGTTTTTACCTCTTTAATTCAGAGGAATTTTGCATGAGAACGAGACATGACCCCCTCCTTATCTACCAGCTAATTAATTATGCGCACAACGATAACGGAAGGCAATGATGGTGACCCCTGCTGATTGGTAAAATAAGGAGTGCACACTCACAATAATGTAATAAAAATCGTAATCTACTCAGAAAAAAAGAGAACTTTATCATAATAAACAACAGGAAATGGGATTCTGCATATATCTACGAAATGATATGCGGATTAAATATTACAATGAGATTTACAGAACATAAATGCACATGATTATCGACACCAACAGTAGGTTAAAGGACAGGGTATACTGAAATATTGTGAGAATAAGAGTTGGTTCGAGAACAAGGGGCTCTTACTGTCTGTGATGCAATAGATCAACGATAATGACTGGAGGTCCTAATGAATCAAATATGAATCTCCCGACTGTATAGCAGCATCGCAATTAGTAGTGAGAGCTCAAATGGGATCACATGGAGAAACAAGCAAGGTGGACTTATAGGAAAGCGAACGCGCGTGCTGCTGAGGGATTCAGTATAAAACTGATAAGGTCGTACAATGCCGGAGCCGCAAAATACTGTCCCAGTACTGAAATCTGCAGCACGTCGTCGGTAGGCAGAGTCCAGATGATGTAGGCGCCGACTTCTGTTGTGCAGCAACTCTGTGGCAACCCCTGGCCTCGAAGGCTGTCCGAGAATTCTAAGTTCTTCCGAAAACGAGCGACCAAGTCGCAAGACCGTCCGACTCCGACGAAGATCAGATTCCGAATTACCGCCCGCGCAACGCAAGAGCGAAGTCAACATTGCTCTACTCCCTACTCTCCTCGAAAAAATCGAATCAGCATTCAGTTCTGATTCCAAAATTCCCCCACACTGCCTCAGAACATCATTCGCGCCAACAGCGACCGTTCCCTCCATTTTCGAACATGGCTTTATGACGTCAACTAGCCTCAGTTTAAGTTGACCAATCATACCACTGCTATTCAGCTGAGGCAGCTGAACTTGCCGTTTGACCGGCTACAAAAACAACCTGCCTAGCTATCGTCAGACAGTCGCACCCAGAAGGGTACGGTCCACAAGTATTCTCAGAATCAAGAGGACAATGCAGTCAGTCGGTGCCAGGAATCTTCGTTCCGGATGCGCCGGAACGGTAAACACATAAACTGCGGCGACACTCAGACGTCTCGCAGATCATTTCGCCCTGCATACAATAGGCGAAACTCGACCGATGTCAGTCGTTCCGCCAGGCGCTTAAGCCTATTGTACGAACCTCTCAGAATTCAGGGAAGTGCAGACCCCAACCGGAAATGCCGTGTGCCGCGTCCTCCGATGCTTGCCTCGCACAGGCCACACAGGGAAGTAACCCAACATGTATAGGAATCAAGTGAAAAGTATTTTTTGAGCTCTCAGTACAAATACTCTCTTTACAATAACCTTATTAGATCTGTTACTACCGTGCAATGACATAGAACATTAATAAAATTGATGAAAATGAGAGGAGACATGCAAAAGAGGGCATCGAACCTCTCAGGATCACCGCACTGGTTTTCTTTAACGATTTTTCCTGTGCAAGTATCCTGCATTCATGGCAGACATAAACTTATGTATCGTAGTGTATGCTCGGAAGTCGTAGGTTAATAGGGATGAAATTTTTTAGCTTTCATGGTGTGAGAGCAGGGCATCCTTCAATGAGCAGCCCCCAAAGAACAAACTAATTTATACGTAGTTAGTTGACAGCTTTATTTGTAGCTAGTTGTCAGGGCCCTACTATTTGTAACTAATGCCCTTTCGTTGCGTTTCCATTTTGAACGCATGCTCGAGTTACAAGCGCTCTCGATGCGGAGAAGTGTTCGCTATTAAGCTCTGGACGCCTCGGTTAGACGCGGTTCAGCTATCGAACACGCCACCTGTCTTTACGGCACGCTGTCTTCTGTTGCAATCCGCCGTCTCATCTCTTGTTTCCTGGTATATGCTTCCGGGGGCGATCGATCTAAACGCACTTCCGTGGAATTAAAACGTTATTAAATGCCACCACCTTATCTCCCTCTATTTGTCAGCCGACTAACTTTCACGTACTCGTTCCCACAATACGAATTACTCAATCATCGGTGTGCTGCCAACAGCTAGTCACAACAGCCAGCCAATATCTCCCCCCCTCTCCCCCCCACTCTCTCTCTCTCCCCCTCTCCGTCTTCCTGTCCCTCGGCCTCTACCTCCCCCTCTCCCTTCCCCTCTCCCTCTTACCGTCACTCTCTCTCTCTCTCTCCTCTCTCTCTCTCTCTCTCTCTCTCTCTCTCTCTCTCTCTCTCTCTCACACACACACACACACACACGCGCACACACAAACCTTTTTTCTCTTCTCTCCCGTAACATTCAGAGTGAACAATTAGGACTACACAACTTTTTATCATTGCGAACGGCTTTACCAAGATCGAGAGGTTCATCATTGTCAGGGATTTTTTTTAATTGCATAATTTTTAAGGAATTTATCCATTTTCTTTACATCTAGGAATCATATTACCACGATGTTGAGATTTGTGCCTTAGATAAAACACTACACGATGTTGCCTGTGGATTTACGTGAAGGACTCGAATCGAACCGTTTGATTCCAAATTGTGCTGAACTATCAGTGATCGCTGCGTCACCAAATTTACCGTTAGCTCTCGTAGATTTCAGCAGAATTTTCAAATAGGTTAATTTCCAGTGAAGTGAAGATCACATTTCTGACCTCTTCGAAACAAAGTGAGTGCACCGCGACCGTGACCGTGAATCTGATGTTCCCTTGAACTGACGTTGCATAGTCAACGACCACCAGAGCCGTCTTCGTAATCATAAGCGTTCTGTATCATTTGTAATGTGCTGATCAGCTCTCTCTCTCTCTCTCTGTGTGTGTGTGTGTGTGTATGTGTGTGTGTGTGGGACTTGACGGAGAGATATATTTTCCAAACCACCGTGGCGGGGCCCTACATTTTGCACATGAGGGCATCAGCGTCTGCGTCCGAGTTGCAGAATTATCCCATAAGTAGCGATCTCAAACTGAACCACCGATAAGAGATTCCACAATGAGATGTAACGTACAACGTACTAAATAATCAAACGGTAAATCATAGACGCAAAACATTCCTAACTGTGCTTACTGAGCAGCAAACAATAATTTTTGTCAACTACTGTGAATTGGTTTGTGAATGATGTATTGCAAGGATGCGAACTCACGCAAATACATAAAATACAGAGCGTCACATATGCAGATTCGATATTCGAGAAGGTGTAGCTTCCGAAGCACTTGAAAGTCGGAATAAAATAGAGAAGTATAGCATACTACGCACTTAGAGGAAAAGAAACAGCGGTGCAGCGAAGTCTGTTCGTTTGAACTAAGACTATTCCGCAACCAAAGCTGCCAATACCCAGTCCATACCACGCTCTCTACTGACCTTCTGTGCAAACGGTATACATTAACTGATCAAAAGTAACCGGACTCCCCTATGTAATGCACAGCTGAACAGTAGACGTCACGAGACGGGAACCCACCCGTATAAAAGGAGGTCGGGAGTGTTTTGTTGCCAGTGGAGAAGCTGTAAGAGCAGAATGGGTCGATCAGAAGAGCTCAATGACTTCGAACGCGGTCTAGCCACTGGGTGTCACATGAGTAGCAAATCTGTCAGGAGCACTGAAGCTGTCTAAGTCGACTGTTGTGATTTGGCAGTGGGAAAGCGAAGGAACAACCAAAGCTAACCCAAGACGAGACAGATCGCATGTACTGACGGAGAATAAGAATCGATCGTTTGGTTGGGGGGGGGAGGGGGGGGCTGCTGTAAAAATTCGTATGAAATAATCGGAAGGAATCAATCGTCGGCACTAAAGTACTGACAGCAATCCACTTAGGACAGTCACTATGCGTAGGAAGCTAGGAAGAATGGGGAACAGCGGTAGAGCATCTCCTCATTAGCCACACATTTCTGTAGTGAATACTAAGGGACTCTTGAAATGGTGCAAAGAGCGATGCCCCTGGGCGGTGGATGGCTAGGAACGAGTGATTTGGAGCGGTGAATCACGGTATGCCCTGTACCAATCCGGTGGAAGGGTATGGGCTGGCGAATTCCTTGAGAAAGTTGTTCGTCATGACGTGTCGTGCTAACTGTGAAGCACGAAGGAGGTGATGATACAATAATGCGGGTTTTCACGTTGTTAGGGTGTCCTTTTGTTGCGCTTAAAGGAGCGCTGTATCCGGAAGGGTATGAACAGATTTTATAGCATTGTGTACTGCTTACAGCAGAGGAACAGTTCGGAGACTCATATTGTTTTTACCAGCATGACAATACTCCGCTCTCACAACGCAACATCTGAGAGGCTATGGCTTCTGGAAAATAGCATTCCTGAAATGAAATGGCCTGCCCAAAGTCCCCACTTCAGCAGAATGGAACACCGATGGAATGAGTTAGAAAGTTGAGCTCGTTCCAGACGCCGGTCTGGGTGGCCGAGCGGTTCTAGGCGCCACAGTTTGGAACCGCGCGACCGCTACGGTCGCAGGTTCGAATCCTGCCTCGGGCATGGGTGTGTGTGATGTCCTTAGGTTAGTTAGGCTTAAGTAGTTCTAAGTTCGAGGGGACTGATGACCTCAGAAGTTAAGTCGCATAGTGCTCAGAGCCATTTGAACCATTCGTTCCAGACCCCAGCGTCCAATAGACTGCCAATCATCCACAGACGTTCAGACACCTCAATCAAAGTATCCACAGCAGAGTATAAGTCGTCATAAAGGCGAAGGGTGAACTCACCCCACGTTATTGTTCACTGACAGGAGTTCGAATACTTTTGATCAGAAAGAGTATGTACTGCTTGACCTAGTAAACACTCGTATTGCTGTGTTTCGCCAAAGTTGCGTCTGATGATATTCCTGAAACAATGGCAACATTTTTAGCGGTTAGATACAGTCTTATATACAGAGGGTGTATAAAAATTCATGTTACACACTTCTAGAGGTCGTAGAGGGGACTCAGCAAATCAGGTCTTAATAGGAAACCATGTCGGGAAACGTCATCCAGCGGCCCTACAGAGCGTCAAAGTTATAGACTCCGGCGCCTGTAAATGTATGTATGTACAGGGTGATTCTGTGATGATATTACAAACTTTCAAGGATATTAGAGAAGGATAAATGTGTTAGTTTAGGTAAGGATCCCTGTACCAGAAACGAACGAGTCGGAAGTTATAGGCGAAAACCGTTCTGCAGTCTCTGAGAGCCATGCCGGTACTGTGGTAGCTAAGATTGTAGGGTAGTCAACTTTCAGAGGTGATAGTAAGGACCAGAAGAAGAAAAAATGTGTAGTAAACATGCATTCGAAAATGTATACCTTAAAAGCTCTGAGCCGTTGTTTAGTAGAGCAAATGTGTTTCACGCTAGCGAAGATGAACAAGTGTTCAAAGTACCTCTGATATGCATTTTAGAGCCCATGTTTACTGGACATTTTTTTCTTGGCTTGGTCCATACTACAACCTCTGAATGTTGTATATCCTACATTCTTAGCAACAACAACAGTACCGGTATATGTATTCCACTGTCAAAAGTATCAGAATGATTTTCACTTGTAACTTTCGACTTGTTCGTTTCCGAACGAGGGACTCCTACCTCATATTATCCGTTTCCACCGTCCTTGAAAGTTTGTAACATTATCTCTCAATCACCATGTATATACATACATTTACAGGCGCCGGCCTCTGTAACTTTGACTCTCTGTGGCGTTGTTGGGTGACGTTTTCGGATGTGGGTTCCTATATAAACCTTGTTCTACGAAGTCCCCTCTACAAACACGAGAAGTGTGTAACATGAACAGGGAAACACCCTGCATGTGTTTTTGGATTACCAGATTCGACCATCTTCCGATCTGTGCAATGCATAGGAGACACTTGTGATTGCACATTGACAATCAGCAACTACATTGAAGATGATGGGCAAGAGGTCCGTCAACCATAATAAATACGCAGTGCTCATTTAAATGTCCACAGCTTGCGGGCATTTGTTATTTCCCGGACGGAATCCGCCCCACGCTACCAGGAGAAGGTAACAGAGGCGCGGGAAGTGCAATCTGAACTCTAGATCGCAGCGGGAAGGACTCGCTGCCCTCCCGAAAGAATTATGCGCCGCTGCAGCTAGAACGAAATGTCCGAATGTTGTTAAGGGCGCAAATTACGATAATTAACGTCGGCTTCGGGTGCGGCGTAATTGTCTCCGGGTAACAACATAATGAAGATGGCGGACGGGCGCCGCCATCGCTGGGTCCGCGCCCTACCGACTGGCACTGACTGCAGAGCCATCTTAGGCCCTGAGACGCACAACTACTCTCTCTACTAAACTATACGCAGCCTTCATTATCTCCGCGAGGCTCGCCTGGTGTGTTCTTGCACGACCGCCAGCCCTCGGGCCCAAGTATAGCGTTTCAGCATTTGCTGGCGTGATCATTAGCGGCGCGGAAGTATTGACTTTTGTCACTGAGTGTTGTCTCAGCGACGTCACACCTCCAACAGTCTCGAAACTTGCATCAGTTTCATCATTACACTCGCGCAATTTGTTTACTTACGTTTGTGATAACTCTGGTTTTGTAGCGATTGTATTACGCCATTTTTGCTGAAATTGGCCCGCATCTCGTGGTCGTGCGGTAGCGTTCTCGCTTCCCACGCCCGGGTTCCCGGGTTTGATTCCCGGCGGGGTCAGGGATTTTCTCTGCCTCGTGATGGCTGGGTGTTGTGTGCTGTCCTTAGGTTAGTTAGGTTTAAGTAGTTCTAAGTTCTAGGGGACTGATGACCATAGATGTTAAGTCCCATAGTGCTCAGAGCCATTTGAACCATTTGCTGAAATTGTCCTCCCGAAAGCAAATACAATGGGACAAAAGTCATCATTTTGTAGTGTGCAAATCTGTAGTACAAATAACTACACTGCTCCGCAAAACTTAAAGGCGAGGTAGATAAAGCAACATAGCTAATCGGTGGAAATGAATGAAAGTGATGGGCATGTTGCCAAAGATCTCTTTGTTTTGCGACGCGCGGTGTACCTATGCGGTCTTAGGCGCCTTGCCACGGTTCGCACGGCTCCTCCCTCTGGCATGAGTATTTGTGTTGTCCTGAGCGTAAGTTAAGTTAGATTAAGTAGTGTGTAAGCCTAGGGACCGATGAACTCAGCAGTTTGGCCCCATAGGAACTTATCACAAATTTCCAGTTCTTAGTTCTGCACAGAAAGTTGGACGTTACATAGCGTGAGGACAACGTGACTATGGCGCCAAATGGGGCTGACCCGGAACACGAGGCAGTTGAAGGACCGGGGAAAGACAGTGTGTGTCAATCAACGGGCAGCTACGCCTCTGAGGTGGTGTTCTTTGTTACAGCGTGGCCCGGAGAAAACGTCTGAATGACTTCATACGCATAAGAATCATCGGTAAACTAGAAGAATCGCCAAGTGAGACGAGTGTGGTGCAGGAGTTTGGTATTGCTCACAGCATTGTTTCACGTACGTGGAGAGCGTTCCGAACCACGGTCAACTACAGCAGCAGATAACAGCTACATTTGGCAAGAAAGACGCCAAACACCAGGTGTAGTTGCAACCACATTCAACACAACTGCGAGGTACGCAATGACACGCTCCACAGTGACATGGCGGCTTCAAACGGATGGCCTCTTTGCCCGACGACCGGTACGTCGAGTTCCGCTAACACCCGCTCATCGGCGGCATTGTTTGCGATGGTGCCAAGAGGATATGGACTGGACCAATGAGGAACGAAGTCGCGTGTTCCTCTTGAATGAGACCAGGTTCAGTCTGAGAAGTCATTTCGGTCGCACCAGCGTACATGTAATGCCTCCAGGGAGATTGTCGATCGTGATCGTTCTGCGGGCCCAGGCGTTATGGTGTGGGGAGGCGTAATGTTGCATAGACGTACTGACTTCCAAATCTTTGAACACGGTACAGTTACAGGTCACTGTATTCTTTTCCCATGTACCTCATTCAGGAATGCATTCGGCCCTGAATTCGTTTTTATGGATGCCACTGCGCGACTGCATTGAACAGTGGAGATGGATGAGGGCTTGGAAAGAGAGGATGTTTGTCAAATGGACTGGCCTGCCTATTCTCCCGACTTAAATCCGATCGAGCAGTTGTGGGATGCGATGCCGAAACGTATTGCAGCACACACCCACGAGCGATAACGACCGTGCCCGCGGTTATCAACCGTGATGGTGTAGGGATGGAACGCCCTACCATAAGAATTTCTTGCCAGCCTTGTGATCAGCATAGGAGCACTTTGCAGAGCATGCAGTGCTGTCCGTGGTGATCGTACGGCCTGTTAAGATCCACGTCCCCCCTTTCGCCATGTCCAGTGGACCATCATAAACCGTGGTGACTTCAGTGAAATTGTAGTCATTGAATAAAAGAGTCATCTCTGTTCTTCTCAGTATGTATTTCTTTACTTTACCTTCTGTACTCTACTGGTGTAAATCTTTCTAAGTATGGTTCAAATTTCATCAAGGTGTCTTATTTGACAGTGACACATCAGGCGAAATTTCCTTTCATCTTCATGTTTTGTGTACCAGTGTACGTTTACTGACTTACTCATTTGTATTTTGGAGATCTTGAAACCATACTGTAAGGTTTTATGAGAAGTGACACCATCTAGTATGTGGATAACGCATTCTTAATGTTCCATGTAAAATTTATGTGTTCTGATCGCACACTTATAAAATCATCGGTTTTTGTTTCTCAGTTATTGGTTTTCGTTTCTCAATCAGTAAATGTCTCTTCTTCAGAGAAATTCTGGTGCTGTTACGCTGATAGTTGCTATATTTTTTTTCTTCTACTTTCTGACACACTGTTACACAGTGTCGTTAATGAACTCTCTTTAATCTCTGGCCTGTCCGTATAATTTTGAATACGTGAGATCCTTCGAAATGACAAGATTAAAGGGAATCCTTCGCAGGCATTTAGCGGACCACATATAAAACGGATCTGCGATGTCGATCAATAATCTGCCTTGCGCCATATCGTGTGCGCCGTTACATCTTGTCCTAATCGAAAATTTTACAGTTCAAATATTTTTGTACCAAACAGGACAATATTTCGTACTGCAGTCAGTTCAAATGGTTCAAATGGCTCTGAGCACTATGGGACTTAACATCTGTGGTCATCAGTCCCCTAGAACTTAGAACTACTTAAACCTAACTAACCTAAGGACATCACACACATCCATGCCCGAGGCAGGATTCGAACCTGCGACCGTAGCAGTCGCGCGGTTCCGGACTGAGCGCCTTAACTGCGAGACCACCGCGGCCGGCACTGCAGTCAGTGGTGGCACGTAAAAATACACATCCCACTTGTTTGCGGACCCATGTGTACTGGGACATTTAGTTTGTTTTATTGCATACTTTTAGCTACGTGATTTTCCCCCATTAATTATGTTACTCCTTACACACACACACACACACACACACACACAAGCATCGTCAAATATTTGTTGGATATACTCCAATATTTGTCTTTCCCTGCAATTGTCTACAGCACACTCTAGGAACATGTTCCTTAACACATGTCCTATCATCCTGTCGCTTCGTGCAGTTAGTGACTTCCCAGCCTATTCAATGGAGAACATCCTCATTTCCCATCTTATCAGTCCACTTAATTTCCAACCTCCTTCTATATCACCATTTTTTGTAAACAGCACAGATAATATTAGTCCTAACACAGACCCCTGTGGGACATGCTGGGGTAAAAAGCAGAGATGACAAAAATTCTGCATAAATAGCAACAGTGTGAGCCGTAGTAAACGACGCACACACACACACACACACACACACACACACACACACACGCACTGAGTACGTCAGAGGTGACCG
The DNA here is from genome assembly GCF_021461395.2 of Schistocerca americana. Classification (NCBI taxonomy): domain Eukaryota; kingdom Metazoa; phylum Arthropoda; class Insecta; order Orthoptera; family Acrididae; genus Schistocerca; species Schistocerca americana. The sequence continues at coordinate 507,141,577 of NC_060124.1, read as the reverse complement.
GCACGGGTGTAGCAGGGCAGACGGCGGTGATTATGTTTTCATGTGTCGGCTGGTTTCTGGATCGGCGCGGCGCGCGGCACCCCGCTGAGCCCACTCGGCCGCCTTCTGATTTATGCGTCCTACCCGTAATTGCACTTCTGTTTTGTTGCCGTTTGTTGTTTATCTGTCCGGGCGCGTCCGCCGGTTATCACGGGCCAACCCGCTCGCGTCTTCGTTTTTCTGGCAGCGGGCCGCAACGATAAATTAAAATTTTCCGAGCGCCGAAAAATATTGCGTGTAATTGAAGGCGAGGAGGAGTGGAGGGAGAGGTGCTGAGGGTGGAGGCAGAAAGGCAGAAACTTCGAACGGTCATCCGTTTAAGGAGACCGGTTCCTTCCCGTTATTACGCCTTTTAAATGTTGGGAGCGAAGTCGTACATTTAAATTTAAGTACCCTTTTCCATCAGAAACCGAGACAAAGAAATGACTGTTACAGTCGTAAATTGACCCACTGTGGAAGGATCTCTCGTTTACGGCCGTTGTGGCACTGCGGTCGGCATTGTTAAGGGTGTGATTTGCATTGTTCGAGCGCGTTCGAGAATAGGCAGTGTGGTGTTGCGAGACGCGGCAAGTGTCTGGCCTCAGGGTCCAAAGAAGGTAGTGTGCTGTGTCTGCATAACAGCAGGATACGAGACTCTTGTGGAAGGTTCCTGCTTGAGAAGATCACAACTGTTTTCACAGTTTTTCCAGGGAAGTACTGGAGATACAGACAGTAGCACAGAAAGTAAGTGGATTACAGAACAGATCTTTTCTCACGCAGCAAACCGAAGAAGGAAGCGTAATGTGCAAAAATTAAGTTCCTTCTAAGTCGAGTTGTGTCGACATTGAAGAAGGAAATTGACGCCATCTGATCAAAAGAACCAACCCAAATTTCACCTGACCTAGCAAGGCATGCACAGAAAACCTAAACCTAGACGGCCAAATAAGGAAATGAGGTATGAGGCTTTCAAATGCGAGTCCACAACCAAAGAATCACGCTCCGTGAACAATTTCAACGCAACAGCAACTCTCGTTTCACTTCTCCGTTGGTGACAATGCCATCAATTTTTCACTCGATATAACGAGCACCGAATGTAACCGGTAACATTGGGTTAGGGGGGGGGGGGGGGAGAGAAGGGGGAGGGAACGGAGACAAAACAGGCCTTGTCGTCGTTGAAAAATACATCTCATCATTCACCGCAAATGACCTGTGGAACCCCTGGATATGAAAATTTGTTATGCGTCGTCGGAGTTTGAAACCGGCTTCTCTGAAATTTCGGTCACGAGACTCAGCCAATAAGCCAGTTCGATCAGCACTGGTATCTGTTGTGTAGGCCCAGTTGCCCTGTCATCTTCTTACCTTATGGAAACGAAGGGGAGTAAGATTAAAGTACAGTTTCTCGCTAACAACATGGTCATAACAGGCGCAGTGATTTCGGGATACTGGCTCTGAGCACTATGGGACTTAACATCTGAGGTCATCAGTCCCCTAGAAATTAGAACTACTTAAGCCTAACTAACCTAAGGACATCACATACATCCACGCCCGAGGCAGGATTCGAACCTGCGACCGTAGCGGTCTCGCGGTTCCAGACCGAAGCGCCTAGAACCGCTCGGCCACACCGTCCGGCTTCGGGACTCTACATGACCATTGAGGTGGATGGCGGGACAGGAATTTCAACACTGCTCGTCATTAATTCAGTGCATTAACTAACTGTACCACCTCGCCCGATAGTGTTCAGAATCCTATCGAACACGCAGTGGGATCCACGTAAATATCTGCCTATTACTAGCTCTGCTACCGTGAACCCAGAACACAGGACGTAACCAGTTCTGCAGCTTTTTGTAATCAGACTTAGTCGCTCCTGGCATTGTCAGTTGTACTTGAAAGACCACACGTATAAAAAAATGACATAGGAGTTGATAGCATTTCCCGCGGCTCGAATTGTTTATAAACAAGACAAGGGCAATAAGCCGAGAGATCACTACCACTTGTTTATTCGAGGCTATTTGTTTTGCTGCTAATGCAGAGTATCTGTACACTCGAATATTTGGCCGCAAACATTTAGAAACTGGCAACGTAAACAAACAGCACAGCTCGTTTCTGTCTGTGGCGTCTGTGTGTCGTCACTGTGGAGGTATCCTCACTTTCCCCATCCAGCGGCAGCCGCAACGGCGTGAGGAAAACCAAACGACTTTCCGGCTTTCAAAAACGTTAATTTACTGTCATTAACTTAAATAAATATAAGGCTTAAAAGTTTTACGACTGGAAGTTTGCAGTATTAAGCATGTCTGTTACTTGCAATGGTTTCAAAACACATATGAAATTGTTTTTCATATCCTATTATTTGCTTTCTCTGCCGTTTACGTGTAATTCGATTCTTCTCTTATCAGTCTCAGGGCAATAAAGATTTGCACAACTGTCTCTCTGAAACGACTGATTCTAATGACATGTCACTGATACCAGAAAAACAGCTGAATAGTATGTCTTATGTGTCCGCCCCGACAGCTGAGTGGTAGCCGGCACGGTAGCTCAGCGTGTTCGGTCAGAGAGCCGGTTGGCCTCTGTAATAAAAAAACTGAGTGGAAGGATCAACAAGGGAACTTGAACACATGTCATTGTGGTCAGCGCGACGGAATGCCGCGCCAAGGGGCCCGGGTTCGATTCCCGGCTGGGTCGGGGGTTTTTTCCGCTCAGGGACTGGGTGTTGTGTTGTCCTCGTCATCGTGTTGTGTTGTCTCCATCATCTCATCCACCGGGGTGGCGACAGGAAAGGTATCCGGCCATCCTTTAAATTAACCTTGCCAATTCCGGCATAACAATCCCGACCCTGCGGAAGTGCGGGACGCAGGCACAGGAAAGAGAGGGTATGTATTATGTAATTGTAGTGGATTGCACTTTCATTTGCAGCAGCAACAGCTTATTTACGGAGCTGAAGTGTGTTTTGTCCTGGCTCGTTCACAGAATGTAGTGCACGACCATATTTTCGTACCTCACATGATATACCTGAAGGAATAATAACAGTTGCGTATGTGTGTGAGGAAATGTTTCCATCCGAAAGGTATCGCGTGGGTGTCTAAATTAAATATGCAGCCCTCTTGTTCTACGAGCAGTATCTCATCAGCAGTTTTACATGCTGTAAGTTTTTATAATCTTGGCTTCGTCCTACGCTCTCCGTATGCATATCGGTGTGTGATTTAACACTTACTTTGTAGTTACCTGTCCATTGCCAACGTGTCGTCTGCTTATGGTAAAGATTTGCTTTGCCACTTGGGTACAAACAGGGAGTAGTCGGGAGTAGTTCCCAGTAGTGCATGGTATCCCGCTAAATATATAGGAGATTAACGAAAAGCCAGCTCCATTTCGGAAAGACTGTTATCGAAGTCTTAAACGGAACTATAGGTATACAGAAACAAGAAATTTTCTGTAAATTACCAAGCATTAATTTAACTGAAATGTCCTAAAAAAATTTTTTTTTTTCGGGACCATTTTCTATCATACAGCCAACCTTGGCGCAGGGTAACACTGGCTCCCTTTAAATCACCGAAGTCAAGCACTGTCGGACTTGGCTAGTACTTGGATGGGTGGCCGTCCGGTCTGCAAAACGCTGTTGATAATGATGATGATGATGAATTTACTTGTGGGACGCTCAACAACGTGGTTATCAGCGCCAGTATAAATTCCAAATCTTTTCACTTCCAGTCTCGCCACTTCTCGAATGATGACGAAATGATGAGGATAACACAAGCACTCATTGCAGGAGTGCAGAAAATCCCCGACTCGGCCGGAAATCGAACCCGGGACTCCAGATCCCCAAACGCTGTTGGCAAGCGAAGTGCACTCAGTCCTTGTGAGGTCAATTGAGGAGATATTTGACTGAGAAGCTGCAGCTCCATTCACGAAAGCTGACAATAGCTGGAAGAGCTGTGTGCTGAGCACGTGCCCCTCCATATTCGCATAATGTGACGGCTATCGGTTGAGGATGATACGGCTGTCAGTCGGTACCGTTGGGCCTTCCAAGGCCTGCTAAGATGGAGTTTAGTTTAGTTTTATTTCCTATCATGCAACACAAAAAACGAGTCGGACAATGTGGTCAATCCGAAAACAGGAGGTTGCATGCTCAACTCACTGTTCATGCATTCTGCACAATTTACATTTCTTATTACTGTGTATGTATCTGTGTATTTGTGCGTGCGGGCGCGCGCGCGCGCGCATGTGTGTGTGTGTGTGTGTTTGCAGTAAGGTAAAAAAACAAATGTGTGTGAAATCTTATGGGACTTAACTGCTAAGGTCATCAGTCCCTAAGCTTACACACTACTTAACCTAAATTATCCTAAGGACAAACACACGCACCCGTGCCCGAGGGAGGACTCGAACCTCCGCCGGGACCAGCCGCACAGTCTATGACTGCAGCGCCTAAGACCGCTCGGCTAATCCCGCGCGGCCAGTAAGGTAAACATAAAAGATTTATTACATGGAACTGGATGTGTTCTACTGAAAAACATAAACAAAGCAACAGAATATAGTGTGAGATGAGTCTACTTAATAGATTCCAAGAGTGAATATTCATTTACTGAATGCCAGAGTGGCCAAAATAGTTAAACAGCAAAAAAATGGCTGTGAGCACTATGGGACTTAACATCTTAGGTCATAAGTCCCCTAGAACTTAGAACTACTTGAACCTAGCTAACCTAAGGACATCACACACAGCCATGCCCGAGGCAGGATTCGCACCTGCGACCGTAGCAGTCCCGCGGTTCCGGACTGCAGCGCCTAGAACCGCACGGCCACCGCGGCCGGCCGTTAAAGAGCAAAAGAGAAGGAGAAAAGAAATATAACTGGATATGAGTAACATGTGAAGAGAGGCTGCATACAACCCAATATAGCTCTGAAAACGGGGAGACGTTCGTACTAGAGTGAACCTGTCATTTCTCAATGGGACATACGTAGTAATTACGCTTCCTCTCAGACGAAAGCCGTATTTCCGACTGTGGTTTGAACCCAGATATTGTCCTTACGTGGCCAGTTATCTACCAGTTGAATCGCCTTGAAGCGTATCACAGTATTGTTCGAAGCTTCAATCTGCAAATATTTCTTCTACGCTGATGTTGAAGCAAAGGAGTAAGGAAGATTAGGACTTCGACTACCGGATCATAAGAGATGGAGTACAACATGGGATTGAGGAAGGAAGGGGAAAGAAATCAGCTACGTCTTCTTCGAAGGCCACCGTTCTAGCATTTGCCTTAAAGTGTTTAGCGGAACTACGAGTAACTTAAATCAGGATGTGCTCGCGAGTCCACTGTCTCAGCGCTGCGCCATTCCGTTGGCTTACTCATGTTGATTCCTCACTTCTCCTCAATAACTAACGCACTTGCCTTCCTGGATGAAATGATATTATGCAGAAAAGGCTTAACCACGACCTACGGGTCTAGTAAGAAATGAATCATTCACGGCGAAACATGGCGGTTCAAAATGGTTCAAATGGCTCTCAGCACTATGGGACTTAACATCTGACGTGACCGCTACGGTCGCAGGTTCGAATCCTGCCTCGGGCATGGGTGTGTGTGATGTCCTTAGGTTAGTTAGGTTTAATTAGTTCTAAGTTCTAGGCGACTGATGACCTCAGAAGTTAAGTCGCATAGTGCTCAGAGCAATTTGAACTTAACATCTGAGGTCATCAGTCCCCTAGGACTTAGAACTATTTAAGCCTAAGTAACCTAGGGACATCACACACATCCTTGCCCGAGGCAGGATTCGAACCTGCGAACGTAGCTGTCGCGCGGATCCGCGCTGAAGCGCCTAGAACCCCTCGGCCACAGCCGCACATGGCGGGAAATATTGCCTGCAATACCAGATCGAAACTACATCTGTCTACATCTACTAGCTGAAAACATCCGACTTGTGGCACTTAATTCGCCGCTTTTTCCAAGCCAATGTAGGAAACGTATGGAAGGAGGAGAGTGGTGGCCGCGCGCCATGGGATGCCTTTGAAGTGAAAAGTCACAAATTAAAAACGCGCTACGAGGACTTAGGATGCCGGCGGAGATTAGGAGTTGGCCCGGGACGGCAGCCGCGCGGTAATTACAGAGTAGGCGGCGCCACAGCCTCCACACAATTATCATAACCTGCCGTCACGAGCTGGCGGGCTGGCGGATGCGTCGAGACCAGCTGCGGCGGGCGCCACTTCGTGGATACACCACCACCCATCTGCCCTGGTGCGCATGCGTCATGCGCGTCACTGCTGCTAGCGGCGGTAAGGCCGGTTTGACACTATCAAATTTGTTTGTCAAATATCTTTGTCCAATATCTTTGTCAAAGATATTTGATGGTACGATAGGGAACTTTGTCAAATGTCGTCCAATATTTGATCAAATCTAGGGCCTCGCTATAGATTTAATCAAAGAAGTCGCTTGTCTTCTGTTCACTGCAATGTGACATGTTACCACATGGAGCGCTAGCATCGCTGCATTCTGTTGCCTGCAGGTAAATACAATGGGTGTGTGCCGACAATTACAAAATTAATAGAGATTTATCAAGCTGATGAGACGCTTTACAACGTGAGGCACGCTGAATACAAAAATAGATTACGAAGGTTGGAGACCTGACCTGTCCTAATCTAACCTAACCTAACCTAACCCTCTCCTGTAGCAAGGAATCGGCGTGTTACAGTGAGCCTGTCTTCTGCAGATGTAGCAGTTCTTAAGTGAATATTGTGCATCGTGATATGAGGCTACACTTCATTGAAGCACATACAGAAACGTATGCTCATCCCTTCGTAAGTAATTGATGTACGACTTGCCGGCCGGTGTGGCCGAGCGGTTCTAGGCGCTACAGTCTGGAACCGCACGACCGCTACGGTCGCAGGTTCGAATCCTGCCTCGGGCATGGATGTGTGTGATGTCGTTTGGTTTAAGTAATTCTAAGTCTAGGGGACTGATGACCTCAAGTGTTAAGTCCCATAGTGCTCAAAGCCATTTTTTGATGTACGAATGACGTCCTCCACTATAAGCTCACGTAACAAGTTTTGTTGAATGCTTTTATCGTGTCGTCGTAAAACCCACGGCTTTACCCAGGTTTGTTTCCTTTTTTTCCTCCGTTTCTCTTCCGCATATGCACACAGTGCAAGTCCGCAACTCGTGGTCGTGCGGTAGCGTTCTCGCTTCCCGCGCCCGGGTTCCCGGGTTCGATTCCCGGCGGGGTCAGGGATTTTCTCTGCCTCGTGATGACTGGGTGTTGTGTGATGTCCTTAGGTTAGTTAGGTTTAAGTAGTTCTAAGTTCTAGGTGACTGATGACCGTAGATGTTAAGTCCCATAGTGCTCAGAGCCATTTTTTTGAATACAGTGCAATTGTGGTACATGCAACTGCTGCGGTTAATAACAAGTTGTTGTTCTCAGACATCTTGAACTTTGACGAAAAATTGGATGACAGTATAATACCCCTTCTAGCGCTACGTCAAAGATCTTTGTCAAATATATTTGACGGTATATTTAACCACATCTTTGTCAGAGAAATTTGATAGTGTAATACCGGCCTAACTGGGCGCATTGTGTCATTTCTGAGGTCGGATCGCCGTCCGTGAGATCGAAGAGATCAACGGCCACAGTAGGGATCTCTCATGACGAATAGTGCGTCCAGCTTGTTAGTACGTGAAATGCATTTGCAGTTGCGAATATGATCAACCATCGGGTGCACAATGGAATGACGGCAACGAAAGTTTCTGCCGTGTCGGGTCTCAAACACGTATTTCCCGCTTATTACAAGCGGTCGCCTTACCATTAGGCTATCCGAGCACGACACACAGCCACACCCAAACTTCCATTTGTCGTCAACTTGTGTGTACATTCTGCACTCGTACATCCGTTATGTATTTTCCCGTACAGGAGAGACATTTTACTTGAAAATCACTTACCCAGTGTCGGCCACTGGACTCGCATTCGGGAGGACGACGGTTCAATCCCGCGTCCAGCCAGCCCGATTTAGGTTTTCCGTGATTTTCCTAAATCGCTCCAGGCAAATGCCGGGATGGTTCCTTTGAACGGGCACGGCCGACTTCCTTCCCCATCCTTCCCTAATCCATTGAGACCGATGACCTCGCTGTTTGGTCTCTTCCCCCAAACAACCCAACAACAACCAGTGTCGGCGGATAAATACGGCCTGCAGTGGCTGAGTTATTCTAAATTACGACGCAATGTGCCTTCGGCCATACTTGTATGTCCGAAGGAACATTGCGTCGTAATTTAGAATACCACAGACACTGCAAATCGTATGCTAACTTGTTACGGTTCGTACTGCTCTATCCACGACTGCGTCGGAATTACGTCATCTGTAACGAAATTGCATGCATCCTGTTGTAACGATAGATATTATTTGACACCATAATCTGTATTAAGTTCTTTTCTCTCATATTGTGATGATGGTCTGTACCCAAAACGCGGTAGTAAACAAAAGTTTTAACAACAGGTGGACTGTTGTTAGTAGTGGCAAACAAAGAAAAAAAGAAAAAAAAACCGTTTTAAGGACGTGCTTCGTATTCATAAAAGAGTATCAGACCTCTTGCGCGACTTTGCGTCGCAAGTTAAGTAACGAAGAATTTGAGCCTGTAGTCTTGATTTGCGATACTACCCAGTGTTTTGACAGATTTTGAAAACAGGTACAAAGTTTATAGCTGTGCGACCCAAGACAAAACCTTCGAAACAGCTGAAGAAATCCTAACTTCTGAACCAGGCATCTTACGCCAGTATTTCCATAAGTAGAGTTTACAACATATATAATATAAAACAATGGTTGCACGTTTTCATCGGTCCAGCAGATTCATAAGCTGAACCCTTGATGTCTATTTTGAGGGAGACAAACTTCGTTATAACTTGAATCCAAAAGACCATGGGATCACGTTAGACAGCTCACTTTCTTTTGAGGAGCACTTGACGGGACCGTCAGCTAAGCTCTAAAGCAGAAATAACGTTCTCCATAAGTTCTGTGGCACTATCTTGGGATTGTCAGAGGCAGCCTTAGAGTATCAGCACGCGGACTGGTGCACTCAGTAGCACAGTACTGTGGGTCTGCCTGGATTAATACTTAATATGAGAAAAAGATAAAGGTCCGACTTGACGAATAAGAGGGCATTGTTCAAAAATGGTTCAAATGGCTCTGAGCACTATGGGACTTAACTGCTGAGGTCATCAGTCCCCTAGAACTTAGAACTACTTAAACCTAACTAACCTAAGGACATCACACAACACCCAGTCATCACGAGGCAGAGAAAATCCCTGACCCCGCCGGGAATCGAACCCGGGAACCCGGGCGTGGGAAGCGAGAACGCTACCGCACGACCACGAGCTGCGGACAAGAGGGCATTGTTTTGAATGATGTATTCCCTGCGGAGATCAAGACTCCCACTATTTACCGCAGCCAGAAGTCTTACTGAAAATGGATTCAATGCCATCGATGAATGGAAACGCTATTGCTGACAAGTCTGTCATCGACAACGCCTGAAACGCCTTGCGTCCAGGAGAAACTCATTGGATTTGACCAGCCTCGGGCAATTTGGATTAGTCTGAACCGCATCTGAATAGGCCGTGGAAGATATACAGATTCTCTCCATAAGCAGGACAAATACTCATCGCCATCTTGTGTCTCTGGGGCGGAACGACAGACAGTTGGTCATGTTGTATCAACACATCCCACACGTACCTACGAGGGTCCTTTCGAAGAGTGCTTGACAGCAACAAATTATTGCGATAAACTATATAAAACACCTTGGTATTCGCCTGTAGTTGTTGTCATTCGACTTACGTTATGCTGGAGAGTGAAATGTTGGTGTATAGTAGTTTAATAATCTTTGTACGTGTCTGACTATTCTTGTGATTCAAAAATCCTTGATGTGTGCCACACGATAATACCGTGCTTCAATATATTTGAAGTTACAGCTTGCCCCAGTCCCCCTACAAATATTATTTTTGTGATAACAGATATGTGAATTTTCTACGTCTTTTTAGCTAATTTCCTTACCGGTCAAATAGGTAAGCACTTCACCAAATAATTTAGTGGATCTCTCCACCTTTTCGGAGGCATATTGGATCAAAACTCCCTCTCTTTACACTTTTCTTGCGTTGACTTATTATTCTGTTTATTTTTATCTATCTGTATCTTTATCTTTTGTCGACTCTGCTACACTGTCAGCGCATAAACGTGACTAATCCTGCATCTTTTCAGTTCAGTCGACACATTTCATTTTCAGTTACTGCAGTTGCTTAGATTTTCTCAGTAGTATGATTCAAATGTAAGACACATTCCTGTGTTTCGATTATTTTGAGTGTCACGTCGTACGTAAGTGCAATATGGACGCTATTGAGTCAGACAAGAAGAGAACAGCAACTTCTGAAATATGATACAACATGATAATGCTGAAGATTAGATAGGTTGATCGAATAACTGACGAGGAGGTACTAAATCGAACTGAGAGAACGAAAGGTCTGTGCCTCAACTTGGTTAAAAGAAGGGATAAAAATTGTACGGGGAAATCGCGACATGAATACAGTAAGCAGTTTCAAAAAAATGGTTCAAATGGCTCTGAGCACTATGGGACTTAACTTTTGAGGTCATCAGTCCCCTAGACCTTAGAACTACTTAAACACATACATGCCCGAGGCAGGATTTGAACCTGCGACCGTAGCGGTCGCGCGGTTCCAGACTGTAGCGCCTAGAACCGCTCGGCCACATCGGCCGGCTAAGCAGTTTCAAATGGATGTAGGTTGAAGTAGTTATTCAGAAATGAAGAAACTTGCACGGGATAGCGTAAGAGCTGCATCAAACAAGTCTTCAGGCTTGAGACCACCACAACAACAGGACATACACACAAACACACACACACACACACACACACACACACACACGAGGGTGTCGAATACGACACTTCCTCTGTACAGTGGGTAACTTTATCTCTAAACCACTGTGGTCCATTCCCGCATTTATTCATTCATTTGGTAGAAAATTAAAGTTTCCTGGAGTAGGTTCACTTGTGATTACTTGCGGATTTATTCCAGTGATATGAATTAAGGAAAATCACAAGAACATATGTTCACAACGAAATTATTTTAATATTGGCAAAATCGTCATTTATGTGTGATATTGTTGCTCTTCGTTACCTGTTGAATGTTACTCTCTGCTGGCTTCAAGCAGTACGCGACAAAGTGATACATAACTCCGGATGAAAAGAGTGATACCTATCTCTGGATGAAAATGGTGGGGGCCAATTTCCGTTTACGGAGGGCAGGCCACGCCATGCACAGACAGCCCTCTACCGGTGATTTACGGGAGTACCGATATTTGGACGTCCGTCTGTGCCAGTACCGCAGCCAGATGCAATCGACAGACGCCGAGCGCCACATCTACCGTGTGATTACGCCGCTATAAATATTCCCTGCCGGAGTAAAGTTTTAATCAGAGCGGCGTGAGAGATACGGCGTGCTGCACTTCAGTTCCCGTTGACAACTGTTGAACGTATGGACTGGTACGGCAGTGCCTCTGCGTGTGAGAGCGCGCCTGTGTGTCTGCGTCTCTATTACGATAAACAATACGCGCTCGGAGGAACCCTCCCGTGCCATTACAATACCGATCGCCGGCTCTTCCAGGAGCTCTCGTGGGGCCCTACACAGGCACAGCTCGCTACAGCCCACCGTTCTGTGTTTTACGAGCGCTCTCCCGCGACGGAGGGACCGATCAACAAGTTGAGATAAAGTGGCAATACGAGCGCCGCTGAATTGAATTCGGTCGCCTTTCATCTGATCTCTCGATATGTGAATAGGGCCAAGAACACTCATCCAGAGTGGGCGCTCGTGAGTATGTACGTGGAATGTTCGGTGCTTGTCTTTATCCCGGAGGCGAGTGAAGGTGTTTTGCCCACTCGACCGGAACAATGACAGTTTGTATTCGCTTCGTAGCCGCACTGGGAGAATGTCGACAGATGCGTTCCCTAAACTACGCGTCGTAATGCAGTTCTGTGTCCTTTGTAAGAAGACATAACGGAACATCAGTTCAATAAATATATTTCCCCGGTCAATGACCGACGTTTCCTCTTCATGGTTGGTCTCTACAGACTCGTATTAAGAGCTCATTTCGTTAGGGCGTGTAAAAGTATTGTAACAATAAAATCCCATAGTAATGTTCGTAAAATTATCATACGGCATCCCCAATTTAGCATTTGCCTTAGCGCCGGAAGCATTCCGACTTTCTCAGTTCTGTATAAGGCATAAAGTTGTAATGCGGTACTACAAAATTTAATTTGGTACATTTTTCTCGGACTCAGTAAAAGAGAAACAAAACAAAACAAAACAAAAAAAAACAACACAAAAAACTGATTGATTCCATTGGGGGTGGGGGGCTCTTTAATAGTCTCCTTTCTGCCATTTCAGTTTTTGCAACTGTTGCAATCGATGTGATCGAAAACTTAACAATCTTGTTGAAGATGAGTAAAGTTAAAAGTAACTTCAGTCCAGAGAAACGTCATTGGTCCAAGTCTCATCGGATCTATATTCTAAAGTCGCTTAGAGCTTTCAGAAGGTAAGCTTTTAGTTCGATTAAAAAGGTACGCTATAAAATAAATAAGTGTCTTACAGAATATGATTTATTGGATAGTTATTCTGTCATAAACTAGATTTTTGAGTCTCCATTTAAGTGCTTCGACCGAAATGTGCTACAAACAGTGAAGAATGTCGTCACTTTGGATATGTTACAGATGTCATGTATACCTTTGCAGTAAGGAGACAATATCCAACTGAAGAAATTTTTTTTTTTTTACTGAAAAGTAATCGTTTTTATGAAGATTACGAGCCCCATACCTCGATCTAATACACTTTCAGTATTAGTTGCTGGTGAATGTTCTCAGCTGTATGGTTGTCGTCAATGACTTTTTTTCCGTTCTGAACGAATGGTCCTGAGCTGCGGTGGACATTTTTCCAGGTGCTCCTTGTTGCGCAATGTCTTGCCGAATGTCTTGGTGGTTACTGACCACGACCATGCAGCATGGAATATTCACCATCAACTAAATCGGTCGTGAAAACCTTCACTGTATTTTCAGAATAATTGCTAATCACTCTAAGAATTGAAATATTTGTCTTCTTAACAAGGCGAACTCTCTGACACATTAAAACAGAACACCAGTCAGGTGGACACGTCGCGGAAGATTTCTTGCACCAAACATACCCAGTTCGAGTTTGTGACAAGAAAAAGAAGAATATGTGACATGTGGAATAATCGGGTCTACTGCCGGATGTTTGTGTCGCTCTGGCACAATATTTCGGCCACGTGAAACACCTTACAAGCAGCGCCAGGCGGGCGCGGACGGCAAAGAGAGCACCCAGCACCCTCTGGGCATAAATACTGGACAAGATTCTCCAATACGGCAGTCTCAGGTAGCACCCGAAGAAGGCAACGAGTTACGTGGTCGAAATATTGTGCCAGAGCGACACAAACATCTGGCAGTAGACCCGATCATACCACATGTCAATATCTCGCCGGGAATGCCTGAAGAGTTACAAGAAGAATAAGTGTTTGGGTTTCCGTTGAGGACGAGGTCATTAGGGTCGAAGCACAGGGATAATATGGCAGGAATTCGGCAGTGCCGTTTGAAAGAAACCATCCCGGCATGAACTTTAAGCGATTTAGGGAAATCACAGAAAAACTAAGTCTGGATAGCCGGACGTGAATTTGAACCACCCAGCGTTTTACCACTGCGCCACGATCCCGAGCTCGTGATCGCTCTGTGTTGGCACAAGTGTTGACGTGACGTTAAACACCGATTTTCCTTCGTTTGGTTTGTGCAGTGTAAGGCAGCAAGTAGTTGATCTTCCGCTTCTGGAGAAGCGCGCCAGGTTTCTAACAGACGCGCTCGGCCGTCTGATCACGGTGAGCCCCAGCTCCCAGCTGTCCGCCCAGGCGCGCACCTGCCCTGAGGCTCGAGGCGTCAGCTGCCTCAGACCGAGGGCATCGCTCCAGCCACCAGCGCCCTGACCACCACCACGCGCCACAACAACTCTCTCCCATCCAGAGGAACGCACCACGCACACACACACACACACAACCTGGTACCACGAGATACAAGACCGAACTGACGTCTTCCAGTGGGACTACAGTTTAGCGTGGGTAGAATTAAACCTATATGCGAAAACTTCTGTACGCTTTGGAAGATCCACTCTGAGAGAGACCAGACCCTAACCATTTAGCCTACTATTAGATACTCCGTTGCGTACAATGATAAATGCGTTTCAGATTTGCCAAAATCTGCTAATAGTTTACCTCTGAGCTTCTCTCAGGTGGTAATAAATAATTTAGTTTATTCTGTGGTAGTTTCATGCAATACTGCATCGTCGTTGTCGTCCCCACCCCCTCCCCCGCCACCCCGATTCTTTTCCTGTTAACACGATGTGGACCTGTCTTTTGAAAAACTTCCCAAAAAGGGTCGTCACTTTGATATTAAGACATCGGTCTCCCACTCGGCACGAGCGTTGTTCCCCATGGTTTCTCAAGTCTCTGGCTGTATGTCGCAAATACGGTGAGAGTGACAACGAGTTTATGATGCCAGATCGAATAATCAAATGTCAAACAACAGGGATGACTGGAATCGTAACTAGTGGCAAAACCATGCGGAAATCCCGTACACTGCGCAAAACGACAAGTCTACGAACTGGGGCCGCACTCATACTCAGCGGACACGAGCCACGACTAAGTGATTACTATTACAGAGGTATTGTTTGTATCGGCCAGAGAAGTTGTGCCATGGTACAAACACAGCAATGCGCGTGGACGGGGCTATTAATGCTGTAATTTCCCGCTTAATGGCCGTCGACAGGCACGCAGTAACAATAAAGAAATTGTAATCACACTGTAGAAAAGAGAGGCTGAACACAGCAATTAACACTAACATTTACTAGATTGCTTCGCTAGACTCACAGCAGGGTGGTAAGCGAAACAATAGATGGGAAATTACAGAACTGATGTGGTAAGAATACTGGATGAAAAGTCACGGACGAAAGTTTTGCAACTGACATCGAGAAGGAGTAAGTTATTCTAGAAGGGCACTTACAGGTAAAGGGACATCAGCTTTATTTCGATCTGTTCAAAACGTTAGACAGAGTGGTTCACGAAGACCTATAAACATTTTACAGTGCGTTGTGGTGAATGTTCTAAATGTTTCCTGTTAGCAAGCGAAAAACAAAGGAACTCGGCACTTTAAAAAAGTTTTTGATAGGTGCATACATTGGGAAGCTAAGTGGCTTATCACTTGAATTCATTAATTACCTGCACCACCTGTCACGAAATTTCACAGCTGAGCAGTGTGGGACCAGGGTTAATACGTGTATTGGACTGCTATCCAGCCCTCAAAACCCCTCGGGCCATCCCTACTTCGTTCCTACGTAAATTATTTCAGACGAATTCCAGGAGGAAGTGTTCCATATCTGATTATCTTGACGTCGATAGGCCCCTAAACTTTAGCTGCCCTTTACTTTAAATCTCAAGAATTTCAGTACTTGTTCGGTCTTTTAATAATTTTAGAATTACTTCTCCTGTTTTTGTCGCTTTATTTCTGTGCATCGTTAGATCTCCGTCTGTTGACACTGAAAGATTTAAAATGAGTTTCACGACTTCGATAACCACCCTTGATTTTCACAGGAAAATTGCCATTGTTTAAAGCTATGGACAGAATTATATAATTACAGGTCTCTGGTCTACGGCGTCTGCTTAAGGAGGAGGTGCTCCGTTGTTAGTATCTGCAAGGGATTCTCACACGATAATTTCATCAGGGTTACCCGGACAACACTTAACGCACCTCGTTACCGAAAAAGTAAATACTTTTTCCTACCATTCTGTTAACGAACAGGTTTCAGAAGAATGAAGGCTTCAATTTATATTTGTGATGTGGACAGGTGTCGGTATGGAATGCTGACGAAGCGTAATTCATCCACGAATGAAGAGTCTTAGATCAAGACATGAGTATTGTTGAGCTGTCTTGGACCATTACCAAGATGGATTAACGTCTGACATTCAAAAACGATTGCGCTAAATTTTTAGAGCCACCCTTCGCCCAGGAGTCAAGGAAACGTATTACTTCCATATTACTGCTTCGGAAGTGTACGTTCTCCGTTCTTAGATAAATAGGATAGGAAAGTACTGATCCCTGATCCTTAACGTTCGGTGACTAGCGGAATACTGATGTAGGTGTGAATGTACTGTTTTTATAGTTTCCCTGATCTATTCCGGTTAGTGAAAGCTAGCGATAAAGAACGCGCTGGCACTGGAATGTTGCATGTAGAGCGTTTGCCGAACACATTGATAGGCCTTAAAAAGTAGAGGGCGTCGACGGAAACAGTTTGACGCTTGGAATCGCTCGTTGCGATTATGCGGCGCACGGCGAAGACATTATCTCTCCCACGCCGGGTATCGGAAAGTGCCGCGCAACGGCGGTGACGTCATCGCGTGTCACCGGCCGCGGCTGGCGGCTCCTTTGGCGCCGCAGACACTTGTCGAAACAATCGATTCTCTCGCCTCCGCGCAGCGCACAGCCGGATTCGCTGCATTGCCCACGCCCCGCAGCCGCAGCCGCCAGAACCGGGTTAACGAACCCGCACTGCTGCGACGCAGTGCCAGCTGACGTCACGTGGAGGACATCCGCCTCTGGCTGGACCAGCGCCACCACCAAGATATTGTGCCTAGGAAACGGACCTACTGTAGTTTCTAATGATGAGACACGCTGAAGCGTAAATAGCTACCGGCGTTTGTCGAAGATTTGTCATAGAATCTGTAGTGTTCGCACGATATACATTAATAACGTGACAAAATTTGTCGTTCTCCGAGGCTGTTTGTCGACGATGCAGCGATCCACAGATGGTTGACAGCGCTATAATATTATCACGGAGTGCAGAACAGAGTTCGAGACCAAGATTGACAAGTGACATTTAACATAAATAATGTAATCCGATGCGTGTAAATAAACAAGAAGACCCGATACGACTTGAGTACATGATCGGTATTCAGTCCCTGTAATTAGACGTAATCGTCAAGTATCTGGTATTATGACTCTGCACTAGATAGCAGGAGTATGAATCCAAATGATCTCGGATTCAGTGCTTGAAATTTCCTATTACGAAGGCTATTCGGAAAGTAAGGAACCATAGGTCGCGAAATGGAAACCACAGTGAAAATCAAAACTGTTTTATTTGCAACAGTTAAATACAACTTCCAGCTAATTATCTCCACAGTCACCGATCCGACTTAGACGTTTGTCGTAGCGTTGTACCAACTTTCCAATGCCCTCGTTATAGAAGGCAGCCGCCAGTGCTTTCCGCCAATTCTCTACGCTGGCCTACAGCTCGTTGTCTGTGCCAAAATGTTGTCTTCATAGCCAGCGGTTCATGTGAGCAGAGATGAAACTCAGAGGGTGACAATTACGGGCTGTATTGTGGGTAATCAAACATTTCCAATTGAAAACGATGCAGGAGCTTCTTCGTTGCCCCTGCAGAATGCGGCTGAGAGTTGTCTTGAACACGAAAACGCACGACAGTTATGTAATGTTGGCTGCATAGCTTCAGGCGAAATTTCTCACCAGGCCCTCGTACTTGGCGGGAGACACTGTTGTTCTAGGTATCTTTATGTGCTCCCTGTGTGCTCAGAACTAAAAAGAACGACGTAACATGGTCGACGGGCATACTAGAGCCACTGCCCAACACACCTGTGCAATACGTCATCGGATGTTCACTGTGGTTTCCATTTCGCGACCGATCGTTCCTTACTTTCCGAATAACCGTCGTATTTTTGTCCGACCATTTCCGCTTATTTCGCGTCTGGCACTGTTTGATGATGTGAAAAATTCTGAACTCCACCGTGTTTCGGAATCCACGTTAAAATGTAGGTCGGCCTATATCTGGCTGGATACTGTAACAGTCAGGGTCTTTTCTGCCAAATACTAGGCGAGCTGATAGCTCAGTACTGGCACTAAGTCGGACGGTTTTACGAATGAATTCTAGTAATTTAAAAAATGAGATCCGAATTCGTCACAGTTTGTTTAAAATGCGAGACTAACACAGGAAGACAAATAAGTGTAAAAATTATTAAGTATAGGTGAAATATACGTGACATGTTAGAACCCAGAAGGGTCCTTCTAAACTCCTCGATCGATTTCCAACAAAACTGGTGCACGGGTATCTGGAAAGACTTACTGTTGGTGTGAGAACCACCAGTTTGCTATTGGGATGGGGATGATAAGGTAGTGATGGAGAGAGTAGGGGGAGGAGGAGAGAGATGGACAGAGTAGATGGGAAGGAGTAGAGGGAGAGAGAAAGGGAAGGGGAAGAGGAGGAGATGAACAGAGAGAGGGGGAGGAGGAGGTGGACAGAGAAAGGAAAGAGGAGGAGACGAACAGAGAGAGGGAAGAGGAAGAATGGACAGGCGGAGCGGGAAGAAGGAAATGGACAGAGAAAGGGAAGAGGAGATGAACAGAGAAAAGATGGAAGAGGAGGACAGAGGGCTGAGATAGGAGGAGATGGACGAGAAAGGGGGAAGGAAGAGATAAACAGAGGAAGGGGAAAGAAGGAGATGGAATAACAGAATACTGGAATAATTACATACCCGTGCAACTCCAGGTGCTCCGAAGTTCCGTACAGGTGTAAACATTCCTAATAGGTCGCTCGGTTGTAGCCAACAGATAAGCGTTAGAAGTAATAGCGTTCAGGTCCTGATCCTGGGCGTCCAAGGTCCGTGATACTGTAGACCAGACGGTAGAAGAGACATTGGAAGACGAGAGAAGTACGGTAATTCCGTCTGTTAACGGACCTCGAGAAATTACTTACTTCTTGGAAAAAGAAGGAAATGGCGGTTAGAGAAGGACGCAGTTATTCATTGATGTACTCTTGCGTTCCTTGCATATTTTTTCGTGCTTACTTTATGAGACAAATGCCTACTAGTTAATTCTAGCTGAAGATGATGTCGCAATGTACGAAACATTGTCGTGCATAACTGCCAGTAAAGTTACTTGTGTGTGGAGGTGGCAGCCGTACGCAACTCCGTGCTCCATTTTCCTTACTTTTTTTTTTATCGGGACCAAGTTCTCTGTAGTTACCAACAGTTTGCTTCTTTGAAGAACTGACGAAAGAAATTGCAGACGGAGCGCTCAGACGCGAGGATCCCGACTCAATTTATAGCCCCGCGCAGTCGGCGCTGCGGCAGCAGCGGCGGTCGCGTACGGGTTTCGCAAGCGCTCGCATACGAATGTGTAACGACATACAGGTTTCCGCCCGTATAGCGGGGCGACCCGCTTTCCCGAGCGGCGCCATAAAAATACCAATATATTTTATGTTATTCCCTTTAATTTGCAGTTGCATTAGCCGCCAGTGTCATTATGCGGGAGCCGTCAGTGTTCGCCCGTGGCGGCAGTCTCCACTCCGCCCGACTGTCGGGCTCTCGAACAGATCCCACGAGTACACAGCCAGCCGGCCACAACTGCGTGCGGCCTGGCCGGGCAGAGATCTCTATCGGCCTTCTCCGTATTCGGAAATTCTGTTACGCGCCGGCCGGCATTCGAATATTTTTGCCTCCATTTCCGAGCAATCGATCACGATACAACAACGAGACGGGGAGTATTATATTTTCTTTCCTTTTTCTCTGTTTCCTTCTCTCTATTTTTTCGTCCGACAGTCTCGCCAATTATACGGACAATATCTCGCCGCCTGCGCCGCTCTACAACTCCACAAGTCAATAAAATTTTACGGCGGAAAGGTGAGCTTTATGTCAGCTGCCGCGGGGTATGTTTGTACGATTTTAACTGCGGCGAGCTCGTGTCGTAATGCCAAGGCACGGGCGCGGTCCAGTAGGGACTTCTTTCTTTTTTTCACTTCTCGAGGCTCTGTTTGTGTGTGTCCAGAGCATTTGTCGATGGGGCAACACAAGCGGCAGTATTCATTAAACGACTATCGCGCGCGCTCGCCCCCAAAAATTCTACTCCGTCCCTACACACACACACACACACACACACACACACACAAACACAAGTCTTTTGTTTCGCGCGCGGGCGTAGATTTTTATCGCCGCTCCGGGAGGAATGTTACGAACGAGCCGACTCGGAAAAAGGCGGCTACTGTTCGAGATTAAATGATTGGAGTCAGATTTATAGTACGAGCTGAATTTTAAGCAGGCAGCCGCCCGTGCGAGGAAGATGGATTGTAATAAGCACGAACCGCCGCGGAGAGGACAGAAGCCGCTATCTCGATGTGGCGCAAGAGCGCCGGCCGGCGGATCAGATATTGGGAAAGCTTTAGGCGCGATATTGTCACGGAGCGGCCAAATGGTGAGTAATAACACCGCTTATTTGTAGTAGTTTGAAGTTGTTCCAGGTATCGAGTCCGGGCGGCTCACATCTCTCGAGTTTGAGTTCTGCAGATGTGAGATGGCCGTAGCTTTCTACTGCAGAGCATTTCAGGGGCAACTGTTTCCATCAGAATTCAAAACATCCTAACCTTGCCAGTATATGGAAAAAAATGTGATCATTTTTGCACCGTACATTGGCCTACTAAACTTACGTGCAGAATACGTCTAGGACGGTTCGCTTGCCTAGTAGCCTACTTGAAACGGAGAAGGAATTAAAGAGTTGAATGCTCCGTCAATGTTGAGCTTATAAGAGATGTAGCGTTAGATCTGTTTGGGAGGGATACATAAATTAGTCCTCAACCCTTATGTTATATAAAACAACATCCCAATACCTTACTAGGCAGGGGCCTGTAGGAGGTAATATATCCCGTCTTCAGGATACATTTGATCTCACTTAACGTTAGTTCCAGTGCAGCTTGTCATTTATCACATGCAAAAGTCAGATCCACAGGTCAACGAAGTGATAAGCGGGTCCAAATTTTGCCAAGGTTGTTTCGAGCATGCTGCCGTAGTTTCGCTGAGAAGCCGTTATACATCCTCCATACATTTACGTTCTCTGTCCATACGATTTCGATATTTTGGAGCCCTGAAGAAGGACGCTCGCTTCTCATGATTTGCTTCGGAGCAAGTGATGCACGCTTGGATAAAATAGGGGTTCCGTAGGCAACCGAAAATATTTTTCCATGAAGACACTGACAGTCTTGTCTCACAGTGGTATAAATGTATTAAGAGATTACTTTTGAAATAATAAACAGTTTGCTTACTTTTTTCCATTTGTCTCGTTCTCGCTTACCTGCAGTGTGGCTGTATCTCTGAACGAAAGTATTTTTCTTTATTGCTCACCCTCACTAGGCTGACGTTTGAATACCAGCAGATGTTACGAAATAATACTAAGTATACTGGTGGCCATAATACACGATAGTTTCTTTTAAAACGTAAAAGACATAATGAAAGAACCGCGCTTTTTCCATTTTTATCGAAAGTCACTCAGCTTAACAGGCCCTTTCAGTATAGGCCGATTCACATGTGACGTAAGCAGGAAGAATACGAAACAAACGGAGTTATTTCACGCTTTTGCCTTACAGAAGCCAGTGCAACATTTGTAGAATGTATGAGGTACTTCATTCCGCCTCCGTATCTGAGAGGTCAGCGTGGCTGACAGCAGTGAGGAGTCCCGGGTTCGATTCCCTGTATTGCCAGGGATTTATCCTCGGTGGGAGGATTAGAACGGGGTACACTCAATGTCGTGACGCCAATTGAGGAGCTACTAGACCGACTTGTAGCGGCCCCAGGTCTGCTAACACGACGAAGGCCGGGATTGCGATGCACTGATCCCCACACCTCCGCATATACATGACGCCATTGGATGATGGATGACATGGTAGCCTGTCGGGCCCGATCGGCCCTTCTGCGTCCAGAACGGTAATGCTTACGAGTTATTTCTAAGGGTTGATTTACACAAAGTCTGTAGAACAGTTGCAAGATATGAGGAATCCTGTGTGGTATGAGTCACGGGGGGAGAGGAAGCTAGCCTGACGCTGGGGACAGGGCAGACGGGGAGCCCGGCGGGACAGGTGGGCGCAAGCGTCCTTTTGCGGTCCCTTTCAATAAAACCGGCAGCCGAACCTCAAAGAGCGTCGCCGCCTATAAATAGCGTCGCGGCGCCCCGCGCATGCGCCCTGCCGCCTTGTTTACCTCGCGTTTACTGCCCACTGCGCTGCCGGCTCACCGCAGACGTCGTAATGCCCGGCTGCGGCGCCGTCTCCACAAGGCGTCTTTATTAGCGCTCCGTTAGTCGCTGTACGGGGCATCGCCACTGTGGCTGCTTTTGCCTGCGATGTGCGGCTAGTAGACTCGTACAACTACCCTCACGGTACTAGAGCCGCTGGCGCATTGCCTGCGATCCGCAGCGACCTAAGTCGTCGACTTCACTCTGTATTCATGTAAACAAATACACCCGCACATACACCTTTCAAATTTTTGTCTCGGACATATTGTGTCAGCTTCAAATTAAAAGTTGTACTTATCCACCGGTTCTGACCAAGATTTTCTAGAGCTTTCCCTCTGTTGCAAGGCAAACTCCGAAACTGGATATTTTTGTTGTCGCCTTCAGTCCGAAAACTGGTCTGATGCAGCTCTTCATTCTACTCGATCCCGTGCAAACCTCTGAATCTCCGATTAAGTACTGCAACTTACATCCTTCTGAATCTGGTTACTGTGTTAACCTCTCGGTCCTCTTTTACAACTTTTACCCCTCACACTTCCCTCCAACGATGCCTCAAAAAGTCGCCTATCAACCGATCTCCTTGTTTAATCAAGTTGTGCCGCAAATTTCTTTTCTCTGCAAGTCTGTTCAATACCTCCTCATTAGTTACGTGACCCATCTATCTAATCGTCAGCATTCTTCTGTAGCATCACATTTTAAAAGCTTTTGTTTTGTTCTTGTCTAAACTGTTTATTGTCCACGTTTCACTTCCATACGTGGCTGGACTCCAGACAAATACCTTCAGAAAAGATTTCCTAACACTGAAATTTATATTCAGCGTTAATAAATTTCTCTTCATCAGGAACGCTTTTCTTGCCATTGCAGTCCAAATCTTATGTCCTCCCTACTTCAGCCATCACCAGTTTTTTGTTACCCAAGCATCACAGCTTTTCCTATTTCAAGCGTCTCGTTTCCCAATCTAATTCACCGGCTCTCCTGATTTAATTCGAATACATTGCATTATCCTAGATTTGCTTTTATGGTGTTCACCTTGTATGTTTTTCGAGACGCTGTCCATTCAACTGATCTAATTCCTTTGATGTCTCTGGTACAATTACAACGTCATTGCCAAACCTCAAAGTTTTTATTTCTTTTCCCTAAGTTACAATTTAGTTTTCAGATCTTTCTTTTGTTTCCTTTACTGCTTGCTCAGTGTATAGATTGAGTTAGATCGGGAATAGGCTGCAATCCTGTCTCACACCCTTCTCAACCCTTGCTTCCTTTTCATGCCCCTCGGCTCTTATAACTGCCGTCTGGCTTCAGTACACGTTGTAAACAGCCTTTTGCTCCCTGTATTTTATCCCTGCTAACTTCAGAATTTCAAAGAGAATTTTACCTCTCAAATATTCCATGGGACTCTCTGCCTCCCTCCCTCCTCCCCCCCCCCCTCTCTCTCTCCCTCTCTCTCTCACTCACTCGCTTTCTATGTGCCCTCTACGCCCCAACTCGCCTGGTATTTTGTTGAAAAGATCTCGACTTTACAGTGTGTCAGAACTCGAACAGTCCCCTTTATTTTTAAAGGTATAAAATGAACACTATTTTTAAAAAATTGAAAAAGATCATAGCCAAGACGTGAGATTTCATTCTGTATCAACATAAACAAATGTACTTACACATACACTAGGCTTCCATGATTTCATCTGTTGATGCTTCTGGATTAAATTAAAAATAACGCCCACTCCCAGTTCTGACCAAGATTTTATAGAGCTTTTCCATTTTTCTAATCAAAGTTCCAGAACAGGACATCCTCTCTCACTCAGTCTCAATTGGGACTCGGCAGCTGATACGTCATAACTCGGTGTGCTCTACCTTTGGCTAGTGAATGAAACGCTTTTTTTTTTATTAGTTTAGAAACAGTTCCACGATGTGAGCTTTCACTGTGCATCGCTTTAGTCAAGTACGTCCCCTATCCTTTTCCAGTGTTTATATTGACAATATCATTCATAAATGGTTTTTTATATTAAAAGTCACATCAATTACTGATAATTTCAATTCCATGACGCTGCTACTTCCTGATAATCAACTTATAATAGGAACGCATGAATCACAGTTTCAAATTGCATTACAGGACTTAAACCGGTCTTAAATACGAAGTGAAAATTTCGACTGATAAAACAAAAGTGTTGGCAATTTCAAGGACTGAAACCCCTAAGAGCCAAATTTATTATAGAGGGGCAAATAACCGAGCAGAAGCGAGAGTTTAAGTATCTTTGTGGTAATTTTAAGTTTTTATCATATCACATAGTGCATAGCTAAAATTGGCCAGATTTGGACATTTCTCTGGAATTATACAACATGTCATCTGTGTCGGCCTAAGAAACCGAAGGCAGCTACATGACTTAATAAAATATGAGTCAGAATATTAATAATAGTTTCTTGTCTCTTAAAGTATGTCACATTCTGTCAGGCACCGCCAAAATGTTTAAGGTGTACAGTGCAATGTGAAGAGAATTTTATGACAACAGAGATAGCTTTATTTACAGGGCTATGCAGAGACACGAAATGCCTGATCTTTTTGAGAGTGAGCTTCGGTAACAAGACAAGTCAGTACTGGAGGCGGCCTGAACTGACAGTTTACACGGCGATAGAACAATGCATCATTTTGTGAATCAGCCGCAAGAGAGAGATAGAGAGAGAGAGAGAGAGAGAGAGAGCCAGGCCAATACCAGAAAGTGACAGATCTCTAACACAAATCGTACCACTTCTGTTTCAGTTTCTTCAGCATTCCGCAATTCGCAAGGAGCGTTAAAGCTTATTTCGTGGAAACGATACGCAACTTTCCTACCATGCAGATAAATTGTCAACCAAAGTTGCCATTGTCGAGGGTGGTCGATGACAAACGGTGCTGGTGAATTAAGGAAAACTTGCTTATAAGAAGCAGTAGTTGAAACAGGAACCTCACTGTATAAACGTTTATCTTTCTTGCCGTTGCTGAAGAAGAAGAATTAGGACCGGCAGTGACTTCTTGCCACCTAAATAACTTTCCTTCTACAAATCGTGCGTCTCGAATTTCGCCATTTACAACGTCACGGTGGTGCGGCGATTGTACAGAGAAAATCAGAATGCCGTAGACTCAAGTTTTCACGTGCAATTCAAGCCGTAAATGCGAAAATGTCTGAAACAACCTTACAGTAATAAAGGGGAGGCGTATATTACGAACTGGCAACTGTGTGTCAAGAAACTGGATGGAATTTTACTCATTTGTTCGTCTTCGAAGAAAAAAAGAAACGCTTATGTCGGCTTCTACACCAACCCTCCGCTCGTGACAGTATATACGTTTATATGTGGCATGACTTACTGTTTAAATAATAACAACGTTTGCGGGTGCCCTATTTCCAAGACGACGGACAAGATGGGCAAAATAAGAATAATGTTTATTAAGATTCAAAAGGATGTAGGTTGCAGTAGGTACTGGGAGATGAAAAAGCTTGCACAGGATAGAGCAGCGTGGAGAGCTGCATCAGGCCAGTCTCAGGACTGAAGACCACAACAACAACAACAACAACAATATACAATGATAAAATTAAATAAATGCTTTCAGTGAAATGCGGTTTTGTTAGTATTCATGATTTATTGCATACAATAACAACTAATAATACTGAAACGCTGTTTTTTACTAAAAAATGTATCTTACTAAAAGAAAAATTTCCTCGAAACAGAGATCTCTCTATTCAGCACCATCGCGCAGATTTCTTTTTTTTTTTTTTTGCTTTCTCTCTTTTTCAAATACGAGAAATTACGTTTATGAAATTTTACCTCTTGATAATCTTTATTACGCTTCTTTTAAGAGATGCAGTATCATGGAAAGCCGTACAAAAACGTTTCATGTTATGTTTCTATTCGCTCGCGTATCAAGTGATGTGTGTTCTATGTGTCATTGGTTTTTACCGTTTGTGTACTGCATCTCTGAGGCAGAATTGAGGAACCGTCCCGGCATTCGTCGGGTAAAGAGGTGTGCAAAACGGCCGAAGATTTATTTCCAACCTTATCAACGGGCCAAACCACTGATCGTTAGTACGTGTGGCTGTTTAGAGCAGGGTCTGGCCATGTACCTCTTCTCGAAACTAACACTTGTTTGCATTACGTTGCCCGACCTGGAACAATATAGAGAACCTCTATAGACAGGGGGGGAAGGGGGGGGGGGGTTGGTAGAAGCAAGGTTGCGATACGTGTAACAGACAACTGTATCTATGGCTACATTTAATCTCTGGCAGCTCACTTTGATTAACGTAGTGGAGGTTATTTTTTGTTATCATTGCCCACGAAAAAAAGTAATTTTACCAGTTATTTGTCCGTTCCAAATAAATATGTACTCAGTGCAATAAAATGTACCTTAAGTTGAGCATGGCCAACATTCTCGCCGTTTTGGTGTGAGTATTATTGCTTTCCGGAAAACTCAGCTAATGTGAGTGTAATCGTAGCCATTGTAACAATTACACACAGTGAATACTTTACTATCTTTACATAAGTAAAATGAACGATTTTGCATTTAATACTCAATTCAACTGGAGTTAAAACGATTATTCAGTGACAGTATGCGGGAGAACTGAATAGAAAAGAAAAATTACCATAATTTTGGTTTTGGGTTCTCAGCCATTTTGAAAAAATTTTCACTTGTCTAGTGATTTAAATTTACTTTTGGGAGCGTGCATTTTATTAAAAAATAGTAAACATGTTGCATTTGTTACTTATGTGTATATATATTAGTGTTGCTTTTTGGGGAGGATACTGCAAATACTACATCTCTGGTTCGTTGATTTTTCGCAGCTCGTTGTCCTTTCGCTGTCGAAGAAACGCGCTCATGCCCTACTTCAATCAGCAACTTTGCCCTCGTCGGGATACGAACCAACAGAACGACTTAGACGAAGCGGGCAACCCGTTCCACCACCAGCTCGCGTACGTTGACTTTTCTAAATTTTCTTGCCTAAAGTTGTTTTTACTTGTTTCTGCACACAAACGCCAAGCGAAAATGCGCAGTTGTGTTCATTATAACGGACGGAAGTCGTTCTGTAATCTGAGACCGTACATGGATGTAATAGACCTTCACCAACTGTTAGATACTGCTTTTATGAAACAACTTTGCATTTCTTGGTCATTGCAGATCGAGCGGATTGTTTCCTTTCCATTCACGGGTTCGGAAACAAACGATTTCCACATTGCAGACCCAGTGTAACAGTGCTAGTACAACTAGTTTAAAAAATGGATTCTATTAAGGACGCTATTCCGAGACAAATACCCCAGTCCGGTTCGGAAATTCTTAAATAGGACTTTTGATCAGTTAATGTGCGTATTGACATACCGTTCATAAACATGGTAAATAACTACAATTAAAAATATTTTCTTCTGTTGGAAGCATGTAAGTCAGCACATTAAAAATAAACGTGTAGCGCTGGCTGTCCAGTGCAGATCCAACTGGCATTCGAAATCGGAGGCAATTCATCGATAATGGGTGAAAGCCGTTGAATATTCATTTGCCAAGCTTGTTTATATGTCCCCTCTCTGTCCGTTATAAGAGCTCAGCTGAACTGAAAAGAAAGTCACAATCATTTTGGACAAAATTTATTAGCCTGAGTCGTTATACTGATGGTCAAATTAAGGCGTAATGCGCGCAATTATTTATGAGAAATAGCTCGCTTGTTAGCTGTAGCAGTGCATGTTGACTGTAGTAGTAATTTTCTCCCCATTTCACCGGCTCTCTTCATTTCTTTATTTCTTCCCCGTTTTCCTTTGCTCACCAACATATATTCGCTTTCACCACTAGCACAAACCGACGAGAATAACGAAAGGCAGGCTTCAGACGAGAGCCGCATTTAGAAAACGAAGAGATACGTGCAGCATGTCTGCTATTCTTAAGTCTGTTTATTTTTTTGTCAATTTGCGTACGGTTGCGAAAGACGTGGTAATTCAGAAATGGAGCAGACATGCTTACTTTGAAGATAAGCCTAAAACTTCGAGCGAAAGACTTTATGTTCTCGATGATGAATCTATCACTACCACTAATATTCATTACTTAACCCCTATTGCTAGAACTCTGTACTCTTCCATAACTCGTCATACCTAACATACCGTATCGCTGAGCTCATCACACTACGTCTGAAAGCAACTACTACATATGCATGGTAGTATCAGTGATCTTTAATTAATTGTGTTCATTGCAGCGAACGGAAATTGTTGTGTAATTTGAGGCCAATCGGTCTTGAATCTAACAATTACAAGAAAAATTTAAACCATCACAGATAACACGTCCTAAATATTACAGTGTTTTACTGAATTCTATCCTGTACTTTAAAACATATAATTACTCTATTAACAAACTGAAAATTACAACACTAATAGACTAGAAGATGAGTTTGAGACTACAATGCTTTAAAAGGCATCTTGGTATTGAAGCTGGTATTTCTATGTTACCAAAGCAATGAGGTACTTTAAAACATGTAATTCGACCTGGGATCAGAACCAGCGTGTCATTTGTCATTTACAACCTATTCATAGGTTTATCAGAGGTGGAAGACACATAAAAAGCTATTGGCAGTGATTGCGTATTCACTTCCGTCGGTTCGTGCTAGTGTTTGTATTTTGTTTTACTTATTTTCTCTAAAAAAATAGGCCTATTAAATGCATTCTCCTTCTGAAAGTGATTCATTCGCTTTCCATTATCACTTTCTTCAGCGTGGTTTTTGTGGTGTCAAATTAGTTTCTCCTTTGTTTTAAACGTGTAACAAAAATAATTTACACTATTTTAGCAGTAGTTCTAAGAAAACGTATCTTCTGCACTTCGAGGAAATATTTTAAAGGTAATTAGGCGTCCCCTCTGATATTTTGTTTTCGTCTAAAGTGTTCATAGGGTTCGAACGAAAATATTAATGTAACCAATAAGCAAAATCTTTTCTTTGGAATTTGTGCCTTTTTCTGGGAAATGTGTGTTATTGTGTGAAAAATAAAACGTAACTGGGGTGTAAAGCTAAGCTCTAATAACCATGGTTTGTTATGAGAAGCTACGAATTAAACAGGTGTCCAGTCTAAATGAGTTATTATCGACCATAACGATTTCTTTTAAATTCTCAAGAACTGTCGTACAAGGATCTAAAGAATACGATTCTTTGTTTTACATTGTCAAGAACTATCTTATAGAGATCTGCGGAATAGGACTCGCATAATTTAGTGAGTAACATCAGTTCAAATTAAAATACGCAAAATTCTACGTTTATGTATATGCATGAATATTGATATTCTTTGCTGGATGGGTCATTCTGTTCCAAACATACCATTGTTAATTCTGCCTTCTGAATGCTAAAATTTCCGTCTGTTTCAATCTCTTTTCAGTATGTAATCACGTCGGTGACAGGTCTTCTCGTTTCTAAAGTGATTCTCCGAATTAGTTATATATAGATTATACAGCTCCTCCCGAGTTGAAAAGAATTTTTTGGATAGGGAGGGGGATAATGTAAGCCAAATTCAGTGATGCTTCAGAATTGGCTCGTTTTCCAACTAGATCAAGCGGACCATTGGCCTACTTCTACAATCCACATACATTGAAGAGCCAAAGAAAGTGGTACACCTGCCTAATGTCGTGTAGGGCCACCGCAAGCACGCATAAGTGCCGCAACACGACGTGGCGTGGACTCGACTAATGTCTGAAGTAGTGCTGGAGGGAATTGAAACCATGAATCCTGCAGCGTTGTCCAAAAATCCGTAAGAGTACGAGGGGGTGGAGATCTCTTCTGAACAGCAGGTTGCAACGCATCCCAGATGTACTCAATAACATTCATGTCTGGGGAGTTTGGTGGCCAGCGGAAGTATTTAAACTCAGAAGAGTGTTCCTGGAGCCACTCTGTGGCAACACTGGACGTGTGTGGTGTCGCATGGTCCTGCTGGAATTGCCCAAGTCTGTCGGAATGCACAATGGACATGAATGGATGCAGGTACGTGTTACCTGTCGGGAGTCGTGTCTAGATGTATCAAGGGTTCCATATCACTCCAACTGCGCACGCCCCACAAAATTACAGAGCTTCTATCAACTTGAACAGTCCCCTGCTGAGAAACAGGGTCCTTGGATTCATGAGGTTGTCTCCATAACCGTACACGTCCATCCGCTCGATACAATTTGAAACGCCTCTCGTCCGACAGGCAAGATGTTTCCAGTCATCAACAGTCCATTGTCGATGTTGACCGGCCCAGGCGAGGCGTAAAGCTTTGTGTCGTGCAGCCAGCCATTAAGGGTACACGAGTGGGCCTTCGACTCCGAAAGCCCATATCGATGATGTTTCGTTCAATGGTTCGCACGATGATACTAGTTGGACCAGCATAGAAATCTGCAGCAATTTACGGAAGGGTTGCACTTCTGTCACGCTGAACGATTCTCTTCAGTCGTCGTTGGTCCCGGTCTTGCAGGATCTTTTTACGGCCGCAACCATGTCGAAAATTTGATGCTTTATTCACGGTACACTCGTGAAATGGTCGTACGGGAAAATCCCCACTTCACCGCTACCTCGGATATGCTGAGTCCCATCGCTCGTGCGCCGATTAGAACACCACGTTCAAACCCACTTAATCTTGGTAACCTGCCATTGTAGCAGCAGTAACCGACCTAACAACTGCGTCAGACACTTGTCGTATATAGGCGTTGGCGACCGCAGTGCCGTATTGTGCCTGTTTACATACAGGGTGTTACAAAAAGGTACGGCCAAACTTTCAGGAAACATTCCTCACACACAAAGAAAGAAAATATGTTATGTGGACATGTGTCCGGAAACGCTTACTTTCCATGTTAGAGCTCATTTTATTACTTCTCTTCAAATCACATTAATCATAGAATGGAAACACACAGCAACAGAACGTACCAGCGTGACTTCAAACACTTTGTTACAGGAAATGTTCAAAATGTCCTCCGTTAGCGAGGATACATGCATCCACCCTCCGTCGCGTGGAATCCCTGACGCGCTGATGCAGCCCTGGAGAATGGCGTATTGTATCACAGCCGTCCACAATACGAGCACGAAGAGTCTCTACATTTGGTACCGGGGTTGCGTAGACAAGAGCTTTCAAATGCCCCCATAAAAGAAAGTCAAGAGGGTTGAGGTCAGGAGAGCGTGGAGGCCACGGAATTGGTCCGCCTCTACCAATCCATCGGTCACCGAATCTTTTGTTGAGAAGCGTACCAACACTTCGACTGAAATGTGCAGGAGCTCCATCGTGCATGAACCACATGTTGTGTCGTACTTGTAAAGGCACATGTTCTAGCAGCACAGGTAGAGTATCCCGTATGAAATCATGGAGGTGAATGGAGGAGGTACAGTACATACTGACGAAACTAAAATGAGCTCTAACATGGAAATTAAGCATTTCCGGACGCATGTCCACATAACATCTTTTCCTTATTTGTGTGTGAGGAATGTTTCCTGAAAGTTTGGCAGTACCTTTTTGTAACACCCTGTATATGTGTTTGAAAAAATGGCTCTGAGCACTAGGGGACTTAACATCTGAGGTCATCAGTCCCCTAGAACTTAGAACTACTTAACTTAACTAACCTAAGGATATCACACACATCCATGCCCGAGGCAGCGCCTAGAACCGCTCGGCCACACCGGCCGGCCCTCGTGTTTGAATACGCATGCCTATACCAGTTTCTTTGGTGCTTTAGTGTATCAGCTGCGCCGCAGCTATGACAGTTATATGGGTGACAAGGTATGTCTGGTCGCCGTCTGCACGGTGATACAGACGTCAGAAGGCAGCGGCTGACAGCGAAACTGCCCCTTGTCCGCTGGCGACCACCTGCCGGTCAAGGCTACAACAGGAACCGTTACACCGGCCGGGGAAAAAAACAGCGCGCAGGCCGGCTGCATTCGCGAGCTTTCTGGGCTGCTCACACAGAAAGGGCCCTAAAAAAGAAAGCGCGACCTCCTACGCCCCGTTCCGAGATCGCGGACACCCGCGGTAGGTAGGGAGCGTCCCGTGAGAATTTGCAGACTCTTGTTTTGTTCTCCTTTGCGTTACTATACGGTTCTGTGTCTTCCTCTAGAAGTCTTGCATACCGCTATGGCACCAGTGTGAATTTTAAACTGGAGACAAACCACTTCGCTCTGACTAAACAGTAGCAGTTCTTGGAACGCGAGAATCCAGCCTTCTGCAGTAGGTTCGATATAGCACTGAAAATTCGTAACTTTTGGATGAACTCCGAAATGTAGCAGGTAGTGTTTCTCATAAATTTTCGCCTCCATTCGTACAAAATGGTTCAAATGGCTCTGAGCACTATGCGAGTCACCTAGAACTTAGAACTAATTAAGCCTAACTAACCTAAGGACATCACACACATCCATGCCCGAGGCAGGATTCGAACCTGCGACCGTAGCGGTCGCTCGGCTCCAGACTGTAGCGCCTAGAACCACACGGCCACTCAGGCCGGCCATTCGTACAAAAAGTAAATAAAACTAATCAATGGGTGAGGCGTTCAGACATAGTTATACAACGAGTATTCTAATTACAGATGGTATCCTCGCCTGCCTGCCGACAGAGAAGTGGATGAGGGGTGGGCATGGGAAGGGACTCTATGTAGAAACACTTCGTTTCAAAATTTCTACATTTTTGGCTTACACAAAGCATCAAACGAAACCTAAAGATGTGACCAGTATCCGAAACACTGATCTTGGTCTTATTACTTCGACACATTGTTCCGCCTTCATTTTTTCTTTCAATTCAATTTTTAGCATTCTGTGCGTTATCCACTATCGGTTTCCAATCATGACTTCTTTTGTGAATTAGAACAATTTTCATTGGCATAGGAATTATTTAATGAGTAATGCAAGTGAGTAGAAACATGAACAGCAAAATACATCTGCAAAGAATTTCAGTTGAAGTACTCTGACTACCAAGTGGTTTATTATTTACTCATTTTATTTTGTGTGTCTAGACTATGACGGTCGAGGAATAATGAAACTCGCACGGAAGTTTGTTTCTAACATTTACATGATGTTCAGTATTTGTGGCGCACCTTATTACGAAGTGCAAATGAGGGCAACTCGAAGAAAATGGTATAAAAGAGAGCAGAATGTCATGGAAGAGAATCTCCACCTAGTCGTATATTCTTAGGATAGTGACCTGTTTTGAGCGACGATGCAAGTATCACCAAAGCCAGTAGCATCTCTTTCCTTCTTACATGTTGCCGGTTATTTGTGTGTGTTACCTTTCTTGCATATGAAACTGCGGTTTAAAACCACACACCTTACGATTTAGCCGTGGTATCTTCATAGTTGCTTAACGCTAAACAGGTAGTCAATGATTTTCTAACATATGTTACCATTAACACGGTACGCAAACATTTTAGGCCTAACCGCGACTGCAGAGAAAATAAACTGGAACAGCAAATGCATGTAACTAACCAGCCACATTGTAATTCTCTTGAAGCGTTTCGTTACTTTATACCTCTAGATCAGATGGAATGAATTAGTGTTAGTATATTGTAAATGTTATTTTCTGTGTACAATTGTTGTGCGTTATCTATGGCGCTACATAGAAATGGGAACAAAAACACTGTACCAAAAGTCTAGTTCCAAGAGAAGCCATTACGATCTATTGCATTTTGTTTTAATGTGGAATACTTCAGTTTTAAAGTACTTTCACTTTGCAATACTCTTAGGGCAAGAGAATAACTAGTTTTTTTATTATTTTAGTAACGTTTCGGAGTTAGATATGCACTGCTGTAATATGTTTATCCATCTGCCTGCTTTATTCTACTACTATTATTAGCAACTACATAGCAAACAATTATCAAAATGAAATGTGGTGCTATGAAAGAATGGTGAAGGCTAGATCGAATAACAAATGAGGAAGTCCTAAATCAAACTGAGGAAAACAGAAATTCATAGCACAATTTGACTGGATTGAGGGATCGGTTGATTGAACACATCAGTCTGATAGCGGAAGGAGGGGTGAGGGGTAAATATTATAGAATAAGACCAATTTATAAACACAGTAAACAAGTTCAAATGGATACAGGTTTCAGCACTTATGCAGGGATGAAGAGACTTTCCCAGGATCGACTAGCATGGAGAGCTGCATTAAACTAGCCTTTGAAATGAAGACAACAACAAGTTACGTCAGAAAATTTGTAGTACTTGTTTGTTCTGCCTTTTTCTGTGTATATATAAGTTCTATATAGTCTGAAATTAGATCCTACATGGAATTTTTGTGGATGAAAATGCTCCATGTCACCGGGCCACAAATGTTCGCTGTTGGTTTGCAGAACATTCTGGACAATTCGACCGTATATTTGGACCACCTAGATCGCCCGTAATCGAGAGGTCAGATCCTGCACAAAATCCTGCACCGGTAACACTTTCACAATTATGGATGGTTATAGAGACAGCATGGGTCAATATTTCTGCAGAGGACTTCCAACGACTTGTTCAGTCAGTTCCAAGTCGAGTTGCTGTACTGTGCCGCCAAAAGGAGATATCCCATGACTTATGTACCTCAATGTGTGCCACTGATGATGGGCCGTATGCCCGAACACCGGTCTGGCAGTTAAATAATTCTACATGCAGCTTATAGTGTACAGCAAGATGGCAGTATTTTACATCTACATCTACATGATTACTCTGCAATTCACACTTAAGTGCTTGGCAGAGGGTTCATCGAACCACAATCATACTATCTCTCTACCATTCCACTCCCGAACAGCGAGCGGGAAAAACGAACACCTAAACCATTCTGTTCGAGCTCTGATTTCTCTTATTTTATTTTGATGATCATTCCTACCTATGTAGGTTGGGCTCAACAAAATATTTTCGCACTCGGAAGAGAAAGTTGGTGACTGAAGTTTCGTAAATAGATCTCGCCCCGACGAAAAACGTCTTTGCTTTAATGACTTCCATCCCAACTCGCGTATCATATCTGCCACACTCTGTCCCCTACTACGTGATAATACAAAACGAGCTGCCCTTTTTTGCACCCTTTCGATGTCCTCCGTCAATCCTTCCTGGTATGGATCCCACACCGCGCAACAATATTCTAACAGAGGACGAACGAGTGTAGTGTAAGCTGTCTCTTTAGTGGACATGTTGCATCTTCTAAGTGTCCTGCCAATGAAACGCAACCTTTGGCTCGCCTTCCCCACAGTATTGTCTATGTGGTCTTTCCAACTGGAGTTGTTCGTAATTTTAACACCCAGGTACTTAGTTGAATTGACAGCCTTGAGAATTGTACTATTTATCGAGTAATCGAATTCCAACGGATTTCGTTTGGAACTCATGTGGATCACCTCACAGTTTTCGTTATTTAGCGTCAACTGCCACCTGCCGCACCATACAGCAATCTTTCCTAAATCGCTTTGTAAGTGATTCTGGTCTTCGGATGACCTTACTAGACGGTAAATTACAGCATCATGTGCGAACAACCTAAGAGAACTGCTCAGATTATCACCCAGGTCATTTATATAGATCAGGAAGAGCAGAGGTCCCAGGACGCTTCCCTGGGGAACACCTGATATCACTTCAATTTTACTCGATGATTTGCCGTCTATTACTACGAACTGCGACCTTCCTGACAGGAAATCACGAATCCAGTCGCACAACTGAGACGATACCTCATAGGCCCGCAGCTTGATTAGAAGTCGCTTGTGAGGAACGGTGTCAAAAGCTTATCTAGAAATACGGAATCAACTTGAGATCCCCTGTCGATAGCGGCCATTACTTCGTGCGAATAAAGAGCTAGCTGCGTTGCACAAGAACGCTGTTTTCTGAAACCGTGCTGATTACGTATCAATAGATCGTTCCCTTCGAGGTGATTCATAATGTCTGAATACAGTATATGCTCCAAAACCCTACTGCAAACCGACGTCAATGACATAGGTCTGTTGTTCGGTGGATTACTCCTACTACCCTTGTTAAAGACTGGTGCCTGGCGTCTTTACTCTGAAGAAAACAGAAAAAGGGAAACTCGTGTTCAAATGCCGCATATCATGTCTACTGGCCAAGATGGACAGCTGTCGTTAGCTGGTTGGATGTCGGAAGACGAGTGACTCGGAGGTCTGCTGAGGAATGCGTTTCGTCCCGGGGCAGACTCCACGGACACGGAACAGTAACACGTGTGGTGCGGGGCCGGCCCAGCCCGGGGTAGAATTACTAATGCGTGAATTATGCGCACTGGGCCTCTGGCGGACCGATTTCGGAGCCTGGAAATTACACGGCGCAGGCGCCGCCGAGTCCCGCGCTTTGGGGCGAAACAGCCGGGCGCCTCAATTTTATAGGAGAACAGCCGGGAGGTAAGAGAAGGGAGGAGCGCTCGCCGAAACGGGTATCACTGCTGGTCGCAGGAATGTGCTAACTGCCCGACCTCCGCCCCGTCGTTAAGCATCAACCGCTTACTACAATAAAAAAAAGGTGGGGGGAGCGGGGGGGGGGGGGGGGGGCAGAGTGTTCCACACTAACAACGTAAAAGCTGATGATAGGCTCAGAGTGGTTCTCTAGTTCGGCTGTTCCACGAGTATGTCTTAGTTTAATGTTGATGGTGTTAGGACAGCAACCAGCCACAAATTTACTTTCAGTTCCTTTATTCAAGCCGGCCGCTGTGGCCGAGCGGTTCTAGGCGCTTCAGTCCGGAACCGCGCTGCTCCTACGGTCGCAGGTTCGAATCCTGCCTCGGGCATGGATGTGTGTGGTGTCCTTAGGTTAGTTAGGTTTACGTAGTTCTAAGTCTAGGGGACTGATGACCTCAGATGTTGAGTCCCATTGTGCTTAGAGCCATTTGAACCATCCTTTATTCAAAGGAAACCGTTACCGGTTTCGAATCGTTGTGATTCATCCTCAGACGGTTTACACGCTTTCTTTATGACATTTGGTGTGTTTTTACAGATTAATTGTCGTGAAACGTCGGTTTCGAGTGTTTGTTTTCATAACATTCGTCCAACAGATGTAAATACATTCCCACTGCATCCTCGTTGTGCACACGTAAATAGTTCTCACTGTACACTTTAGATTTGTCGCTGAGATCGTTTCAACCACGCACCACATGCATCAAAACATGTGGTGCGTGGTTGAAATGATCTGAGCGACAAATCTAAAGTGTACAGTGAGAACTATTTACGTGTGTACAACGAGGATGCAGTGGGAATGCATTTACATCTGTTGGACGAATATTATGAAAACAAACACTCGAAACCGACGTTTCACGACAATTTATCTGTAAAAAGACGCCAAATGTCATAAAGAAAGTGTGTAAACCGTCTGAGGATGAATCACAACGATTCGAAACCAGTAACGGTTTCCTTTGCATAAAGGAACTGAAAGTAAATTTGTGGCTGGTTACTGTCCTAACACCAATATTTGTCTTCAAACAACAGCCACGGTCTCTATCATGTCATCATATGACAAAATTGCATGTCGAAGTCTGTTCTGCTTTCGGGTCTAGTCGTTAGGGTCACTGGCTGCAGACTCTTGGATCTCGAGATCAGTTCTCGGTGACTAAGACGGAAAAGAAGAATAAGGCGTGAACTTTGTGTACAGTCAAAGCGTGACAGAATGCGAGTAACGAGAGCGAGGGAAAGGAGAATATGACGAAATACACACCTCTCCCATCACCTAAATGTACGTTATTCGGTTCTGTGATTTAAGTGTGCCAGAAATTTCCAAAGTAGATTGTTCTTCAGACGGACATATTGGTAATTCAGTTTTTCCTTAACGTCTTTGGGTGGTCATGTAAAAACGCGACTATTGTTTCTGGAAACGGGGGTTCAGCTGACAGATGTCAGCTATCACTATCGATATTCATTGCTTACGAAAGCGCTACCGGATTTGCATCGTGACTGAGTTGTGAGGTTGCTACTTGCTTTGTAATTTGCTGGTTAATGTGGACGAAATTATTTTGTGTGTAGTGAAGAGAAAGAACACGTACTGAATTGATCAGGAAACTATTGATTTCTTTCATGTAACTGAAGAATATTTTAGATTATTTAGATAGAAAAGCTATATGAATGCAGACATATTTGCCGAATCACCAAAACTGAACTGCTTGGTAACAATCCCACATCTTCCGTAGATGGTTAATTTGTAAATTGCTGTAACCACTCTTGATTTTAGTGGCAAACGCTTTCGTACACAATCAATGGCCATGAGAAACGATTCGCAAATAGTATTCACTGCAATAGGAAACTGTATTTATTCATTTGGAAGTTTTTTTTAGCCATTCAAGATCTTCAAAATGTTATAAATCCGGCAGTGATCTCTTCGCAATGTTTTTCCACAGTGCGTTGGGTATCTTAAAACAGTTTCACAGACGTCGGTTGCCCTGGATAAGATTTTTAAGATATGCTCCTCCTTCTTACGTGTTTACGGACTTCTGAAACGAAGTAGACTCTCCCTTTATTTAAAAAAATCCTAGGTAAAAAGGACGCGCTTTGTATGGCCTTCTTTCATATGTTTTCTGGACTGAAAAAGTTTGAAATTAATCACCTGATTTGTACAGCGTCTAACTCATTCAAAGTGTATTCCTGCAAGTTACATTTGGTGTTTTACTTTCGGGTGCAAAGGCGAATGGATTCTGTGATTAAGCACCACGAGAACATGCTAGGTATGGATGTCCGTGAGAAAAACACAGTTTTTTTTTCATTCAGTCCGAAATACTGGAACGTTTGCCTTTGTGCTTTATTGATAGCCATATTGCACACTAATCGTGTCGTAAAACGGGGCGTTTTGAAGCGAAATGGCGTGTTAGTTGAAATGAGTGGAGCTTATGGTGTGAATTCTGATTTGTGATTTTCTTTCCCGGTTGATATTTGAAATGAGTGGAATTTATGGTACAATCCTGATTTCTAATTTTCTTTGTCGGTTAATATTTCCGCATCTATGACGCTGTTTAGAAGCTATCCACATACCAAGAAAACTGAGCAAATTTAGGAATTCTTTGGGAAGTTTACGCTTTCCTCTTGGTTCATCATTATATCAATGAATTTAAATTTTTTTCTTCCCCTGGAATCATATTCTTTATTCATTGACTTGTTTGTTGAGGTACATCACTTTTTGTCGATAAAACTATTCGATCACATAACCGTTCTAAGTAGTATCTAATTACAAGTGCATACACTTTTTTGGTGAAATGTTTCTCTGCCTTTACTACATCGCACACCCCGTGAGTTAGCAAGAATTTAGATCAATGCGACATTTACCATTTCCGAGTTGTATTCTACACCAATCGAGAATATTTGAAAACATTCGTTAACATTTGGAAATATTCGTGCAAGGCTGAGAACTTTGCAGCACATCTTGAGTCTTTACGCTGGAAAAATACATTGATGTGAAAGAGACTGGAGATGTGCCGGTGACGACCACGATGTGATGGCAACAAGGTCAAACACTCGCATCTCCGCAACAACCTCATTAACTGATGGCAACGCCAGAGTTAAGAAGCAGTGACTGGCGGTGTGTGTGTGTGGGGGGGGGGGGGGGGGGGGGCTTAATGTACATCCAGGGTGACCAGAAGTAGGCGTACAAAAAAAGAGGACAAACAGCTTCAAAAAAGAGGACAAATGTTAGATAAAAGAGGACACATGGAAAGAAACGTCCAAATTTAATTAATTAATTAATTAAAAGACATACATAAATTTATTAACTTTTATTTGTACTTTTCTGAAGAACAAATTTTCAGTAGAAGTATAGCAGATAGTTGAAAAAAGATAGATAGGGAAATTCTTCTAATTATAGTGGAGCATGTACGTTCCTTTAACATATTCAAGGTTTAGGAAATTCCTGTCAGCAGTGTTGCAGTGACCGAAAATACTCTTTCTGCATTTGCATTGTGCCCTGATATACTGAAAAGTATTCGACAAATTTTAATACTTCTGAATAACATTCGACAGAACTACTTTCACAAAAATATTTGACCCATTTTTTACTACAAGATAACCCACTAAATTCAGGATCATTACTATTCTGTTTCAGAAATTGCCTAAAATTAGAGAATTGGTTACATTTATTTTGCAAACACAAAAGGCTTTTTTCAACATCACTGTAGATAATATCTTTTTTCGAGAGACATCCATTTGAAACAGAAAAAGTCGTCAAACACACACAACCATCTTTTGAATATTCATGCCACGACTGATTCTGCAACATAGCTTCCTCCATAGAAAGTTTAACTTCTTTCTCAAAGCCACACTCAAAATAAACAGAAAGACTATCAGGAAACAGTACGCAGTACATGACATGAAATCTAAAATGCCAAGCCAAAACAATGTGAATCCGGAACTGAGAATACGGAACTGAAATTTTAAATAATCGATGTTTGCACTCGCTTATGGATC
This sequence comes from Schistocerca americana, assembly GCF_021461395.2. Classification (NCBI taxonomy): domain Eukaryota; kingdom Metazoa; phylum Arthropoda; class Insecta; order Orthoptera; family Acrididae; genus Schistocerca; species Schistocerca americana. Next base: position 507,101,092 of record NC_060124.1, on the reverse strand, counting down.
GATTTATAATCATTAATGAAAAGTCGATAACACTGACGATCTTGCAGCCATCTGTAGATAACATACTTAAGAAAAGAGCAGCAGAATGGGAATAATAGCAAATCTAATTTTATTACTGTTAACTTTGTGAAAAAGGAGGACAGTGTAAAAATCCGCACAGATTCCAGCAAGCAGATAAAAAAGGGGACACGTCCGGATTTATACGGACGTCTGGTCACCCTATATATAGCGTCACCTTCACCAACAATCACTAATTTAAACAGGATGTACAAAAAAATGGTGTCGCATATTCCTACAGCAGGTAGGAATATGATAGGTCAAAGCTAGAAGAAGAAAAGTTCCTATAATGATAAGTCCGGACACCAATACCTGTTGAGATATGGGCCGTTGAAGATCAACAGCCTGCATTTTACTCACAGATGAATCAGAATTCACAAGAGATGGCTTAGAAAGGTACTACAATACGCAGATGCAAATCCTGAATAGTCTTGGAGATGAAGCATCAGAATCGCTTCAGTATCAATGTGTGGGCAGACCGATAGTGCCGCACATTTTATCAAACGAATTAACAGGTGCAGTGTATCACCGGTTTCTGCGCGATGAATTACCAGAGCTGTTCCAGAACACAGCCCTTGCAGAAAGACAGCAACTTTGGTTTATGCACTACGGGACACCATCCTTATTTTCTACCGACCGTGCTTCTGTACTTCAGCTCAACATTTAATGGGCGATATATTCGTTGAGGAGGCGCAGAGGATGACCTCACCATTCACTGGATCTGAATCCATTTGATTTCTGGCTATGGAGGAGGTGTTGTTGCATGCTCCGTCAACAATGTGTAGACTTACAGGAGCGTGTGACCAATGCATGTATGGTAGTTCGAATGGAGCCGTAGCGCTGCCGATGGTGTCTATTTCAGCAGGTATTGGTTTCCGGACGTATCATTGTAGGAGCTTTTCTACTAGTTTTGACTGATTCTACGTTCTGTGGGAATACTTGACTTTTTACAGAAACACCGCGTATATCGATTGCGATGATACTATTAATTCTACTTCACTGTGTTGACGCAATCAGAGTATCTGGTTTAGCGAAATATTCGTATACAACAACTCGGAAAGCTAGCAAAATCGATTCAGGACTGTCATCTGAACACATCAGTGACAGTCGACTTCGCCAGTCTTCGTCTCTTGTGAGTATCGTCGCATATAATCGTGGTGCGAGAGCGTCCGGAGACGGAAGTAGGGTACCACAGTGTTCGGCGTTGTCGACGGCTGTGTTACGTGGGTGTTGGGCGCTGCCCTACGGGGTGCCCTGAGGTACGTCCTGTCCCAGGCGCAGCGGGTGTCGCGTCCCGTTACGCCAAACTGTTCCAAAGAGGGCGGGCTGCTGCCTGGCTGCGCGTCCCTTTGCCATTTTTTGCAACAGCAAAGTGGACTCATCCCCGCAACCACCAGGGAGAGGCACGCGTCCCGCACAATAGGCCACCGAAGAAAGAGAGAAGGAAAAAAAAAAGAATAATGACAACCCAGCCCGCGCTGGGAAAGTTTGCTCAGTTTCAAGGACCCCTTATCCCTCTGAACGTTTACAGCCGTAGAGTGCTACAGTGGTCAGGAAGACTCTCTTCGCATTCCATATCACCTACAGTCCCCGAAGGCGCAGCGATACAGAATCAGTTATAACCTTCTGTCATGCTTGTTGGACTATGATGACGAATGTTTCTCAAGTAAAAGGCAATTACGTTTAGAGCGTTGCAGCCTCATATCTAGGGTGATCAGGCGTCCGGATAAATCCGGACAAGTTCAAATGGTTCCGAGCCCTATGGGACTCAACTGCTGAGGTCGTTAGTCCCCTAGAACTTAGAACTAGTTAAACCTAACTAACCTAAGGACATCACAAACATCCATGCCCGAGGCAGGATTCGAACCTGCGACCATAGCGGTCTTGCGGTTCCAGACTGCAGCGCCTTTAACCGCACGGTCACTTCGGCCGGCTCCGGACAAGTCTTCCTTTTTATCTGTTTGTCCGGAGTCCGGTCGGACTTTTACGTTGTCTTCCTTTTTCGCAAAGTTGACAGTAATAAAATTGTATTTGCAATAATTCCAGTTTTGTTACTCTTCCCATAAATACCTTATCTACCGATTGCAACAGGATCGTTGATTTTATCGATTTGTCACTACTAATAGATCGATCCAAAGCGAATACAATTATCGATCATTTAAAATTTCCATTCCGGATCCACATTGTCTTGGCTTGCATTGTAGGTTTCATGTCATGTACTCAGTACTGGCTATTGATGGTTTTTCTGTTGATTTGGAACGTGCGTTTGAGAAAGAAGTTAAACTTTTTATGGAGGAAGCTATGCTGCTGTGTCAATCGTACCACGAATATTTTAAACAGGGTTCTGTATGTTTGACGACTTTTCCTGTTTCGAATGGATACCTCTTAAAAAAGATGTTAACTACAGAGACGTTGAAAAAAGCCTTTTGTGTTTGCGAGATAAATGTAAAGCTTTTCATTCTGAAATAGTAAAATGTTTTGACCAGTACCGTAATTTTAGGAAATTTCTGAAGCAGTATAGCAATGATACTGAATTTAGTGTATCACCTTGTAGTAAAAAATGGGCCAAGCATTTTTGAGAAAGGTAGGCTGTCGATTGCCATTCAGATTTGTTAAAACTTGTCGAATACTTTTTCAGTATATCAGGGCACAATGCAAATACCTAAAGAGTGTTTTTGTTCGGCACACCACGGTGGATTGACGAAAGGAATGGGCTGAACCTTGGATGTGTTAAAGGTACGTTCATAGGTGCAGTATTATTTAAAAGAATTTTCCTCTCTACCTTTTCATAACTATCTGCTAAGCAATTCTACACGTCTAGAAACTTTGATCTTTAGAGATGTACCAATAAAAATTACATAATGAGTGTTATGTTTAATTAATATGTTTTTTTTTTTTTAAATTTGAACCTTTCTTTCCATGTGTCCACATTTTTCTAACATTTGTCCTCCTTTTTGAAGCTGTTTTTCCTCTTTTAATACGTCTGCATTGGGTCACCCTACTCATCACCAAACGAATCGGTGTATTAAATTTGATTTATTTTTTTGGATGTAGGTAGTTGCCCATTTTAACTTTTGTTTTGAAGACGTTCCACAAAAACCAACGCTGATTGTCGTTATAAATAATTTGCAACATCGAATATCACGCAAACGGGAATGCATTCCACTAATCCACCTGAAGGGCCTATGCCCTCGAAACGCGTCGTGGAAAAAAAACGTAAGTGGCCGACACTGATAACTGTTTTAATTTCTCTGTTAAAATGAAGTATGTTACAGTGTGTTTCAGTAAGTCAATACTGCCAGCGAAGATGCGCGAAGAGTCTGTGTTATCACCGTTTGGAGATAGTTGCCGTTCTTACTTTTATTGTTCCAAAGAAAACGTAAAGCAGTGAATTTCCGTCTTACGCAAAATACAGATATGTTTTGCATGTATTATACTTTCTACAGGTTCTCGTGGCTTTTTTACGGTGTCATATTCTTTTCCGTTGTTTCAGACATAGCAAAACACTTATTTTGTCCGCATTCGCTTTTTTATCATTTAAACAAATGTTTATTTTGTCAAGTAAACACCGGGTTCATATAACACCCGACCCGACGGCAGATACATCAGTTGGTACTCTTACGAAAGAATTATGTTTCAACACTTAGAAATAGATGTGTAGTTCATACAGCCAGTAACTGGCTATGCAACGCTTCCACTACAGCTAATTTTTGAGGAACTTTCGAACAGCTGCGTCAGTGGAAAAGTTTAAATGGTAAAACAAACAAATGAAATAAGATACTAACTACTTTTAGACTTTAATCAGGCCTTCTGTATCCTACGAAATCTTCGCCGTGTAACTGAAGAAGCATGTTAAGTGCAACAGAAATCAGAAGCATGTTAAGTGCAACAGAAATCATTTTCTGTTTTAAAACTTTCATGACGTAATCATTGACAATCGTGAATCGCTTCACACGGAAAGATATACTCGTGAACAAATCAAGTACTTGTTGCGAATGCACAAATAATTTCAAACGGTGAGAAGTATTCAGCAAAATTCGGTAGTCTATAAAAAGGGGAATTTTATGTTATAGCAGTTAGCACTTCTAAATATATCAAAACACGATTACTGGAAATTTTCAGTACAAAGTAAACTCTCATCAGAACGAAGATAATTCCCAAAAGTAAAACGGTAGGGTGTAATACTGCCAGGAATGAAATGATCGAAACATTAAAGAAAGATAAAATAAGAAGAAATAATTATTTAAACGATACTATATCGCAAGATCAGTATTAATGTACCATGCTCACTTTGTTCGGACACATTACTGAAAAGTCATCTTAAGAATATTGAGCACTGTCTTGAGAGGAGCGGTGGATACAAAAACTAAACAGACAAAGAAGTGCGAAAAGAGTCTAGACCTTAAAAACAACCTGATCCACTGTTGTCACAAACATTTAATTCGCTGAGCCCTGGAATAGGAACGAAATGGACCCCACAACGAAAAGAAGTGTATAGCACTCCCCCGTGTGAAGAACCACATGGACCACAGCAGAATGGAATGACCACGCAATTTCACTGGAGTTGTGGCAGGAGACCAGAAAATGTAATGAAGTTAACAGGGTAGGCTTGCGGACGATGTAGTTTTACTTCACGCAGAGTGAATACTATCAGAGGTTCGGTAGTAGAAAAAGAAGAGAGTTAGCATATGAAGGCATCGCTTGTATAAATATATACATATTGCCAATTATGTCGCAAAGTGGCACAAAAGTATGTACATGTACGCTTTTTTCACTCCTTAAAGTGTACAAGTTGTCGTTAGATCACGTCGAAGCCTAGGTAGGTAGCTGTGATTAACCAGAATTAACAGTCTCGCCCGGTTCACGCCCAGTCTCTGCACGGTTCACTTCCCTTGATTGCCTCCCATCCGTTCCCGCCTGTGGAGGGCCTCGGGTTTTGTGCGCTACTGCGTTAGCTACTGTCCTCTCTTCACGTACAATGACAAAACGAAAGAAAAGAATCTCTTTAGCCACCCCTACTACTGGGGCAGCAGCCCTCGCAGTACGCTTGAAGTACCCGGGCGGCCTCTTTAGAACTCGTCGTGCCAGCCCTTCCCCTCCGATGACACCGTGCTCGTCCCTTCCCTTTCTCACCTCCCCCCCCCCCCTTCCCCTTTTCTAGAATCGGCCCATTCCAAACCGACCCATCCACCACTCGTCACTCGGACGCGCGCTTTAAGGACAGTAGACAAAACGCAGGGCGGCTACCACAGTTGCAAATGGCTGACCACGCATCCACAATTGTGAAAGCCGAGTTGGGGGGGGGGACTAACACGGCACATTGCGTGCGTACTCTTCTGTCTGAAAGACTCGCGGTACGTGGGAGGGGGGAGGGGAGGGGGGTCAGGCTGCGAACACGCACGCACCGCGCATACATCTGGTGGCTGGCTGTGTGTGCCAAGGAAGACTCGCGGAGGGGTGGGGTGAGAAGGGTTGGAAAAGAGTGGGGTGAGGTTTTAGGAGGAGGGGAAAGATGGTGGGGGGGGGGGGGGAGAGGGTGCAGTCGTGTGTCCGGCCAGATGGAATGCCGCCTCCCATATTAGCGACGGGCCGTTCTGCCCCTCCAGAACGGGCGCCAAGGAAGGGAAAACTACATATTGGGACGGCTGCAGCAAGGCGGAGTGGGCGTGTCCCCGGACACGGAATGGAATTTTAACAGCGACGAGCGGCCGGCGGCCGGCCTGGGGCAGCCCGAGGTGCCGCCGGCGCTGGAAAAAAGAGGGACGGAGGGCCCGCTAACAGTGAGGAGATTGACATATAATATTAAATTGTACCATCAGGAGCGGCGCTCCAGAGACGAGATTCAATAAAACGCGCGCGATGAGAAATACGCTACGCAAAGAGAGAGCGCCGGGCTAGGGGGGGAAGGGAGGTGGGCAGTGCCACGTTTTATGCGAGGCGGAAGGGAGGGAGAAATTCTGCCCGAGAAGTGAATTACGGAAGCGCTTTTATCTGCGTGCTCGATTGTCACCGGGCAGTTAGGCGCGTTCGAGTTATTTTAGGGGAGATGCGGCCGCGCTAACTTTGTTCTCAGCTCCCAAGTTGGGGCGATTCCCTGGAGACAATTTACTAACAGCAGTTACATGCCGAGAAAACAACCGCACCGAAAGTTTCTGAAGAAACGCCCACCCTCTACTCTGTCATGCGGCAGAAATATCTTTTGTTACCTAGAAAGTGTTAATGCCAGGGTAGCTTCTTGATTTCTTTCAATTTTGCCTCGCTAAATCAGCATTTCCAGCATCAGTGGTTCTTATCATCGAGCTCTATCGACGCCATGCGTTTCGACAGCATGTTACTATCCTCAGGAACCTATGGTGCAGTAAATGTCGGCACAATATACAGTCAATTTGTTATTCACGTGAAGCAATCGTGCTTTCGTACGAGTTTAGCAGGAAGCGCGGAATAACTGCCCAGTTATAAGTCAAATAATTCTCCAAAAGTAATTATCACCTCTCAAACCTGCCCTCTCGCTGCAAACATTTATCTTTTTTTTACCATACCGTTATCACTAATACCATTATTAAACGTGAGTTTCCTACTCCTCGTTCACTTCATTTTTTGTATTCACATGTCTGAAGCCAGATTCTGGACTGGAAAAAGGCCGACCGGTGTGGCCGAGCGGTTCTAGGCACTTCAGTCTGGAACCGCGCGACCGCTACGGTCGCAGGTTCGAATGCTGCCTCGGGCGTGGATATCTGTAATGTCCTTAGTTTAGATAGGTTCAATCAGTTCTAAGTTCGCTACAACCAGGCTGGCTGATAGTTAAAAGCAGCGGTCGTTGATCCTGAGCGCTAACTACACTTTTATCGTGACTCACGAGCTAAGGCGGGATACGTGGACAGGCTTTTTGTGTCGGAAGTGTCTCTACCGGCAGTCTCATTGCCAACAAAAGGCCGGATATCAAGGAGTCTCGCGGAGGGACCGTATTTGTTTGCTTCTCCGATGAAGTTTTATTCATCCGACTAGGAAACTAAACGGGGATATTAAGGAGTCTCGCGGAGGGACCGTATTTGTTTTCTTCTCCGATGAAGTTTTATTCATCCGACTAGGAAACTGAACGGGTGATAGCCATTGAAGAGTCTTCTTTCCGGCACTCGTATGGGGAGCAGACACCAAGATACTCAGTCGTGAGGGGGTCTCCTTTTTCTCCGCGGGCGAGCCAGACTGTCCGCTTAGGAAACTGGTGAAGCTGCTCCGCGCTCGACGCCCACGCTGCCGCAGGCGTGACCGTCTGCAGTGGCGGCGTGGCGCGTCCTTGCGGAAGGCTGCCGGCTTTTTGGCAATGGCCGTGACCCGGCTGGAGGAGGCGAGGCGCGACCGGTTCCCGCTGGCCCAGTGCGCTGGACCTGGAGCTGGAAAGCTGGAACCACCCGCCGCGCTGACTAAGGCCGCGGGAAAGCCGCGCCGCCCCCGCCGTCGGCTGTGTACCTGTTGCCCAGCCTGACGAGGCGCGCACTCTGCTAGTAACTAAGCGCCTATTTCACTGACTTGTGTGCTTCCATGTCGCAGTAACACGGAAGCCCGGAAATTTCAATACATTAGCCTAGAAGTTTCAACTGTATCAAGCCCGATCACTTTTGTTCAGCCGGCCGCGGTGGTCTAGCGGTCCTAGGCGCTCAGTCCGGAACCGCGAGACTGCTACGGTCGCAGGTTCGAATCCTGCCTCGGGCATAGATGTGTGTGATGTCTTTGGGATAGTTAGGTTTAAGTAGTTCTAAGTTCTAAGGGACTGATGACCACAGATGTTAAGTCCCATAGTGCTCAGAGCCATTTTTTGAACTTTTGTTCATACCTATATCTACACCTACACTCCGCCTACCACCTCGCGGGGAGTGGCGGAGAACGTATCTTGTAGAACTGTCACTCCCTGCCACCACCACCTTTTCCTGTCGTGGTCGCGAATGATCCACGGGAAGAGTGACTATTGGCGAGCCTCCTTGTGAGCTCGAATCTCTAACTTTAGTTTCATGGCATTTATGCGAGATTTATGTAGGAGGAGGCCAATATGTTGCTTGACTCTTTTACGAACGTTCGTTCTCTGATTCTTAACTTAACCACCACGAGATTCATAACGCCAGGAAAAAGAAAAGTACGGGGTGTCCATTCCACCTGAGTAATAGAGAAGCCACAAGACAGTTGGAAATGGAATGGAAAGGGGTTAGACTAGACCTCTGTACAAAACCCAAAGTACTAGGGAATCAGCCTAGACCGTACACTGTCACGTAAAAGCACTGCACTGAGCTCAGAGAACGATATATGCATGGTCCTGTATTGCGCGTAAACGGACTGAATCAACACGGGTAGCGCATTCTGAAATGCTTCGATCATCAACAACGGGACTATGTTTCGCAGCTGGAGAATATGCGGCAGTAGTATGGGAGACGTCCTGCCACTCCAAGCGAGTAGATATTGCGTTAAATGAGAGTATCAGGCCTTCAGCTGTATACAAAATTAACCCACTTGCCGCCATGGCACCACCAGATATCAGACGCAAAGCAGCTGGTGAAGCACAGAGGAGAAAACAGCAAACCAACCCACGGTAGGTAATGTATAGCCACCAGACAGTTCCAACTCGTCTTAAGTCAAAGAAAAGCTTTCTCCAACGGACATTACCGCTAGGAGGCCTACGTGAGACGCAGAGTTGCATGAGGAGACTTCATATTTTCTTGCACGGACACGGAAACGTACGTAAGTAAAGGCCCTCTTGTAGCGTTGGCCAGTTAAGTTTAATTAGTAGCTCCGAGCTACTTTCTCGCGCACCAAAATAACCTCAGACGAACCGCGCTGTTCTTATTTGTGGCTTAGCTTTTTTTCTATGTGAATCTTACCCGGTAAGTATGCCAGAGGAACAATGCTCACATGTCGCTCGAGCGAGGGTTTCTAAGCTAGCTCCTTCGCTGGTGGGCTGCACTTCCTGAGGATTCTTCTAATGAACCTCAGTTTAGCAACTGCCTTTCTTATGACGTGGTCGTTCCACATAATTGCCTCCGTACGCACCCCCCCCCCCCTCCCCCCCTATCTTGCATTTCGCGATATTGCTCTAGCAGCGTCTTCCACGAACAGTCACCGCCGTTATTCACTAGGTCGTCTTTGTATATTGCGAACAGTAGTCGTTCTATATCATCCCCTAGGCGTACGTCCGAAGACACTGTTAGGTCAAAAGACTTCTCTCCCTTAAGAACGACAGGTGGTAGGACTGTTTTAACTTCGTATCCACAAAGATAGGTCAGATATGAATTTCATCTCTGGCAGTCGTCGTGTTCACGAAAACAAAGTCATTTCACGCTTCGAGTATGTTAGAGAAATTAGTTTATTTGAAATCATCCTCTAGTCATATTTATCCGACTTGTTCATTTACAAACTACAAAAGATTCGGCAGAAAGGAATGTATAAGCGCTTTCACCAGGATGTTTGCCAAGACGACAATGCGAAAAGCAGAGGTATCGGACGAAGTGAGCGAAATCTTTATAATACTGTGCTCTCAAATTCTGGGGGTGCGACGGATCAAGGCTCTGTCCGGTCATTCAACTTATCGCTTTTCGTGCTCTTCGTAAAGTGATTAAAGAAAATGATTGGACTGTTGCTTTCAAAAGGATATGTTCGATTTCCTTCGTCTTCCTTGACGAACCAGAGCCTGGCGCCAATGACCTCGCCGTCGACGAGACATTGAGCCATAGTCCTTCTAACGTTTTGTGTGGAGAGTTGATGCTCCTTTACAAGAACGTAAGGCATTTCAAGTTTACATTAGGGCATCGATATGTGTTTTCTTGTTTAATTTCGTTTGTTTTTGTTATGACCTACTTCGCTTTAGCGCTGAAATCAGTAGAGGGGTAGCATTGCTTGGGTTGGATAACGCAGGTGTTAACAATTTTTTAGTGGTTTCGTGCAAGAATGATTGTTTATTTCTTTTAACTGATTTTTGGGCACTGCAAAAAGACATACCTATATGTTACAGCAGCGGTCGACTTGAGCCATTTCCCTTCTAAAACCAAGCTGCGCCATATCGGACGGCAAGATAACACTTCTGGATACAATTGACCGTACACATAACAGACAGGTATTGGTTAATGATCAACATGACATTCTTCGGGAAAACAATTGACAATAAAGCTACAAGTTATATACTATCTTCCAGCGTTCCAGAAACTGTGGACAGACATTTCGCGTGCACCCGCCGTGACCGCGAGTGAAGTTGCATTCAGCACCTGATGTCTATCTTTTACTTCGCTGTTAAAAGCATTTGATCCCCAACATTGACAGGTACCAGTGAAATCCTACGCTTTTGGCGCTACAGGGATGTACGAGACGGTCACGAATTTAGATTATGCGGTCATCCGCTCGTTATGGTCCAAAACAAAGGAACGGTCATTCGCCCGTAGGACGCAGTGTGGAGAATTCAGAGTGTGCGAGTAACATTTCCCGGGGCACGGCACGCGTTCCGTTATTACCGCTCCGGTGAAAGGCAATAATAATCCATTCTTGGGCCGATTGTCTGTGCAGATTGGGGCGGACAGATGCAGATAAACTTTATGTGGCGTACGTAATGTGATAATCTGTATGAAAGCTACCGGGAGAAATTACCAGTGGCCGAGAGATTACGGTATATATTGCAGATAATCGTAATTGGAGCGCCATAAGGAAAGCAACTGTAGGCAGTTTCGTTTTATAGTCCCGACCAGATGTCTGCTGGAGATGATCCGGCGACTTTGGCGTTATTTCAGATGCTCCGCGCCTTCACCCGGCAGTGCGATAAACACGAACCCGTCTTGCGTGCTACACCAAGTCCGGGTAGTGGTATGTCTTCCCGCATTCAGCTCTGACATGACAGGTTTACCTATAGTATCTGGGCTATCGAAATTTGGTGTTCCATTCAACTTCTTTAACGATCAGCGTTAAACATTCCTGTGCTTGTCATCCTTTGAAATTTTACCCTTCTTCCGTGTGCTCCATTGTCATATAACTAATTGAGGAAGCGGTAACATATAGTACTGATTTTCCCTAGAGTTCTTTTCTCTCCTGCTTTTTTTTGGTTCCATAATTCAACGGTAAAGAAGGAACCATAACAGAATCACTTTACTAACCTTCCGTCTGCCTGACAGTTCAAAACCTTTTCTTCTCGATAACGGATAGACGTTAGACGTTACAAGTTGAAATTTATGTCAATACTAAGGTCTATATGTTTTTGGCGGTGTAATAAATGCAAGCTTCGAAGTCAATGCAACCACAAGATACGGCTGTGTCTGTCAGATATTTTGATACTCGAGAACTCACTCCTGAAAAGTGTAGGGTACTTTCCGTTGGCCTAGAATCATGAAATCTGGAATGAAGCAAGGTTTCACGGTACAACTAGAGGAAAAAAATTCGAAATTTGATAATCAGAATTATATTACACGAAAAAATATTTCTATTGCCATTTGTTAACCGATCTCAAACTTAAAATTAAAACATTCTTGAAAATATTGGAATCCCCGGGGCAGATATATTGCCGGTATCAATGTCGATAAAAGTCAAAATAGTCGCGATTCCCGATTACCCGAATGAACTGTCTGTTTACATCATAAGTTTGTGCAGAAACCTCCTTGCGCGAGTGGTACTCGGACTTGGCCAACTGTTTACCCCTGACTCTACTGGGTCGCTGCAGCATTGATAAAGTACCATAATACTCTTCATCACGTTATAAAAGTACTAATTAAATACATTAAGTAATTGTATCAATAATATGACTCCATAATGTGTTAATTTAAAATTACCGATCAGTAGGCTGGAAATGGTGAAGATGACCGGCAAGTCCTTTTTTAGGATTGGCTTAAACCGATTTTGGAAAACAAAAACAGCGATAGCCAAAGTAGGTAGTACTCTTTAATATGATAAATTTTAGTTTTTTGTTGAGAATCACACTTAAATAGAAGTTCAGTGCAGCTGAAGTTTGCCAATAGAATTGTATCAACTTTAAGTTCACAAAACGCAGTTTGCACAAACCATCTTCAGTTCTTGCGGAAACCCACTTTTGTCGTTTCTGTATACTATGAAGCGCCATACTGCAGCCAACACTACCTCCACACTTCTTCGCAAATACTTTGACTTTAGCAAATTCCCCTTTCTTGAAATACATTAACTTCGCCAGTTCCAATTCCTTTTCCCAAAACAGTCAAGTAAATAATGATTATAGACCAAAATGTTCCAATATTTTGCGAACACACCCAGGTGCGTTTCGTTTTTTATTTTGGAAAAGTGTAGACATTCCTGATGTACGGAATGACTTTCGTGTATTTTCGTTAGAGTAACCTTACCGTATTCTACTCTGTATACTCTATGCAGGATTTTCGGAAAGTGGCGTTACAAACTTCTAGGACGTGTAAAGGGAGCGAGTACATAATATTGCGAATAGCAATGCATGTCCCGAAACGTAGCGTTTCCGTTTTACAACAGTTTCAGTTCATATGTTTAACTCATTAACTTCTGCTCGAGGAATTGAATTAGGCGCGACGCAGTACAATTATTAGGTAACAATTCGAAAGGAAACATAACGAAACAACGTTGGTGGTCGCCACATCGAGCCGCTGTTGTAATGCAACAACGCTGTGCTGTGTGTGCAGTTTGCTGGGTTCTTTTTTGTTTTTAAATAACGTAATGTAATTTTTAAGTGTTGAAACAAAACAAATATGCTTAAGTGGTAAATGAATGTTTCGTTATGTTTTCTTTCGAACTGTTATCTAATAATTGTACTACGCGACGCCTAATTCGCATCTCGTAGTCGTGCGGTAGCGTTCTCGCTTCCCACACCCGGGTTCCCGGGTTCGATTCCCGGCAGGGTCAGGGATTTTCTCTGCCTCGTGATGGCTGGGTGTTGTGTGATGTCCTTAGGTTAGTTAGGTTTAAGTAGTTCTAAGTTCTAGGGGACTGATGACCATGAATGTTAAGTCCCATAGTGCTCAGAGCCGTTTTGACGCCTAATTCAATTCCTCAAGCAGAACTGGATGAGTTAAACATCTGATCTGCAACCGCCGTGCCGTCCTACATGTGGGTTCCTATTCAAAATATTATGCACTCACTCCCCTATACAAACGCTAGAAGTTTGTAACTGCAGTGTCCGAACTTCCTTTAGTTTTTTTCCACGTCCTCATTGTCTGGGCCGATCTAAGTTCCGGAACTCTTACACCCTTTAATTTTTGCCTCTCCGACTTCTGGTACTTATCTGTTGTCAGTCTCGCTTCTGCTGTTCTCCATTGTTTATTCGTTTTGTGCTAAGGAGAATATCTGCTCTGTTTAATAAACAGTATGACACATAAATGTGTGAGTGAAGTACCACACACAAAGCTTTGCTCAGCCCTCTCAGTAAACCAGATTTGTCTTTCTGCGATTGCAGTTGGCGACGGATAAATATTCCGTGTTTTCTACCTCTGCGTTATACATTGTCATTAAAAGTAAAATAAAACGATTTGGTGACACCGTATTTAAACTTGAAAGATAAAAGGATTCACATCCGTGTCTAGCATTACCTTGAGAGATGCTCGCTCGTGGAAGGAGAGAGCGTGTTAGGACCATAACTCACTATGCGCCACGTAGCCGAGTAAGCTGCATGTTTCGCCGAAGGACGCTTTTCGACGTTGCTGCGATGCTGCGACAGGCAAATTACGCTCCTGGCAATAATCCGCGTTCGCTGAAGCAGTTATACGACAACCGGCAATTTTCATGGCTACAAGTTATTGCCGGAACAAGCACCGGATCTGCAGTAAAATTACGTTTACTTGTCCTCTCCTCTCGTGAAAGTGGCACTTAACCTCCCAGCAGGGTACGAAGTCCTGTGCGAAGTCTGGCAGTTCCGAATCGATTTCAGACTGTTGAAACCTTTGTATGCCAAGATTCATGCATGTAGCATCAGATGTAGTTTGGTACTGCGGTCTTTTTCGACCAAGTGCGGCCAACCGTTTTCACGAGGCACTGCTTTTCACAGGCTTTAAATAGTACCTGAACGTTTGATAATATCCCCACCGCCGGCTCCCTTCACCATGTTATCTATTTTCTCAGGACCTGTTCGTCCTGCGACAGCGACGAAAATGTAGTTCATATACATCTGCAGCTACATGACTACTCTGCAATTCACACTTTAGTGCCCGTCAGAAGGTTCATCTCTCTCTGCCATTAGTGTTTAGCGTCCCGTCGACAAAGAAGTCATTGGAGACGGAGTATAAGCTCGGATTAGGGGAGGATGGGTAAGGAAATCGGCCGTGTCCTTTCAAAGGAACCATCCCGCCATTGGCCTCATTTGATCTAGGGAAAGCGCGGATAACCTAAATCAAGATGGCCGGACGCGGGTTTGAACGACGCCCTCCCGAATGCGAGTCCACTCTGCTAACCAATGCGCCACCTCGCTCGGTTCAACTCTCGAGCAACGTGCGGGAAAAAAGAAGACTTAAATCTTTCCGTGAGAACTCTAATTTTTCTTATTTTATTACAACGATCTTCTCTCCGTATGTAGGTGGGTGTCAACAAAATATTTTCGCATTCGGAACACAAAGTTGGAGATTGAAATTTCAGTAAAAAACGTCGCCGCAAACGAAATATTCCTTCGTTATAATGACTGGCACCCCTGCTCTCGTATCATATGCGTGGCGTAATCTCTCTTATTTCGCTATGGTATTAAATGAACTGCCCTTCTTTCAATTTTTATGATCTTCTCTGGCAATCCTGTGTGGTAAGAATCCGAAACCGCACAGCAGTACTCCAAAAGAGGACGGACAAGCGTAGTGTAGGCAGTCTCTTTAGTAGGCCTATTGCATTTTCTAGGTGACGTGCCAATAAATGGCAGTCTTTTGTTCGTCTTCCCCACCACATTACCAATGTGATCGTTCCAATTTTAACTGTTGTGTTGTGTTGTTGTTGTGTTGTGTGTGTGAATTCCTAAGGGACCAAACTGCTGAGGTCATCGGTCCCTAGACTTACACACTACTGAAACTAACTTATGCTAAGAACAACACACACACCCATGCCCGAGGGAGGACTCGCACCTCCGGCGAGAGTGGCCGCGCAATCCGTGACGTGGCGCCTCAAACCGCGCGGCCACTCCGCGCGGCTAAAGAGTTCGTAATTGTTATACCTAGGTATTTAGTCGAACTGACAGCCTTCAGGTTCTGTTATTAACCGTGTAACCGAAATTTAACGGGGTCCTTTCAGTACTCATGTGGATGACCTCACGATTTTCATCCTTTAGGGTCAGTTGCCACTTTTTGCATCATACAGATGTCTTGTCTAAATCATTTGCAGTTGGTTTTGATCTTTTGATGACTTTAGTTGCCGGTAAAATAGAGCATCATCTGCAGAAAATCTGACATGGCTGCTCAGATTGTCTCGTAAATCATTTACATAGATTATAACTCGCAGAGGGCAAAAACACTTCTTTGGGGAACACCAGACATCACTTCATTTTTACTATGAACTGTGAATCATTTACATAGATTATAACCATCAGAGGGCAAAAACACTTTTTTGGGGATCACCAGACTTCTCTTCATTTTTACTACGATCTGTGACCTTCCTGGCAGGAAATCGCGAATCTAGTCTCACAACTTGGACGATACTCCGTAGATACACAGTTTGATTAGAAGCTGCTTGTGAGGAACGGTATCAAAAGGTTTTGGAAATCTAGAAATAAGGAATCAGTTTGAGAACCACTGTGTATAGCACTCATTGCTTCGTGTGAAGAAAGATACAGATGTGTGCCACAAGAACGATATTTCCTTACATCTTGCTGGCTGCAGTAATGGGAACCAAATAATTTTAGTTACATGCAACCTTCCGTTCTCATACCAATTTAATTCTCCATCGACGAATAATTAAAAAACTCTTTTATATTCCAGCTAAAAGTGGATGTCGTAAACTGCTGTCATTGAATCTTTCGGCTAAATTACGCACATTGTCAAAAGTTGCCGTTGAAAACCTTCGAAAGAAAGACTATGATTTAACATGTGGTGTACATTGAAGTCTTGGGGGAAGGACATCTGGTCTCTTTCGACAAGTATGAAAAAGGGAATCCGTCGTGTCTTTTTCAAGGAAACCAATCAGACGTTCGACTTAAGCAGTTTAGGGAAATTACGAGAAAAATAATTTCGGATGCCCGTAGAGGGTTTCGAACTCCACCCCTCTCGAATACGAATCCAGTACCTTAACTGTTGCTCCACTTCACGCCATCAGAAAACAGGATTAAGCTCGACTCACCTGTGAGGTAAATTGCTGCCAAACTGTCTAACACTCCTTTTTCAAATCACACTTGTACTCTCACTCCATTCTTATTATTCCAGTAGACCACCAAATTCCGAGATAAAATGCTTAGCTAGAAGTTGTTGGAGTCGAATCCGATGATCAACACAGATCTTTGTGTGTAACGAACAGAAAATGTAAATATTTATATAACTTCTCCGTTCCTGAGATAAGCGCAAAGACCGTAACATAGCGTATTTTTTATTGTACCACATATTACGATATTTTTCCCCGTGGTATTTTTTATTGGACCATATTTTAAGATATTTTTCCCGTTGCACTCACAGATGAATGTCCGCTTATGTTACTTCGTGCGAGCCGTTGTCTACAATTTCATCATCATGGAGTCTACGGAAGAGATACGTTGGAGACTAAAATGCGTAAATGGCGCCCCATGGCTCTGGACTTCACGCCAAATATTGGGCGCCTTCTAGATTGTTGGCCCACCCCCACCCTCCAAAACCCATAACTTTGTATTTGTTCGACGTCCCCGTTCTGACAGACTGTTACTGTAAAGGAAATAGGCAAAATATTAAAATGTTTAAAAGGAAAACATTGTGAAAAATAAGATGTTTGTTTTATAAGTAGCGCGGTCTTCGCGTATTATGGCATGCGAAAACATTTCTGCATGGACCAAGTGCAAGCGTTTTGCAGTATACCTTGGCAAGTGACTGTGCTGTTGCAAGAAGCTGCTCGTGGGTCTTAAATTTTGCTGGGTCACTAATTATTACCAAGAATGTCACTTAGCGAGCCGAAGGGAGCAGATGAAGAGCGAGCGAGCGGCGGTTTTTTCCCTCGTTCCCACGGCGCTGCAGAGACGGCGGAGACAGATTAATCTCGTGCGGGCCCTGTCGGAACCTCCCGTGATTGGTTTCGTGGCAGACAATGCAGCTCGCTAGATATCTCGTCAAGTGAAGCTTACTCTACAGAGTTAGCTAATGCGGTGTTCTGATGGAGTTCTACACTGCGAGAGTGCCAGCGTTTAACGTTTAGCGGCTGCCGCCCTCTTCACGTTGAGGCTCCTCTAATATTTGATACAGCAAAAATCTGCACCTGTACTGTATCATTGATATCGTAGGTTTATTATCGGCGAGTAAGGTCAGTTGCCGGCGGCAAAAGCGACCCGGGGTCCTCCACCAATCTCATGATTGCGGACTGTATGTAATGTGTATGCGCCGTACACGACTGCAAAGTTCTGTCTCGTTTCCTGGTGGTATGATCGTAGAAGTCCATTGCTGCGTCTGTATCAAGCACGGCCTGTGAACGTAATTTCGTGAAACACCCAATAATGTTGGGCGGCCTGCGACTCGTTACCACGAGAGATCTACGAACAGCGAGCCTTAAGCGGGCGCGACCACTGATACACACACATATATAGGGCTATTCGATTGGCCACAAATTGAAGAAGCTGATAGAGGAATCGAAATACAAAAATTTAGTAATAAGAACTTTAGGTCTTGTAAGTAATCCTGAGATCTGTAATGTCAGGAAGAACGAGGAGTGTAAATGCAATCGCCCTGTAAGTTCAGTGAAAGGCAGTACTGTTTCGCCTCAGATGTGGGTCCAACTACAAAGAACACCAGCACACGTTTCAGTGCAAGTACGTGACACACTCAGTGCCACGTTTGCCTGGTGGTAGATCGAAAGGAAAGTCCGACTGCGTTTGATAAAGTCCGTGCGTTGCTCGGCGTACTTGGTAGAATGCGCCGCAGTTCAACGAAGATGTTCCGCTTCTCTTAAATGTGGTGGTCGTCATTTAACAATTGTCCCAAATTATTCTGGTACGATATTCGGTTTGCCGATATGCGTGAACAGGGACAGTATTACACGAAGAATAACCCGTACTCCAAAACGAAAGAGTAGCGCTGATGCACGCTGGTAGCAGACAATGCGTGGCAGGACCTCACACGAGACGTGGAAGCTGTGCACGGACTGCTGCTAGAGTGCCGTTTATTCTTCATGTTTTACTGTCTCTGTTCATAAATATCGAAAAAACGAATATCGCACTAAACTAACGTTGGACCGCTCTGTCGCAAGGGCACGTAAAATTTCGCTTACTCTTTTCGTTGAAAAAGGGTTGGTTCAAATGGCTCTGAGCACTATGCGACTTAACTTCTGAGGTCATCAGTCGCCTAGAAGTTAGAACTAATTAAACCTAACTAACCTAAGGACATCACACACATTCATGCCCGAGGCAGGATTCGAACCTGCGACCGTAGCGGTCGCACGGCTCCAGACTGCAGCGCCTAGAACCGCACGGCCTTGAAGAAGGGCGACGCATGAAATACGTGATGGTGACAGCATAGAAGTCACAGAGTTTTCTTCAAATACAGGTTCTATAAATGTACCCAACGAAGTTTCATGGGAACTACGTGATCCTTCTCCTAAAGATTCCAATTTAAGTTCCCTGAGCATCTCTGTCAAAATTTCTTATGGGCAATACCAACTTGTCACAATGCTTGCAGCGTGTCACCCAGTTCTATCGTTGGCCTTCCTAAGGGCTCCAAACGCCGAGACAATAGAACTGATTATTAGCACGTGATGTCTGTTCTTTCGGACATGTCTGGAAAACAGGTACCACCTAGAATCCGCAGCTGTGATACATACTGTATAAACTTATGGCAGAGAGGGGAGGGGGGGGGGAGAAAGGAACGGAAACGGAAGGAACTAAAGGTATCAGCTGCATCGGGACTGCATCTGGAATCAGGGGCGACGAGCGAAATCGTGTGCCTGACCGGGAGTCGAACCCGGAATCTCCTGTTTACTAGGCAGTTGCGTTAACCAGTGCGCCATCCAGACACAGTGTCTATCGCAAATGCGTTGACTATCTCGGCACTCTCGGCGTTCGACTCACATTCCCATCTAGCGCTATCTATCCCCAATTTCCGTCCATATTCTCCAAGCTCGCTAATTTTAGATTCCCGCTGGATGTCAAACGCAAATATGCATCCACGCTGGAGGTTGTGGATTTATTGCCCATCGAGGCGAATGAATTATACGAATGCGTGGTGTCTGTTCTCTCGCACATGTGCCCCGCTAATCTTGTATTGGGAAACTATTGTTTTCAAAAAAATGGTTCAAATGGCTCTGAGCACTATGGGACTTAACAAAAAAATGGTTCAAATGGCTCTGAGCACTATGGGACTTAACATCTATGGTCATCAGTCCCCTAGAACTTAGAACTACTTAAACCTAACTAACCTAAGGACATCACACAACACCCAGCCATCACGAGGCAGAGAAAATCCCTGACCCCGCCGGGAATCGAACCCGGGAACCCGGGATGGGACTTAACATCGGAGGCCATCAGTCCCATAGAACTTAGAACTAATTAAACCTAACTAACCTAAGGACATCACACACATCCATGCCCGAGGCAGGATTCGAACCTGCGGCCGTAGCGGTCACGCGGTTCCAGACTGAAGCGCCTAGAACCGCTCGGCCACACCGGCCGGCGACCCATTGTTTTCTTTCTGAAGTACGGCTGACCTTAGGTTTCATGTGCACCATATTGCTTTCGGTATATGTGGGTGGGTTTGCCTGTATCCGTTAGCCTCGTGCAGAGTTTTGGTCCCCTTGTTCCACTCACTTTTGGCCCCGTCTCTGACTCCAGCAATTGCAGTGTATTGACGGGCGGCAGGGCCTTCCCACGTCGCCCTCCGCGGCCTGGGAACACGGCGCAAGTCCCGGTGCTGTCGTCGGCGCGCGCCATCTGCCGTTTATTTTGCCGCTCGCCCGCCACCCGCCCAGTAAACACGCCCCGTGACGTCACCCGCACCGGTGTATGGGAGTGCGACTGTGCTGCCAGCTGTCAAGCCGACCAATTCCAGCAGTCCTCGCGGATCAAGAGCCTCGCCTCGACTCTCTCTTCCGGGCCGACTCTTACTGGATTCTGCTGCACAACAGCAGGCCACGTTCCGAAGTGTGATCACCTGGCTGGTTAACGTGACCACGACGAAACATAAGATGAACCACTTGGCATTGTGCCTTGACAATCCGCGGTATTTCAAGAGAGCCAACGAGCAGTCTCTAAGTAGTTTCGAGCCGGCGGCGGTGGCCGAGCGGTTCTAGGCGCTTCAGTCCGGAACCGCGCAACTGCTGTGGTCGCAGGTTCGAATCCTGCCTCGGGCATAGGTGCGTGTGATTTCCTTGTAGTTCTAAGTTCTACGGGACTGATGACCTCAGATGTTAAGTCCCATAGTGCTCAGAGCCATTTGAGCCATTTTTGAATTAAGTAGGTTCGAAAAACAAGAATTTTTATACCTCCCTATTCCCCCCTCACCGCCCTCCCCCTCTCTCCGACCGCCACCTTATCACCACCATTACTACCCATTTTCAAATGTCTATTGTTTTTTGTACTTCTGCCGTAAGGAAAAATTTTGCCTTAGGCTAGCAATAGGCGCAGTGCAGTCTGGTACCATTGGGTCAAGAGTATCACAAGCCTTTCTGTCACGAATTAAGCAGGCTGATCTCTCTGTGTGTCCGGAAACATAGCCTGCAGGGAGTATCCAAAATTTACTAACCAGAACTTCTTTTCCGGTTTTGTGTATTTGACCAGCGCTTTAGTTAATAATTAATATCAGAGTTTCTCGTGTATTTGAATGGCCTTTGAAAATTGCTCATAGATGGAACAGGCAATGGCGCATGGATATCGCAAGAAGCTTGTTCAACACTCACGTACGAGAAGCATTACACTGTTGGCCAAGTGGATTTTTTATGATTTTTAATACGACTAATTTGGCGTTACTCTGGAAAAAGGAATAAAATAGGAGTTAATTTCTATTCATAGCACTTCAGCTACTAAATTACCTCTCACTTAAAGAAAGGACTAAAATATCAGAATTGGAGGCAGCGTGGAATTATTGCGAATCACATTTTTACCATTCCTAAGTCTTTTTTTACTTTTTAATTTCTGGCGTGTGAACAATATTTCACTCACTTCTAGGTAATTTACAACTGTCAAGGACTAGCAAAAGGCCGGCCGGTGTGGCCGAACGGTTCGAGACGCTTCAGTCTGGAACCACGCGACCGCTACGGTCGCAGTTTCGAATCCTGCCTCGGGCGTGGATGTGTGTGATGTCATCATGTTAGTTAGTTTTAAGTTCTAGGTGACTGATGACCTCAGCAGTTAAGTCCCATAGTGCTCAGAGCCATTTGAACCATTTTTTTGACTACCAAAACCTCATTAGGTGCACTAATTAAGAAACTGTTCTCGCGAAGTACAATATTCAACATTAATAACAATACAAGTTAATCTGAAACATTAACTGCCACTGTCCTACTCGATGATGTTGACTGCTGCAGCTGAGGTCTCGAAATGGGGCAGAGTTTGGTCTTCAGGGGCGCCTCCCATACGTCTACATCTACATCTACATCTACATTGATACTCCGCAAGCCACCCAACGGTGTGTGGCGGAGGGCACTTTACGTGCCACTGTCATTACCTCCCTTTCCTGTTCCAGTCGCGTATGGTTCGCGGGAAGAACGACTGTCTGAAAGCCTCCGTGCGCGCTCTAATCTCTCTAATTTTACATTCGTGATCTCCTCGGGAAGTATAAGTAGGGGGAAGCAATATATTCGATACCTCATCCAGAAACGCACCCTCTCGAAACCTGGCGAGCAAGCTACACCGCGATGCAGAGCGCCTCTCTTGCAGAGTCTGCCACTTGAGTTTATTAAACATCTCCGTAACGCTATCACGGTTACCAAATAACCCAGTGACGAAACGCGCCGCTCTTCTTTGGATCTTCTCTATCTCCTCCGTCAACCCGACCTGGTACGGATCCCACACTGATGAGCAATACTCAAGTATAGGTCGAATGAGTGTTTTGTGTTGCGTACTGCAACGAGCCTTCGGTAATGTCTAACATATCGATTCGCATTGCCGACTGTGATGTGGCAACACGGTCTTTGAAACCTCCTAGCAGATTAAAACTGTGTGCTGGACCGAGACTCGAGCTCGGGACCTTTGCCACAGTTTTAATCTGCCAGGAAGTTTCATATCAGCGCACACTCCGCTGCAGAGTGAAAATCTCATTCTGGAAACATCCCCCAGGCCGTGGCTAAGGCATGTTTCCGCAATATTCTTTCTTTCAGAAGTGCTAGTTCTGCAAGGTTCGCAGAAGAGCTTCTGTTAAGTTTGGAAGGTAGGAGACGAGGTACTGGCAGAAATAAATCTGTGAGGACGGGGAGTGAGTCGTGCTTGGGTAGCTCAGCTGGTAGAGCACTTGCCCACGAAAGGCAAAGGTCCCGAGTTCGAGTTTCGGTCCGGCACACAGTTTTAATCTGCCAGGAAGTTTCATATTAGCGCACACTCCGCTGCAGAGTGAAAATCTCATTCTGGAAACACGGTCTTTGTACGATACGACACACTTCATGAGGATGTCGTTACCGTTTCTTAAGCAAATCACAACTAATTACTTCTCCAGTGCTCGAAGACCCTTGTCGAGCAGAAGAAATTCTACCTGTGCGACGTGAGGTCGTAAGCCCTTTCGCGATAGAAAATCGGCGTCTTAGTAGCAAAAGCCAACTGCGTGCAGGAGAACCGCCCTCTGACGTCAGCACCCTGCCGGTACGCTTCCTCGGCGACGCCTCTGGAGGATGCCGCTACGGCGACAGACCGGTAAAGACTCACCCCCTCTTCCTCGTTCCCCTACTCGTCACCCCTCAGTCCCACGGCGCCTGTCATTTTTTGTCATCGGGACTCCATCAAGACGGAAAGAATGTGATTTCGAGGTCGGATTGGCCTTGTCTGGAGGCGCGGCGTAGCGTTAAGAGGCGCGGTTTGTCAGCTACAACCCTACCCTCGGCGCGCGAGAGGCGATTAGTGCGTCTCGTAGGCAGGTAGTGCAGCGCGGGCCAGAGCGGGCCGTCGTGACAGCGCGCCAGCCCTAATGCGCTTACCGCAGCGCACTCCCTGGCAGTCACCGCGCGTTCCCACGTCACGCGGTGATCACACTGAGCTTCGGCCTCTCGCGTGTAAGCAAACAAATAAAGGAGGTGTGAAGTGGAAAGATGGGCTGTACGGTGCGCATTCGAAACGTAAGTGCCGTTGGTCAAAAAAATATTCGTATATATGTTGTTGTTGTTCTGGTTCAAATGGCTCTGAACACTATGGGACTTAACATCTGAGGTCATCAGTCCCCTAGAACTTAGAACTAATTAAACCTAACTAACCTAAGGACATCACACATATCCATGCCCGAGGCAGGATTCGAACCTGCGACCGTAGCAGTCGCGCGGCTCCGGACTGAAGCGCCTAGAACCGCTCAGCCACCGCGGCCGGCTGTTGTTGTTGTGGTCTTCAGTCCAGAGACTGGTTTGATGTAGCTCTCCATACTACTCTGACCTGTGCAAGCTTCTTCGTTTCCAAGTAACTACTACACCCTACATGCTTCTGAATCTGCATAGTGTCTTCATCTCTTGGTCTCCCTCTACGATTTTTGCCCTCCGCGATTCCCTCCAATACTAAATTGGTTAGCCCTTGATGCCTCAGAACATGTCCTACCAACCGATCCCATCTTCTATATAAGTTGTGCCACAAATTCCTCTTCTCCCCAATTCTATTCAATACCTCCTCATTAGTTACGTGATCTACCCAACTAATCTTCAGAATTCGTCTGCAGCACCACATTTCGAAAGCTTTTATTCTCTTCTTGTTTAGCCGGCCGCGGTGGCCGAGAGGTTCTAGGCGCTTCAGTCCGGAACCGAGCGACTGCTACGGCCTCAGGTTCGAATCCTGCCTCGGGCATGGATGTGTGTGATGTCATTAGGTTACTTAGGTTTAAGTAGTTCTCAGTCTAGGGGACTGATGACGTCAGATGTTAAGGTTCAAATGGTTCAAATGGTTCTGAGCACCATGGGACTTACCATCTGAGGTCAACAGTCCCCTAGAACTTAGAACTACTTAAACCTAACTAACCTAAGGACATTACACACATCCATGCCCGAGGCAGGATTTGAACCTGCGATCGTAGCAGTCGCGCGGTTCCGGACCGAAGCGCCTAGAACCGCTCGGCCACCGGGTCCGGCAGATGTTAAGTCCCATAGTGCTCAGAGCCATTTTTCTTCTTGTTTAAACTATTTATCGTCCACGTTTCACATCCATACATGGCCTTACTCCATACAAATACTATGAGAAAAGACTTCCTGACACTTAAATCTATACTCGATGTTAACAAATTTCTCTTCTTCAGAAACGCTTTTCTTGACACTGCTAGTCTACATTTTATGTCCTCCCTACTTCGACCACATCAGTTACTTTGCTCCCGAAATAGCAAAACTCATCTACTACTTTAAGTGTCTCATTTACTAATCTAATTCCCTGAGCATCACCTGATTTAATTCGACTACATTCCATTAGATGAAGCTTTGATCGAGGGTATTCGTTTCATACAAACCTATTCTTTTCCACGTAATCGCCTTCTCTTCAGAGCACGAAGACTTCCACGGGTGGTGTCAGCCTTACCCAAATCCTCCTAAGTACATTGCAGCCTCAGCTTTTATAAGGTTAAAATGCTAGAATAAACGACTTCTCTGCTATTTTCCAGTTTCATTCCTCAGAGCAATCTGTTGCCCAGCATTCGCCTACAGTGGTTTAGAATAAACACGGGTACGCCAGATGGCGTATTTGATCTTCGTTCCTTACTGGCAGTGTAGTGGTTTATCATCTTAACTATTAGGGCAGTCGTAATCTGATTTGCTCCCTACCGCCCACGGGGAGAGGGAGGCGGGGCTTCTAGCTTACGTGGTGGGCGGTATGGGTTTTAAGAACATTTTCATTAAGCTTTCATAAAATTTTTACATGAAGTATTTGGTAAGTGATTATTATTAACTTGTTGTAACTCCGCTTTATTAATTTTATAAAGTTATTTCCCTACTTTATAAATCACCGTTGCTGGAAAACTGGTGGGCGGTTAGAAATTTTTTCTACTAACAGAGATACAAAAGAGGGTGGTAGGTAAAAAAGGTTGACTATCCTTGCATTAGGCGAAGGTCGGACAGCATCGAACACGAAAGCTCTTTCTAAATCACATTTTTGTCTGAAATTTACATTGGAAGATTCTTCACACTAAACAACACTGTGATCTGGCTCAATAGAATTACGAATCTCAACGTCGCAACAAAACACTTTCGTTGATTTAATATTTTCCCCACCCTTTGCCTTTGCTCATTTAAATAGTTGGGAAATTATTATGTGTAAAAGCGTCATTTTTCTTAGAATAAAGTTTTAATTCGACCGTAAATCGTTATAAATATTAAACTAACGTGTGTTCAAATTATCCATCTTAGTTCCGACGTTGGGAGAAAGTCGACCCGAATCAGCAAAATTCATAATAGTCATTAAATTAAAATTTTGAACAAATTAGGCGTAAATCAAACTATTGGTCCGACCTTTAGTGAAACATTTATCTGACGTACAGTGAAGGTCTATAAGGACAGAGTTCTCAAGGGCCTAGCCGACTCAAATGTCGAATTGAGCCCAGTTTTCCTCGATTTCATTGATCGTGCAGGATTGTTCTCGGAATAAACGCATCATTTCATAAAAAAGATTCATTATCACCTCTTTGTTTTCCCGTAAAGCTTTAAAGCTGTCACCTAACGTACTTTTTGGAACTGAATAGTTACCACTCGCTTCCCTGACCGTCATTTGACGGCTTCTTTGGTGTTATTTTCATCCCTTTTGTGTTGTGATTTCTCCCTCTTTGTCTGTTAAATCCTACAACAATTTCAGTATTTATACCGTCTATTTTGTCCAGTGCAAACCGAACTAGCCTTGTCCAACATAACCCGAACGCACCGGTATCGTAGTTTAATATTCCTATTGTTATTACTTGTCTTAGGCATTATCATAGCTACAGTTTAGAAAGAGCACTTTTCCGAAACAGCCCCCTTTCGGATATTACCAGACCATCCCTAAGACGGAAGAGGCAGATAGAAATAAAAGCTGCACATTAGCACGGTTTGCAAAAGAGCATCAAAGCAAAAACCCACCGGGACGGGAAGATTTCCAGGGAGGACTTTACACGCAGTAAAAAGATGGAAGAGCAGAGACGAAAGCAAAGTAATTCCTTTCAGAACAAAGGCGGAACCCCGCGGTCGGAAAAGCATCTTCTGCCTGACTTCTTCCTCAGCAGCAGAGCGACGGGAGAGACAGATGGTGGGCGCACTCTGGCTTCCGGGGTTCGGCCGATGTCGATTCCTGCTCCATATGAAATTGCTTCTGTTTAATTTATCGGCTGGAAGCAACAAATGTCGGGGGAGGCTTTTTAATATGTGCGTTCGTATGAATCATAGCCGCCCCCGAAACGGCCGGCGCGAATTTACATGATTCTGAGATATATCGTGTGTTTTCTTTAAATCTCGGCCGGCGCAGCCCTGATCTAAATTGTAAATAAAAGTCGCGGCCGCGTTGGAGGAGGCCGTGGAACGATTACGAGCTCGGGAAATATTATCGATCGTCACCGGCGGGCCGGCTAGTAATTCAAGGGGTAGTTGTGCCCGAGATTACGCTATTTGCTATTGGGCCAGAATTGCCCGCCGGACATGAGTTAGGGGTGGTCATTTTTCCCCTGCCGACGCGCGAGGGTTGTAAGGGACGGCGCTCGTGTGATAGCCGAGTCCGCCCCAAGGAGAGGCGAGGGTGATGCGGATTAATAAATATCGGGCGTACATACTTCAAACAAGGGAGGAGTGAGTGTCCCAAGACCCCTGCGGTTATAAGGAACGGCCAGCCGAGAACACGAGGAAGATCGTCCGCGAACTATTTTTTTGCCAGAGGGTCACTCTGTGACAGTGGATACAGTGAGCCATAAGAAGAGCAACTGTTCAAACAAAATCACCCTCATTTACCGAAGTCCCAGTGGTACGCTGTATAGCAGAGTATGAAATATGACTCAGCTGGCTTGGAGAACAAGAGGCAGTTCGTAAGGACGATTGCCGGGTTGAAATTCAACCATGAATGCTACAGCCAACACCCCTATAAAAAGTACGTCGCATCATCACGATACTGTGATTGTGGAGAGATCTGGGACGTCAACTCCATCTACTTTTGCTGCCCTAGGTACAGAAGAAAATCAGACTGTCTGCTTACGGAGCTGATCCACACGAATCAAGAACTCAAGAACTTCTCTCGAGTGTTTTATCATTCTTGACTTCAGTGAACACAAACATTTATCAATTTCGTGTGTATTTTGTGTTAGGAGTTGGGATTAAATAGCAACTGTTAGGTGTGTGTATGTCTAGTTATTTCGATATATTAGTTAACCTAAGAGGTCATTGCACTTAATTGTGTATAATTAACTATGTCAATGAAATTCGTGTTTTAAATTCCTCAGAAACTGTGGAAAAGATACATTGATCCCTCCCGACGGCACTTCAATTTTCGACTGGCTATACTGGTGTACCAAGAGGCCAATGAAGACAGTTATGGGTAGCATCCTCCATTACAGCCAAAATCTGAGCAGAGAACATCTCATTATTAATATATTCGAAACGCCTGGAGAAATTTATGTCCCAAAGAATAGATACAGATTACTACACTATTCACAGGTTAATTGTGGCTTTGATCAGAGAGACAATACTTTGATTCGGTGAAGGAGCACTTTAAATTTTGCGTAGATGATGCTGTTGTCTATAAGAAAGTAGCAACCCGAGAAGGTAGTATCGATTTGTAGAATGACCTACATGGGATTGATGAACAGTGCAGGCCATGGCAGTTGACCCTGAATGTTGATAAACGTAACATATTGAGCATACATAGGTAAAGAAATCCATTGCTGTACAACTATACTACTGATGAGAAATTACTGGAAATAATATCGTCCATAAAATATCCAGGAGTAACTATTCAGAGAAACCTTAAACGGAATGACCGCATAAAAAAAAATAGTACTAAAAGCAGATACAAGACTGAGATTCATAGATAGAATCTTAAGAGAATGTAATACACCCACAAAAGGATTGGCTTATAAGGCGCTTCTTCGACCGATTCTTAAGCACTGTTCGTCAATTTGGGACCCTTAGCGGCTAGGTCTGATAGAAGAGATAGAGAAGATCCAACGCAGATCAGCCCGTTTCGTCACGGGAGCGTTTAGTCGGCACGAGAGCGTTACAGAAATCATCAACAAAGTCCAGTGGTAGACGCTACAAGCGAAGCACTGTGCACCACGGAGAGGTTTACTAGTGACATTTGGTGGGAGTACTTTCTGGGAAGAGTCAGAAAACATATTACCTCCTCCCACGTATACCTGGCGGTAATGACCACGAAGAGAAAATTCGAGAAATTATAGCTTACCGACATCCATTCTTCCCACGCACCATTCGCGAGTGGAACAAGGAAGGCGGAGTTAGTTACTGGTACGAGAAGTACCGTCCACCACACACTGTCGGGTGACTTGCGGAAAATTGATGTGCATTAGATGTAGAACCACTGATCATGGATTCCGATTAGGGTGGAAAGGGATGTAATATCCGCTCGGCCATCCAAGCTTAGGCCTACATCGGTGAAGGCGAATGCTGAGATTGTTGCTTTGAAAACCACCTGGGGTTCCTCCACACTCCTTGTCACATCAATGCTTGTGCTCTGTCTCTAATGACCGAAGTGTCGAAGGAGTCTTAAATTGTTAATCTTCCTTTTCTTTCTACAACTGACCTACTTTTCGTGATCGATATCAGCATAACCGAAAACTACCTTTTTTTCTTGTATAACGATGCCGTATTTGAAAGGGGAAAGGAGGACGACTAGGGTGTAACGTTCCGTCAACGACGAGGTTATTTGAAAGGAAGTGCGAGCTATTGCAGTAAAAGAAACGGAACTTTCTTGCAGATCAATTATGAAACAGTTCAGTGTAATGTTCGTTGTGCGTTTCTACAATACGTGCAGACACTACTACTTGTACATAACATTTACGAATCACTTAAAGATATCATTGTATTTAAGTATATAGGACTATCGGAAATTATTCGCCCATGAGTCATCATTTTACAGATACGAGCGTTTCAGATGTAACCACAATAGAAAAAGAATCATAAATACGACAGCTACAGTTGCAGTCTTAGGCAAGTATCTGATAAAGTAATTTCTAAGAATGTGCACTAATTAACTATTGTATCTTTTGTTCTTCTACTCAACTAGTGACTCTCACGTGTAACTTGAAAATTCTCTTTTGCTTAAGTTAATATGGCAGTAACACGTACTTTTTCATGAGAGGGAATATTAACATTTACTTGCTAACATAGCTTAGTGCATTACACATCCCTCAATACGAAGTGAGTTCGGAGCAGATGCACTACATTTTCATTCTGTGTAGATTGTGCCGCGTACACCTTGCAGCGGTATTACCTCCGAGCGAATATTCTCTTGTTCCAAATAACAACTAGCGTGGAACGCCAACATCGCCGACGTCACCTCCAAAGCATGTAATGCAATGTGAGGCAGGCCTAGTTGTCAGCCTAGGAATCGCGATACGCCTTGTAGACGGCCTGTCTGGAGAAGTCAGTCCTTGACCCGTATATTTCTTCCTTCCTGTCGATATACAGTTGAAATTCTTTTTGTTCTACCTGCAAGGTATCACAGCATTATATATTCACGCGTCCACATTTTTTGTAGCTCCCGGAAGCCATAAAAGTGATAGATTGTTGATCAGTTGGGATGATGGCCCCCGCCCATGTGAGAAAATAACGTCTGCGAGGAAGGCCCTGGCTGCCGCAACTCATCTTCTTTGACACCTCGGCAAGTAAGATGTAGGTCATGGTGGATATATGCTCGTACCAGAGGCGAGAAATTTACATATTTCATCTCTCTCCTGACAAAACACATTAAAGCACGGTATTTGGACTTGACAGTGTCGATTAGAATTTTTACCTGCAAACAACACGCAACGTTTAATCAGCACACAGTAAAGCAGGACGATTAGTGACATAAAATGGAAGCGCCTATTCGGACGTCCACTGTTACCAAATTTAAATAATAGAAGACTTTTCAACTTTCGCAATGTTCCTAGTCTGCCAGAGGATGTGATAACGTTGTATTTAATGGGAACGATCTGATGCGTTAGCTAGTTCTTTTTTATGCAGTGATCATAGTGTAAGACTGTATAGGAAGGTTTGCATCTTATATGTAGGGGTTCTCTCACACCCGCCAGGTTAGCCGAGAGCGCTAACGCGCTGCTTCCTGGACTCGGGCAATCGCGCCGGCCCCGGATCGAATCCGCCCGGCGGATTAACGACGACGGCCGGCGTGCCGGCCAGCCTGGATGTGGGTTTTAGGCGGTTTTCCACATCCCCCTAGATGAATGCCGGGCTGGTCTACACGTCCCGCCTCAGTTACACTGCTCGCAGACTTCTGAACACTTTCGCACTCTTCCATGGATTACACTAGTTGCAGACAGTTGGGGTACACTAATTCCGTCCCGGGGGGTACGGGGTGGCGGCAGGAAGGGCATCCGGGCACCCCTTCCACTAACATAAGCCACATCCGATTAACAATGCCGACCCTGCGTATCCGCGGGAGAAAAGGCACAAGCAAAAGAAATGACAGAAGAAAAGATTTAGTGGTTCTCTTACACCATGCCTTGTGTCCAAAAACTGTGATATCTTTCGATTTCTGTTCATAACAAAGTTCTTATCCAAATAGTTCCCTGTTTTATCAGAAATGTACTGAAGGCGGATTATCAATGAATTTACCAATAACTGGGAGTTCTTCAACAGGAGCACAGACGAAGTTCGAGAGATCCTCTCAATACGTTTCAGTTGTCTTCTTCTCGTACGACGTTTTTTTGTCCTTACAGACTCCCAGGTTTTGAACGGAGAGATGTCGTAAGAGAGAGACCAGATGTTTAGGAAAGACTGCTTAACACTAATTACAGAAACGTTTGGCCTATGAGGAGCTGCTCAAAGTTTGTTCCTCTTGCTTTTCAGGTCCCTACGCACAGGGACTATGCTAGCTGAACTGCTGGTAATACTTTGGAACTCACGGGTTATTCTTTCCGCTTATTTCATACGATTTCTGACAGGCACCGTCGACAACGCTCGACTGCCCCTGTCGGGCTGTGCATAAGATCTGACTGATCTTGGTTTAACTGTCTTTGTTCGTTCGCGTTTCCAATTCACAATCGCGTCACATACGGTCGACCTGAACGGCTTTGGAAGGGTTGAGGGATTTGTTACTCAGGTGACACCCAAAGAACAGTCCACTTTCGAAATCACTGAGCCCTCCTAATCGACCCATTCTGCTGTTACTGCCGGCCGAAGTGACCGAGCGGTTCTAGGCGCTGCAGTCTGGAACCGCGAGACCACTACGGTCGCAGGTTCGAATCCTGCCTCGGGCATGGATGTGTGTGATGTCCTTAGGTAGGTTTAACTAGTTCTAAGTTCTAGGGGACTAATGACCTCAGAAGTTGAGTCCCATAGTGCTCAGAGCCATTTGAATCTTTTTTTTTTTTTTTTTTTTTTGCCTTCCCGCTGACAATAATGTGCGCTTTATTTTATACCGCCAGTGGCATTGCCGTAGTGGTAACACTGCTTCCCGTCAGAAGGTAAGCGCTGTCGGGCTTGCCTAGCCTTGGAAGGGTGACAATTCGAGACTGCCGAGCGCTGTTGACAAGTGAGGTGCACTCAGCCTTTGCGAGGCCAATGGAAGAGCTACTGACTGAGGAGGAATGGCTGCGGTCACGAAGACTGGCAATGGCCGGGAGAGCTGTGTGCTGAACACATGCTTCTCCACATCGACATCCAGCGATTTGAGGATGACATGGCGGTCGGTCGGTTTCGCTGGGCCTTCCGATGCCAGTACGAACGGAGAGTTTTCTTTTATATTGACGGGCCCACATCTGATGACGTCTAGAGGCCGATACACTGGGGTATCGTGGCGGGTTACTTTTGATCGGACAGTGCATGTGTTGTGTACCGTGGTTGGCTGAACTGACCGCTTTTACGCCTCCCCCGTTCCTAGGCTCGGTTCGGCGCGGCCTGGCTAATTAATTCCGCGATATTCCGCAGAATCTCGTTACGAATTCCCGTGCTGGATTATGTGCTTAAGTAAGTGAAATCCAGGCCCGGGCCCGGGGGCGTGTTCCCTCCCGCCAAGGAGGCGCCCTGTTTGGAGAGAAAACAGCACGCAGCGTCTTGGGAGGCGGGAATTATATTATTAATTTCACGGCCGGCTGACACGGCTACCTGGCTGATTTACGCGCCTCCGCCGCCGTACACAGCCG
Organism: Schistocerca americana; assembly: GCF_021461395.2. Taxonomy (NCBI): domain Eukaryota; kingdom Metazoa; phylum Arthropoda; class Insecta; order Orthoptera; family Acrididae; genus Schistocerca; species Schistocerca americana. Next base: position 507,068,525 of record NC_060124.1, on the reverse strand, counting down.
CTTAGCAGAGACACTCATGCATCTTGCGTTGCCAACCGCCAAGTTTTCTCCCCCTCGCGCTCGCGAGTTTATGAGCCAGAAATCACCGCCTCCCGGTGTCAAACTCTTCTAACCAGTAGCGTTAATGTGGGGGAATGAGTCCTCACGTCGCAGAACTGCATCGCAGGCAGCACTAAGTGAAATGTCTGATACATTTCTCTCCCCGTGTCATCTATTATTACTACATTCTCTATTAGCCTTTCACCTGCGGCTAGACCCTCGTACGCATGACACATCGCCCACACACACACACACACACACACACACACACGCACACTCTGAACACAAGGGTACAAGCCCTCGAAACAAATCGTGGAAGAAAATAAAAAGAGACTGGTCCAGATAATAGTTTCAACTTGTATCATAAACAGTCTCATTTTCCATATCACAGTCCAACATGGACGATGGGTGAATGAAGTGGAGTTTGCTGTTTACTCGTGTATGTTAGTTAATCAACGAAGCACGGATTCTTTAAATTAAAATTGTAAGTGAAAATGTCGACTGTTAAACCTTCTCTTTCTGCATTCCTTTTTATTAATTTTTTTTATTGGTGTTTCACATAGGTAATCGTCTATAGGACTACGTGGTCAGCATCCATACAGAACTGAAACTGTTTTGTAGCGGAGTATCTGCTCGCTCTAATTACGTGGAACGCATTAAGTACTCGACACTATATTCGAGCGACAAATGTTATTGCTTTACGAGCTTTCATATTTTTTTGCTAGAAAGTGTAATAAATCTTACTTGTGTAGTTCTAGTTTGCATTGTCCCAAAAAGCAAGATAATCTCTGCAGATTATCCAAAAAAACGTTCAAACGCTTTTCGCTGAAGGCCGAATGTCTCATTTGACTGGGAGGTATTAGTCATAACTAAGACAATGGGAAAGTAATGACCTGAAACTCTAAGATGCTGAACTGATCATCTTATAGTATTAGTCATAGCTAAGACAATGGGAAACTAATGACATGAAACGCCAGTATACTGAACTGTTTGTTGAACAATCACAAGAGGAAACCAGAAAAATCAATGATAAATAAGAATTGTTGCTAGTAACAAAAGTAAGTCTAATTACTGCTCAATGGATTCCGAACCTTGTGTCTGCATCTGGATATTGCAATCTTCCAAAAGTGTAAAATATTCAGCAATAACATAAGTGTTTGAGGTTTTTTTATTTCAATTAAAAGGAACTTTTTCGTCGAAAATTTGTCACTTCAAACCTACTCACGAAAAAACGCCACGTTTACTATGTTTTGAATTTATCTGCTTTTATAGGACTTGTCTCATGGGTGCCGTTAATTAAATTTCCTCTTGTGCTGGGCAGGATGTGTTGTTACTTACGAAGGCCTGCTGAAAAGTAATGCTTCTGAATGTTTCATTCTCTTCTCAGCAAATAATATACATGTCATACATATAACTCGGTCTACTTTTCCGTTTTGCTGACGCAAAATGCAACCCTCTGCCATTAGAGGGCTCCGCATTGTAACGTGTAACACGACGGTTTGTAACGTAACGTGCGTGAGAAATAGTTTGCTGTAATCGATTTTCTAACCTTAGACAACTGAAAGCACAAATTCGAAGAGTTTGCCCACACAGGACGTACGATGCCATGCACACACGATCGCTGCGACATCTGCAACAATTGAGTTCACTGCCATTGATCATCCTCCATACAGTCTCTATTTGGCCCCATCCGAGTTTCACCTGTTTCCAAAACGTAGAGAAAACCTCCGAGGACTTCACTTTGATAGTACTGAGATCAACAAACTGATCTCTCCTTGACAGAAATTTTTTCACCGCCATATCGACTATGTTGAGAAATAAATATGTAGACCCGTAGAATAAAGACGTAGAATGTTAACACGTTTATTTAAAACGTTTTAAGAGTTTTGACTTAAAAAAATCTATTCGTGAGAACATGAAAAGGTTCGTATCTCTTAAATCCAGTCAGGGAAACACAGATTTTACAATAAAGGAGCAATAGCTCACCCCAAAGGAGATTCTGCGTTATTGATTGAAACCACATTTGTTTACCTGCTGTACTGTTCTGATAAAAGATAAGTTCTCTAAGAAATCTCACACCAAAAAACGTGCTTCGTAGTAATTATATGCACACAGTAGACGCCTGTTATAAAATGTAGTGGAATGCAGAATAAGGACCATCTGTAGATAACGGTGTAATAGTAAGCGAAATCGTTGTAGCAGTTCCTGTCTTTGTTTTTAAAATACATGTCTCCCTAAAACAAGCAGAAATTAAAATAAACAAGGGGAAATCAGTATAAGAGGAAACACAGAAAATGACATTGCATGAAATAAAATCTGCTTCAAATCATGGTCCACAGCTTCAATACGCAGTGCGAAAGACTTTTTGTTTAGCACCAGAAGATGTTATTTAGTAACGTTTCGTTGTGCTGCTGCTACTAATTTTGACAGAGAGTCATGCACTGGAAGGTTTTTGACTCGAGCATAAACTGCTGTTAGTCTGTTGCTGACGTTTTTGCTGTACACTTTCGATAGATTCTGCCAACTTCAGTTTGAATACCAGCGCTGCACACCTAGCCTGGTCCACCGCTCCACAACTACAGTCACTCAGAATACAGCGCAAATACGAATGTGACAGACACTGTTCGCTGAAAGAGATCACAAAGCGATACAGCAGAAGTCATCACAGCTTTTCCTCCGGTCTGTGGGGTGATATTCGTGTTTCACGAAGTAAGTACGGATTCTGAGAAAGAGTAACGAGACGGGACAAGCTTCAGCGACTGGTGTTGGCACCAGCGGTGAGGATACTCTTGAAGACGACCGACGTGTAGAGTGGCCACGGGCCAGAGGTCTGGGATCCGATTGGAGGCGAGAGAAGCGGCTGCTGAGATGACACAGCACTCGTGCCGGACTTTTATTAATCACTCACGAAAATGCAAGTTGGCTACACTTTCTCGGTCGATCAAGCAGCGGTGCACGTTTTTGTGGGTCAGCCGGACGGTTCCTTGAACTGAGGCCGACCACTATCCCGACTTCTGGGCGCCCGCTGTCGTACTCATCATGCGGAGCGTAACACCCAGCGCTTACGCACCAACTTCCGTAGGCGAACAAAGGGATGTGTGTATGCTCGAGAAACAGCACCAAAAAATTAAACAGAAAATCTCCACTGATGCACCACACACCGAGAGTTTTCTTCAGAAATTATTCCTTTAAGTTACCTCCCTCTTTTCAGATTTACGCCTTTTCTGTTCCCCATCATCCCTAACTCTTCCGACGTCTTCTAGGACCTGCTCTGGTATATTGGTTTTTGCATGTAAGCCTTCCTGTTTCCAGTCTACTTACATTCTCCTCTCACTATCATCTGTAATCTTTTCCTGCGTCATGACGCATCTTATTTTCTACCTTCTAACGAATATCCTCTGCTTGACGGGGGAAATTTCATCTCTGGTGTCCCTAACACAGTCTACGATATTACAGTGCCTATGTTATTCCAAATTAAAATGCGTAGTTGACGACATATGAAAGTTTGTGTCTAGCCATGAGTCGTGCTCGGATAGCCTAATGGTAAGGCGACCGCTCACGATAAGCGGGAAATCCGGGTTCGAGTCCTGGTCTGGTGCATATTTTCACTGTCGTCAATCCATTATACAGCTGGTGATAGTAGTCCATATTCGCCACTGCCAATTCATTTCACGTCCAACACAATCTGGTTGTCATCTACCATTCATTTTCGTAAGAGTGCTCGCACAACCATAATTTCACAGAATTTCGGTTGAGTTTCTTTGTTTAGAATCTAATCTGGGTGATCAGCGCGGCTGAATGAAGGCGGAGGACCCAGCCAGATAGTTTTCCTTGGTGCAAGGACTGGAATGGGGAATGCACTCAGCCTCTTGATGGCAGCTGAGGCGCTATTTGACCGAATAGTAACGACTCCTAGTCACGAAAACTGACAACGGCCGGCATAGCGGTGTGCTGATCCCAGGGTCCTCCATATAGCATCCGATGGCACCACTGGCGGAGGATAACACGGCAGTCGTTACCGATGGGCCCACCAGAGCCTGTGGACAGAGTTTTGATCTCTCTTTATGCGTGAGATGCAACTAAGACCTATTCCTACTATGCGCCTTAGAATGCCCTTTAAATATGTCAATATTTTTGTAGCCCTCTTACTGTTGATATTTTGAACTTCGTTTTCACTTATTTTGGAGTTCTTGACATTCGCAGTATCTCCTTTTGATTCTGTACTTACCAGTGAGGTCCTGTTGTTGAACAATAAGGACTTTTTCTGTCCCTCTTACTGTTGATAGTCTGAACTTCATTTTCGCTTATTTTGGAATTCTTGACATTCGCAGTACCTACTTTTGAATCTGTACGTACCAGTGAGGTCCTGTTGTTGAACAATAAGGACTTTTTCTGTTTTTAGTACATAATTTCTGAGAACGCACGCTTGAATTCTATTTTACCAACGTTTATTCTGTAACTACCTACATCTCCCTCCTCAACAGTGGTATGCGTGTTTAGAGAGTACGTAAGTATCCGGCAGAACATGGATACAGCTATTGGGAAAAACTTATTTTCATACTGAAGATAAAATCTCAAGAGCATCCCACACTATCTTATCAGAAACCAGGCAGCTGACACAGAAAGTTGAATAGCAGAAAATCGTCGATAATATTAAAATTCATTTTTCATTACAAATGAGTAATTCCTCGCATCTAACGTGCCTCCAGAGAACTGGCTGCCTTACTGTTGTGCTTTTACCAGCATTTAGATATTCGTGGATAACTCTGGCAATGCCGCGGTTCAGATTTTACAGCAGCCTGACGTTCGCATTAACGTTACCGAATAAGTTAAAGAAATCCAACTAAAAAAAATTAAGACAAAAGGATTCGAACTACGTTCTCCAGGCACGAGTTCCTCACTAGACCCCGCGGTGTGTCTTTCAGGGCGCTGCGGCGGGGTGTCGTTGTTTTATCTCTCTCGACCGGCAGCCTAGCCCGAGGGGGGGGGGGGGGGGGGGGGGAGTGTAAATTATTCTGTGAACTGGCGCGCTTCTCTTAATTTCATTTTAATTGGTCTGCGTCAGAGGCTGCACGTGTTGAGTAGGATTTTCAGAGATTCCTGGAGGCGGGCTTTGGCTGCACCTACCAGAGATGACCTCTTCTGCCTCTGTGGTAGCTGGCAACTCCACATGCATACGCCTGTCTTGCTGCCAACGCTTGCGCGCAACAATAAAACACTGATCTGGACGAGTACTTAAAAAAAATGGCTCTGAGCACTATGGGACTTAACATCTGTGGTGATCAGTCCCCTAGAACTTAGAGCTACTTCAACCTAACTAACCTAAGGACATCACACACATCCATGCCCGAGGCTGGATTCGAACCTGCGACCGTAGCAGTCGCGCGGTTCCGGACTGAGCGCCTGAACCGCTAGACCACCGCGGCCGGCACGAGTACTTCCAAGCGTGCTACAGAGAAGAGTATATGTCGTCGCAACCCCTCGTAAACGCCTTGCGAATGCACGCATCTGATGATCTGTGACGATTCTAGTTTATCAAATGATACCACGATTGCAACATGAATTTTTGACTTTCTAGTTCAGTCTATGAGTAGCAACCCGGAATTTCCGATCTTTTACTTATAACTAGTTTATAACAATGGGGGAGGGGTATGTAGCCCCACCTTAATGACTGCACTGTCCTGTTTTTGAAACGCAAGCTTTTTGCCTGTGGTGGCCAACATATCGCAGCACATAAGCTGCCCCCCCCCCTCCCCCCCATGGTTACTGAGTTCTTCGTTTGCCCTGGTTGGTTAGCCCAGTGTATCTGACTTCCAGAGTAGCGTTTTCTTTGCTGAAAGCGTCGATGCTCTTTCGCGTGCCCGTAGCTTCACAGTTGTCAATGTTCATGAAATATTTTCTCGTGCTGAATTACCACAAGTTGTTGTAATGCACTTTTAGTACTCAGTGTCTCCGCAGGCGAGGCATGCATTGTACATTGTGCTATATGGGTATCTGACATACCAAACATACAGAATCCATCGTAACTTTCGCTCGTTTGTAAACATTGTTTCGAATCATGTGGTGCTGAGTGCTCATAACATGGTGGCAGTGATTCGCTTAACTTGGTACTTTACCCCAAGTATTATCTAAGACCACCATTGGTTGGACCTCTTCGTGTACATCGCATGTGGTCGAGTGTATGAGTGTATATTACGGTGTAGTACATACACACTTCTTACTCTGTTTGCGGATGTTACTGTAGTCGAATACCTATTCTCGATGACAGCTTTTGCAAATTACTGTGGACTACTGTACTCAAAACAGGAAGAAAGGAAAAGTAAGAAGGTTATACTTTAGCACCCGCCTATGATGATTTCACTAGAGACGAACAACCTTGTGGAATGGATAAGCATAAGCAAGGAAATCGGCAGCATCCTTTTAAAGGGAACCACCCGTTATCGCGTTAGGGAAACCAAAATCTGGCCTGCTAGACAGGGATTTCAACTCGCTCCAGAGACTATGTTTTACTTTTTATCTCATTGTTAGTGTTACATGCCATCGATTTCGAAGCTAGCTGGCTACATCTTCAAGTGGCTTGATAAGATGCTTCAATCACTCGAAATTCTACCAAGACACCTGAACACGAAGCTGTCCAGCTGCGATATCGATAGCGAACAAAGATATGTACGTCAGAACGAAAATAGAGAAGAAAACGTCCTTCGTCAATACTTAGCAGTTGACTTCCCTTATATCTTCCACCAACGTGGATGAATGAAGGCTTTAATTCTCGTTCACTGTAGCTCGAATTAAATAATTTTGTGATTGACAGACTGCAGTAGCAAGGGGCATCGTTGCTGGTGTACAGCCAATCATGGTAGACAAGGTTTTGCTTGAATCTACCAAACAGACAACACAACGAAAACGGGCGCTCGAGAAAGAACACTTATTGGCCCGCCCCAGCCACTCGACTCGCTGATGTCTATCATAAAAAGTTAGTTTAATCGATGCATGTACTCAGAAACCCTCTCCGAATAACAGCACCAAGTATTACGATGTAATTAGTACAAAAGTGATGACCCAATGGTTCAAATGGGTCTGAGCACTTTGGGACTTAACATCTAAGGCCATCAGTCTCCTAGAATGAAGAACTACTTAAACCTGACTAACCTAAGGACATCACACACATCCATGCCCGAGGCAGGATTCGAACCTGCAACCGTAGCAGTCACGCGGTTCCGGACTGAAGCACCTAGAACTGCTCGGCCACAACGGCCGGCAGGACCCAATGCGCCACAAATAGTGCTAAATACATGTGACTGAAGCTGAGAAATATTACTTTATAAATTGAAAATAGAATTAGTGTTTATCCCATCTAGTAGGTCGGATGGCATTATTATATAGATATGAGAAAATAATCCGCTGAAGTTTCCCTTCTAAGGCGGAAAAAAAATTCACGTGGCATAAGCAGCGGGACTGTCAGCTCCGCTACAGAGAGAGTAAACCTAGAATCCAGCGGACAGTGGCGAACAAGGCAGGTGTGGTCGTCTGGCCGACGTCCTCACACAGTCGTCACTCTGTATTTATTGCGTCCGCCAGCCACACATGTTGGGGGCCTGAGAAGCTGGGACAGGTTAACACGCCCCGCTGCCGGACAATGACACCCGCTGCTCCATTCACGCCATAAATTCCGCGCCCGGACAGTTCCAGTTGCGAGCGAAACGTGAGAAGTCTCCCCTCTGATTCTTTTCCGTTATGTTTTGGCTCTGTTTTCTTAGAAGAGAGAGTCTCCCCCAAGCGTGTCCGACCAAATATATATATGCCGGGCGCTTTTCACGGGATCGCCCTACGCGGGTCAACAATGAGGCGTGCTGACCCATAGGTTCGCTGGTGCAGAGGACGTTCGTGCACCGTTCGCTCGGGGAATCACGAGAAACGCGTTTGACACCTGGTGTGGCTCACGGCTGTGTGGCAGTACTGCCAACTTTCACTGTCCACATCAATGACATGCGAAGTGTCACACTAGCAACACTGTCTGTTCCTGCATCACTGGAAATTTGTTGTGATATACCATATATAATTTATTCTTTCTCTCTCTGTCTCTCTCCCCACCCCCTCCCCAAACTTCTCTCTCTATTTCTATCTATCCTTCCTATTTCCCTTTTCGTGTTAGCTTTGGATTCACTGATACTATATCTGACATTTATTTCTTTAACGGATACGCCTCCTATCAGTATAGCGTCTCTTTGTCGTAAAATTAGGTTAAGGTACTCCTTCTGTTTGAGGTTTGTATCATTTCGTTTCTGTGTGACGTTCTGTTTCACATCATTAGTCACGAGCCTGAAGTCGGTGTATGTCCAACACAGTGGAAGCAGCAATATCCTCCATATCTCTTTGCTAGAAACATAAGTTTTGAAACATTATAGAATGTAATTAATGTTTTCTAAATATCATCAACATTATTTTCGAACATATGATTCCATAAAAATTCATTATAAAGCAATACAAACGCATACACCACACGAACTCAATTATGAGGAGCATAATACCCTGATTTTTGCTTTGGGATAGGTGGCCAGAAATAAGGAGCGAAATCGTCTCAATTCTTCAGTCACAGTAACAGTGGAAAATGTCACACGCTGTGAAGCATGTTATATAAAAGAGGGATCGTGACGTAAGAAGGTAGTAACTTGATAAAATTTTAGAACAACAAGATATAATTAGTGTGTATTTCATAAAATTCACTATTACAGGTTTTATGGTTGACTGTGTGCCCAGCCAATGGATAATATAATATTCAACAAAAAATGCTAGAAATTGTACTTAATAATCAGTGTAGCAGGGGAAATTTTTCGTACTTGGAAGAAATTGTTTTTGGGGCTACATAATGCTCGATCTTTTGCCCATCTTTGTTCCAGCAACAACCGTTTGACATCCTCTGATACACAAAGATCTTTTCCAGAAGTTTCCAAGCTTTACACTCGTCACCGATACGCGTCCATATTCAGCATTCTAGAGCCGTCTGCCCATTTTTCCTTAGGGCGCAGTAGTTCACATTAGATTCATGGAAGGGCGAGAGGATGAGGGAATCGAGCACAATTTCCTACAAAATAAAATGGGAAACTATTGAACAAATATATTTATTAATCATTAAACATATTAAAACTACCGCTTTGTGACGGGTACCTACTGATTGCAGTGTCCTTAGGAGAGTATAATTTGCATGAGATTTGTACGTAGTTTTTGCTGTCAGAAAGGTAACGTTCATGTACGTGGAAAGAGTTTCGGTATTCATATTTGTAATAATTTTGTGACACTGGCTGGTTACACGATTAAAAGAATCGCGAATGTGAGGGGTCATCGGGCATTTCTAGTTCCAAAGAAGAATAGCAGTGAACAACTAAATACTTTTTTGAGATTCTACGAAAATGTCTCTGGGTACGTTTGCTTCTAGTTAGTTAGTTTCATGTTCGGTGGATCATTTGCACGATTAGTCATAACGATGCAGAACAAGTCAGTTTACGCCCATATTACACATTCATGCATAAATATGACTACATTCTTACTATTTTTGTAATCAGAAGTGAATTAGTAATTACTATCCATCACCTGTTACATATCACAGAAATATAAATTATTCTATAGAATAGGAGTTGTCAAGGAGAAACTTTTCCACTTTGCTTTCCAAATTATCTTTGCTGCCTGTCAGACATATCATTGGGTAAATGATGAAAAATTTTGATGGCAGCATTGTGCACCCCTTTTTCTGCAAAAGATCTTCTTAATGGGATAGGGAATGTAATTAATTTTCTTCAAATGGTTCAAATGGCTCTGAGCACTATGGGATTCAACTGCTGAGGTCATTAGTCCCCTAGAACTTAGAACTAGTTAAACCTAACTAACCTAAGGACATCACACACATCCATGCCCGAGGCAGGATTCGAACCTGCGACCGTAGCGGTCTCGCGGTTCCAGACTGAAGCGCCAGAACCGCGCGGCCACTTCGGCCGGCTAATTTTCTTCTGGTATTGTAATTATGGTACCTTTGAATTATAGTGGAGTATTTACATCAATCTTCATGAAAGGTTAAAATGCTGCGAAGCAGATGGCTGCAAAATCATGGGAGAACACCTCATAGTATTCGTACAGTGCATTTTTTTTAGAAATGAAAAGTTTCTTTCTGAAAGACGAGTTGCCCCAGAACGCTATTCAGTACGACATTTTCGAATGAAAATATACAAAGTAGGTATACTAGCTTACTGACCTGTCTCTTCCCAGTATTTGTGATGATTCGATGTGCATGTACGGCTGAAATGGGTCGTTTTAGCAGTTCAAAAATATGTTTTTTTTCATATTTAAATTGTCATCATTGTGCACACGTAAGACTTTTGAAGCTCCCATCCCAGTTATTTTTTTTTTCTCACCATATGTTAGATTTATCATTGGTGTAGTACCCTTAGATGTGCAGAACTTCATACGTTGCGTCTTTTTGAAATCGAGAGTTAGACTATTGGGAGTAAACTATTCTTTAATACTTTTAGAAACGTGATTTACTATTTTATCTGTTCCCGTAGATATGTTTAGGGTGATTACAGTACTAGTGTCATTTGCAAAAAGAACTCATTATGCTTGTCATAGCTATATTAGACGAAACGACGTTTAATGTATGAGTAACAATAATCTAAGATATAGCCTTGTGGAACACCACTAGCGACTTCTTCCCAGTCCGCAGAATCTCTCCTCGCTACATTGGTTGAATTATTAAGTGCAGTTTTCTGCATTCTTTCTGCTTAGATATAACATTATCAGTTGGTTAGTTGAACCAAAAATTCGACAGAACCATAGTCAGTCTCTATTACACGTTACGTCTTTCTTCAATACTAAATTGATTGTCTACGAGGCGGCGCAGGTTCTAGTTGCAAAAGTAATACGTTATTTAAGGAGGAGAGGAGGAGGTAAAAGGATGCAACGATAGGCACTGATGATGTAATATCTGTGCCGCTGTCTCGCGTGTCCAGAATTGCGGGGACAAGGCGACTGTGGGCTAGGTGAGGTGTCGCGGCACAATCAACGTTTCGATCAGGAGCACCGGACGCGTCAAACTGTCGCCCGTCGAGTGCCGGAGCGTGTAGGCTGTCCCTCAGACAAAGCCCTTTGTAATCCGCAGCGAGAGTGATCGAGCAGTCACTACAAGACAGCTCCCGAATACGACAAAAGAGTGTTTCTTTATTCCCTGCCACACACGAACTGCTTACCAGGCATTCGGGTAATTTATGTACCAAAAGACTGTGAGCGTGTTTTTTTTATTTACATAGGCAGCAGTTCGTTTCTCTTTCTGTCACTGGACGTGAAAGAAAACTGGGAAACGTCAAAACGCTGCTATGATGTATGGGCGGAGCGTGGGTCTTTTTGTTACCACAGTTGTGACTCTACTGACAAAACGGCGAATGGGATACAAAAAAAAGAGAGGATAGAAAAAAGAGAGAAACGTCCTCGTCATCGGGAGCCGTTAGAAATGCAAATGCTTCACTTCTGGGGGAGAGCGACTGTGCTACGTTTTAGGAGCGGTAGCCGGGTGGCTTGTGGAAGAATGGGTGCCGCACGTTCGTTGCCCGGAGAACAGAGTAACAGAATGAAGGACGGAATAAGAGGGAAGCGAAGAGGATGTGGAAGGCCACGAGCGTCGTTCGTTATTACCATAACGCCGGTTCATCTCTCACGTCAACGGAATATAACATTAAGTCATCGCTGTCAGCATAAGTGTGCTGATTCTCTCTCTGCTGGGCGAGGTGCCGCAGTAGTAAGACAATGGATTCTGATTCTAGAGGGCAGCGGCTCAAATCTTCGTCTGGCCAGCTATGATTTCCCTAACCGCATTCAGGTGAATACCAGGATGGTTCTCCTTCATCCTCTATCGGAGCTTCTGATCCGTCTCTAGTGACAGCGTCATCGACGCAACGCTAAACACTAACCTGTCTTCGTTGATCCTCTCTCTAGAATCCTTAATGTAATAACAATGATAACAATTTGTTTACATCAGTGAATAGTACATTTCTTCAGAATAATATCCAATAAACGACAGTTTCGAAAAATATAGCCTTTCAAAAGCATATCTGTTAATTTAAGACCTATAGTAGGTACAAACTCACACAACTGTGATGACGTAATTTAGACAAAATTAAATCCAAGTATGCACAATATCTCACTTAGCACTACAACTATGGGTCTGATAACTAAGGATATACGAGCGTGTAAATGCTTTTTTCTTTCAGTCGCTTCCGCCTACGTTCGGGACCTTCTTTTTATCTTCAGGATGTTTCCCTTCTGTCTTGCCGTATTCAATTTCCTGTGGTTTGTCCTTTTTACCTGTGGATGAACAAAACGAGTCGGATTTGTTGTAGAGAGCAGGTGGGTGAAACATGTGCAAAGGCGCCTTACTTGGCTGGAATATTATCGGTCAGGGCGCAAGGACACTTACCTGAGCAGGCCATCAGGCAAGCAGCTGCAAATGATCCTAGTTGAACGGAGATTATAAGTTCTAGATTTCGTTACCATTTTTGAGAATTGCTGCCCACCTGCGTAGCTCGGTGGCCAGCGTGTCTGTCTGCTGTGCGGATGGCCCCGATTTCGATTCCCGGTACTGCCAGGAACTTTCGTGGGAGGCTGGTCCGGGGTGCACTGCGTCTTGTGATGCCTGCTGAGAAGCTACTTGAGTGAGAAGTAGCGGCTCCGAGCTCAAGGAGGCTGACAACGGCCGACCCCGCGCTCCTCCATACTGCATCCAAAGACGCCATTGGCAGAGGATGACACGGTGGCCGGTCGGTACCGACTGGCCGATCCGGGCCAGAACTCGGATATCTTCTTACTTTTGCTTAGATGTTTTGCTACTATTTTCTCCAAAAGTTAGCTGTGAAATGCAGAAACTGATGGAGGTTTCTGACCCTCACACGGGATATGCTTAATGGAAAAACGCAGGGTGGCTTTTTGGTGCGATTGTGCGAGGTTCACATCTGAATCACCATACAGCCACAATCTACTTGAGATTGTACGAAAATTCCAAGCAACAGATGCTCATATTTCGGAATATATAACGGACCTACACTCCTGGTTACTTAGGATTTTAAAATGACACGTGCACCTAATATTCTCTGTTGTTTGGGAAAGGCATCTGTTCTGAAGAATAATTGAAATCCAGGTAGTGCAGATCTATTTATAGCCGAATCATTATCGCGCGACCACTTTGAGCGATAACGATCGAAATAAATTTTGTCAAAAATCGCAAAAATGAGAAATAGCTAGTGGAATGTGGGATAAATAAACTGAATATGTTATAATTTTAGGCTGAAAATTACTTGAGAACGGTTGTCAGCTCACTGTCTGAACATAAATCACTGTATGATTATTAAGTGTTTATAGACTGTAATTACGAATTACTGAATTGTAATCAGGCGAGGACACAACCAAAAGCACTGACTCGAGCCCAGATGTAGATGCACAGTTAACACCATGACTTGATGACGATGTACTGTGCCCATTTACAACCACATAATATGCCTGGCCATATACTAAAAATCTTACAGTTTATTCCTTACATCCCGCGCACCACGTGTGTTCTTGGACACTTGTCGCTAGCAACTCCCTCCGCCGGCTACTTCTGCCCGTCTCTGCGTTTACGAGCCCAGTGACAGTACTCCTTACTTCAAGTGTATTCTTTGGCTCAATACAACAGCAGACTTCCCTGACTAGGACAGCATTTTTACTACATGATAATTATAATATTCTTTTTTTAATTAGTTCGTTTGAATTTATGCTCTGACATTTAATTTTTGCGACTTCGTCAGTAACATAATAAAAGGTGCATATAGTTACAGAATCAATTATATGAAAAATGTATTAGGTACTCTGTCGTTGTGCTATAAACACTTCTTCAGATATTTCCAAAGATTTCATAATCTAGAATAGTATATTAGCTCTAAATGTACACAGACTATTTCCTGGCCTATCTTCGTTCTTGAGCGAGTGCTCCGCCGCTAACTTCCAATATACGGACCAAACATTAAAGGACTATTTCCCTTCCTTTTTGGACGTAACCAAAGTATACCCTGATGGTTTATCGAGGTACTCTATGTATATTACTCTAGGTTGATTCGAAACGACGACTGACATACCATGAGAACGGTAGTGCATCAAAACTAAGCCCTTGTTTATGGTAATAAGCTCTTTCAAAAGACATAAATTATGGTATTCGTATGCCCCAGTATGAGAAACAGGCAATCAACAAACGGCGTGTGTTTATACGGTATAACTAGCGTATCCCGCCGGGAGGTAAGTAATGACCTCGTGCGATTCTCACTGGGAGCCGAGACGGTTGTGTATTCAGCGGGCGGAAGTGTTATATTTGGAGATTTCGCACTCCATTGTCTGGCTGAAAGCGGCCGGCGGGGCAGTAGAAGGAGAAGACTGGTTCGGCGCAGTGGGGCGCCACATTAGGAGTGCCGGGAACAAATTAACGCCCGACACTGGGACAAATGGATGCCTTCTGCCTCCCAATGTTCTTCCAGCTCCCCTAATTATTTTTGTAGCGCCGATTCCGAATACTCTCAGTAACACAGGATGTCTCAGAAGAGATGGTGCTCCCTTCAGTTTTCGTAGATTTCCTAAAAAACGGATCACATTGCTTCAACTATTACGTTACACAAGGACGTTGGGCGTAAGTGTTAGTTTACGATTAAGAGATTGGCACAGCAAAGGAAGTCGTGGCGGGCCGCATCAGGCCTGTCAGAGGACTGAAAAAAAAAAAAAAAAAAAAAAAAAGCAGTGTTAGTTCTTGGCAGGATTTGTTTTCACAATAGAGTAGTCTCTATCCCTCTTAGCTTTATATGTATTTTATTGATGAAGCTTTATACCTGTTTTATCAGGTACTGTATTTGGAGATTAACAGATAAAGTTTTGAAACTTCCTGGCATATTAAAACTATGTGCTGACTGGAACTCGAATCTGGGAACTTCGCCTTCCCTGGGCAAGTGCTCCATCGACTGGGCTGTCCAAGCACGACCAACGACCCGCCCTCACAGCTCTAGGAGTTGTACCGGCGGAAGTAAAACTGTGAGGATAGGTCGTGGGTCGTGCAGGAGTAATACAGTTCGTAGAGCACTTGCCTACGAAAGGCAAAGGCCTGAGGTTCGAATCCCGGTGAGGCATACAGTTTTAATCTGACAGAAAGTTTCACATTCTGGAGACAAATTTTTGTTTATTTATTAACCATGATGAGACTGGAGCCCTCTCTTCCTTGACGCCAGGCTTTTACGCACACAACACTTCTTACATCACAATACAATCAAACAATGATAATAATTATTATATTATAAACAGTAATTGTAGTTGTACTAACACAAGCGAAATTTATGTACACTTCGAAGGCCATTTGGAATAATAGTGCTGAGAAATCACAGCAGTGATAGCAACAATAATAGCTACTTCTACTTTTACTGGTTCTAATGATAATAATAATAATGATAATAATAATACTTATTATATATAATAATTATATATATTATATATAATAATGATAATCTTGAAAACAAAAAAACCTCAACTTTGTGAAGTACTATCGGAGACCAAGGACTACATAATATCAGGGTTCCTGTTCTTGGCGAAGAATCCTAACCTCAGGAGGCACAATAAAGTGTGCTCATATCTCGATCGGCGAATGTGCAGATCTCTGGGAGTACGACAATCCTCCAGCAAATGGTAGACCACTTAAATAAAGCACTCACGACGGCTGATGGTATCCTGTGCACTCAACAAAAGATAGCATTGTGGTATGTCAGCCAGATAAAAGGTCATGTCTCTTAAACGATGTCCCAGTCCATGCGATGGGGACATTCATGACAAGGGGGTAAGAAGAAACAGAATTATAAGATCCTGGTAGAATGTAAAAAGGTCATCGGAATCAATATCACATGACTTGAGAGCGCTCTATCTAGACTCCCAAAACGTAGTAAACACAGTGAAATATTCGCACAATACTCCTGCGTAAACTGTTGTGAAATAGTGTAAAGTCACCAATCACCAGGGCTATTCTTTGTGAAGCTGGGAGTAACCTGTAGTAGACTTGATAATAGCCAACAATGTAACTTCTATACTGAAAATAAAAGTAATAATAATTATGTAATGATAATAATAATAATAATAATAATAATAATAATTCTGAACAATCGATTCAGATATGCCCAGAAACATGGTATTATAAGTCTGAGGGAGAGTGGTCCACGTACAGATAAAACTGCTCCAACTAGATAAAACAGAAAGATCTTATAGGAACCGAGCGCACGTTGCTGTACTGCGGGTAAGAATTGCGTACAGAAACAAAGACGGGCATTATTTTTGCTTCAGTAGATAGGACACAGTCTTTTGAAACTGGAGATGCCACTACTTCTCTCATATAGTAAGAGAGAAGCCTACTACCGAAAACTACTTAGAGAAGCCATCTGTGTAGTGGGCCGAAAGGATTTTGTTTTGACGCGGATTATGCGTATTTTGATCAAACTATAGCGTTTCGGTCGAACACAGGATCGGAGGGAACAGATACGTGACTGAAATCTACTGTAAGTGTTTTGCCGTTTCTGCTAACGATTCTGGGGACGCCACGACGAACCAGGTAAACGTGATTAAATTTAACTGGCAGCGTCACCAGCAGTAAGAATGAATGTAGTGCTGATAACACATTATGAGCAAGTCCTCGCAACTCTGTAAAACTTGTTTTACAGAAAAGAATTGTTTCTCATTGCGTTATAGCCTCTCGATTCTCCGTACACTGGAAGGAAATTTTTAGTTGTAACACGCTCTAGCGCCGGTAAACGGTAGTTGTTAATGCCATACCAAACGAATCAATGTGCTGTTATAGTTGTATTGGATTAAGCTATCCCGATGTAAATGTATACACTATATCGTATTATATTCCTCTCACATGGCGGCTTTAATGATACTAAGATACGTAGTTCACTGTCGCCGACTCATAGGGAATGTGAACCATCGGCTTTAGAATCGCTTGCGAGGTCTACACACGAAACCGACAGAGTTGCGGAAATTAATGCTTTTCGCAGCACAAAAAACCAAACCGGCGGATCTCTATTTTAAATACGTAACGATTTTATCCTATTAAACGTGTGAAAATATTCTTCGGTGTTTTCGACGCGAAAAAAATCGTAAAACGATCGCCGAAGGTAGATTACATATTAATACACTCTCATCGACGCAAAGGAAATTGAATTGCTCATTTCGGCAAGCCGGTGGGCGGATGACGACCAAAAAGAGAGAAAGAGAGAGAGAGGCAGAGAGTGGGGGAGGGAGACGGGAGAGAGCAGGGCCGATTCATTATTCATCGGCGCCGGGAGATCGCCAACGCACCGCGCATCGCGCGAAACAAAAGAAACAAAAGGTTATTACAGTAGCCGGCGATAGCAGAGCCTCCTGGCGGGACGCAACAGCAATTAGTTGGCGTGTTTTCGCCGGTCCGGTATACATTTCACACGCGCGCAAAAAATAAACACCGCTCTTACAAATGGTGATGTAATGAAGCTTTGTGTCAAATCTGGAAGCTGCCCCGTTTTAAAAACAACACAGAGGTTGTGGTGTGAGCTGCCGCGTGGCAGCGGTCCGGCAGGGGGTTTGTGAAGGGGGCGTGTAAGGGGGAGGGGTGTTTGGGGGTAGGTTCCCAGCGTGGGGTGCGTGGGCCGCAGGAGTCGGGGGTGAACTGGCCGGTATTAAAGAGAGCGACAGGGCGCGGGAAATTAACACGCCGGGTGCCGTCTGCCGCGACCGTGCTGCCCTCTGCACAGCCGCGGAGTCGCTGGCGGAGGGTGCTAATGCACTGCGAAAACACAGCCTGCAAATCTGCTTTGCGCAGCGGCTGCCGACTCAGTGCCAAATGGTTGCAGACTTGGCTTAGCTTAAATGCGGTGCACTAACGTTTGTGGGATTGGCAACAAGAAAATGACAGAAATGGATTGTATCGCACTGACAAAAACACGGCAAACGCACAAATAATTTTAATAACCGGACTGTACATGAGCGCTCGCTGACGTCAGTATGTTGTAGACTTATGGAACACGTTTTATGCTCGGTACTGTGACCCTTCTGGCAACATAATATGCTCTCTACGAAGCAGCACGGATTACTCAAATCTTGTGATACACAACTTGCTCCCTTTGTCTGCGGAAACTAAATGTCGGCACCCAGGATTATGCTGTGTTCGATATAGTTTCGCAATGTCAACTAATTAATAAAAATAAGAGCGTGCACAACAATGGACCGAACCCGTTCAAATTGTTCAAATGGCTCTGAGCACTATGGGACTTAACTTCTAAGGTCATCAGTCCTCTAGAACTTAGAACTACTTAAACCTAACTAACCTAAGGACATCACACACATCCATGCCCGAGGCAGGATTCGAACCTGCGACGTAGCGGTCACGCGGTTCCAGACTGTAGCGCCTAGAACCGCTCAGCCACACCGGCCGGCCCCCGAATCCGTCTACCGACCACTGGAAACTGTGACATGAATTAAATATCGTATTTGGATGACATTCAGTTAGTCCCTTTATCTCATAAATCCTTACTACGGTATCAATTTCTTTTCCTTTCCTTTCATTTGTAAGATTAAATTACATTCGCATCCTGTATATTAGGCTTACGACTATTGTCTACATACTGGTCCAGTTTCTGAAAAATCGCAATGTGTTTTATATTTATTTTTTATATTATTACTTTTATTGGAATTGTGGTATTTTCTAGTAACTGTAGACTGCAATGTACCAATACTTCTACGGTTAGAATTTCGTCGCACGTAATTACTTCTGATGACGTACATCTACATCCACATGACTGTTCTGCAATCCACATTTAAACGTAAGGCAGAAGGTTCTTAGTACCACTTTCAGACTGTTTCTTGACTAATCCAGTCTCGAATAGCAATGTTCTGCGATTCACACTTAAACATAATGCAGAAAGTTCTTAGTACCACTTTCAAACTATTTCTTGACTATTCCACTCTTGAATAGCGCGTTGAAGAGCACCTTAATCTTTCCGTCCGATCCCTGATGTCTCTCATTTTATTACCATAGGCATTTTTCATTATGTAGGTGGGAGTCAACTTAATATTTTACCGTTCCGAGAAGAAAATTGGTGATGGAAAGTTAATCTCTTCCCAACGAGTAGGGCCTTTGTTTTAATGAGTGACACCTCAAATTGCATATCATATCCGTGACTCTCTCTCTCGCCTCGCGGTTATACGGCATGAGCTACCGTTCTTTGAACTTTTCGACGTCCTCGTAAGGATCCCGTACCGCACACCAGTATTCTAAATAGGAGGGACAAGACTGTATTATAGGAGGGACAAGACTGTGTTGTAGGCAGTCTCTTTAGTACATCTGTTGCACCTTGAAATGTTCTACAAATAGAAAGCAATCTTTTGTTAGCCTTCCCTGCAGCGTTTTCTATGTAATGTTTCCAATTTAAATTTTTCGTAATTGTAATCCATAGGTACTTTTACTACCTGACTGAAAAAAATTGAAGCACCCTAAACGAGAGTTCGAAACGAAATGAAACTCCAAGGGTTGAGAGAGAATATGACGCTGTTTCTTTCATTACAAGTCGAGTCAAATTTACAAAGTACTTGGCAGTATGAGCATAGTTATCAATATGACGCTGCACTCTTCTGGCCCGGATGCCCGCACTGATTCGGTAGAACGGCTCGCACACGTCGTATTAGGTTTAGATGCTCCGAGGTGGAGCCGCGCGGAGTGGCCGAGCGGTTTGAGGCGCCATGTGACGGCTTGCGCGGCCCCTCCCGCAGGAGTTTCGAGTCCTCCCTCGGGGATGGGTGTGTGTGTTGTTCCTAGCATTTAAGTAGTGCGTTAAGTCTAGGGACCGATGACCTCAGCAGTTTGGTCCCTTAGGAATTCACACACATTTGAACATTTCCCGAGCTAGATGGAGGAACTGTGATAGTGGCAAGAAATTAGTGACACAAAAATGCACACTTTATTGCACTGCAATACTTTACTCAAACTGTACAGCAACTCATCGGATGTGCTTGTGGACGATACAACTAAGCAGGACATGTGTTACAGAATACAATGTAAACAAGACGAGATACTGGCAGAAGTAAAGCTGTGAGGACCGGGCGTGAGTCGTGCTTCGGTAGCTCAGATGGTAGAGCACTTGCCCGCGAAAGGCAAAGGTCCCGAGTTCGAGTCTCGGTCGGGCACACAGTTTTAATCTGCCAGGAAGTTTCAAGACTATGTCTGTCATAGGTGCCACACTGTCAGTTACTATAGTAAACACTTGTCCCTGTGCGAAGGCTACAGGCGCCCCACTTGTAGACTAAGTCTCACAGGCTGATCACCACAAGGAACTGCGGATACGAACTGCAACCCTTAAACTCTAAGCTAGAACTGTCGCGTGTCAGCCGGCCGCGGTGGCCGAGCGGTTCTAGGCGCTTCAGTCGGGAACCGCGCGACTACTACGGTCGCAGGTTCGACTCCTGCATGGGGCATGGATGTGTGTGATGTCTTTAGATTAGTTAGGTTTAAGTAATTCTAAGTTCTATGGGACTGATGACCTCAGATGTTAAGTCCCATAGTGCTCAGAGCCATCTGAACCATTTTTTTGTCGTATGTCAACGCCGAACATGAACCGTCCGTTGCTGTCTATGGTCACCGCTTATCACAGCGCGGAAGTCCGTCTCATTGGCAGTGGCGTGGAGGTTGCTGACTGGGCCGCGGTTGAGGTTGGCGGCGAACTTCTAAGGCCACCCGTGACGGCAGTCAGAAACTGTCTCAGCTCAACAGTTCCGGTTGCGTCCATTGGCGAGGACACTACAGACACTGGAACGGAGGTGAGGTCCAAGCTGGTCCCATGCACGTCCGTCAGTGACAGATCTGAGGTCTTGCTGGCCACGTGAGTACCTCAGTATCAAGCAGACATGTGCCATATGTGGATCAACATTGTTCTGTTGAAAACTGGTACCACGATGCTGCCACGTGAGAGGTAAACATGAGGATGCAGGGTGTCTGTGCCGTCGCATTTCCCTCAAACACGACCAGCCGTGACCTGAAGTCATACCTGGTGGTTCCCCCACACCCAGGAGTGACACCGCTGTGTCTCTCCAAAACACAGGAAGAGCTGTACCTACCCCAGGTCGCCGCCATATTCACCAACGATGGTCACCCACGGTAGTGCCTAACCACGTGTCGTCGCTGAACACAATTCGACGTCATTTATCAGCTTTTCGTGCTTCTCGGTTGCGGCATGAGGCGAAATGACACGGAGTATTGCAGGGAGTTCACAACCTGTCGGATGGCAGGCGCGGATATGAAGGGGTTACGATGCGCGTGGTGCACATTCTGACTGCCCTCCCTTGTGGCGGTCGGACTTGGTCGACCCTAACCTAGACGAAGAATATGCCAGCCGTCATGTTCTCAAGCAGTTCAACATTGGGGCACCGTCACATCCAAATACCCCCACACGATTCGACCAGACGACCAAACGGAGACCTAGAATGAGGCCCCTCCGTAAGGTGCTGATAACGCAGTGTCGTACAAGTGCGCGGCATCACACAACATCTAACTGTTCACGGTACTTCTGTGCCTTACCAGGCCTGGTAAATCACTAAACACGAACATCGCTGCTGCAATCTGGTGGTCGTGTTAGCTCCCACACAGAATTGCAGCTAGACTACTGTCCATTAAAATTGCTACACCACGAAGATGACGTGCTACAGACGCGAAATTTAACCAACAGGAAGAAGAAGCTGTCATACGCAAATGATTAGCTTTTCAGAGCATTCACACAAAGCTGGCGCCGGCGGCGACACCTACAACGTGCTGACATAAGGAAAGTTTCCAACCGATTTCTCATACACAAACAGCAGTTGACCGGCGTTGCCTCGTGAAACGTTGTTGTGATTCCTCGTGTAAGGAGGAGAAATGCGTTCCGTCACGTTTCCGACTTTGATAAAGGTTGGATTGTAGCCTATCGCGATTGCGGTTTATCGTATCGCGACGTTGCTGCTCGCGTTGGTGGAGATCCAATGACTGTTAGCAGAATATGAAATCGGTCTGTTCAGGAGGGTAATACGGAACCGTGCTGGATCCCAACGGCCTCGTATCAGTAGCAGTCGAGATGAAAGGCATCTTATCCGCATGGCTGTAACGGATCGTGCAGCCTTGTCTCGATCCCTGAGTCAAAAGATGGGGACGTTTGCAAGACAACAACCATCTGCACCAACAGTTCGACGTAGTTTGTAGCAGCATGGACTATAAACTCGGAGACCATGGCTGCAGTTACCCTTGACGCTGCATCACAGACAGGAGTGCCTGCGATGGTGTACTCAACAACGAACCTGGGTGCACGAATGGCAAAACGTCATTTTTTCGGCTGAATCCAGGTTCTGTTTATAGCATCATGATGGTCGCATCCGTGTTTGGCGACATCGCGGTGAACGCACATTGGAAACCTGTATTCGTTTTCGCCATACTGGCGTATCACCCGGCGTGATGGTATGGGGTGCCATTGGTTACATGTCTCGGTCACCTCTTGTTCGCATTGACGGCACTTTGAAGAGTGGACGTTACATTTCAGATGTGTTACGACCCGTGGCTCTACCCTTCATTCGATCCCTGCGAAACCGTACATTTCAGCAGGATGATGCACGACCGCATGTTGCATGTCCTGTACGGGCCTTTCGGGGTACAGAAAATGTTCGACTGTTGCCCTTGGCAGCACATTCTCCAGATCTCTCACCGATTGAAAACGTCTGGTCTATAGTGGCCGAGCAATTGGCTCGTCACAATACGCCAGTCACTACTCTTGATGAACTGTGGTATCGTGTTGAAGCCGCATGGGCATCTGTACCTGTACACGCCTGTTTGAATCAATGCCCAGGCGTATCAAGGCCGTTATTACAGCCAGAGATGATTGTTCTGGGTACTGATTTCTCAGGATTAATGTACCCAAATCGCTTGAAAATGTAATCAGATGTAAGTTCTAGTATAATATATTTGTCCAGTGAATACCCGTTTATCATCTGCATTTCTTCTTGGTGTAGCAATTTTAATGGACAGTAGAGTATTAATACATACGTAACCGCTGACGGTGTGTAAGTGTACGAATGTGACATCTGATCATGTATACTGGGTGCTTCACTATTATTGGCAAGGAATGTAAATGGATCGGCAAGTTTTAATTTTAAAAGAGGTGGAACGCCACGCGCGGCGCAGGCGGCGCTAGCGGCGTGGACACCCCTGATCGAATGAATCGGCCCCCCGCGCCCCGCAGCCACCGTGTTTGCGTCGCGCCCTTTGTCGCAGTCGCAGAGTGTTTGTACGACTTGACTGCTGGGCGCCGCGGGAACCGCTCCCGTGACCTCTGACCCGCCGGGAGGTCCGTTGCGGACGGGCAGGTGCGGAGGATGACGCTCCCCGCTGACTTCTTCCGCCTTGCTGCCTCCCGGCGTGTTCCAGTCTGCCGGCTCCTGGATGGAGGCTATTCAGAAGGCGGCAGAGACCTGGCTGCCAGCGGAAATGACAAATCATGGGAAACGTAGACAGTTGGCGGCTGTGCCCGGTACACCTTTTGATCGTGAGAATGCTACTACAGCTTATATTTCAACACAGAACTGAATATGCACAAACTGATAGAAAGTTCTGTGATGAGATTTCCGAAAGCAATGGCTGGTTACACGTTACCCGGCAGAGAAATGAAGATATCCAGGAAGAATTAAAGATAATTAATTTTAATGAAGCATTTAGGTACTGGAGTAAATGGAAGCAGCGTTAAAACAAGTTGAAATGCCAATAGCCGCTAAATCATATGCTAAGACTGTTGTGTTGGCGGAAGAGCCAACACCGTGTTACTAGTAGGGGCCGAAATGCACGCGTTTTAGCTCACGCAGGCTGGCGTTAGGAGGGAAGAACTATACTGACGTAAGGTCTGGAACATGACAAGGAATGAGAATTCAGAAAGCGGACGTAATTAGTTTGTTACTTAACTTTAATCCATTAATGATGAACGTCGCTATTGACGGTACATGAGTCACAACATTATCTGTTCAGAAGACACAGTAACTGAATATGGCGCCTTGCTAGGTCGTAACAAATGACGTAGCTGAAGGCTATACTAAACTGTAGTCTCGGCAAATGAGAGCGTATGTAGTCAGTGATCCATCGCTAGCAAAGTCGGTTGTACAGCTGGGCGAGTGCTAGGCAGTCTCTCTAGACTAGACCTGCCGTGTGGCGTCGCTCGGTCTGCAATCACTGACGGGTCCGACGTGTACTAACGGACCGCGGCCGATTTAAAGGCTACCACCTAGCAAGTGTGGTGTCTGGCGGTGACACCGCAAAGACAAGGAAGAGGGAAGACTGGTATACCAAAGTACAGAAGTACTTGATTATATCTTCCTAGTGGGCACCTCAGCCATATATTTGTTACATGAAGGCTTGGAAAAATGTCATGTT
Organism: Schistocerca americana; assembly: GCF_021461395.2. Classification (NCBI taxonomy): domain Eukaryota; kingdom Metazoa; phylum Arthropoda; class Insecta; order Orthoptera; family Acrididae; genus Schistocerca; species Schistocerca americana. The sequence goes on along the minus strand of NC_060124.1, from coordinate 507,043,990 downwards.
CATTCAAAAATACGTAACAAGAGACGAAATGATGATGATAATGATGATGATGATGACCATGAACTGGGTAAACAAAATATAGAGCAGATGAATTCTTCTCGGGGGTATCAACCGAGTAATCTGGTTTCGGAAAGTTTATTATTTTCATCTTCTATCGATGTGCCGTGGTCCTGTTCAGTGTTGACATTTACATGTTCCAGTCATCAGATCTGCATCTGATAGTGTCGCGCGAATTGGTCGCATTTGGTAGTGCACGGGACTCTGTCGGATGCAGACCAGAAAACTGGTGTGTATAAATATTAGCATCCTACATGAGCCCAATACGCGAAAATATGATGACATTGTCGAAACGTCGCTATACGTCGGTTTAATCGGTTAATATACCGAGAATAATTGTGTGTGTGAGTGAAATCTTATTGGACTTAACTGCTAAGGTCATCAGTCCCTAAGCTTACACACTACTTAACCTAAATTATCCTAAGGACAAACAGACACACCGATGCCCGAGGGAGGACTCGAACCTCCGCCGGGATCAGCCGCACAGTCCATGACTTCAGCGCCTGAGACCGCTCGGCTAATACGCGCGGCGAGAATAATTCGTCACTGAATTTCCGTGAGAAAGTTTACATTTATGTAATCCAGCCCAATCACCAAACCATACATTTGTTTCAAAATCACAGTAGTGTAATTGCCGCGGTCTCATGAGGAATGAAATATTGACACCGTCACGGTATTTGAGTAGCGCATTTTTTTATAGCTCCCGAGGAGCAAGGAATTGATTCCTTCTACGTTAGGCAACGGAAACCTCGTAACTCTATCAGCCTGTGAAAACTCGTAATTCCAGTAACCAGCAACTCCATAATCCAAGAGAGACTTGATAGTGTACTGACTTTTCTAACCTGTCAATTACTAGGTTTCTATTCTAGAGTTATGTATGTAAAAACTATTTTTTTTTGTAACAAACCGTTTTTCCTTACCTGCAAAATTTAACAAAAGGGAGTTACGAGGTCTTCACTGCCTATCATCGATATGCATTATTGGAACATAACTCAATCACCTTCGTTTTGCTCATGACTTTATACTATTCGCTCCAGTGCAGATAAACTTCCATTAATAATGGAAATACTTAGTACTACAAGTTGGAAAGTAGGTCTAAAAGTCAGCTCTTGTGTTTTAGACTCACTTACAATGGAAGTGTAAGAAAGGTTTACAGTTCTTTGTGTTAATACGTTCGGAGGACCAATTGTGCAAGCAAAAACGAAGAAAAATAAGCCGATGTCGAGAAAAAAATATTAGGCTTGCAACTTTTTTATGCAATGAGCTTAATTTGCGTAGATGGACGTGAAAAACTTAACCGATAAAGTGTAATAAATTAAATTCGCCAACGTAAGGGAGAGGCTGGTTACTGAAAACCTTCCTCATTTATAACGTTGTCGAACAGTCCTACATATAAAATATCAGGTGTCTAGCGGGAGATGCAGTAGTTGGACAGTGGACCAGTGTTTGGAACTGTGTTGAAATGCCTATTCGAACACGCACAATTCGATTTTGCGTTATTTCCGAGTATCACTTCATTGTTGTTGTGGTCTTCAGTCCTGAGACTGGTTTGATGCAGCTCTCCATGCTACTCTATCCTGTGCAAGCTTTTTCATCTCCCAGTACCTACTGCAACCTACATCCTTCTGAATCTGCTTAGTGTATTCATCTCTTGGTCTCCCTCTACGATTTTTACCCTCCGCGTTGCCCTCCAATACTAAATTGGTGATCCCTTGATGCCTCAGAACATGTCCTACCAACCGATCCCTTCTTCTGGTCAAGTTGTGCCACAAACTTCTCTTCTCCCCAATCCTATTCAATACTTCCTCATTAGTTATGTGATCTACCCATCTAATCCTCAGCATTCTTCTGTAGCACCACATTTCGAAAGCTTCTATTCTCTTCTTGTCCAAACTATTTATCGTCCATGTTTCACTTCCATACAGGGCTGCACTTGGTACAAATACTTTCAGAAATGACTTTCTGACACTTAAATCTATACTCGATGTTAACAAATTTCTCTTCTTCAGAAACGCTTTCCTTGCCATTGCCAGTCTACATTTTATATCCTCTCTACTTCGACCATCATCAGTTATTTTGCTCCCCAAATAGCAAAACTCCTTTACTACTTTAAGTGTCTCATTTCCTAATCTAATTCCCTCAGCATCACCCGACTTAATTAGACTACATTCCAATATCCTTGTTTTGCTTTTGTTGATGTTCATCAACATCACTTCATCGACTGTTGTAATCATGGCCACGATCACTTCCTCTCACACTCTTTTTCAAATGAGTTAGCCATCTCAAATGACCACGACACAACTTTTGATTCAAACGAAACGATAAATCCAAACCTACCTACTCCGCGTACTGGAAATATCACGTTCCTATGAAGAGATAATTTTTTCTGGTTTCGACAGCGAGTTTTTTTCCTTGCAATCCGTTTTGTTTAATTGAGGCGACGTGCAAACGCAACCTCCATTGGAATAAAATCCTCTACAGTTACACATGCACAGCAACACTCTAAAACGTTCACGTAGCTTTCGACAGCTTTGACAGGTGCGCTGAGTGCTTCATTCAATGGGCACATTATTACGTAATGAACGGAATCAAATGTTGTTTGAATGATACTCGACGTTTGCGCAGTGCGCACTGCTGTATTTTGGGATAAATACACAGAGCCATATTTACTATTTATTTGGATATCAAACTCTCTCACCAGAATTTTCGTATTATTTCACATCGTAGTCGAAAATGTTGCTAGTGCCAGTTTTTGCTCCGTCTCGCTTAGTTGCCTATTCTCCTATAGATGGTCATAAAGTAGAATATTCGTTACACCGTTGTTTTCTGATCTTCTGGACACAATCACAAGATGCGCTTTTAATCGTGAGCGGTTTAGGACATCTTTAGAAACCACGTCTTAGATAGTATATGCTACTAGTGTGGACATTTAAACGCACGTTGCGTACGCAATCTGTTCACCACATGCATACTAATACTTGTGATTTCTGAAGATGGACGACGAACTGCCGAAATCATTCACGATTAAAGAGGTGCTTTGTCATTACGTCTAGAAGAAATAAAATTGAATTAGGTAACACATGTCAATATATAGAATGTAGCTCTTTCCATAGTAGTTGTAAGAGCTCTGTGATTGCAGTTTAAACTGTAGATACCCGTTCCTTATTCTGCCGGTGAAGTTTAGGAAGTTAGCTTCATTCCTGCAGTGGTTCGTGTCTCGCCGTCTCGTGCTTCCTGCAGAAAGAGTTCGCTTCGATGTATACATGGAATAGCTGGGGGACTGCTTGTCTTAGATACTATCGAGAAAATGGCACTTACGAGCGTCCGAGATCTCAGAAATTTCAGGACTTTGTGGCAACAGGCCGGTTGCAATCTCGTGAAGCATTTGCCTGAAGTTGTTGGTAACGCTGAGACATTTAAATTCAAAATGATGGGCGAGAAGCTGAATCTGATCCTTCTTACCTATTACGATTGCTGTATTCTGCGTCACTTCCATGCTGCAGTGAGAATTTTTGCAAATTTTGGTCTTTCTAGATCTGAGAAATATGTGCTTGTTGTTGCGTTGCTGTGTGGATCTTTTTGGTATCCCGGTGGAGCGACCAATAGACATTTCGGAAGCTACTGAGTTCTGTTTTACAGGTCATCTTCTTCAGACTTCAAAGACGTTGTGGTACGATGAGGTTCGCGTGACTGCTTATCCGGCGAAGCTGTCAGTTTATTTTCGCTGCGCACCACTCTCTGTCCGGAAAAGCAGCTCATCGCGCTAGTGGGTATGGACTCCATCTGTCATCTCACTTACGTTAACGCATGTGCTCTTCTAGGAAACTGTTCCGTGGTAAGCAGATGTTCGACGATTTGCGCGGTCATTTAGGCCGGGTTACACAACACTGTTGGTAGAGCTCCACTTTTCTCAAAACAGGAGTGTAGTAGCTACGGCGGTAGTATTCGAGGATCGAGCGAATAGAAAAGTTTCAACGCGACTGAATGGAGCAGAGGGTTTGAAATCCCAGTTCAGATATTAAAATAGGATCTAAAGTGCTGTCTCTAAACTGGAATCTGGAAAAACAATTGCTTACACCCCTAGTTGTGAGCTGCTATCGCTCAAGTTTAATCCTCACTGTCTGTACTAAAGTAATTCTTAGGAGACTAGAGAATGTCCCTTTATTTCGCTCTGGGAACCGGCTGTCAAAACTTTTTCACTTCTTGTATATTACACATCGTTCCATGTACGTTTGTGAGTAGGGATGCTTCAGCTTTTCTGTGACTGTCCTTTTCGATGTAAAAAGGCCAGTGACCAATCTCGTACACGCCAATGCATCAACTTTCTGTGAATTCCATTCAGTTGAGTAGTCATCCAGCAAAAGGCTTCGGACTGTTTTGTAAGTAAACCTGGAAAGGTGTGTACAAGACGAATATCAAGAAAAGCAAAACAAGGATGATGGAATGCAATCGAGTTAAAACAGATGACGCTGAGGGCATGAGATTAGAAAACGAGATACTTAAAGTAATAGATGAGTTTTGCTGTTTGGGAAGTGATGATGGACGATGTAGTGAGGGTATCAAATGTAGAATTCCAATGGCAAGAGAAGCAATTCTGAGGAAGAGAAATTTGTTAACATCGAATATAGGTTTAAGAGTTAGGAAGTCTTTTCTGAAAGTATTTATCTGGAGGGTAGCTATGTATGGAAGTGAAACGTGGACGATAAACGTTTAAGAAGAGAACAGCAGCTTTTGAAATGTGTAGCTACAGAAGAATACCGAAAAGTAGATGGGTAGATAATATAATTAATGAGAAGGTCCTAAATACAGTTGGGGAGAAAAAAAAATTGTGGCACAACCCGACTAAAAGAAGGGATCGGTTGATAGGTCACATTCTGAGACATCAAAGGATCATCAATTTAGTACTGGAAGTGAGTGGGGAGGGGGGATGGGGGGTAAAAATGGTAGAGGGAGACCAAGAGATGAATAGACTATAGTAAACAGATAAGAATGTAAGTTGCAGTAGTTATTCGGAGATGAAGAGACTTGCACAGAATAGAGTAGCATGGAGAGCTGCATCAAACCAGTCTTCAGACCGAAGACAACAACAACAACAACAACAACAACAACAACAAGTAATCTTTCTCCTAGACAAACTGCACTATACCAATATACCATCAGTATATCGATGACGTGGAATTGCGTTACCTACAACTAAGTCCATGATATCACTCCACTTCAGAAGCCCCATACATTTTTACCATCAAGTGTTTTTACCGTATGACCGTTTCCATAACACATGACACATTAATCGAATTTATTAAATTTCGTGGTACTTCGTCCATATGTCAATGGACATTTCTACCGTTTTCATTGGGTGACATTCCCTCAGCTGAAAAATAATAATAATAATAATAATAATAATAATAATAATATGAGAGCGCAACTGATGCTAACGGCTTAGTAGTTACTGCATAACATCAGCAGCAATAATACGTCGGGATATCAACATTTTTCATTCCTGAGAAGGAAAAATTCACTCTTTATATTTGCGACAGACGCTCTTAACTTTTATTTCCAAAAGGATCAGTTTGTTGCTGTCCGAGTACTGGTTTGCTGCTGCTCTCGACACTATCAGGTTCTGTGCAAACTTATTCAGTTCTGCGTAACTACTGCAACCTGTATCCATTTGTATCCGCCTGCTGTATTCAAGTGTTCAACATTTGCACCCCTTCCCCACACAATCCAATTACCAAATGTGTTCGGATTTATCGAAAGAAACACTTTATTTTTAAACAAATTTATTCATTATATTTGCAAGTGTATGTATCAGGTTCGTTTACGTAGTGTGATAGGTATTATTATCAGCTTTTTTTGTTATGGTCTAAAATTGTTAACTTACGTAGTGAATATTATAGCCACAGACAGATATTTTGTGCATAAAATTAATTTATGTGAATTTATCATGCTTTCGGTCATTAAATAACGCAAAGTCTCTATTGTACGCACACATAGCAATATATTAAAAAGATTTACTAACATGAACGTAAGGACAGAACTAGTAACAGTTTCTATTCCAGTTCTCTGGAGCACATATGTTATTAATTATGTGTCAGCGAATGGTTCTATACCGCGGACAGCGTGCTACGTTCTGTTTGTCAAGAAGTTTTCGATCTGACGCAAACCTGACTAGATATCGCTCCGACAGTGTTTTCTTTTAGCGGCTGCCGGTGAAGTACTGATTCGAGACATTTTCGGAATGAGATTTTCACTCTGCAGCGGAGTGTGGGCTGATATGAAACTTCCTGGTAGATTAAAACTGCGTGCCTGACTAGTTCGAGTCCCGGTCCGGCACACAGTTTTAATCTACCAGGAAGTTTCACAATTTTGGAAGTTTACGGACATCTGGCTACCTCTACTCCACGGCTCTTAGGATATCTCGAGTTCCTGTGTTACGTGTCTCGTGCTGCGAAGATTCCCCTCGCTATCCGGTGTAGACACTGCTGCCACTTGCCCGGCACCGTCCGCCGCTGTCTGACCCAGTGCGCCACGCCACAGGAGGGGTGGCCGTTTCTGCGACTCTGATTCAGCGCCGCCCCGCCGGCAAACATCCATTAGCACGGCCCTCACCCCCGCCTCCACCCCCGAGGCCGCCACTACCGCCGCCACCCCCGCTCGTTGCTGGAAGACCCTCGCCCTCGCTACTCCTCCACTCCTCTTCGTCTACAGCTCACTCTTTATACGTCAAGAAAAGGCGCGTCAGGTTGGTTGCACCGCGAGAAGTCCATAACTCCGTGCTCTTGTCCTCACGTATGTCGCGTATTAACGACGAACATTTGTTTACACTTTCGGAACACCTGCGCAACCCACACTTCAATACTATGGGAGCCGTATCAAGCGGGATTAGGGAGATTTCGAGTGAATACAGAGGAGGGCAGTGCGAATGACGATAGCCATACTTGATTGGTAATAGATTGTGACGAAGATGTTGACGAATCTAAAACTGACAGGTAGTCGAAGAAAAAAACCTAACATCTCATTTCTTGGGAAATGCTAAGAACCGGTTTTCTAGATCTACCTTCACTCTTTGCGACTCACATTAAGGTGCATGGCAGCGAATACAGCGTGAACCACAATTATTCCCTTAACCCCTTATACCCGCCGCATTCTTGGAAGGTAAGGGGCGAAAACTGCTGCCCGTAATCCTCTATATACGCGGTGGGCAAAATAAACTGCCCAGCATGCATCCTAAGATAGGCAACCGAACGTACATCATCTTCATCCTGCGCAGATAATATAAGCCGGTTTGCCCATCTTAAAGGGCAAGAAATATTTTGCGAACAAGATTTATTTTGCCCACCCTGTAATTTATAATGGTTCAAATGGCTCTGAGCACTATGGGACTCAACTGCTGAGGTCATTAGTCCCCTAGAACTTAGAACTAGTTAAACCTAACTAACCTAAGAACATCACAAACATCCATGCCCGAGGCAGGATTCGAACCTGCGACCGTAACGGTCTTGCGGTTCCAGACTGCAGCGCCTTTAACCGCACGGCCACTTCGGCCGGCTGTAAGTTGTAACTTCTCTTATTTTACTCCCACGTGTTTTCTTGAGACATGTGTGAGGAAATAATATTTGCACGTCTTTTGCTTGACTGATCTTTCTGTAATAGTAAAGGGTTACACCATTTGCCTCTCTCGTAGTATAGCGTGTTTCAAAGTCCTTCCATCAAACGTCTAGGGGTTCAGATCACGACTTGGGGAACAACTTGTGTTAGAGGCAAAATGTTCGCTGATGTTTCCCGGCAACGCTAGGTGCCCTTTTATATTGATTATGCCCCAGAAAGCCGGCAGGCCATGGGTATCACTCTGCTATATGTGTTGCAATGTATGCTCCCTGTAGTCCAATCACCAGCTAGAGTTGCAGTTAAGTGTCAGTATTTTCTCACGTTGTTTAGTATGCGTGGCACAAGCAAGCCATTAAAGTTTATTTTCTCCTGGGTAGTAGGTCTGGTATTGAAGTGTGGACAAGTGGAAGCAAAAGAATAGTCTATACTCACGCGTTTTCAGAGAAAAAAAACAGCTTGCACTTTGAAGTTGGTACATACTAAGGTACCAATGATCAAAATATCTGTGCCTAAATCCCTAATACCCTATACAAATTTCTTTGAAATGTGTAATTCTTTTCCACCTACAGAAAAAAAAGACTTCATTTCAGACTACGCACGATGCTGCTTCTGATCCAGTCGATCATTATTCGGGTCCTCTGGTTTGATACCACTTATTTCTTGAGTGGAAAGGAGACAGATAGGATCGCTAAATATAGCACAAAACTACCCTCTGACAATACTTCGTAGCGATTCACTGAACAGATTGGTGAAAGTACGTAAAAGAAGACATTTCTTCGTATGCTGTCCTTATTAAACAATAACTTGGCTGTTAAGTGTTTCGAAAATCATCCAACTTCATTCCAGAGCATACTCGGTCATCGCTCTAAATGTATTTTCACATATAATTTCGTTAGATCCAAAAAATTCTGGACCTTATTTTTGGTTTTATACCCGATTTTTGCCTCTTTACCACTTCAGTTTTTCATGACACTCCACTTTCTAGCGTAGGCTATAGTTCCGAATTATTTAGTTGTGTAAAATTCCGAAAGACTAGAACAACTAGTATGCAACGGTTTTAACAGGGACCCGCCCAAGTCTGTAGACGTACCGCTTTACAAGATTTAGGACGTAACATGTAGAACAATGCATTACGCACTCTCATTCCCGTTGCTTAGGTGTGCGATAATAATTAGCTACCAATGGCAGGTACTTCATCTGTGGTCGGCTAACTAACGTAACAACAATGGATGACGCAAATTGAGACTCTACTAGAGCATAGCGGGATTATAAAGATCAGGTAGAGCTCATACAACTCAGATGCTGAATTTTCTAAGTGAGTTCCATAATATTGCAAGCATTACTCACTCCGTTTAATTAAACACCGAAAGAATCTCGAAGAATATCGTGAGATAATGCTGCAGCTCAAATTACTGCCGTCCTTGGAACTGATCCTCTTACTGTGAGGCTATTTCTGAGCTGGGAAATCGATATTTACGACGAACGATAGACACGAAATTAGACGCCATATCGAGCATCTACACCACGACTCAATAAGGAAGAAACACGCCGTAAAAGTGGAACGTGTTAATGGAAATGTACCACGGCTGCAGAAGAGACTTAGCTCCTCAATATAAATTCCGTTGCCTTTCTGGAATGTCTTGTTACTTTATTACAATGATACGAACGATAGGAACGGCAGATATGTGTGAGTATTAATAAAAGTTAAAGCCAAGGCGAGACGTATTGTTAACTGTGGTGTTCGTATCAGATATTCTCGTTAAGCTGCTTTACTGAATTGTAGTACTGTCACAGTAATTTGTTTTCAAACGCTGATGCATAGTTTTTCAGGAAGAACGGACACAGTCAATTATGAATTACTGCACATTAGAACAGACGAGGAAATGTGTTTTGTCAACAGTGTGAAACAAAATAAGAACCAAAGTTGTAATGCTTTTTGGAAAATACGACGAATAACAGTAATGATATAGAATGGAAGATAAATTAATTTTTCACAACATATGTGTTTTGAATCTTTTTTGCTTAGTTTATAACTATCACTGCTATTTTTGATACAGGTCGGGATCGAAATATAGCTGCGAAGCAAGAGTTTTGGAATAAATCGCAGTTATCAAAGTTCAATGAAGTCCCTAACGAATCAATGACGAATCCGAATGGAGATACAGCCACGATCTCAACTGGATTCTGCATTGTTGTTGTGTTTCTAACGCACAGTCGGAGCAGGTCGTACTTCCGTAACTCGTGGCGGGCTATTATCTGAGATATAAAATCAGTGGGGACATCTCAAATTTCCTTTGAAATTTGTAGATGACTTTTCCAAACACGACCAAAATTTAGTTCTTCGTTTTACAGGTATATTTTCATAAGGTCAGAAAACCACGCACAGTATGTCCTTTACCATAAACTACCTCTTCGTGATTTTTGTCGGGTTATTTGTAGAGGATGCTGTAATAAGTTTCTGAGGGTTTTAGTTGTAGTGTGGCTCATCAATTCACTTAAACTGTATTGTACTTATCGAGTCCTATCTGTCCCTCGTGAGTGATCTTTCAGGAAACGTAGTCGGAGCGTGTATTTTCGTCACAAATCACAGTGGAGAGAATGCACGGTATTTCATTTACTTTAAAAATAACGCCGAAAACAGCGTGTCCTGCACCTATGATGAATTCAAATTACTTTAGCTCACTCTTTATTTTTTCAGCTCATCACGATCTACATAAGACATTTAACTGTGGAGAAATTCAGCTCCAGGCCGATCAGAATTGCGGATAAGCACTGTCGGAAATCCGCGTGACACGTTATAGGTAGTCCAACAAGGGGCATGTAGTAAAATTCTTCCCGTACCCTGTTCACCGTCGAAAAGCCCAGATAAGCGTCGCCGTATTCAACATCAAAAAATAAATTGTTTGTATTCCTAAAACAGGACGAATAATCAAAGCAGTCTGAAAGATCTGTTTCTATTGGACATAAATATGTAGACTTCCACGGTCGCCGTAAGTCTCATGAAAACCCCGCTGGATATGCTAGCACGTCATCTTATGAATGTTGTACTTAAAATAGTGAAACAATCGACGTTTCGGCCGTATTGCAGTGGTTTTCCCCTAGCAGAGTACATAGTGAAGAATTTTTGTTGATACCTTTTTGGATCTGCTTCTGTTCATAGCTTCTGAAATTCACGCGATAACTCACAGTATAGTCAGGAGCGATAGCACTGATATCTGCACCATTGTCGCTTCTACATCCACATATATCCTCTATAAGCCATTCTATAGTGTGAGGTGGAGAGTACCAGTATTTGCGAATTTCTGTCCTGTTCCATTGCCGTAGTGAGCAGGGGAAAACTGGCTGTCTAGATGCATCTACAGGCGTCCTGTTCTGTCTTCAACCTCAAGGTCGCTATGCGAGATGTACGACGGTCGCACGAAAAGTGTCGTGCAGTTTTCCTCAAATATCGGTTTTCCAAATTTGCAGAACACGATTTAGCCACTTGTCCTCTAGAGCTTAGCGTTTGAGTCCTCCGTGTACTTCTGTTACACTTCCATATACCTGTTATGATGCTAGAAGCGTGTCTCGAAATTAATTCAATTTCTGTCATCAAGCCTACTTGGTAAGGACTCTAAATGCTTCTGCAGAATCTTAGAATTGGTCGTTCTTGCGACGTGTTCGCGATTTCTTTTACAGTTGCTTCGCACTTTCCAGGAACCCTTCCAACACGTCTAAGTCTTCAATTCGTCTTCACTACTACTAATTTTGTGGGATCCTCGCTGCTTTTAGTACTATCCCTTAAATCTTAAATATTTATAGCTTTGTCTTGTTCGTGATGTTCACCACTAATATTGTCTTTGTTACGGATATTATCCTGTATAATGCACATATTTATCATCTTTTCAGTTAGATTGACTGGTGCTTGTAATAATTATTTAGGTGATGGTGATATAAAATCGAAATTAGTTAAAAATAATCTTCGCCTGCACTTCATGAATGAAACATACAGCCTGTTCTTTCTTCTGTTCGCCATTTATCCTACATCTCTCTTTGCAGTTGTTTTATATTTGATGTCTAGTTTAAATATCTTGTCTTACCCCAGACTACTGGTGTCTTGTTTCCATTTGAACCACCCTTGCTCTGTTTTTTCATTTATACTGTATTCATTAATTTCTTCTCTTATAATATTATTTTCTATTTTCTCTTAGCTTACATTCTTTAAATTTCCTTTGAATTTTCATTTCAGTCGACTGTAATCGTTCTTTTATCTTTCTTAATTAATGTCCAGAATTCGCTTCCATATACTAGAACAGGCGTAGCCAATACTTCGTAAAATTTTAGTATAGTGTCGTTCCTTGTCTTATCACCCAGTGTTCTGTGCATGGTGTTGCAAATCGTTTGAAACTTATTTAATTTATTAGTTTAAAAATGGATTAAAACCGTCTTGACCGCAATAAATGCTTATTTGCAAGGTCACCGGTTTCAGTCAGAATTTTCAGACCATTTACACCATGATGGTAGACGGTGAACGGAGCGGGTGTCAACTGGTAACGTTGAAGTTCAGGGATGCACGATACCTTCTCCCATCACCGACACAGCCTACCATCATGGTATAACCTCTGTGCAGGTTATCACATTCCGACTAAGACGGTTGCCACTGCAAATAAATTTTGTTGCGGTCAAGACTGATTTTAATCCAGTTTTAAAGCATTTTAGCGAGTCCACTGATTTTCTCCATGAGAATGCTCTTAAAAATTACTAATTTATTATTGATTTCGTTTACGTATGGCTGAAAATATCGAAAACAATAAAAAGTATTAATATAACTGCGTTTGGCTAGTATTTGGTTGGAGAAAGACAAGTAATTAGGAGACGTACGAAAATATAACAAAAATAAGAGAATTAATGAGAAAGTGATTAATCTTTTTTAGGCACTACTGAGTGAATTAGAAGAGACTGAAGAAACATATATGCCTGAAATTCCGGAAAACAAAATCGGCAGTAGCATGTATAACAGATATAAGAAAATAACCAGAGACAACGTCAAGTATTGGATATAAGAGAAAAGAACATTTTTAAGAGCAAAATTTAGAAGTCTTGCCGATTTACAACCCGCTTCAGCTGCATTCAATGTTTTTATTGTCAGATCACAACCGCTTTTATGGCAACGAAAATCCTCTGGTAACATCTCCGTAACAATGATTCGTGAAAGAGTAACAGACCCTAAAAACCCACTAATATAAATGTTTTAGTACTTTTAACGCATATGAAATAGGGAAATATGTGCTCACGTAACTATGTCATAAGAACGAAGTTGCGTTCCCCACAAGATCACCGATACTTCGGTTGCTCTCGTGCCTCATCTGCGCAAACGCGAACCCTGCACTGGCTGGTTGTTTACTTCCGCGATTTCACAGTACATGGTCGCGTTCCATGAATTCGCATAGACTGGAGTGGAGGTATGTGTTCCTTTATTTATATCACCTTTTCCATTAATATGCACTTGCTTGACACACATTGTCTAATTGCGCCACTTCCATGAAAGCTTCCCCTCTGTTCTTTAGTGTAGCCACTCGTGAGGTCTTTATATGGCTTTTTGTGTATCTTCGTGTTACCAGTTGATTACTGTGATGTAATTTGTTTAGGCTCCACCGACAATTTTGGACTTTGGTCCCTACATCCGGATGATTTTGATTCAATGACTTACCGCCCGCCACTTAGCGGCTTATTCATTTGGTGTATCAACGACTGCTGGAGTCTTGCGACTTTTACAAGTTCTTTAATTTTTTTCATATTAGTGCGTATTTTATGGCCTGTTACTCTTTCATGAATCAAATGTGTGTGAAATCTTATGGGACTTAACTGCTAAGGGCATCAGTCCCTAAGCTTACACACTAACTAACCTTAAACTATCATAAGGACAAAGACACACACCCATGCCCGAGGGAGGACTCGTACCACTGCCGGGACCAGCCGCACAGTCCATGACTGCAGCGCCTTAGACCGGTCGGCTAATCCCGCGCAGCTCTTTCATGATTCATTGTTACGCAGATGTCACCTGAGGATGCGGTTTCCGTGCCACGAAACCAGTACCGATGTGATAGCAAAAAGATTGAAAACAGCTGAAGCGACTTCTTAATCCCGAAAATGATTAGCCACAGCCATGGTTGTCCTGTATGCAAGATTTTTGCTAAATTTAGAAGCCTCGCATGGAAGAAGAAATAACAACTCGGAAACAACATTGGCAGAAGAAGAAGGAGAAGGACTAGATGGAGAGAAGATAATGGAAATAACGAAGACAGAAGAGGAATTCGCGTTGCCCGCGAACCCAGTTGGTCGATACGATGTTAAGGTGTGTTTCGTACAAAGAGAGAATTCTGTGGAGTGTAGCAGCTGATGCAGATCTGCCGTCAGCATCACTGCTGGTACCGTGCCAGTGGATGTGGTTGTCCTGTGTACAAGATTTTTGCTAGATATAGAAGCCTCGCAAGGAAGAAGAAATAACAAAGCGGAAACAACATTGACAGGAGAAGAAGAAGGACAAGCTGGGGAGAAGATAAAGGAAATAGTGAAGAAAGAAAAGGAATTCACATTGTCCGCGAACCCAGTTGGTCGGTGCGATTTTAAGGTGTGTTTCGTACAAAGAGATAGTTCTGTAGAGTGTAGCAGCTGATGTAGATCTGCCGTCAGCGTCACGTTCAAATGGTTCTGAGCACTATGGGACTTAACATCTGAGGCCATCAGTCCCCTAGAACTTAGAACTACTTCAACCTAACTAACCTAAGGACATCACACACATCCATGCCCGAGGCAGGATTCGAACCTGCGACCGTAGCGGTCGCGAGGTTCCAGACTGTAGCGCCTAGAACCGATCGACCACTCCGGCCGGCCAGCGTCACGTGACAGGAGCAGCTGCTACTACCGTGCCAATGCATGTGGTTGTCCTGTCTACAAGATTTTTGCTAAATTTAGAAGACTCGCGAGGCAGAAGAAATAACAAAGCGGAAACAACATTGACAGGAGAAGGACAAGACGGAGAGAAGATAAAGGAAATAGCGAAGAAAGAAAAGGAATTCACCTAGTCCGCGAACCCAGTTTGTCGATACGATTTTATACAAAGAGTGTAGCAGCTGATGTAGATCTGACGTCAGCGTCACGTGACAGGAGCAGCTGCTAGTGCCGTGCCAACGCATGTAAACGAGAGGGCTGCGGCGTGTCGGAGAGAATGATCTCACGTGCCAGTAGTTCCGAATGCCTCACCTGTACCGAAAGCTCTTTGAGACCAGCGCGCTTTTGCCCTCCCCGAATCTCGTGCAGCGCCGGTGCACACTCGCCAACAATGCTCGCGCAGATGCTCCGCGCGGGCGGCCGTTTTGTGCGCGGCGCGCAAATTGCAGCAGCCGAGAGGCGGCGCGGACAAGACAGCGATCGCCGGCGGCGCTAAGCCGCGGCCGCATTGTCGCCCTCGGGTGCCGCCGACGACACCACGGTCGCCGGGCCAGGTCACTGCACCCCCTCCCCTTGCAATCAGCCCTCCAGGGGAGGGACACCCTCCATTCACCGTCGCGGGATTAACTCGCCCGGCGGCAGCCTCGCGCGGGATCAACACGGGATCGCAACCAGTATTTGTGTAACACCGGGAGATGGCACGGCCGCCGCTAATGGCTACGCATGCGCGCCTCCCAAAAGGCGACACGCACGCAGCTCTCTCTTTTTATTGTGCCGGCCACTCCAGCTCTCGCGATTCTACAGCGCCTAACCGTCCCGTCCCTACCCGGCGGCGAGCACAAAAGCGCGGCACCCATTACACGGCAGATATCGCGGCACAATGGCGAGCGTGTAACAGATCCTTGTAAGAAAAATTCTGCGGCCGCGCCAGGGGGTCGCCGCCTGCCGTGCATTAGAAACCCAATCCTAAGTGGCAGCCGGCCGGCTGGCACTCTCCAAGTGACACAATCTCTAAAACATCGTCGCCCTTACATTTATTCCATTTCCTCGAGCGATAAATCCCTCCCGTCTGTCCCCCCCCCTCCCCCCCCCCCTCCCCATTCCCTGCTCCGACCGCATGAAAAGGGAGCGGAGTGAAGGGGCGCAAAGAGATAGAGAAAGAGAGAGAAGTGAAAAGAGACAGACAGACGGCAAGCCACTCGAACACCGGTTACCCACTTTGACGCGCGCCGCTGGCTCTGCGCGTACATAATGCTTCATATTTAATAAGCGGGCGTGCGGCTTCTGCAACAGATCTTTGTCTCCGCCGACCCCCTCCTCCGCTGTGAAAGAAGCCCGGGGGCGGCAGTTCGGCCACAAAGGGCGGGGCGTCGCATTGGGCGCCAGCAGCGCGTGACGTAACACACAGTAGCCATCTGCAGCCAGGTGGCGGCGCCTCTTCAGTCGGCACCGGAGCGCAAGACGCGATTACGCTCCAGGCGTCGTAATGACGCGGCAGCTGTGAATCTCTGCTCGCGACATAGGCCAGTGACCCGTCAGCCTCACCCCACTATCGCGTCCCCCTCTCCCCCTCACCAGAGGTGGGCATTCTGGCAAAAACATGGCCCTAGCGATGTGTCAGAAAATTCTCCTGCCCACTGTCGGCTTCACTCTTCTTCTACTATTACTACTACTACTACTACCACCACCACCGAGCGAGGTGGCGCAGTGGTTAGCAAAAAATGGTTCAAGTGGCTCTTAGCACTATGGCACGTAACATCTGAGGTCATCAGTCCAATAGAACTTAGAACTACTTAAACCTAACTAACCTAAGGACATCACACACACCCATGCCCGAGGCAGGATTCGAACCTGCGACCGTAGCAGTCGCGCGGTTCCGGACTGAAGCACCTAGAACCGCGTGGCCACAAGGGCCGGCAGTGGTTACCACACTGGACTCACATTCGGAAGGACGACGGTTCAAACCCGCGCCCGCCCATCCTGATTTAGGTTTTCCCCATTTCCCTAACTCGCTTTAGGCAAATGCCGGGATGGTTCTTGTGAAAGAGCACGGCCGACTTCCTTCCCCATCGTTCCCTAATCCGATGGGACCGATGACCTCGCTGTTCGGTCCCTTCCCCTAAATCAACCAACCAACCAACCACCTACTACTACTACTACTACTACTACTACTACTACTATTTTACTCATTGTCATCCATTGCTGAACGAAGTCATCTTCCATACCTTTCCACTTCCCTCGGCTCTGCACCATCAGCGATTACCATGGGTTGGGTTGGGTTGTTTTGGGGGAGGAGACCAAATTGCGAGGTCATCGGTCTCATCGAATTAGAGAAGGAAATCTCCCGTGCCCTTTTCAAAGGAACCATCCCGGCATTTGCCTGAAGAGATTTAGGGAAATCACGGAAAACTTAAATCAGGATGGGCGGACGCTTGACTGAACAGTCATCCTCTCAATCACCATGTTCCAGCAGTCTTCTCGACAACACCGAGTCTTCCCTTCTGGGGTGTCTTTCGTGTCAACAAGGTCTCTTAAGAAACGTCTCACTTCTCCACGTGTTGGGAGCCTGCGAACAGACCTGCATCTTTATCCACACTGTGCAAACCACGGTGAAGTGCACGGCAGAGGGAACTTCCCATTGTTGCATGTACTAGGATTTCTTTCCCTCCCATTCAAGTTTTTCTATCGCAGTAAGATGATAACAGTTTACCAGTTTTGACTCTCATCGGACATCATCACTACCAGTATGTTGTTGCTAAAATAATGTGTCGGTCAGTCACCTAACGTCTGTCTTAACTACACGACATCAGTTGAGTCGGGCATTAGCTAACCGTTCGACGTGTTGCTTCTGGAACTAAGTATTTGTATTGCCGATAATCCATAAGAGTCGAAACTGTGTGCATGTCCATCCAATACGATCAAGACACACGAGAAAATGAGAAGAAAAAATGAGGATAGGGATAATTTTGACATTAAAATTGATGAGCAAGAAGTTGCTAAAGTAAAGGAATTCTGCTGCATTCTAAGCAAAGTAAAAAGTGACGACGGAGTGAAAAGAGCATACAAAAAACGAACTAACGCATGCGAAGAAAGCATTCATGGGCAAACGAAGTCTGCTAGTATCAAACACAGGTATTAATTTGGGGAAGAAATTTCTGAAAATGTGCTGCAGCACGGAATGAATCATGGACTGTGGGAAACGAGAAAAGAAGAATATCGAAGCGTTTCAGATGCGATGCTGTAGAAAGATATTGAAAATTTAGTGAACTAATAGAATAAAAAATTAAGAGGTATTCCGCAGAATCGGCGAAGAAAGAAGAACGTGGAAACACTTTCAAGAAGGAGAGAGCTGGAGAGGTTAAAAACTATAAGGGAAGACAGAACTAAATATACCCAACGAACAATTAAGGAGGTTGAGTGAAAGTACTAGGCACAGGGGAGGAAGACCGCATCAAAACAGTCAGAGAGGATTGATGTTCTACCTCAGATAACAGCAGCATCGAAACGAGGGAAATGTAACAAATGTTACCAGAATTTTCTTACGATCACAGTGTCCCAGCGAGTTGGTAAAGACTACCAGTGTTATATCTGTAAAAGCTTTTATTTTTTTTAAGGGGACGCCAGTAACTGTACATTTGCACATGCGCAGTAGAAAGCAGCAGAAATAAAATTAATTTTCGCCGTGTAGGTAAACATAAACTCGGTAAATTTATTTTATAACGTTTACGTACAGGAGGAACGCGTCTCATTTCAGATGAGCCTCAGACTAATGCTACTAACTTGACTCCTGTTTCTCTTTGACTTAATTACGGCAGATCACGGCCAGTGCATTACAATATCCTCATGTACCACATGAAACCGAGACTGCTGCTAAAGTAATAGTACCTGTGTGGGGCTATACACGGCAGAAAGAAATAGGGGGAGAATGGGGACTTGCGAGTGGTAACAACAGCGTATTATCCAGCGGCCGAGCACGAAAAAGAAACATTCCCAGCAAAGCGGCCGCGTGTTTGGCTTCTCTCTTCCAATCCCCTGATTCCGATTGGCGCTTTCGTCCGTTCCGGCGGCTCGGATGCCCAGGATCAAGGCTAAAGGCGTCCGCCGATTCAAGCTCCGTGAACAAACCGACAAAGGTTTTCACTCCACCCTTGCCCCCTGTCAGAGGCATTTTTTGGCGCGAAAAAAATATAAAAAAAGCGAGAGTAATGCTCGCCGACGTGTGTGTGTGTTTGGGGAGACCGGGGCGGCGCCCTGCCAAAAAACTCGGCGCTTTTCGGGGCCGGTGGTCCAGCAACGATCGCTGGACGACCCCTGGACCGGCAGCTCGGTATGTAAAAAAGCCGGTAGACAGGTGTGAGATGGGGGAGAGTGGGAGAGGTGGGAGTACGTACGTACATGACGGTAGGAGTCGTGCCGGTCCAGGTAAGAGGGGCAGCGGGCAAATTGGCCTGCGGAGCGGTACAAAGCCGGCGCGCAGTGGCGACTGATCAAAGGAGCGGCCACAAAGGAGGGGCCCGAGTCGGGCGGGGGGTATAAATAGTGTCCGCCGGCCGGCAAGTAGGGTGTCGAGGCAGCAGAGCCACGCACTCGGAAACAACGGGTTGTAACGCGCCTAGGAAGCCGCGAGGTTCTCTTCAAAGACGGCGCCGCGCGCGCACACGCCGATGAGCGGCCATCGCATCGCACCGCCGCACCAGCCGGCGCCGCCGACGCCAGTCCCTTTGGTCCACCTAATGGCCTAATTTAACACCGCATTCTCCGGATGACGGAGACGCGGTCCCGCAGCGCTAATACGGCGCCTCCCGCCGCCTGCGCATAAAGAATTCAGCGCGTGGGCCGAAGACGCCCCCGGGGGTCTGAGCGCGCATCCACCAGTAGCCGCTGCCTCTGGCCGCTCCGCTCCTAATCTCTCCAGTGCTGCGGGAAGCGGTACTTTTTTGTGGCCGCCGTGGGCATGAAGCCTTGGCACACATTCACATACGTAGGTGTAGAATGAGCCTAGAATCAGATCGTTTAGAGCACAGTTCTGTACATATATTAAGACTTTTCACGGTTACATACATATACCACTTCGGCAGTTACGTCATTTTAAATCGCTGACGAGTAGGGGACCTTGTTCTCGCTCGTGTCTACTACTACATCGGTTACATATTAAAATGACACAGTGCGAAAATCACGGTAACAGGCGTAGCACTTGAAAATGACACCGCACCGAAATCAGCTGATCGTTTGACGTAAGTGACACCGATTCTTTATAAGCGACGATCAGAAAGTTTCTCTTGTATATTGTGGTAATCTCTAAGCAGGGTGTCAGTTCTGCGAATCGATGGTGGGTAGATATTGCTTAGCAGGGGAAGCCAGTAGACAAAGATGGTCTGATTGGCCGGCCGGTGTGGCCGTGCGGTTCTAGGCGCTTCAGTCTGGAACCGCGTGACCGCTACGGTCGCATTTTCGAATCCTGCCTCGGGCATGGATGTGTGTGATGTCCTTAGGTTAGTTAGGTTTACGTAGTTCTAAGTTCTAGGGAACTGATGACCTCAGAAGTTAAGTCCCATAGTGCTCAGAGCCATTTGAACTATTTTTCTACCGGTGTTTGTCCTTCGGCAGGTAAGAAAAGACTGGCAGCACGTTGGTCCCGTTGGAAGCATTTGGTAATAACGTCGCCATAGTTCATGTTTCCGCATTTACAGCAAGCACGTCGGAAATACACGAATGTCACATTGCTCCCTTCCCTGCATGTTACTGATTAAATAGCCGCATAAGCTGCAGCAACGTTCTCATACGGAAACTTTTTGATCGCCCCTTATAACAGCCCAGGTGGGAAACAGAATTGTTTGTTGGTGAATAAACTTATAAAATGTTTCAGTTGAGTTCAGTTGTATTGAGACAGCATTATGTTTCGACCGCAAAAGATACTGATTCTGTTTACAACCGGTTCTCGTCTTCAGGTCATCTTCTAACACCTTAAAATTATTTACAACAGTCACATCACAATATCCGTACAGTGGTAATAAATAACATAAAAGCCATTCTTCATCATCTGTTAATATTTGTCCACTGTTACAATTAGATTAATTGAAGCATTAGATACTGTTTCGCCAATTCAGAACAAAGGTGTTGTCTGTCAATGTAACATAGGCTCGGGCTACGTTAAAGATCAGTATCAATTTGTTACTACAATTGGTTTTGTATTTGAATTCGTTGACGTCGCAAACTTATTACGAAAGCTAACGTATATACTTATATGGTCAGCTATCTGTTCTCTTCCTGACTGAGCGTGTACGACGTCACATGCCTCATCATCATTACATCACGAGACGAAGCTGACATGCACTATCCGTGGGTTCAGTTGGAACTCGAATTATATTACCTGTCCCATTTTGTTGTCCATCAGTGACAAAAATGACAATTTTATTGAGATGAAGCTCTGTGTCTACGATATATATCATGCGGTATTCGTAAGTCGAGTTTCTAAAGGGAGAGATTTGTTTAAACTATTGACTGACTCCTTCCTTTTTTGTGGTATCGAACCACTGATATTTCGTTTCATTTTATTTGTCAGGATATAGACTGCATCCAAAACGGACCGGTCACTTGGGGTGTACACTACGGAATCTGGGAAGACTGGATCATCTGCTATAGCCAGGTTCAACATGGCATTGGACGAAGCAGTAGGTGGTAAAAAGTACGGAGGCAGATAAAGGTTAGACAGACAAAATAAATCGTTTGGGATGTTGGGTGGGTGACACCTGAAATTGAAAATACTAGCACAAGATAGGCACATATGGAGGACAGCTTTAAAGTAATGCATGGCTGTTCAATTTTTTTTTTTAAGTGAGAGAACTACATCAACAGAGAAATGGTCTAGTTTGACGTAATCATCAGAAGCAATGGAAAAAAAAGACTCCGAGGTTAAGGTATCCACGTTAGTCGGATAAGACTTGCCAGAACTAAAAACGAATCCTGCAATGTATTAACTACCGTACATATCGTTCAGTTTCATACTAATACAGTAGAAATCTGCAAGTATTATCTCGAATACCAGATCATAAACAACAAGACCTTGCTACGGCTTTGAATTCACCATCAATAAAAGTGACACTTCTTTCACGTCTGAGCAGCAATGAAGAAAAACACATCGTGTTCGGAACCAGTGTACTATACTGTGTCGCTATGTATTGTTTTAAACAGGGCATAATTGGACAGCGGTAGTATACAAGTATTGAAGTATGGTCAGGACACAGTGCTCTCCCGGAGGTTAATGTGGAATGTTTCGAACCAGAACCTCTGCGCCTCCTTCAAGTGGCTCCTCAGTTGTTTCCAAGAAGCCGAACGAAGGAAGATTTAGGTTTAAAATCCCGTCGACGGTGAGGTTGTCACCGACGAAGCGTAGTCTTGGATTGGAGACGGAAATTGATCGCTTGCTTTCAAAGGAACTGTCCCACTGTTCACCTAATGCTATTTAGAGCAATCATCGGAAATCTAAATCTGGATAACAGGTTGGGGATTTGAACCACTGTCCTCTGGAATACAAGTCCGGTGTCTCAAGGGTTGCACCACCTCATTACGTCACCAGGCCATGTATTCCCCGGTGCAGAGCTGCCAATAACGGAAAATGCTTTCGTGGAACACGCAGCAACCTAACCAAGACTAAAATTAAAGGACAGTTAATTTCAGAGGGAACTGAAATGAGTGTTAGCCTCTGTTGGCAAGTGCGCGCTTGTTGTTTGTTGGCGGCGCGAGAACACGCGTCCCTACCGTGGCGCATTTCCCGTGCGACCGATTGTGGTCCGGGCCCCCGCTCGGCGGATGCGCGGCGCGGGTTGCCTGCAGCGCCAGGCGCAACAAGTGGCTGCCGCAGCAGTCGGAGATAAACCGCCGGCATATATCACTGTTAGCGGTCCGTCTGTCCGGACCCCGAACAACCGCCGCATTTCCCGTTTCGCTCGCTACCCTCCGCCACTAAATGGACTCCTGCGGACATCCCTCCCGACACGGACGTGTCATTTGTATTTCTGTTTAGCTGCCGCCCCGACGGGATAAATGTCGGGGAGATGTGAGCAGTATAAAAACTCCAAACGGAGCAAAAACGCATGCCTATTAGCGATGATTTTTTAAAACTGCCACTCTAAAAGAATGGGAGGCACGCAATTTACTCTTTTACTCACAAAGATAAAGCTAATTGCGCCTTTTGCAGAGAATAAGAGTCGTGCCTTCCGCAGAATATTTTTGCTACAGGATAGAAAAAAAGAATAGTTCTGCAATTTTCAGACGAGCAAATGTTACGCTTCCCAGCTCTTGTCGTATTAAGCAGTTTTCTGAATTTCAGTATTAGCATCGCAACGTGTATAAAATTGTGAGGTCAGAAGTAGCCGTTCTTTCTAGATTTGCTGCTAAAAAGTCAAATCATCTTCAAAAATTTACGTCTTCGATAAAAATATTTTCTAATTAGACAAAACTGGAGATTGCGTAACTTATGTAATCAATTGTTGCTACTTTTATAATGAAGACGTGTATGAAAAATGGGTATGAAAAATCAAACGACGTACAAATAATGTAGATAGAATCGAAAAATTGTGTAACTTTTTACGTTATTCATTGTTTACAGAGCAGTCGCAACTTTTCTGCTGCTCATGAACGACAAATCGGAAGACTGTAGAACACCAATTTATACGTAAAATGATGGTATTATAAAGACAAATAAGAATGGAAACATTTACTAGAACGAAACGCCACCATTGAATCACAAATAAAAGAAATAAATCCAAATTTATAAGATTTTGAAACCAGAAGAAGTAATAGAAAAAAATTAAGCCTCTGCTTTCTCTAAGCGAAGCATGTTGGTCGCAGAACTCATGAAGGGTTTCAACCATGAGCTTCGGAAATGCCAGACGAAAGTCGTTCCTACAAACAAAAAACTTTGGTCTTAATTAAACATTGAAGGCCATGTTTTTGCTCGCACCGAAAACTCACATATATATGTATGAGTAAAGCGTTACAAACCTCACTCATAGCATCTTAGAGCATGAAGCTTTGGGATAGAATGATGATGACTGCGTGTGGTGGAACTCCTTCTACTTGGTGACACTGTGCAAAGTGGCTGAAATCGAACTACATAACAAATTATATAAGCAGTTTCACGAAATCTTTGTACTGGCAGGTAACTACACAATACAAGTATGGGCTGTCATGATATTAAAACGAGGTACGTATACTTTCTAAGTGAGGGATATATTCGCCGATGAACTGCTAACAAGACTCCTACTGGAGCAACAGGCAGATACAGGCCTCATCGTCATAGTGTATTCCTTTTATTCTCTATCCAGTCAAGTAGATGTAGCTGCTTGAAAAATGTCCTATTACAGATCTCATGTTTTTCGGCAGTTGTAGTTTGCAACTAGGAATGTTTAGGAGGGAATTCCATGTTTGCCATACACCTCGTAAGAAAATGAAACTTTGTGAAACTTAGTTCGAATCCGATAATTTTAATTTTCTCCTGGGACGTCTTAGATTAGAGGGTGTGCATGTATATCGGTTTACGCGTGTCAAGCATATTTCAATATGCCAAACCTATGCGTCTTTTTATATACTCGTACTTTTCATTCCAAGATGAACTGATTTTAAATCTCATCCCTCAGTTGAACTCAGAATTTTAGCCAGCTCGCAGTAAAATTTCATTAGAGTAGTGGGCTTTGCATGCACAGATGTCGTCTGGTGGCCCAAAGTTTTTACTACATCTCCCAATAAAGACTAATTACAATGTGGTATCCACCACCTTCAGGTATTTACAAATTTAATAAATTATTCCTCTCCGTCTGCTTGATTGTCCACTTGCACACTTGTGTCATAAACATATTCTCTCCGTTAAGGAGTTCAGTGCGTTGTATGTGACTAGCAGCAATAGAATTATAAACCGCTAGCTCGACGAAACATAATATCTAATTCAAAACAGAAACGCATCCACTAGGTATTACCTAATAGCTATTATTGGAACTTTAACGTTGTCTGGCTACTAATACTTCAACATTTTCTGATGACAGCTTAGTTACGATGTTAATGGGGAGTAAATAGTCTCACCAAATTGATGTAGTCAACAACAACGCACATAGTTTTTATGTACGTATGCAAGGTTCACCAATTTTATCCACAGTACTTCACGATGTAACTTTCACCTTGTGCTTCTAAACAATAATTTTCAACAGCGTACAATTTCCTCGTATATATGATACTGTTCTTTCCCTTCCATATCAGTTTTCGTTCCGGGATTAACGATAATTTTCCATCTAGATAAATTCAGTGGCAGACTTAAAATATGAGGAGCCCAGAAACAGCTGAATGTACAATATCGATTCTATTATACAGTCGATGCAGTTGCTTTAGAATCAGAGGTAGCGTCTGCTCTAAATAAATTCCTCGGTTGCTATGTTTTGTATGCAACCTACAAAGGTACACACACAGAACCACAAAGACTATCCAATCGTACAGAGCGAACTAAACAAACGAAACTCTTGCCATGAACGCTACAGAACGTACATCAGTATCGTGTAAAAGCTGGGACAGTCGAATAAGAAGGAAGAGAACGGTTTTCTGTATTGCTGCGGGAAATGAGTTTTGTTTCGTTGGTTTTCAGCGCCAAGGGCATTTGCCTCCTTCGTAACTTCATTGTCGCGATGGTGACAAGACCTGCGTTACGAAGTTTTAATGGCAGGCCTAAACTCAATCCAATCGGACATTTACATTTCGTCAGTCATCTTTTGAAAGTTCTCTTTTGCCGTTTCCTACTTTCTTTTGTAGCTCTCGGAGGCCATTTTTCGCTGCTGCTTCCCCTCCCCCGTTCTCGCCGTTCCCACTGCCGCTCAATTTATACTTCTGTCTAAATTTTTTTCATTTCGGATACAGATTACTTTTCCGTTCCATTTTCATTACTTCACAGCAGAGCTCGCGGAGTTAATAAGCGGAAGGAGAAAAGTGTTTCGCCGAGAAATAAATCTCTGGCTGACGAATCGCCCCCTTTCGATGACTGGCAGTTCCATTTGAGGGAATGTTAACGCGTGGCTGTGCTGACGCCTCGCTCCTCATTTCGCCCTCCCTCCCAGGAACGCAGGAGAAAAATCAAATAGGGAGGACAGAGGGAGGGGTACCTTTTCTGGAGAGATTTCTTATTTTGTGGACTAATATTTTATGTCGAAGTTCTTGTAATCCTTGTCAAGATTTTTGTAGAGTATTTATTACTGAGAGATGGATAAAGTGATGTTCAAAATACGTGTTGCTTACGTTTGCGATCCTCACCAATTAAAATATGAGCACTTCTAATACTTTATCCACAAAATGATTGTTGACCTTAATAGACGTGTCTTTTGGAAACACTCCAACATCACCAGCATTGACAGTCGAAGCTATAGCTCATTCGTCGTCTTTTCTCGGCAGATACTATTTTCAGTCGTAAAATGCGTTACCGCCCTGATCTGTTCGCTACTACAGTGTAAAGTTATTTTTTACGATCTCAGGGTCTGAACACTGAATGTAAAAGGCAACTGGAAAAAGCTTTCTGGCGAAGAGTCCATCCATTTTGTGTTAAACTGCAAGCATAAGAAATTAGTTCGGTGCCCATTGGGATAAGTGTTTGGGGCATATATATGTTGTGTGTTTTCGGTGCAAGTGGAAACGTCACCTGCAATAACTACAGACATTTTTCTGATGACATTTCCCATTCCCAAGATTTTAGAGAATAACTGAGGTCAGAGTTTTTTGTACACAGGAACGGCCTTCGGCCGCCGTTTCGAAAGTTACGGTCATGGCTGAAACTATTCGTCGATTCTACTCTGTTTCGAAGCAGTTCCTAGCTTTTTTAAATATGCGTACTGACAAACTACGATCACGTAAAATCTCCACTTCCTCTTCTATCTTTGTTGTCGCTTCCTCTCTAGTACTCCATCTTCTCCTCTTATTGCCTGTTCCTTTCATCTGTCCATGTTGTTTGCTATCCTATTATTTCTTCTACTTTGAAAACCTTACAGATTTGCAATTTTAGTCTTAAAAGAATTTCTCTCTTATTTCTAATGGTTTTATGATGTTACTTTGTAGTAAAGTTTCTTTCTTTCCTTATTTATCTTTATAATACGTCCATTTTAAGTCTAAATTGGTGTTTTATATTCTTCAGACTTGTCGTTTATGAATATGAGCAACATGAAAGTAACGACAGCTCTGTAAATATTGCCAGGACACTATTTCTGCGAAGCAAGTAATGTAAAATGATACTTCTAACAGGATTAAAAAAAGTGTATTTGTGCACCAGTTACTCCTGGTGTGTATAGAAGACATTCCTGACTGCGTAAAGGTGATAACTGCGTTTTGTAGCAGCGGGTAACATTGCTAAATTCTGAACGTTCTTGCGGCGAAAAGAATATTTTGATTATTCCAACAAAATTCCTTGCAGTTCAATGACGAATACTGGTACCGATTGTAGGTGTACTAATGCCTCGCATACACTCACATACAATCACTAAACTTTACTTAAGACTGCGTTGAAACCGCTCTAAGTATTTCAGCCGTTCACAAAGACTGCTACCTCCTCAGAAACGGAATGGTTAGCCCTTCTGCCTTAGATACGAAAGAACCCGGGTTCGGTTCCTCGTATCGTACCTCCTTAGCGTTTTTCTGAGGTAGGGAGGTCTGGAACGAGGTCTAGTCAGCCCCGTGATGTCAAATAAGAAGCTATTGGAATAAAGAAACGGCGGCATCATCGGGACTCAATAACTGGCAATAACGGCAGGAGGGATTGGCCACATGTTGATCACATGTCCCACGATCATACATAGGTCGCTCTTTGTACTGCCAGGTAGGCAGCAATTGGCCAGTCGGAACAGAAAATGGCTCTGAGCACTATGGGACTTAACATCTTAGGTCATCAGTCCCCTAGAACTACTTAAACCTAACTAACCTAAGGACATCACACACATCCATGCCCGAGGCAGGATTCGAACCTGCGACCGTAGCAGTCCCGCGGTCCAGTCGGAACAAGTCTAAGGCTTAATCCACGAGTGGTGTTTACATTTACCACCATTCACAGCACATAGACATAGGAGTATTTAGTCTAATAAGCGAAAAACAGTCGCGCCTTAATATGCAACGACGAACAGTTCCTTCGTGGAGAGAGCGTTTCGTTTTTTTTGTTTTTTTTTTTTTTTTTTTGTATTGTGAGGTAATTTTCGTTTGCTAACTACACTCGAGAACTGACAGGAAGTCGTCACCTTTTTCCACACTCTATTATGGTAAACATTTTTCTTTCAACGACCAGACTCTGTAATAGTGAGATTTTCTCCCACCGAGCCACCATTTCTGTTAAGTCCCTATACGAGTTAGTAAGAGTGAGAGGCCGCTTTAGGCGCTGGAATCACATCGCGTAACGACGTTTCTCTTCGAGTAAACGTTTCTCAAGAAATTCGTACAAACAGATTTTGCTTTGACATCGGGATAGCGTCCTTGTATAAAATTCTCTCAGTGTCAAATCCGAATTGAAAGTAGAACTTTCGAAGTTAATTAGTATCTTCTTTGTTATCTCCCGACGAATAAGATGGTGATTATCTTTGTAAGCTCGACTCTGATTTGACGCGGCTTGAACACCAGGAAAATTTTATACAGAGATATCACTTTTTTTTCATGGACTGGGATGTCCCCCTGTCTATCTCCGAAAGACAATTTGGATCACAACAATTTCGCTCGACAAAAGAAAAAAAGAAACTGTCTGAATCATGTTTCCATACACAAACATGTCTAGTCTGAGATGGTAGCCGTCTTACTATACAATGTATTGCCTGTACTCAATAAAAGAAGTATCCTGCAAGTTTTAGGAAAACTATGTGGCTACGCGTACTGAAATACCTGTTCATCAATGGACAGAAGTTATGAAAATTCCCAAAAATTAGCCACTTCCAATATCTAAGAGCCTTTGTTCTCTTATTATTTTCTATAAACGACAAGCTAAGGTGGCGTCGGGTGAAGTTATTTCTTTATTTCCTTTGTAGTACTCAAAGAATGCGAAAACTTCTGTCTGCGCGTACTTCACAATGATTGTGGGTAACGAGTGTAGATGCCATGTACTTCGGGCTATTGCTGTAGGACTGAAGAAAAAAATAATGAACGGTTTTCCCGTCTCTTATTAATGCTGGAAATACACGGGCATCGACATTTTAATTTTACGCAGAAGCGGGAAATGAAGGCCTTCTTGTCGTTTCTTTATCAGAGGTATTCTCCGTCTAAGACGTAATTAATTAGTGGAGAGTAGAAGAAAAAGTAGAGGGGGTGGAGAATGACGGACGGAGTTCCGCGAGGGGTGCGGCGGCCTCGATCGCAGTATTTTTAAAGCAGCATATTTGGCGACGGAGTCTCAATTTAGTTTTGCTAAGGGACGAGGCGCAGTGTACACTTCGCCACTTCTCTGGCTAGGGTCGTTCCAGCAAGGGGAGGAGCGAAAAAAATTAATGAACACCAGAAATTGTTCATTTCCGAAGACACAAGCCGGCGAGGAATCTGTAATTCTTTCCTCTCGCGCAGACACCCCTCCCTACAAAACATCGTGGTGCAAAGCCAGAGAGCGCAGCATTAAATGCCGTCTGCCTCTGTTTCTCGCTGTGATTTCCTCTGGGAGACAATAAGAAGAAGGTTAGGGCTGCGTAGGCTCGAAGAAGGGTACTGTCCGTAATTTTTTTCGATCTAACACTACTTTTCGAATGTTTCTTTTTAAAGAAACCGAAACCGAAGATACAGATCCGAATTT
This sequence comes from Schistocerca americana, assembly GCF_021461395.2. Taxonomy (NCBI): domain Eukaryota; kingdom Metazoa; phylum Arthropoda; class Insecta; order Orthoptera; family Acrididae; genus Schistocerca; species Schistocerca americana. Next base: position 507,014,619 of record NC_060124.1, on the reverse strand, counting down.
CGGGGAATGTTTTACATAGCTTACTGACTTTTCCTGAAAATGTATGCCACGTTTGCTCTAAAAATGTTCAACGAACCACCGCGCGCACGATCGATCCCACCACTTAACCGTGTACTGTATCTGGGGACATGAACTGACCAACAACTACGCAGAAATTTCTGTGGTGAGTCCTCTCGGCAAGCTCCCACGCTAGCTGTGATACACCGTAAGGAGATTTGGTGGACCGTTCATGAGTTCTTTCGTTGCATTTTTGCAGGTATTATAGTTAGTCAATTGTATGTATATCACCTGTGGTCGTTTGACTGGCGGCGCTCTAATGAGTGCAGTAAGTTGAAGGATAAATATTCCTTTATTTCATTACTGCCACAAAACAGATTATTTCACAACGTTACCGGTTTTACATGACAGACACTTGCCACTTGCACACTCCATAAAAAAAAAGGAAGAAACCGAAAACTCACAACATAACCTGCTAAAAGTCTTTTTTATGCCAGGATCCACAATCGCTATCAATTGGTTGAAATAAGCCATATTCATTGGCGATGATCTTTTGTTATTTGAGATATTCGCTTTATTTTATTTCATTCGCGATTAGCCGATTTCGCCCCATTGGGCATTATTAAGGGGTTGCACACAAAAATTACATTACATGATTGCAGCACGTCACAGTCCACACAGCAGTGTGGAAAGACCATTCATTGGCGCTCCTAGTAAGAATGCATCATAACCCTATTAATTATGGGTACAATCACTTAAAACAAACCATTTTTATCGTTCTACGTACGGAACATTACATTTGTGATTCGTACTCGTACTGTGGTTGCGTTTGGGTTCTGATTAGGGACATCATTACACTTCTTTGAGGATCATGACGTGATGCAACCGTGTAACGTAATTTTTTGTGTGCTGCCCCTTAATAATACCTAAAGAGGCGAAGTAAAATAATCCCAAATGAAATGAAATAAGTGTTTCTTTCAGATTAAAACTAATTTCAGGAATAAAGCACTCAAGCTTCTAAGTATGCAACAGAAGAAAATTAAAACGACGTTAAACCTAACTGCACAGGCCTCATGCATTGATACAAGATGCACAAAATCCGTTGATAAGGCTATTAGTGTACCACGAAGATTACGATGCTGCTGCAAGGATCTAAAGAACGATCTAAAAGATTTCTTCCGTTCTTCTTTACATATGAAGTTACTGCACTATACGTCTTTGTTATTACTTTTGGCATGTTTCAAGAGACGCCTTCCGATATCCGTTCAAGGTAAAACACTGCAGCTTCGACACTTGATACTGAGCGTGTCCAAAACCACGTACTATGATTACAATATCTGCAGTGCAGCTAAATAGTCCGTAAGTAAGATGTCTTATTAAAGTATTTTTAAACTGCAAGGCATGGTTATGGGAAAGGTATGTTTGTATGTATAACAGCCAAAATGCATGTAGGTCATAAGGTTTTAGTGACCACTGTCGTTGAAGGTAAAATCCTATAGGCTGTCAGGCTGCGACATGTTCCTCTTCATAATCATCGTTTCGACCTCTCTGCTAGAATCTTCTTCAGGGTCTTGTGATGTTCCCAGCTAGATGTTAAGGAAAGTGGGAGGAATTTTAAGGGACATAACGTGGCGTAAATGGTATGATGCGAGGATTTAGATAAGCGATAAGCGGCCAGGCGACGAAATTTTTAACAAACCTAAACAGCCTAAGTGAATCAATGAAAAAAAGAGAGTAATATTTCACTAGCAAATTTAGCATTTCGTAGTAGGAAGAACACTTCAGAATTAATTTTACAATGGTGCAGTTCCGCCCAACAGGGGACGGATTCTCTGATTCGTCGCTTGGACAGGAAGGGTACAACTAAAACAGAGAGAAGGTACATTGTAAAAGACGCAAAACAAAAAATTTTAAGGCCAGTCGGAATCGCCCACAAGTAACATAGACAGCGAAGTTGTGAGGATTCCTTTTAACAACCGAACAACAAGATCTTAAATAATGAAACCTGTGAGTTAAGTTATAGGTAACAAAAAAACTTTATAACAAGGAACCTTAAAAAACTAAACAACAAGTAAAATTTAAGACTTGTGACCTTAACTGTAGGCAATGCACTCTTTAAAAACATTTAAATGACACTGACCTATTGGAAAAATTAAAATTCAAGAATTTGACTAAGCTAAACTTTACAGAAAACGCAATACCTCTGTTGCTGCACCATGATTTCTAGCAAACAGCCTTACGTACTTGTAATAGCGCACAACAGCCCACAATGAGGTAAAAAGTAAATTTGAGTTTCACAGCTTACAGTTCGTCGTAAGATTAGTGTCAGCAACTTAGAAGTTAAGCAGAGAGCAAATGGCCATCAGAAGCTGATAATTAAGACCAAAATAAAATATACAAATGATATTCAAGGCCCATTCTTAGGACAATAACACACGGAGAAAGTGGTCCAGATCAACAGCTCGTTTCCAAGGGAACACCTCATGCATCGAACACACGCGATGTTTACCCTTTTCAAGCAGCACTCAGCCAAATGACGCTTCCCCCGGTTTGTTCAACAGTTTCCGCAGATGACCCTCTCAACTGCGGCCGCCATACTGCACAGCGTCCCAGAATAACCAAGTACGTTTGACGTCCAACAAATGAGTCAGCTCTACCAAGGCACCATCGCATCACGTAGTTGGTAAGTGATGCCGGGCACAAGGATACAAAGGCTGCCCATAGCTGAGTGAGAATGAGGTTTGCTCCTTGCACTTAGCAGACTCCGACTTCAGCGTTGCCACGGCTGGGCTACTCCACAGATAAATATTGACTCACGCCGACAAGAAGTCACAGCCATGGGGCAGAACTTCACTGTTTCGCTTCCTGGGATGTCGCCAGCGTCGCAGATCACCGCTAAAAGATGCTTCGCCAAAACGCACGACAGCGCCAACAGAAAAATCAAATCGAGTTCGCGCACTTGAGATCGAGCCAGCACCAAACTGGCTCAATAACATCCTAGAAGGTTTTATCTCCAGCCACAAAGCTACTACAGTCTTTCAGTGTTCTGCAAAGCTGATTCAAAAATATTCACCGTCTGGTAAGGGTTCTAAAGGTTGCCAGACTATGTCATACTGTCGAAAATGGTAGCAGAACAGTAAATAGTTTAGCAGCGTTGCGTGGTTAGACATCAAACTGTCGTTTATAACAGTTGTGGGGCACAACTTGAAGTTATCGTGGAGACTTTCGCCTTATGGAGCGAACTGTGTGATAAAGGCGAGATTATTGGCTGCGGGGGCTAGTAAAGGGAGCGGTGCGGTCTACGTCACAGAGCACTGCAGCGGACAGCAGAGGTCGGCGCGGTGCGACAGTGCTGCCAAATGCCATCGGGAAAGAACACGAGCAAATTAAATTTGGCGGATAAAGTACTCACTTCCGCGTGCCGGCCGACACCTCTTTTAATTATAACGGTCTGCGGCCGGGGGGACCGCTAATCCCATCAAAGGTCACAAAACAGCATTCCGCCAACCCCCACCACCCCCGCACTACCTGTTCCCTCTCGCTCAGCTCTGCGACTGTGACGACAGCAGAAAAAAAAAAGCTGGAAGGAGAGGCCGCACCCCTTCCCGTGTGACACGGCGGAAGAGCTGCAGGGAACAGACCAAGTACACACGCCCTTCTCCAGCAGTGGCACAGTCAGCAGAGCTGACGGGCAAGCAGCATTTGGTTTCCAGAGGGTGGAATACAAGAAAAGTTTACCCATGTCGTGTGATGTAGTCGGAGTGAAGGATACAGCTATCTACCGCTCTAAATTAATTTGCTGGCTAGTACATAGCGTCACTTAACGTAACTTAATGAATGCCCTTTATTGGGTGTCATGACCGACTTATGTAATTGTTGCATTTAATCATTCATTATTTATCTTTTACTGGTGTTATAAAGTACTGTGAACGATGTTTGAGAAAATTTCCCTTCACATCTTGGGGTCCGGTACCCCCAATCGCAGATGATTGTGTAGGCGCCAACGTGATGCAGGGTTTCATTGGTAATAGAGCGTGGTTTCGGTCCACAGACCTCTGGGTTACAGGCCCAGCTCTAATTTCGATCATCTTCAGATCAATTTGAGTTAATAAAATGGTATAAAAATATCAAAATATTAGTCCATACTGAAATCGACAGCATATTATGTTCGTTACATCATTGTATTAACACAGACAAATCTGAAGATGATCATAATTGATGGAAAAAAGAAAGAAAATAATTTTTTTTTTAAATCTTACCTTCAAGGACCTCATCTGCCATAGCTGTTTCCCCAGGTACTTACTGGTGAACCTATTCAGAGTATTACCAAAAGCGTCATAAAGCTTCAAGTGAAATTGCTATGCCATTTCCTGTTTGAAGCAGTGTATATTAAACTTTCTGATTACTTCTTGTTGCCCACTTGCTACTTTATCCCACTTTCTATAGTCAGAAAGACAGTCGTAAAGATACCTTGCATGTTTAGTTATTCTAAAAGATTATTCTGTTCGTTTATAACATGTTTTCAGAACGCCCTACAATGTTCTGTACGATTAAAATGATATTAAATGCTGTCGAGACGTTTATCTGTTACCTTACTGATCCATAGCACTGTAGATTCCACACAAACAATAGTAGTTTTCAATTAATTTTACACTGAACACGCATCCCGATTCCATCTGTAGTTGTATCTTAAATTCACTGTGAGTTTATCGGTATAGTGACATCAGCAACAAATTTGCTTGAAATTGTTGCAGGTCTCCTATCCCATCTTGACGAGCATATGCATTTCTCAACCCGTCCTTCAATTATGTTTCAACAAACTTGTTCAGATTTTGTGACCACCTCATGATGCCATAAAATTAGACTCTGCCTGTCGTTTACTGCCTGCAATAATAGCCAAAACGTTGATAATTTTATCGCATGAATAAATGACCACACGCCCTGAATAATTATACACGTGACGGATTAGGCACGAATGGCTGAGCTCTTTCCTTAGTTAATTTGTCGAGATATTGCTGAGATGATTGTGAATAGTGCCATAAAATGATGGTGTATCACATCCACGTTTTGAGTTTAAGGAGCTCCTTGTTAGCTTCATCGTAATTCCCAAATTACTGAAGAGTGCAGTCATGTTTACATCACAGAAATGAGAGTAATAAGGTGTGCATTGTTTTTCAAGAGCGCCGTTTGAATGCAGTGCTGAGCTTTCTCATACTCGTAATTTGGTGGGTCATGCCTGGTTCTGTCCGCAGCTCGTGGTCGTGCGGTAGCGTTCTCGCTTCCCACGCCCGGGTTCCCGGGTTCGATTCCCGGCGGGGTCAGGGATTTTCTCTGCCTCGTGATGACTGGGTGTTGTGTGCTGTCCTTAGATTAGTTAGGTTTAAGTAGTTCTAAGTTCTAGGGGACTGATGACCATAGATGTTAAGTCCCATAGTGCTCAGAGCCATTTGAACCATGCCTGGTTCGTTACTGCCAGAGAATTTGTGAAAACGAAGAGAGCTTTTCTCCATACTGTTCGAGTCGGCGAATAGTGTTCGCATCTGCTCCCAGCTGCTTTGGGCATCAAGTCGTAAGTACCTGTCCCAGGTGCTGTTGACACAGATATACCAAACGTTTTTTTTTGTCCTCGGTTCATTAAAAATATGAGCCATGTTAGTGGCCATCCAAATAATAAGTCGCAGTGGTGGACCATTTCAAATGTCATGTTGTGCCCCTTGATAATCCATTTGATGTAGGCACCGGATGCTTAGATGTGGAGAGGACGTGGAGAATGCAGTGAGCTTTCCACGAGCAGCAGAGGGCAGTTGTGAAGCTTTGTGCTTCCTCTTTAGTTGTCCGAGTTATCGAGCGCTGTCCACAGTCGGCCTTCACTTCCGCTCGGTGGGAGACGGCCGGGCTTCGAACTGGTGCGGTTCGCGAGAGCATGAAATCGTTTGTCTGTCTGTCGCTCGTGCAGCGTCAGGTATTTATAGGGAAACAAAGTGCCCGCCGCCACAAAAGCAATGCGTACCGCACTTCGCGCTTCTGTCGCTGCAACTGTAGCTTAAAGGGAGACTCACATTCCGAACCCAGAAAATCCCACGCAGTCAGTACGCTGAAGCAGTCAATTTCGGCTTAGGCCTCTTTCTTAGTTCCATATGAGCAACTGGCTATATTCCTTTTATTTCTGTTGCATTCGTGCTAGGCCCATGTCACCAACAGGGGTACGTTACTATTATTTTAGTACACCCGTTTTTCTTTTGTGCGTAGTGGCTACAGAGGCTTCATCTTCTCTTTCTCTATGGAAAGCTAATTTTTTTAATCACAGTATTTATGAAGTTCACTGAGGAAAACTAATCTTCTATTGCCTTTTAATGCTTTTTACGGTTACGTTTTTGGCGAGAAATCTGACAATTTTTAAGGTGGCATTTAGACAACTAGGACCCGCTCTCTGATAAATTCTGTGCGGGTCTTAGTGCTCCATCAGTGCGCTTAGTCGGTCCCCACGGCCCCTACCCAGAAATTTGGCAACATATCTGAGGTCAAATGCTCAGTATACCTCAAAGTTAAATGTGGAGAAGAGCAGAAAATCCAAATAGCGTACCTTTCGTGCCAATACAAGTCGCCGACATTGGACACTCTCTTTCAAGGAACCAAGTACTATTCTAGACGTCACTGGGAAAGTGTGTGTAAGTCTAAAATTGGTGGCGAGGTTCATAACGAATCTACAGTGAAGCTTCATGCATTTAGGGATAGGGTAAATCTTAAATCTTCTTATTCTCCTTAGGAAACTTAACTATAGGACCTATCCTCGTACAAAAGTATTAGCCATACTTCAGTTGCCAGAAAGAATAAAAGATTCGCTTTACCGATAAATTCATAGTGACATTGCTTTTACGAAATCTCCCCCTAAACTAAAGAGACCTATTCGCAATTTGGTAAAGTGAAGTTTCCTTAAACATGTAGACCACGATAACCACACATGTATCGCTGAAAGGTTTCAACGGTATTTTTTCTTCATAAGAAATCGGACTTTTTTACATTTAATCAATATCTACCGTTTGTTTGTACGTAGGAAATAGCTGTATACTATTAAACTGATCCCATAAAAAATACTACCGACTGAACATGTCGAGTAGCTGCGTTGAATATGTTGTTCTGAAAGATCTCAAACCTACCGCAACATGTCGACAGTACCAAGACGGCTGATTGACACTACGGTAGTCAATTCATTCTTAGCACAGCTGAGACACGAAACTGTTTGCTTCCGAATCATTGTTCATAAATCTTCGTGAGATTAACAATCGGAGTCAGGAATGACATGGCAGAACCATTCTGCTCTTTCAGTATCAATCATAAATTTAGTGTAGAAAAAAAATGGTTCAAATGGCTCTGAGCACTATGGGACTTAACTTCTGAGGTCACCAGTCCCCTAGAACTTAGAACTACTTATACCTAATTAACCTAAGAACAGCACACACATCCATGCCCGAGGCAGGATTCGAACCTGCGACCGTAGCGGTCACGCGGTTCCAGACTGTAGCGCCTAGAACCGCTTGGCCACTCTGGCCGGCTTAGTGTAGAAGATAAGGATTTAACGTTCAGCCGAGGAGCTGTTAGGAGTGGAGGGCGACTCAGATTTGAGACTTTATCGGTTTACGGAATTCACGGAAAATCCAAATTTGCGTGACCGAAGGGGAATTTCAACTGCATTCTTTCGGAGTGCACATCCATAACCTTAATTGCTGCCCAGACTCAGGGGGTTGAAAATGCACAGTGGAACTTGTGTATTAAGTATTAATCTTAGCATCACCAGTAGCTTGTGGTTCTAGAATAGTTTATATGAACAGAGGTTGATTTACATCATTGATCACGTATGTTAACGACTTTCAGTAGCCGAGTGCAGATTGTTAGAATATAAAGATATGCGATTTGGAGAGCACGCAACAAACTGATTGTGTTGTTATCTGTAGAATCGTTTAATAATTATCGGCAGGAGTCAGAATTGCGTCACGGAAGTAGTTATTAGGCTGTTGATTTTTGAAAGATGTGGGAAAACACCTGTTAATGGAATGATAATAGACGGGCCTACCAGCAGAGGCCCACTGAAAGGAGGCCTAAGTAGGCCGGAGCCAAGAAATTTGTGCAAATATTTTTGTTATGCTAAGCGCCGTATCAAATATTAAGCGCTGAATGGGAACATTTTAAGTATCGAAAGCGTCCGGAGAATGGCTCCGAACCCACTGTGTGCACAGGTAGCCTCACTTTATCTACGTGCCACGCCCTTCGCCGGTTTCGCCTGGCTTTCTTCTGCGGCTTGGCGGCACGTGTCGAAAATACGTCGGGGCAAGCGCTTTAATCAGAGTCTGCTACTAACACATCCCTCACAAGCTAGGGCTATAGCGTCAGTCAGTTCCGGCTTTCACCAGACTCTGATCCGGGAACCTGAGCGAACAACTTCACACGGAGTTTCGATACTATCGACGGCAGTGCCGTTGTGGCAAGAGACACTCTGACATTTACCACTTGTCTCCTGCCTTCACAAGTGTCTGATGTATGTCCCTGCTTAGCGCTTTCCTGCACTTATTTTCTATTCCTTCCAAGGCTGCACCGCCATAGGTACTTTGCGGCTAGACGTAGCACAGACTCCGCCTAGGCTGCTTTTTATCAGATCTTCCGAGGAACGTCTAGAGTTGTGAAGGAACTACTTGTGTTAACATATCTGTGTTGTTGGACACGGGAAATGTTACTGATCACCGTAGCAACACTGTGAAATGATATTTTCGAGGCTAAGCTGTCTAATACTCATATTTAGAGCTTATATTGCTCCATTGTTGAGTCCAGTTACATATAAGGGGCGAATAAAAACGTGAGTAAGAAACTTTAGGCATTTATTCTTGACATAAAAACATTTCAAAAAATCCATATGAGCTAGGCTCAGAAAATCCTTCGTTAGGAGGCACCAATGATTTATTATTCGTCACTCAAAACCGATACATTTAGCAAACACCTTTACTTCTATGTATTCATGATACAAAAATGATGATTTCACCAAATACATTTATGTTTACGGAAACTCGAAGTGACAACCTCATGCTTCCGAGCCTGCGTCCCATACAGTCCCGTACGTTGCGGAAAATCGTGGTGTATTCCGTATTTGGGTATGAGAGTTGATTACACCAAGGATTTTAAAAGTCTGCAAAGAAAAAAATCCATGATATTCAAAACTGGCGACTGAAGAGGACATGCAGTTGAGCCCCTTCAACCAACCACCTGTTCGAAATTTGGTTATCGTGATACTGGCGAGCTATCCTTGAAAAGTGAGGTGGAGCACTATCATGAATAAACCACATTCGTTGGATGACGTCTAAAGGTACATCACATAAGCCCAGATGTGATTGTTATGATGATTGGAGGTCCCGTCAGGTAAAAAGCCAGCATCTTCAGTGAATACGGTACATGCTAAGAACTACAGAAACACGACACATTGCTGTAAAATGCGATGACAGTTATTCTTGGCTGAAAGTCTGCATCATTTAATCCTTGCTCCAGTTGAACATGATACGGATACAGGAGATTTTCATGCTGAATGTTCCAGGTCGTCATGCGATTACTAACCCTTTCCGTTCTCGCAATTCTGATTGTTGTAATAGACTGAATTTCATTCGAAGTAAGCTCTTCAAGCTCAGGCGTTCGTAGACCACGTGGTCTCCTGCCATTTCCAACGCTCATCTCAAATGAACCTGTCTCTCGCAAGTGCTGGTGGATTCGTACAAACATTCTTGCACAAGGTATCTGCCTACCAAAGTAACGTTCAGCGTACAATTGACGTGCTGCGTCCACTTTCCCATCTGCTAGGCCGCATGTGTGTAGTGCATATTCGTCATTTCAGACACTCAGTACATCGTTGTGATGTGTTGTGATGGAAGTTACTCTTAAACAGAACAAACGACAACCAGACAAAAGGATACAAATGACATGACCAACTATAACGAGAAACTGAGCAAAACTGCAGATTTGAGGCAAACTGCACAACCAGGAGTCACTTCAAGGAATTCCTTTCATACTCCCTAACGAAGAATTTTCGAACCCATGTTGATATGAGTTTAGTGCGATGTTTTGATGTCAATAATTAACACCTAAAATTTCTAACACGTGTTTCTAGATATATTGTATAAAAGGGCATACTCGGGCCAAAGTGTTTAATGGCCCAGAAATGTACACTGAGCAAGTGGCACACAAATTGTATTAGACCCCGTCACTCGTTTGTCACTCTACAGTGTTTGAAACACTGATTTAAACGTATGAACTATGTAATAACTATCTGCGTAGAAAATCTTACGAACTGCTCAAATAGAGCAGCTGATAATAATACGAGGTCATACCCTCAAACGGGATACCGTCCAGGAAAAACTCTTAGAGAAGCTTCGTCATGAAGTCCGTCTTCTTTCTTAACAGTAATATGGTTTATTCGCCAGAGCACGTTCCGAAGCACTGCTTCAATTTCAGAGCTTCTGTGGCTACCAAAGGACCTTTATGCGTTATTAATTGATACTCTCAAGGTCAAGGTTCATACGTAAACTTGCTGTGGTATATATACAGATTTTCTTAAAACGTATGTACTTGTGAAGTTATCTACTACCTGCTACATAAGCCTTCACAGTGAAATATCATCGTATTGTTACTTACACTGGTGCGTAATCGTAGACTCTACATGACATACTGGTTTCAAAGAGCATCGCTATCTGAATGTGTATTTTAGTTTTTCAAAGACTACATAGTGAACTACCGCAACTATAGCATTATCCTTAAACAGATTTTACTTAAATATTCTTTGGAAAAATAATAAACTCGTCTGTTCTCGTTATAGGCCATGGGAATCAGTATTATCGATTGCAAATCGCTTGTGAAATTCCTGTAGATCAACTTGATTATTAAGTTTTTAATTTGTTTAATTGTCTGGATTTGCCAGGAATAGCACTGCTGCTGTTACAAAAGAAAAAGCAGAATATAACGTTCCGTCGACATTGAGGTCATTAGAGACAAAGCACAGCGGACAGGGAAGGGAAACCAGCCACGTTATTTTCTAAGGCATTTTCCTTACTCGATTTATGAAAACCATAGTAAAACTAAAATGCGTCGAAGCTGTAGAGAAGAGATAGGGTCCAAATACTTGAGATCGGTTGAATTTGTCGGACTCATTTTGACAAAAAATAGTTGTATTTTTAACGACACCTGAGGTATAAACAAGTCGCTCTGAACGAGTAACAAAACGTTAGTTTGCTGACAGCCGGTGGGGAGATGTGTAGTGGACGTCTATCGCACGGGTGGCTGGAACCGGGCGGACGTTAGAAGTCCTTTGAGAGAGGGTGGGGGGAGCAGAACATTTTGGTGGGCCGTCGAGTATAACATGCTTTGCCGGCGCAGCGCAGATGGGCAAATGCATCGAGAAATTAATATAGATTATTTCTGAGTGGCAGGGGGATGCCGGCTACCGGCAGTCAGCCAGCCAACCCTCTCGCTTTCCCTTCCTCCTGTGATGTTTAAATAGCAGGCGCACTCGCTTCAAAGTGGCAAAGGTACAAAGGGAAAATATGGCGAGAAATGGTAATGGTGTCTTTGTGGGACGGCGGTGAGAGCGAATGTGAGCCAGCAGCAAGTTGTCAGAGGGGGGGGGGGGGGGGGGGGGGGGCTGCAGATCGCACGGAAAGCGACAGCGACAGCCAACTGTGAGCAAAGGAAAGGGGGACGGGAAATTGGCGGCGGCGCAGCCACTGAATGAGGTCGCTAATGGGTTTGAAGCTCTTGTTTCTGGGGCCTTTTGCTTTCACTCGCTATTATTTCTAATAAATAATATATGAAATTAATTTCTTCGGCTGCCCTGACGTCCGGAATTAGTATTGTTTTAAAAGAAAAAGGTCCTTTCTCCCTCTGGAAAAGAGCCCCCTTTCAGACCGGCTGCGTATTGTGTGAGGTTTCCGCTTTTGCAACCCCGTTTATGTTCCTCTCAGCTGCTACAAGTCCCCCCTCTTTTTCCTTTTCTAGCACTTGCTCCCTCGTTTCGCGTTATTGACCAAGTGATCGTACTGTGTGCGCTTCGATATTTCTCTCGTAGATCACGCACCTCGGTCAGTTCTTAGATGTACACAACAGGAGCATCGGCACAGGAGGAAGTGGTTCAAATCGCCTTCCATTCAACTTGATTTTGGCCTTTCTTGTTGTCTTTAAATTATTTGAAACGACGTAGGACGCATCCTAGCCATACTGACCGATATTCCTCCCACACCCGTCATATACCACACTATTGACAACACACTAAACTCCAAGCTTTTCGTCATTCTTTCCATCATATCGTATTGTAACAATCTGTTATGCGGTAGAGGACCGTCAAACGTCGTTCATTCACTATTTTCTGTCTCATTATAGGAAAATTCCCGATTCTATTCAAGGTTTAAAAGTGATTTTCGCACCAAGAAGTTGATTGGAGAAATTCGTAGGTGGACGGTTTGTCGATGCACAATGTACAAATTCTCTTGGTGTGTATAATGAGAGGACTTTTCATAAATGGTCCGTCTTGAGGATGTTTCTGGAACTGCAATACAGCAGTATACGGGTCAGCGGGGAAAATTAAGGATGAAATAAAGGAAAAAGAAAAACTGTAATGGACAACTAACCATGAAACGAAGATGTGAGACAAAACGTATTTGCTTAAAAATGTTGTTGAGACCTATTTACGAGGTAACTGACAGGTTGATGTGAACCCTCTATTGTGTGAAACAGTTAATGTGGAGATGCAAGGAGAAAAAGCTGCATAGGAAGAAAACTTTCTTGAAGGTTCCTACGTGCGATAAGAACACATGCAAGAGCATTAGGAAAAGGAATAAGAGAAGTAATGGAAAGCAGAAAGAGGGGAAGGTGTGAGTGAGTGAGTGGCTGGGAAGATACTTGTGTGTCAGACTACACCACTTGTTTTGGGAACGCAAAGCACGGCGGAACACGAAAAGCTGCTGTGGGCGACAGTCATTCTTGGGGATTTTAGATTCGGTAGTTACGAAAATAAAGCCAATAACAGCGTACAAAGCAATGAAATTGACAAATTGACTGAAACACGTGTAACCGTTTAAGTAAGGAAATACGGAAGCTCTGCACTATCACGAGTGTTAGCGAGAAACGATGAGAATCGCTGCGGATCATTGTCAGCCAGACGACGTTCCTGTCAGACAAATCTCGTGCGAAAACGTGGATTCGTTTCGATTGTGGTTAACTACCTGGATCGAACGTAAATGATGCACGCTACACTATGATGTCAAAAGTTGGGCTGGAATGTTTCACAAGTCCATCTGTTAACAAGTAGTCCGGCAGCGTGAGTCACCCGTCGGTAAAATACCTACAGTCTTCCAGTATTTGCCTCGCCCGTCTTGTGTAAAATAGTGAAATGTGAAAAAACCGAGAAAAAAAGACACTTGCAACAGTAGCACTCGCAAAGCGAAGCAACAATGGCTAAAGTTGTTGCAGCCTACTCCTTGCGGAGCGGGGCAAGACACCTCAACGCTTCCCCCTTCCAAAATGCAGATAGCGCGAAATCGACGGCGGTGGCGGCAGCGCGTCCAGTGATCCGTGAAGTGGACCTGCAACCGCGGATGTTGCACGCGCCAGTGTCGTAACGGCGAGGCGTGAATCAGCTGCGCTGCAGACAAATTAGAGAGGATTACCGCGCCTCGCCTCGCAAAACTTTGCTCATCGTTGTGCCTCATTTCTTCAATTCGCTCTCTATTTGTCTCCTTCACGGTTCCTAAACCCCCCGCGCCCGGTCTTATTAAGCGGCGGCATTCCGCGGGCCCGGAATGAGAAGCCAGTGAATCGTTCAAATCGGAATTATTCACAGCGCGCGCCGCGGCTGCGCTTTTCGGATCTGACGCGCGCGCTCGCGCCTGCTTATAAGGCCGCTCCGTCTCTCTTTCGCTCCCCCGGCCTTTCCTCGCGCGCCTCCAGCCCTTTCGTCTTCCCGGCGCCGCCGCAGCCCACAAAACCCCCCTGCCGCCGCGCGCACTCCATTCCGAACGAACTGTTGCCCGTATTTAATCGTAAAGCAAAACGAATCGGAGGCAAACAAAGAGGTCGCCGGCGCCGGCTCGCGCCGAGGGACCCTACAGGAGCGGGCCTGGGTGCCTCTTGGCCTCCGGGGTTTATTTTAATTAACTGCTTCGGTGGGCCCGCGTCTCCAATTACTTTTGCGAGATGCCTCCGCACTTTGGAAGCACCCTACTCGTCTTCTTGGCCAACTCCTCAAGTCCGCACTTCTCTGTTCGCCAATCTTTCCAGGCCTGCTGTTGAGATGCCTCGGTGGTGGGCCGTGGTTATGGTGACCAGATGCAATTGTTTAAAAAGGAGGACAAACAGCTTCAAAAAGGAGGACAAAGGAAGAAAAACGAGGACACACCAAACGAGTCAACTGCAGATGAGGATACCACCCGTCAGCTCTGTACAAGTCACGTGACGGCCAAGAATTACCGGTAAAACTAGTAGTTAATTGTTACTGATGGTCAGGTGGTGGTTAACTGAGCAATGTAAAAAAATTGAAAACATTGATTACGATGGCAGTGTGGCGTCAATTGTTTTGTAATGTCAACAACACGGAATTGTTTTGCCGCGCGGGATTAGCCGAGCGGTATTAGGCGCTGCAGCATGGACTGTGCGGCTGGTCCCGGCGGAGGTTCGAGTCCTCCCTCGGGCATGGGTGTGTGTGTTTGTCCTTAGGATAATTTAGGTTAAGTAGTGGGTAAGCTTAGGGACTGGATGACCTTAGCAGTTAAGTACCATAAGATTTCACACACAATTGAACAAAATTGAACACGGAATTGTTTACAAAGCGAAAAACGTAGGACCATTGACCTCCCTTCACTCGACGCACCGCTACCAACATCTACAATTCAAGCAGCAGCTGACGACATGTAAACTGCACTTTAACCTTCCGAATACAAATAAATTGAATGACTATGAAACAATGAAATAAAACCGTGACAGTTAATCTGTCGAGTTATTTCTTACCTTTACTGGTCACTCATTAAGACTTACCTTCCAGCTCCACATATCTTACATTTCGCTTCAAATTCATTTCTCCCTTTCTTGAAAGCTGGATATTTGCAGGAAAGGACGTCAGAAAATGTACGCTTTCGTTTAGGCATAGCAAATATTTTACGTAACTCACTCGGTTAAAAATTACACCCACAAATCACACGTGCACTACAGGAAGCCAAGCCAATACAAAGCAAAGATACGAAACGAAAATTTTAAATAATCAATATTTGCATTCGCTTATAGATCGATCAACGATAACATCGACGATCCTGGTGCCACCTACTAACACCGCCTTCGTGCGTGTTTATCACGAAGACTGTGCCAATAGTAAAAGTGTTTAAGAAAACAGCAATAGAAAGGGACAAATTGTAAATTTACCTGTATTACGCTCAACTTTGCGAAAAAGCCGGACACTAAAAATCCGCCCGGACCCCGGGCAAAGAGCTAAAAAGGAGGACATGTCCGGATTAATTCGGACTTCTGGTCACCCTAGCCATGGTTCGAGTACATTTATTTTTTTATTTCTTTATTTTGGCTATGGACTACAAGGGCCATATAGCCAACAACGCTTATAACTTCCAAAGAAACATAATCGCAAAAAAGCAGAATGACACAAAACTACGAAGCTGGCATAAGAACACACTCTTAAAGCAAAAACAAAAGCAGAATTAGACAGACACTTGACGGCCATCAGCAGTGATGACAATGACAGTGGAGCAGAATTGCAAACATCAGTGTACAACAGCATTATGACAAACATGCACAATGCCCTTATAGTAAAAAAAAAAAAACAATACATGAAAGGGCAAATACCACACAGTATTCAATAAGTACAACAATAGCTGAAGAACAAGACCGCAAATAACTTGCTACTACTACTACTACTACTACTACTACGTGATCAGGCCCAGTGGACCGCACGCATCTACAAGTTTCCTCCTCCACTGTATTCAGTCCATTGCTGTTATCCGCCATCCGTTCACATCTATTGACACTTGGTTTAAATCTTCATGGAATCCATTCCTCCAACGCTTCTTGGGTCTCCCTGGCGGTCTCTTCCCTGTAGGTGTGAAATCCAGGAGCTTCCGACGCCATCTGTGATCCTCCATCCGGGCCACATGGCCGGCCCACTACATTCGTTTGGCTTTGACAGTTCCTGCTATGTTGGGCTGTTCTTGGTTGTATCTGATCCTCCATTCCCCTGTATTTGCATCCAGAACCGGACCGAAGATCTTCCGAAGCACTTTTCTCTCAAAAACAGGGAGCTTATGGAAGTCCTGTTTCCGGATACTTCATGTCTCACAGCCATATAGAACAACAGGCTGGATCAGGGTTTTGTACAGTCGAATCTTGAGCTGTCTGGAGAGAGATTTGGACCGAAGCAGTTGTGCTAGGCTGTGGTAAGATCGGTTTCCTGCTTGTATTCTGGCATTGGTCTCTGCTTCACATGACGAGTTCTCAGTGAAAAGTGCCCCTAGGTATTTGAATTCTTGCACTCTCTTGTAGGAATGGTCCCGAACCTGCAGTGATTGTAGATGAACAGCAGTCTGACAATGACGACGCGTCATAACGAGGTACTCTGTCTTGGCTTCGTTTATATATAACTTAAGAAACCCAAAATGACAGACACAACACAACCAACGGGATGTACAATAGTGAAAGTGCAACAATGACAGAAAGTGAACAAGAGAGCAATAATGAAAATTTAATGGAGGTCTGTACGCAAATTAAAACACGAAATTACGCACCCGATTACGAGCCGGGCTGATGTCATGTGAAAATGAAGACCTCGGCAACTCATAAATTAAATTTGGATGCCAGTGGGTTTCAAATAGTCTGTCAGCAAGCTATATTTACCAAAACGGCGGAGTAAAACAGGAACACTGGTGGGGAGGGGGGTAATCTCTCGCAACCAATTACTTATGCAAATCTGACTGTGCAATCGTGTACTTGGAACACGGCAATATGATGTGACTAAGATCCGCTACTGCCTTTGCTTCCTTATCGCAGTGTCCAGACGTGATAATCTTCAACTGACACTGGTGCGCGGGATAACACCCGTGTCCTAGCCTCATGCGAATGACAGAAATCACATGATGTCTCTGAAGCTGCACCGAGGCGAAGGGAACAGTGGTCGAGAAGAGATGTTCGGTTCTATGGCCGCCGGGAGGTCACCCTTAGAGCGCTGAGAGACATGCCATTCACCGTTCCAGGCGTGATAAGCAGCCTTTCGTATAGTCAATGTGAGATCCGTATAAGGGATTGGCGTTGAGCGTAGCTGGCCTTCTGTAATACTTCTCTTGGCAAGGCGGTCAACAGTTTCAGTATGAAGAAAGCCATGATGTTCTTTAAGACCGAATGCATGGACTCACATACTACCTCTGATGAGGCCGGCAATGGTGGTAAGAATGCAAATAAGCATTATATGGTTCAAATGGCTCTAAGCACTATGGGACTTAACGTCTGACGTCATCAGTCCCCTAGACTTAGAACTACTTAAACCTAACTAACCTAAGGACATCACATACATCCATGTCCGAGGCAGGATTCGAACTTGCGACCGTAGCGGTCGCGTGGTTCCAGACTGAAGCACATAGAACCGCTCGACCACACGGCCGGCTAAGCGTTATACTAAGAAGTGTTGGCGCCTACAGATGAATCTTGGACGTTGGAATCCACCAAACAGCCGCTAAGTACTGGCTTAAAAGGCAACAAATGGAGATGCCATCATGAGTAGGATTTGCACAAGTGAGAAAGATCTACAGCAGCAGTGTTGGGAGATAACACGAGCTGCCCATCTTTGAATTTTTTCCACGTCCTCCGTCAATCACATCGCGTAAGGATTCCATACCTCGCAATAATACCCCACAACAGGACGGACAACCGTAGTGTAGGCAGTTTCTTTAGCAGATTTCTTGCATCTTCTCAATGATCTGCCAATAAAACGCAGTCTGGTTCGTCGTCCCCACAACATTTTCTCTGTGATGGTTCCAATTTAAATTGTTCATAATTCCTAGATGCTTAGTTAAGTCGGAAACTTTTATATTTGTGTGATTTATTATGTAACCGAAATTTAACGGATACTTTTAATACTTATATGGAGGAACTCACACTTTCTATTGCTTAGAGTCAATTGCCACTTTTCTTGCCAATTTCTAAATCACTCTGCAATTGGAATACAATCCAAAATTAAGGTCCTTGTAAGAATGTTGGGCAATTTCTAAGCAAACTCAACGAGAGTGTGGGAGATAGAACTGAACGAAAAGACAGGTGAGAAAAGCCCAATGTGCTGGTGAGGGTCAGTAACATGGAGGAAGTCGAAAAATATATTATCACCGAGTATGGGAGTAACATGGGGATCAGCACGTGGTACCTGACATCGAAAGTGTAGGGAACTAGGAATGAGAGGTGGTGACTGCCTTACCTATCGAAGAATAGATTTCCAGGGTCACTGACAGTTCGAAAAATTGGCTATGTGACAGTGCCAACATTTACAGGTGTAATAACATTGTATACTACTGTGATCGACTAGCGAAATATATCTTTGCGTATCATGTTGCCCAGTCTGTGGTAGAAATATCGTGTGGCGAGACTATAGTTACCGTTCTGGGAAGAAAAAGTGTATTCGAACATCCGTTTCAAGAATGTGTGGTAGGTAATATCGGTGTTACTTCAACACATACGACGAAATTTCGTTAGTTAATACTAATGGAGTCCAACTTACGTTAGTAGTGGAGAAACAAATGTTCCCCTCCGTGAATCTGTTATGGCTAGACAGTTGCTGTGCGACGAAGTCTGAAATATTACGGCCTCCGTCGCGAACAGCGTTCCGGTAAAAGCTGAACCAGGCGTGATATGTCACAGTGGGGCAAGACCCCCGCGCTCAGGAAGACAGCTATAAGTGGTGCTCGATATTATGAATATGCATACTACGAGCCTAACAATAGGGGTGTGGAACGCGGAACTCTCGGCTGCGAGTGTCTTTATGCGCTCTGCTCTCCCACAGCGTAAAATCCTTCCCAGTTAGGAACAGCGGAAGAGGATGGGTGTAGAAGACACACTGATTATTTGAGAATATTTACGCCACCTACATGCATGTTCTCTTCCAAGGGCAAACACCTGCCTGTCAGATGTGTATTTTATCGTATGATACCAACAGCTAATATAATGTAGAATTGATTAGTAAATAAGCGCTGTAGGAAATACTGCAACCAGCCACAAGTTTTTTTTTAAATGTTTTATTATATCATTAATAGTTTCAAGCCTCAGCCCATCTTCAGATGGTAGCGTTGACTACTTTTACAATTGTGTCAACAGAGGTTTGATTTTATTTTCCAGTCTATATCGATCAGTGAAGTGAGCTCAGTTCATTGATCAATAAGGATTGGAAAAGAAAATCAAAGCTCTGTCCTATAATATGTGTGGGGAGGCTTTTCAGGAGGACACTGCCGCGCGGAGTGGCCGAGCGGTTCTAGGCGCTACAGCCTGGAACCGCGCGACCGCTACGGTCGCAGGTTCGAATCCTGCCTGGGGCATGGGTGTGTGTGATGTCCTTAGGTTAGTTGTAAGTTCCAGGGGACTATTGACCTCAGCAGTTAAGTCCCATAGTGCTCAGAGCCATTTTTTTTCACAAAGTAAACTGACTTTTCCCATTTTTAATTAAAGAGATGTCATTGCACTTTTAACTCGGAAACTTCCCAAAAATTGTCTTATCACGAATGAGTGTGGCGACGCTACGACGTGCACGGCACTCTAAGCAGTGTATCGCGTCGCGTCTCATGGTGAACAGCCGTTTTATGCGCTGGGAAGGGCGCGATTACCCGCAACCGAATACGCAGTTTGATCGGCGAGCCGCCTACCCATCGCAGCTGGGACGGCCCGTTCAGCTCACACGGGCGCGCGCGAGTCGTCCGTCGAATTCCCACGCGTATGGACACGCACGATTATCTGATTCCGGCTCGCGCACGCGGCCAAAAAGGAAGACCTGAAATTGAGCGTTTGTGGGGCCCGGCCCGGGCGCGAAGCCACCGCACCGCCTACACACACCGCACCGCGCCGTCATAAGCGCCGGGGGCGGGCTGCGCACGGAGGCTGCGAGGCGAACGGGCCGCAGCCAATGGCGCCGCCGCCGCTCCTTATACATCATTCATTACTGCGCACCGTGTGATTGGTCGAGCTTTCGGGCAGGTTCACAATAATTCCCGGCCAGGAGGAGTCATGTCCTGACCTTGCGCGCCGGCGGAGCTACGTGAGGCGGCGCTACAGTCCGGCCCGAAAACGTACGCCGTTCATACGATCGGTTTTCCCGGCGACGTCGTGATCACGAACCGTCAGTACAGCGAATGAACGAAGCTGTTTTTCTTTCTGCAGCAGCGAGAATATTCTATAAGCTGCGCCGTTTCCGAGCTAATTAGCATTTAAGTTAGCCAGTCAGGCGCGCAGATTCAAGCCGCGCGCCAAAAAATATACAAATATTGACAAGGGACAGTGGTAAGGACCGAACCCGATCCAGAGGCTGAGCAGTCTTGTGTGTTATTATTTACGCTATGAGAACAACTCGTTGGTTGATTTGCAGGAAGGGACCAAAAAAATGGTTCAAATGGCTCTGAGCACTATGGGACTTAACTTAGAACTACTTAAACCTAACTAACCTAAGGACATCACACAACACCCAGTCATCACGAGGCAGAGAAAATTGGGAAGGGACCAAACAGCGAGGTCATCAGTCCTGTCGGATTAGGGAAGGATGGCGAAAGAAGTCGGCTGTGTCCTTTTAAAGGAACCATTCCGGCATTTGTCTGAAGCGATTTAGGAAAATCACTGAAAACTGAAATCAGGATGACAGGGCGCGGGGTTGAACCGTCGTCCTTCCGATGACAGTCCAGCATGCTAACCACTGCGCCAACTCGCTCGACGGGAGCAACTGACACTAATTATGCGTAAGTTATACCTAGTGGGACGCTTGAATTTGCCTGCGCAGCTAGGAAACGGCGTATAATATCTTTCCCAAATAATTATTTGTCAGCACAATCAGCCCTGAAACTCTAAGGCGCTGCAGTCATGGACTGTGCGGCTGGTCCCGGCGGAGGTTCGAGTCCTCCCTCGGGCATGGGTGTGTGTGTTTGTCCTTAGGATAATTTAGGTTAAGTAGCGTGTAAGCTTAGGGACTGATGACCTTAGCAGTTAAGTCCCATGAGATTTCACACACATTTGAACATTTGAACCCTGAAACATCCTTGTAAGTTTTTCAGACTTTCTCACCATACTGTATATACAGGGTAATTGAGTCGCCCCTGCACATTATGTCAGGAACTCGCAGAATAACTGACAAAATATACGTATATGTCTTAGACCTATTATACAAATTTTGTTTATGAATCTACTTTATTATATTGACACAGCGAGTTCTGTATTAATCTTTTCATTGGGTTAAATATGGAAAAGATTTTTCTTCTGGGCTATTCATTTTGATGTCTTCTGTTAATTTCGTTCTTTCTCACGGCCAAACACAGTTTATAAGGCAATGTTTCTGAACCGTTTACGAATGATTAAGTACTATAAACGGAATAAACTGCCAGAGACATCCAAAACCTGTATGACTACACCATTAGCACACAAAGAAAGAATGGAGACACGTAGAAAAGTAGAGCAAAAGTAAGAGAGATTAAGTAAACGGAATAAACTTACTGAGACATCCAAAGCCTGTATGACCGTACCGTTAATCACACAAAGGAATTTGCAGGCGCTAGTACAAGCAGGCTGAAGTATCGTGTGTTTTTCCATTTGGTAGCAGTCGCCCAAAGCTCTGAGAGGGAACTTACATCGACATCGTGACTATCGCCTGTCTGGATACTGTTTCTGTTATAGACATAGCGAGGGTTGCATGAAACATCATCGGTAGGGGTAGCTGAATTGACCTACCCCAGCTTCGCATAGGTAGTACTAAGTATAGAGCCGTACGACTTGTTTACAATGTGTCGTGAGGGGCGAGATAATGCATGACGCTCTCGA
Source organism: Schistocerca americana (assembly GCF_021461395.2). Taxonomy (NCBI): domain Eukaryota; kingdom Metazoa; phylum Arthropoda; class Insecta; order Orthoptera; family Acrididae; genus Schistocerca; species Schistocerca americana. Next base: position 506,992,554 of record NC_060124.1, on the reverse strand, counting down.
TCAGAATTACATCACTCTTGCTTTTCGAAGGAGTTTCCAAAGAGCAAGTTAAAGTCTAATGTTCTCGACCTGCATCGTGTCTCACCTCACGATTCTAATTGGATTTATAAGAGCGCATAATTCCTCAATCCTTTAGTTATTCTAGTATTAAGAAAGACTCGACCGTTTCTAGGCATTTTTATTCCTAAACGAAGGCCGGCCATAGTGGCCGAGCGGTTCTAGGCGCTACAGTCTGGAACAGCGCGACCGCTACGGTCGCAGGTTCGAATCCTACCTCGGGCATGGATGTGTGTGATGTCCTTAGGTTAGTTAGGTTTAAGTACTTCTAAGTTCTACGGGACTGATGACCTCAGAAGTTAAGTCCTATAGTGCTCAGAGTCATTTGAACCATCCTAAACGAAACGAAATCAAAATGTAATAAGTAGGCACCCAGATGACGAATAAAACTCAATAAATTCGTTTTTCCTGGCCAAGACGTCAAAACGTATCGAAAGAAGCATGGTAATTTCGTTACGTTTTAATACACAAAGAAAAATTAGTAAATCTGTATATCCCAACCAAGAAAATTCTGTGTTAAGTTTGTGTTCATAAAGATAAGATTGCGGCACTTAATTCTGTAACTGACGTAAACTTCCAAAAATACTTCTGTCACTGGGCCGAGAGAGGTGGCGCAGTGGTTAGCACACTGGACTCGCATTCGGGAGGACGACGGTTCAGACCCGCGTCCGGCCATCCTGATTTCGGTTTTCCGTGTGCATCAGGCAAATACAGGGATGGTTCCTTTGAAAGCATGCGGCCGATTTCCTTCCCCGTCCTTCCCTAATCCAACGGGACCGATGACCTCGCTGTTTGGTCCACTCCTCCAAATCAATCGGTCACTGAGGTAAAAAAAAAGTAAGATCACCATCTGTTATTTCTTTGGTGTACTACGAAACTAACAGCGCCATCTATTGGTTCGCTGGTTTCCTGCGTCGTGATGGTCATGTCACGAAAGACATGCGTCTTATGGTTATCGCTAACATCAGTGTTCGTGTGAAGGAAGTTAGGAAACAAAATGGTGGACATACTGAGCGTGTGCTGAGACAGAACAATTCTCCACAGAGCCTTTTCCTTGGCAGTGAATGTTCCTTTGAGTTTGTCTTGACAGTAAAGTGTTTATTCAAATCCGGAATGGTGATACATTTCGTGCGCATCTGTACATGAATGGCACACATGGGGAGAAATAAGTCTGTAGATCGTTAGTTTAAGGCCATCGGTTCACTTGCTTCCTTCCCACTGAACGATACTTACGATGCGCAGCGATACAGCAACGTTTTGCCCAATGACAGTAGGTCTACAAATGAAGAGACCACCCACGAAACAGTGGACCAGATAAATTGCAGTCTGACAGTAGCAGAGAGCATTTTCCGTTCGATCGGCTTCGGACGGCCGCAACACGGCGAGATCGTCCGGCGCTCGGGCGAGATTACGTGCGCGAGACAATCGGCGAGTGCGACTGCGACTGCGTGTGAGTGCGCCCTGGTGCGTGCGTGCGTGTGTGTGTGTGTGTGTGTGTGTGTGTGTGTGTGTGTGTGTGTGGACGCTAATGAGGCGCCCCGGGCCACGTTCGCGCCGCGAGCAGCCGGCGGCCATATTTCAGGACGGTCCGCCCGCGCTTTCAATATGGGCTAACTACCGTCGCGGCCACGTCCGCGGCTGCAATTATTTTCCGTTTTTATTTATTGCGCCGACCGAGAGGCGCTGCGGCTTCCTTCCTTCTCTCCCCCACGGCAGTAAATAACGCGCCTCGGGCCGGCAAATAAAACGCCACGCACTGCCCGCAGTGCTGTGTTCTTACAGTACGTGCTCCACTCTGCTGCTACTTGCTATGCCGCGCCCGCAGCCGGTAATTGCGGGCCTAAGTGAATTATAGGCTCCGGCACCGAGCGCTGCGTACATGGAGGGCCCCGCTTCGAATCCCGTTCCCATTACCTACGGGGAAAATTCTTCGATGTTTCTCGAAATCGCCCTCGCCATTCACTTGTTGGTCCCATCGAAGAAACCGTCTCATTTATTTGTATTTCCAGGTCTAGAAAGAGCTTAGCAGGCGGGCAAGGAGTCTCCTGCAGAACACCTGACTTATTGACAAGAGGAAATAAACATCTTCCTGCCCTCTCTCTTCTTCCACACCATCAAACTTTCGGAAGCAGGAGGTGAAACTATGCACCATAGGTTGCCACCTCTATTACAAAAAAATGGTTCAAATGGCTCTGAGCACTATGGGACTTAACTTCTGAGGTTATCAGTCCCCTAGAACTTAGAACTACTTAAACCTTACTAAACTAAGGACAACACACACATCCATGCCCGAGGCAGGATTCGAACCTGCGACCGTAGCGCTATGAGAACAAAAAATGGCTCTGAGCACTATGGGACCTAACAGCTGAGGTCATCAGTCCCCTAGAACTTAGAACTACTTAAACCTAACTAACCTAAGGACAGCACACACATCCATGCCCGATGCAGGATTCGAACCTGCGACTGCAGCGGTCGCTGTGAGAACAACTGACACCAACAGTACTTGGCTGATTGGCTAACTTCAACGCTAATTAACTCGGGAACGCCGCAACGTAAAAAATTTTTGTCCTACGAACTATTTCTCAACACAATCTACCCTGCAAGACCCTTACAAGTTTTTCAGACTGTTTCCGACCACGCTGTATAGACCACGTGGTAAATGTACAGAGATAGTGCCATTACGAGTGGTGAAACTGTTCCTAACTTTATTTCACCCATACTTGACAGAGACTCAGAAGCTGACACTGTTTATATGTCATCAGAGATGACTTGTTTTCAAGAAATTCGCCCTCAGTGTAGTTTTAAGTATGACCGCTAAACTATATACCAGTTTCCGTGACCTTTTACACTATTCTTCATGATCATCTCCTTCACATATGACGAAGAATTTTACTGGTGAGTCCGTAGCTGATAAACTATTTGTTTTGAAAATGCGCTTTATTTTTATTTACTTATCTTTCGCTTTTTACGATTAGTTTTGAGGTCGCAGCTCCAGTCTCAGGCAAAAATTCCTGACCTCAGCCAAGCCGTCAGGCTAAAATCTATCATCGGCACTGGTTACACAAAAATCTGGTATTAAAGAAAGCAATTTGAGGAAACGTCAATTTTTTCTTTTTATGAAAATCTTAAGCGCTTATTAACGTTTTGGGATGCGGATATGACACAGAACTATATTTCAAAACATTAGGATGGCTACTTATAGAGACAAAAGAGCGGACACTCTGAAGTGCGGGAAACCACTTGGTGAATAAAGTGGCGCCCTCTGGCGCTCGGTGATCAGTCTGTTTATCACGTGCAGGCTGCTGGGCTCGGGTTTGCACTGCGACATTGTTCTGAAACGGCGCTTTAGCCGGGGACAATGGCAGCGTCTGGAAGATACAGCTCTCTCCGATATTTCCATTCTCTTTATCCGCGGCGGCGCACTCGATAGCTGGAGTGGCGGTGGGACGTGTGCGAACAATTGATAGTGCAGCAAGTAGCCCGCTGGCGAGATTCGCTTACGGCGGACCACGTGCAGAGGCTGCGCGGACAATGGGCGCCGCCATTGTCGCCGTGGAGACGAGTGCCCTACACGGCACTCCTTTGTTTTAGGGAAATCTGATAGCGGCCGCCCGTGATGGCGCCCTCATGCCGAGGAATCGAACCGCGCCAAGATGCAGGTCCGCCGGGCGCCCCGTCATTTGATCGCGGCCAGATGGTAATCTGCCGGGTCCCGGTATCGTCCTGAGACAGAAAAAAAAAAAAAAAAAACACAAGCGCCTCCACTTTGTTTATAATTCAGCCAGAGTGGCGGAACAGACAGCGGAATGTGTGAACAGCGCTACAGCAATGCTGTTTTGAGGACGCATCGAGGAAAACAACGTAGGTACATAGAAAGCATAGACAACACTAACGCACTTAGCTCAACTCCTTAAGCGAACCAGTAAGTGAAAGTCCGTCGAAATAATTTTTTTTATTATGTTCCAGTCCTTCTTGAACAATAATATGTGTGGTGAAACTTTCTGGCAGATTAAAACTGTGTGCCGGACCGAGACTCGAACTCGGGACCCGAGTTCGAGTCTCGGTCTGACACACAGTTTTAATCTGCCAGAGCCGGCCGTGGTGGCCGAGCGGTTCTAGGCGCTAAAGTCTGGAACCGCGCGACCGCTGCGGTCACAGGTTCGAACCCTGCCTCGGGCATGGATGTGTGTGATGTCCTTAGGTTAGTTAGGTGTAAGTAGTTCTAAGTTCTGGGGGACTGATGACCTCAGATGTTAAGTCCCATAGCGCTCAGAGCCATTTGAACCATTTAATCTGCCAGAAAGTTTCATATCAGCGCACACTCCGCTGCAGAGTGAAAATCTCATTCTGGAAACATTCCCCAGGCTGTGGCTAAGCCATGTCTCCGCAGTATCCTTTCCTTCAGGAGTGCCAGTTCTGCAAGGTACGCAGGAGAGCTTCTGTAAAGTTTGGAAGGTAGGAGACGAGGTACTGGCAGAAGTAAAGTTGTGAGGACGCGGCGTGAGTCGTACTTAAGTAGCTCAGTTGGTAGAGCACTTCCCGCGAAAGGCAAAGGTCCCGAGTTCGAGTCTCGGTCCGGCACACAGTTTTAATCTGCCAGAAAGTTTCATATCAGCGCACACTCCGCTGGAGGGTGAAAATCTCATTCTGGAAATATGTGTGGTTTTTGTATGTTTGCTGCATATTCATAGGAAAGATCGTTTTGCAAACAACGACACGTCCCCTTCTGTCTGTTGTCAATTCTGCTGTGTTTATTCCGGCTGTAGGAGAGATTCTTTAACTTTATTTATTCTTTGCCCACTGATTTTCAGTTTGGTCCTCTTGGTACTGAGCGAGTGTAGGTAACAGTCGAACTTCAGTTCAGTGCTCTGTTTTCGTTTTTGTAGTAATGTGAAGGAATTGCTACATTTCAGGGAGGACTCTTATTGTGATTATAGTTCTATTTTGTCTGTATAGGCCGTCAATACGGGCAGAGTAATGCGGAAAAATACTGACGATTTAGAAGAAATGAGAAAAGCTGTGTGGGCCACCTTCTTTCACAGGATTCCTACAAATGGTTCAAATGGCACTGAGCACTATGCGACTTAACTTCTGAGGTCATTAGTCGCCTAGAACTTAGAACTAATTAAACCTAACTAACCTAAGGACATCACACACATCCATGCCCGAGGCAGGATTCGAACCTGCGACCGTAGCGGTGGCGCTGTTCCAGACTGTAGCGCCTAGAACCGCACGGCCACTCCGGCCGGCCAGGATTGCTACAGATGAGGACCTCTGCTATTCTGTCAAAAGGTCCCCGAATGAAGGTCCAAATTATCAGAGAGCTGGCGTAACTGTTGCCAACGGCCTTGCCGCAGCGGTAACACCCGTTACTGTCATATCATTGTGGTTAAGCGCTGTCGGGCTTGGCTAACACTTGGATGGATGACCGTCCGGAGTCTGCCGAGCGCTGTTGGCAAGCGGGGTGCACTCAGCCTTGTGGGCCAGTTGAGGAGCCACTGACTGAGAAGTTGCGGCTCCGGTCACGAAAACGGTTAACAGCCGGGAGAGGGGTGTGCTGACCACATGTCCCCCCGTGTCTGCATCCAGAGACGCTTATCGGTTGAGAATGAAACGGCGATCGGTCGGTACCGTTGGGCCTTCCGAGGCCTGACCGGACGGAGGAGAGCGTAACAGTTAATGAATACATACGTAATCATTCCCAAGAAATATGAATAGCGGATGTTATAAAACTTATCTGTAGACACTTAGCGAAAAGCTGCTTGCTAAACGCGTTCCTGAGAGATCTCAAAATCCTAACAAAAAATGGTTCAAATGGCTCTGAGCACTATGGGACTTAACATCTGTGGTCATCAGTCCTCTAGAACTTAGAACTACTTAAACCTAACTAACCTAAGGACATCACACACATCCATGCCCGAGGCAGGATTCGAACCTGCGACCGTAACAGTCGCGCGGTTCCGGACTGAGCGCTCCTAACAAAAATTTCAATAACTGTGTGTGAGAATGCTTGCTTAAAAGAGTATTTGTGGACCTCAGATGCCTAAAACGTGGTGTCACGGATGCAGTGTTGTGTTTGAGGCGCCTTGCTCTTCGTTATCACGTTTCTGGAACACTTTTGGGAAAGCTTCAGCGCCAAAAGTAACAAACGTCATACCAATGTACTTATCTTTTCAAATGGTGTCAAAATATATCATTCCATTAAATAAAAGGAAGCTTCAGTAAAAAATGTTCAAATGTGTGTGAAATCCCTAAGCGTACACACTACTTAACCTAAATTATCCTAAGGACAAACACACCCACCCAAGCCCGAGGGAGGACTCGAACCTCCGCCGGGAGCAGCCGCACGGGCCCTGACTGCAGTGCCTTAGACCGTTCGGCTAATCCCGCGCGGCGAAGCTTTAGTATCTCAGCTGTTACAAGAGAGTATTTGGCATGCAATGCAACATTGATTGTCGGCACACACACACACACACACACACACACACACACACACACACACACACACAGGGAATACACGACGAATGTGGTGCAACGTATGGTCATATACATTACTGCAGTCCTACATTCCTGGCGTCTGATTTAGTGGGCAGTGTCACAGAAGTACGATACAAGATTATAAACGTCTCGAACACAAGCCGTTTGTGCCGAGTTGCCGCATGTAAATATGGAGAGGCAGGTGTTATTATTTGCGTCTGCGTCAGCTAATGAAATGGAAAGTAACGTCTAACACGAAATTTAAGATCTCGAGCTTTGCCTCTCAAGCGGTAAGTGGGGCCGTTATTCAATTTAAAGGCGGCGGCATTCGGTTAATAGCTTGCGCGCGTAATACGACGGAATGCGCTCGAGGACGGCGTTTTTCATTCCCAGTCCGGCGGCGAGACACACTGGCAACTGTCCGGGGCTGATGAATAACGCGCAGCGGTCGCTGCCGCAGCACTTCCAATCTGCGAAGCGCGACGCCAGCCGAGTTCGCAAATGGAGACGAGCCAGTCAGTCGTCCTTGTACAAACAGAGTGCAGTATTGAGCGACCGCGAAAATGCCGCCTGCCTAAATAAGAAACAGTATTTGCTGGACCAAGAGCGCGCGAGCATTGCGAATGCCTGGCCAGCAAAGAGAGAGAGAGAAAGATAATGAGGAAGGGAGAGAGAGAGAGTGAAATGGAGGGTTACTGTTCACACAGCTAACAGCATCGGGCAGAAGTTCTCGTGGCCATTTCGTGTTAATTACACACTCCATTCGAGCCCAACAAACGCTGGAAACAGATATAAAAAAGGAAAGGGAGAAGGGTTGCGGAAAAAAAAGTCGGCCCCATTCGTGCGGTAAGCCAACTTTTGCGCGCGGGAAGCTACGGCGGCAAACGTGCAAAGTTTTGAGCGGCGTGTGTCGAGACGACTGTTTGCCGGCAATTAAAGTGGCCGCGATGAATAAAACAGGCGTAATCTGGCCCACGGGGCCCTGCCTGCTGCGTAGCATACCCGAGGTTGCCTCCGAAAACCGACGCAATACGACTGCTGTCTGGTTCGGAGTACAGATACCTTCACTGAGCGACATACGCAAACTACAGACGAAAAGAAATAAAATACATTAAAACTTTCGACAGGGACGCCATTGATTAGCACACAGAATGAGGTATTACAAAACTTGAGCTACTTATAAATTCTTTTAGATTTTTACTATGTATATTCACATGTAAGCACAATACTGCTGGGCAAAATACAACTAACCTGGAAAATACTTCATGTACTTTAAGATAGGCAACACAGCTTACGTCATCCGTATCCGCAGCAGATGATGTGACTTAGACTGGCTATCTTAAGGTACATGAAATATTTTCCACGCTAGTTTTGTAGTATTTTGCCCACCCTGTGTAAGTATCAGCAATGACTCACACGTTACTCATCTAATACTTTGTTTTATTATACCCTTCATTCTCTACCCTGAAAGACAGAGTGGATTGCTCGAAATCCAGTCCATTGTAGGCCCAAGGTCCTTTGGGCCAAATCTAGGTTAACAGAGAGGATCCTAATCGGTGATATTTGTCAGCGTGTTTTACTTCTATTCAGCGACTTACGACTACAATGACACAGTAATGTCGTTGCATCTACAAATTCAATACGAAATATTGTCAGTGGTTGGTGTCCTATGGCCTTTATTTTTGCTAGTTCTATTTATACTAATGATCCAGTTGACGTGCAATAAATATCGAATTTGGTTGTGGTGTCACCGCCAGACACCACACTTGCTAGGTGGTAGCCTTTAAATCGGCCGCGGTCCGTTAGTATACGTCGGACCCGCGTGTCGCCACTGTCAGTGATTGCAGGCCGAGCGCCGCCACACGGCAGGTCTAGAGAGACTTCCTAGCACTCGCCCCAGTTGTACAGCCGACTTTGCTAGCGATGGTTCACTGACAAATTGCGCTCTCATTTGCCGAGACGATAGTTAGCATAGCCTTCAGCTACGTCATTTGCTACGACCTAGCAAGGCGCCATTATCATTTGCTATTTATCTTGTGATGCATGCACCGTCAAACCGATGTTCACCAATTATGGATTAAAGTTAAGTATTCCAACAGCTACGTACTTTATTTGCTAGACTCAAATCCTTTAACTGTTCCAGACCTCACGCCTGCCTGCGTGAGCTTAAACGCGTGCCTTTCGGCTACCCGTCACTGTGGATTGGCTGTCTTGCCAGTCCACAACATTGGTAGCATCAACAGCTATCTTCATAACAACTAACGGTGTACGACATCTACTGCGGTTGGAGACGGGTGACGAACTGTGTCGCCCTTTAACGAGCATCGTAAGCGAATTCTTCATTCGAAACACTCACAGTGGACGGGCAGACAGTTATTGGTAAACAAATGAATAACAAAAAAGTTCAATACGCTAATCGCAATGCTCACGTACTAGTCTCTTAGCAACAAATTTAATGGAAGCGCCATGGTTTCGTTCCATGGCGGGTCCGCAAAATTCTTGAGCTTTAGGGTGCGAAAACAGCTGAGATCGTAAGCACCCAGGAATCTGCATAAATGACGCAGAAACAGCAATGTTAATATCGGAAACGAGGCACTACCTCAGAACACAATAAATCAACACATCCAAGTGCATGGAATAAAAAGTACTAACCGTAGACTCCACGCCCCACTCTTTGTGACTAAGTTGCCTCGTTAAAATGTTTGTCTCGTGATTGATATGAATAACTTCTTATTTTCCTAAATACTAAACGACCATTCTCTTTTTTTAACATTCAAATGACAGGTTTAACAAGCAGATTATACCATGCCGTGAAGGTACTAGAAAAAAACGTGTTACGTGTGACACTAGAGAAGGGCAAAAATATTTAGCATCATCTCCACTTCCAAGTGTGTATGAAAGCGATGGCAGACTTCAGCTACAAATTTAATATCTTACCTGTCTGTTTTTACAAGAACTTCCATTGCAAAAAGAAACTTTTTAGCTTTTATAACACATTGCTTGGCTTTCCAATAACTATGCAATGAGTTTGAAATTTACATAGTTCTATTTCGAAAGCTGTACAGCGGCTTCAGTGTATCGCTGCACACAGAAATTAAGAGTACTAATTGTACAGCAAACTGTTTATTGAAATCAGACGCCTCAGTTGCCAGTTATGCTGCAAATTTATTCAGGCAACCGACGTCGGCTGTTATGGCGCATCCGTCTGTGTGTTAAATGTTTGACATGTATAGGTCTCTCATATTACAAAATATTCAACGGTCACACGTTGTCCGATCTTACATAATATAACGGACGACTGGAGCGTTTGGTTTAAATAAAAATTACTGTGTCTGTGAAATATGCCGGGTGCCACTGTGGTTCGCAGTCTGTTATAAAGTGTAACAGAGTGGGTCAGTCATTTAGAAAGCCGGGGGAAGGTGGACCATGGACGACGATAAAGCCCTGAAGTGTTCATACAAGTGTTCAGGTTGAGGAAAGCTTAAAGTTCAAATGGCTCTGAGCACTATGGGACTCAACTGCTGAGGTCATTAGTCCCCTAGAACTTAGAACTAGTTAAACCTAACTAACCTAAGGACATCACAAACATCCATGCCCGAGGCAGGATTCGAACCTGCGACCGTAGCGGTCTTACGGTTCCAGACTGCAGCGCCTTTAACCGCACGGCCACTTCGGCCGGCGCTTAAAGTTACAGTCAACAATTGAGGAGGAGCTCTAGCACATTGAGGGGTGACAGTTCAACCACTCTCTCATGAGCTGCATACAAAATATTTGCCACTTTTGTATAAAATCTCCTGATTCTCTTGCGTGGACAAAATAAGTCTGCTCTGGAAAAATATTTCATCCGCCCTAAGACAGTCAGCCCAACTTAAATCTTCTGCGCCTCAGGCGGGTGATGTAACGTGGGTTGTCTATCTTAACGTGCATGAAATATTTGTCAGTGCCAGTTATATTTTGATTATTCAGTATATGTTGTATAGCTATATATTATTTATTTAGCAAAGGTGTATGCGTTGTTGATGATTGTTGTTATTGTGGTCTTCACTCCTGAGACTGGTTTGATGCAGCTCTCCATGCTACTCTATCCTGTGCAAGCTTCTTCATCTCCCAGTACTTACTGCAGTCTACATCCTTCTGAATCTGCTTAATGTATTCATCTCTTGGTCTCCCTCTACAATTTTTACCCTCCACGCTCCCCTCCAGTACTAAATTGGTGATCCCTTGATGCCTCAGAACATGTCCTACCAACCGATCCCTTCTTCTAGTCAAGTTGTGCCACAAACTCCTCCCCAATTATATTTAATACCCCCTCATTAGTTATGTGATCTATCCATCTAATCTTCAGCATTCTTCTGTAGCACCACATTTCGAAAGCTTCTATTCTCTTCTTGTCTAAACTGTTTATCGTCCATGTTTTACTTCCACACATGGCTACACTCCATACAAATACTTTCAGAAATGACTTCCTGACACTTAAATCTATACTCGCTGTTAACAAATTTCTCTTCTTCAGAAACGCTTTCCTTGCCTTTGCCAGTCTTCATGATAGCACGACACATTGTCACGCAGTCGAAACTAAATCAAAGCATAACATCAGCGCAAAATTACTTCTTCTGCTTTGTACCGAAGGATTTATCAAATTTCGAAAGAGATAAGTGGGTTCTCTTCAGCGAGTATTTCCAACACAGGTCGCTACTAAGGCGTTATTCGTTGTGGTGAGTTGTTCACTCGCGGCTGTGTGAGGAGGTGCGTGTATCCACCGGCTGGTTTGCCCTCTCCGACCGAACTTCGCCCAACTCTCGCGTGTTAGCTGCCTCCAAAATTCATCCGCACAGGAATAGGACCCCGGAACAGTGATTCCGACAGCAAAACAAGGCGAACTTGGCGTTTTCCTCGTTCTCATTAAGAAACCCATGTGTCTCCCGGGAGGGTGGCGCGTCTGTGTGGGCAACGTTAGCAGGGGGTGGGGGGGATCGCAGGATTGTCTTAGACTTCACCATTAATTAGCAGCAATATGGTCGGTAATTTAACGCAGGGGCGTTTCGCGGGCATAAAACCGTGGAAGAAGCATTGTGTATCTTGCGGCGGTGTTGCGGAATGGCGGTGTAAGGCGGCCGAAATTATGAGAATAGCACCTGATGCCCTGCCAGAGTCGGGGAGGAATTTATTGCGAGCCTCTTGCCGGCGTATTCCTCTTTAATTGGTCGCGTGCTCGCCCTTATAGAGCCGTCCGGACTCTCGGCTGCTGCAGACGAATTCCTTAGAGGGGGCAATTTTTATTCTCGAATACTTCTGTTAAGCCGTAGGTAATTACTAAAGGAAAAGAATTAAGCCATAAGCCGACGGAATTAATGCATATAAAACAAATCTCAAGTTAGAGAAGGCGTGTCTTCCCTCAGCACAATGCTCGCTTCTCTCGCTCCCTTTTTTTTTCTTTTCTTTTGCTTCCTTTTTTTCTCCTCCGCAATAAAATTCATGTAAAGTGGGGCCATTATTTAAATGTTATACAAGCAATGGTTGCGTTTTATAGTGGGGAGTCTGAGAGTGAGACGGAAGAAACGAGCGATATTAAGCACACAGGGAAATGCTACCTGTCCGCAGTAGGCCTGGAATATTGCAGTCGTCCTTTACTTTTTCATTTTTTCGAACGAGGCTGTTGCGGCGCAGATAAGAGCGAGGAGGAATTAAGGGAAACGACTCGGATGGCCTCAATGCAAATTAATTAAAAGCCGGAACACAGATGTTTCCGAGATACTGTATTAATAGGCAGCCGGAGTCGGTGCAACGTCTGCGCGTGATCGCCCGAGAAGCAGGAAGCCGCCTTACGGGCTGCGCTCTGATCGCCCTGCGAGAGAGCAGTGTCATAATATTAGCATAACCAGTAAAGCGGAGATTGTTTCTGCCGCCAGGAGCTGGCAGCAGAAGGTCGTTGTACAAACGGGAACGCGTATAAACACGAGAACGGGATCGGCCGCAACAGCGAGAAATAAGGCCGGCGCGAAGAAGTCTGAAGGTAGCGGGCGCCTTTGCAAAGAATAATGGCAGGATGGTGGAGCAGGGAGATGTATTCGAAATGTATCGGACTGGGAGTCGATGGCGGATGTCGTTCAGACGTCGGCGTTGCTAACGCGATGAAATTGTAGGGAGGAGGTAGGTAGCTCACACATTAACGATTCGACATTGTCTGATTTAGGGAAATCACGGGAGGACTAAGGAAAGATTTCCGGAAGGAAACTTCCTGGCAGATTAAAACTGTGTGCCGGACCGAGACTCGAACTCGGGACCTCTGCCTTTCGCGGGCAAACGTCCCGAGTTCGATTCTCGGTCCGGCGCACAGTTTTAATCTGCCAGGAAGTTTCATATCAGCGCACATTCCGCTGCAGAGTGAAAATCTCATTTCCGGAATGGTTTAGACCTTAGTTACTCAGTAATGCAAGTCTATTGTTACTAGCCATTGCAGAGTCTCGTTAGTAAATTTTTTTCCGTAGGAAAAAAAAGGATTTTATTATATTTTTGTTACTATCCGCAGCCCAGTTAGTTATTTATCCTGATTTCGCAGCTCATAAGACGCGGGAAATTTTTTCTTGGGCGTTTTTTTCACTTGAGCGTTCACAAAATGATTTAAAACTGATGCGGACGGTCGTACAAATTTCTGTTCGGACTATTCGATTAAGCTCGGGTTGATTAGAACTACCACATTCTACTACACTCTTCTAGGAGTGGTAGGAGTATCTCCGAACACACACACAAAAGAACGCAAAATAATGATAAAAATACTTGGTCCAAACCTGACAGAAGACGGAATCAGAATACACTCTAGGAATAACCGCAAACAAGATTTCAAACCTAGCATCAGATGCCAGAAAAGGTAGGTTGAAGTTCTACGGGCATATTATCAGGATACTGCCAACAAGACTCATCCACAGATTTCAGACAAGTCAACAATAATATGGACCTCACAAGTCAAACTTGATCTAAAAAAACCATAAATCGATCCAGTAGAAGCCGAAGACAGAAACACATACAGGCACACGATACACAAGTGGAATGTTAGGTCACAGAATGAAGTCACAAAAAATCCGGGGACAAAGTGGGCTGAAGACAGAAACGGACCCCAAATAAGAGTCGTGGAAGATGAGAAAGGATGCTCAAATGAGGCAAAACGCTTTGCTTGATCCGAGAGGGTGTCCCTTCCAAGAGACGCCAGGCGCACTTTCTCTGGTGTTTCCGAAGATATTTGCAGTTTCGTTTTTCCATTGTGTAACTGAAGCTATCCAAAACAATAATGAGTAGCACGTCCTCTTACATTGATGCATGCCTCTATTTGTCGTGGCATACTATCCACAAGTTCATCAAGGCACTGTTTGTCCATATTGTCCCACTCTTCAACGGAGATTCGGCGTAGATCACTGAGAGTGGTTGATAGGACACGTCGCCCATAAACAGCTCTTTTCAATCTATCCCAGGCATGTTCGATAGGGTTCATGTCTGGAGAACATGCTGGCCTCTCTAGTCGAGCGATGTCGTTATGCTGAAGGAAGTCATCACAAGATGTGCACAATGGCGGCGCGAACTGTCTTCCATGAAGACGAATGCTTCACCAATATGCTGCCGATGTGGTTGCACTATCGGTCGGAGGATGGCATTCACGTATCGTACAGCCGTTACGGCGCCTTCCATGACCACCAGCGGTTTACGTCGGCCCCATATAATGCCATCCTAAAACAGCAGGGAATCTCCACCTCGATGCACTCGCTGGACGGTGTGTCTTAAGACGTTCAGCCTGACCGTGTTGCCTCCAAACACGTCTCCGACGATTGTCTGGTTGAAGGCATATGCGACACTCACCGGTGAAGAGAACTTGATGCCAATCCTGAGCGGTCCATTCGCCATGTAGTTTGGCCCATCTGTACCGCGCTGTATAGTGTCGTGGTTGCAAAGATGAACCCCGCCATGGGCGTCGGTAGTGAAGTTATGCATCATGCAGCCTATTTCACATAATTTAAGTCGTAACACGACGTCCTGTGACTGCACGAAAAGCATTATTCAACATGGTGGCGTTGCTGTCAAAGTTCCTCCAAACCATAATCCATAGGTAACGGTCATCCACTGCAGTAGTAGCCCTTAGGCGGCCTGACCGAGGCATGTCATCGACAGTTCCTGTCTGTCTGTATCTCCTCCATGTCCGAACAACATCGCTTTGGTTCACTCCGAGACGCCTGGACACTTCGCTTGTTGAGAGCCCTCCCTGGCGCAAAGTAACAATGCGGACGTGATCGAACCGCAATACTGACGGACTAGGCATGGTTGAACTACAGACAACACGAGTCGTGTAACTCCTTCCTGGTGGAATGACTGGAACTGATCGGCTGTCGGACCCCCTTCGTCTAATAGGCGCTGCTCATGCATTGTTGTTTACATCTTTGGGCTGGTTTAGTGACATCTCTAAACAGTCGAAGGGACTGTCTCTGTGATACATTATCCACAGTCAACGTCTATCTTGAGGAGTTCTGGGAATCGGGGTGATGCAAAACTTTTTTTTTAGTATATAATTAGTCTGTGTGTTACAGTCTCCGTCCGTTCTATGATCATTTCTCAATAGTATTTCATCTGTAACATCGGATTTCCAGTGTTGGCCTTGATTTTGTCTTCCATTAAATAACGCACTTTTTATCAGTGTGGATTATTGTTTAATCATAAGATCAATTTGTAGCACATTTTGTGCGGATACCACTTGGAATACTACTTTGATCCCTACATCAAGTTGTAATCTACTCATGGACTCTCCTGCTTGGTTACCACTCAGAATCAAAAAATATAAGGGGTGTTGCGTCAAGAACCGGAACGGTAGTTCAGATGGGCAAGAATGGGTGAAGACATCTTTTATGGACACGTTCAAAAGTATATCGCGTTGTTTGTGCAAAGTGACTTCGTGAAACTCAGAGATGCTTAAATATGTATGGCCTGACGGAATTTTGAACATTTTACTCACGAGAGGAGAAGTAGAATAACGAAGGCGGAAAGAGCAGAACTGAGTGGGTCAAACTGAACGAATGCAGTGTGTGTGTGTGTGTGTGTGTGTGTGTGTGTGTGTGTGGGTGGGTGGGTGTGTGTGTGAGTGTGTGTGTGTGTGTGTGTGTGTGTGAGAGAGAGAGAGAGAGAGAGAGAGAGAGAGAGAGAGAGAGAGAGAGAGAGAATGCATTCGTACTGATAGAAGAAAGAGTGTGTTCTGTCCAAAATGATTGAGTTTACCTTTTGACAAAGCGTCTTAGAAACGTGTAGCATACCAAATTCTCCTCCCCTAGCGACGCCAGTCCCGCGTTATTCTGTATGAATAGGATACTCTAAGAAAAATTCCCTCACTGCGTTTCATTGTTTCGTCTGCTGTTAGTTTCCCTGCTATTGTGGGGACAGCAAAATAAAGAAAAAAGACGAACCGCTAAAAGTTTTGTTCTTGAATACACCGAATTTATGAGAGGCTTTCGCACCATTAGGAATGTTATAATTATACCGCGTAGCAACAGGCTATAAATAAATAACTTTAAAAGGGTAGGGACAGGGCGGCGGCGCGAGGCACGGGCTAAGAAACAGGAAGCTGGGAACCGTGCAAAGAAGAAATCAGAAATTTCATTAACGTCACCTTAAGGCAAATTTATATGTCGCAATTTCCTGCGTGAGCAGCGCTCCCGGCATATCGGGAGCACGCAACGCAGACCGCGGAATTATTTAAAGGGCTTTAATTACGGCCGCAGCGAGCTGCGGGGGAACCCGCGGATGATCTAAGGGCACGGAACAATGCGTCGTCTTCCCAACTTGTACAGCGGCAGCCAACAGGCCAAGGCGTGTAGAGAACCGTCTCTTTCCATCCACGTATTGCGTCTGGCGGTTTGCGCGCGACACGGTGGGTACTGTCTTCCTTTACAGGCTTTTTCGGTTCTGAAGGATCGTAATTCAAGTGCTCAGATGCCCATCCCGATTTAGAGTTGCCATGCAGTGTCCAGCCAGTGAGCAAGACCGGGGGAAAGGTTGCAAAACTTCTGTGATCAAGTAGATATGGAAACTGCTCCGACCCATATGACGAATTCACAGAGAGGAGATGAGGAACATTGCACCTATGCAGATTTCGCTTCCTTGTAGTTGCCCTAAATCGCTAAAGGCAAATGCCGTGATGGTTCCTATATAAAGGTCACGATAGATCCTCTCCTAAGTAGGACGTTAGACTATATTTAAGAGTAGATATTGGGCCTACGGTTAGAGGTAGCAACTGTTTTAACTGATTTCTTTCGTGAGTCATAGACGAGATTTAATATAGACGATTACCAGTTTCGGCCCATATCCTGTTAGGGTTACCCTGACCCCCCATTCCTCAGTATTTTAATCTTGAGACAGCTATACGTGGCGACGTAACTGATTTGTTCCTACACTGTAATAAAGCGCAGAAGTTCCGAAGATGGGCCGTAACGCCTAAAAACGGTAACCGCCTATACTAAATCGCAACTGTGATTGAAAGAAGTAGTCGCTTGGACCCTATACTCTTTCCACACGAATGCACCATCAGCATACTGAGGGGTACGACATTAACGACTTCGATGTTGAACTATAACGTTCCTTATTCCTCTTCCTTCGTGAGAAAAGGAAAGAAATTAGTCCGTCGACAACGTTGTCGCTGGAGACGGAAAAAATTACAAGCTGGTACAATCAGTTACATGATGTTCATGAACAAAGAACCTCTGCACAAGACGATAATTAGTTTTAGAAAAAAAAATTCTTCATTACTGTGGAAATTGCTATAGTCAATGAACTTCAAAACAGAATAATAACGATTTCAAAATACCGAGATGTGTCAGTTCTACTATCGACCACCATCATTTACCTGTAGAGCTCTGCGTTTGTGTGCAGTCGATAATTGAAGATTAGCGAATCTGTTGAGTCTAGAACAACAAATCGCTGGAGGAACAATACCGTCGAACGGTCCTGAACAAGTGGGTTTGTAAGAATCGTAAACGGTGTGTTATTACTAACAAAAAGCTAAATATTCACTTGAAACAATATGTGTTAACATTCGCAGTACTTACAGACTCATAGTCCCCCAAACAGAAATTGCTGTGCAATCGTACATTCTTTGGGTATTCGTCAAATGTGGAGTTTCAATGAAATGATTAAAGCACAATGGAATGGAACATCTCCTGGCAAAGATCGGATAATGTGGTCACTGCTGGTTTTGATATTTGTGTTACACCTGATCATCTTGTGCTGCACAGCTCATTCATGTTAATATCAATAATAACCATCACAGCTGTATTACGATGCATTCATTATGTGACGTAATAAATATACCTTAACACAGTTGTGGTTGTTGTTATTAATATTAATTTTGATACTGATTACTGCGGTGCGGATACAATGGAAGTGGTGCAGCGTTTTCACGCTTTGGTCTTGGCAAGGGCGCATACTCGTGCTATACCATTCAACTGTATTTTGATGCGTTGAAACCCCACATTTGCACTTGGATGACTAATAAGGGAAGAATACGCGACAACGTAGCAACTTATATGTTGGGAAATATGACTCTGTAAGTATAGCGGGTGTTAACATGCTATGTTTCGAGCAAATTTTCGGCTCGTTACCTTATCTATGAGTATTGTGAATTTGTCGTTCGTAGCTGTCTGTTACACAGCATTATTTCTATAGTGACTTGTGCATCTGCACATCCAGTAATCTTCCAATAGCGAATATATATATAAAAATACAAAGTTTACAGCCGGCCGGTGTGGCCGAGCGGTTCTAGGCGCTTCAGTCTGGAACCGCGCGACGGCTACGGTCGCAGGTTCGAATCCTGCCTCGGGCATGGATGTGTGTGATGTCCCATCTCGTGGTCGTGCGGTAGCGTTCTCGCTTCCCACGCCCGGGTCCCCGGGTTCGATTCCCGGCGGGGTCAGGGATTTTCTCTGCCTCGTGATGGCTGGGTGTTGTGTGCTGTCCTTAGGTTAGTTAGGTTTAAGTAGTTCTAAGTTCTAGGCGACTGATGACCATAGATGTTAAGTCCCATAGTGCTCAGAGCCATTTGAACCATTTTTTTATGTCCTTAGGTGAGTTAGGTTCAAGTAGTTCTGACTTGTAGGGGACTGATAACCTCAGATGTTAAGTCCCATGGTCCTCAGAGCCATTTGAACCATTTTTTTTACAAAGTTTACAGGTAAATAATGTTCAGGTATCTCAGAAGCAAAAAATCGACAACCACCTGCATTCAACAGGTGAGAAAAGATTTGAAAAGGAGTAACGTAAGGAGACAATTAGAAGAAATATTGCAAAGAGACATTTTAGAGCAAAACTTTCAAAAGTGGAGTGATTCCTAAGCGGGAGGAGAAAGATAACCGGTATCAAGTGGCCTGAAGACAGGAAAAAGAAACGTGATGAGGCAGTGAAGAAGTTCTGGAGAAAAAGGAAAGAATAGTAGAGGCTTCAGAATTGAAATTTGGACGTGGTCCCTAAGTCTTCACCCAAGAAACAGTGCTTGATGGGCGATAGAAAAGACACATATCCGTATTTTAAAATCATTTATTCGGACGTAGCCCTTCGAGCGGTGGTACTTACCCTTCTAGAGAGAAAAGTACTGGCTGCGATAGGCGTTTGTCTAACGTTCTCGGCGGAAATAAGCGTAGCACAGTGTGATAACTGTCATTTTTAGAAAAATATTTTTGTTGTTCGTGACGGTGTGAACTGTTGTCACTTGGTACAATGGCAGTGGTGGAACGTTTCACTTTTGCCGCCCCAAGGACGTAGGGGAGAGAAGAGGCAACAGAAGAAGCCAAATCCTCGATCTTCCTCTAATTCGATACAATTACGTCAATTTCAGTTAAGATCTGAGGGAAGCCGTGCGTCCTCGAGGAAGCTGGGGTGCAACAGAAGATGTTCCTTTACCGCACGTTCCGGCTATTCTGCACACTGTGCCTTGTAGGGGAGGGTTCCGTTCAGTGGGCGTTATTCCGATACCTGTCGGCGGTGCCGGTGTAAACAGTTGTAAGCGGCCGCGCAGCGTGTGAAACGTGGACGGCTTTTGTCGCGCGCGCCGTCGCGCCCCTGTCACAATGACACCGCGGCACGTCGCGCCCTTTGTAGCACGGCCAGGCCGGCGGCTCTGCAGCAGATAAAGATCCCTCCCGGCTCTGCTCCGGCTGTTGCCGCCCCCGCAATCGCAGCCCCGTAGCATTCCGCGGAGGATCGCAGGCGGCCCGTCGGCGTTCTTTTGACGGCTGCGGCTGGATGGCTGTCCTCCGTCCCGTTTCCAGAAACAGCGCTCGTTTACGACGCCTGGTGCCGCTGTATCACCGCTCTGCCCCGGGCATTCTTCAGGGAATCGACTGCAGGCTGCACTGATACGCACCGAAAGGAAACGGCTGGAGAGGATATTGTGGCGTAGTGTCGCCCCGTATCTTCGAGGGTGGCACCAAATAGTAGTGGGTAGAAATGAGAAGTTCGAGGAATTGAGAACTCTGCCTCGAGAACAAACACACACGAGAAAGCTACAGCGTGACAGCACTCATCTTGAGCTCTTTGCAGGTGCCCAACCTCAGTTATATCGTAGCGCATTTACAATGGCACCTTGAGAAAACTACTCAATAGTGACACTCTGGGAAAATCGAGATTATTCGTAAAAGTGTCATGCTTTTAACCCTAGAACGCTGAAGGAGGGAAAATGTAACATTGCCACTTAACCATCGTAAATTGTACTACACCAAATTTATTCTAAGGAAGTCGTAACTTACAGATTATGCATTAGTTAATTATAATTATCAAATCTCCCGTGGTACGTTACATTCCAAATTACGAACAAAATGATCTGCCTTATACCCTACTTCAATCGTAAATTTCACGAGGGTTTAGTAATTTAGGGTTAAATTCACTACCACCTCCTAATTGTCCACTCTCTATAGAAGGGTAAGATCTCCCCTGTGGTGACACGGTTAAATATTTAGGCTTTAAATTTGATTATAAACAGTTCTGGAGTTCCCATATAACCGACGCATGTTTTCGATCTTCTGGAAGATGGTGGTGCTGCTGTATTATACGATTGTGACAAAAAAATGGCTCTGAGCACTATGGGACTCAACATCTTAGGTCATAAGTCCCCTAGAACTTAGAACTACTTAAACCTAACTAACCTAAGGACATCACGCGGTTCCGGACTGCAGCGCCAGAAGATTGTGACATCTGGGGCATGGATGTAGAAGCTCACTTATGCAAGATACTCGTACAAGTCCTACAATAATAACAGACGCACACTGATTCGATCGAACACACTTAAACAGCAAAATATAAAATGGTTCAAATGGCTCTGAACACTATGGGACGTATCATCTCAGGTCATCAGTCCCCTAGAACTTAGAACTACTTAAACCTAATTAACCTAAGGACATCACACACATCCATGCCCGAAGCAGGATTCGAACCTGCGACCGTAGCAGTTACGCGGATCCTGACTGAAGCGCCCAGAACCGCTCGGCCGCAGCGGCCGGCAGCAAAATACAACCTTCCATCTCGACCATTATTCAGAAAAGAATAAAATCTTTCTACGATAAATCTTAAAACTCACCATACCACCTCATTTCATCGTTAGGATCCGATAGCTTCAATGTTAACTGCACGATCCTAGGAGCACCATCAGTTTAGAATATTAACATTAAAAAACATACCTAGAACTAAATACAAACTCACAAAAAATACATGTAAATAACCTTTCACTTCTTAGCCTCTTAGACAGAAGGAATTTGGTCAAAGCCCACAGGTTATTCAAAGAACATGGGATTACAAATGCAGCCATGATGCAGTCCGCCGCTTAATTATTACGAATGCAGGTGCTAAGAGCACAGAAAGCTTCAGCTGTTCAGTCGGCTGTGCTCATAATTGGTTCTCTTATATATATTTAGCGTGTCTGCAGCCCTCTCATAGGATTTTGTCATATGCTGAGCCTCTAAAGAGAGAAAAGGGAAAGAAAAACCTTAGCGAGATGGAATTCTGATAAGACACCGAACTCGCATGATGAGGACCTCGGTTCAAATACCCTCACTGCGATTGTCATATAGGCTTCCAGTTGTTTCCCCTAAATCGCTGAAGACAAAAAACCGTGATGGTTCCGCTGAAAAGGGCGTGGCCGATTTTGTTCCCCTTTTTTTCCTTAGTTATCAGTCGTGTGGCTGGTTTGATGAGTCTCGCCACGAATTTCTCTTCTGTGCCAATCTCTTCACCCCAGAGTAGTGCTTGCATCCCACGTCATCAGTTGTATGATGAATGCATTCCCATCTCTGTAATCTCTACAGCTCCGTCTTGTACCATGGAAGTTATTTCCTGATCTCTTAACACATGTTCCATCATCCTGCTACGGTCGCAGGTTCGAATCCTGCCCCGGGCATGGATGTGTGTGATGTCCTTAGGTTAGTTAGGTTTAAGTAGTTCTAAGTTCTAGGGGACTTATGACCTAAGATGTTGAGTCCCATAGTGCTCAGAGCCATTTGAACCATTTTTTTTCCATCATCCTGTCCCTCCTTTTTGCTTTCCAAAAATTCCTTTCCTCGCCGATTCTTCGGAGAACGTCCTTATTTCTTTTCTTATCAGCCCACTTAATTTTCGACATCTATGTCAAACGCTTCAGTTCTCTTCCGTTCCTGAAGTCCATATTTCACCACCATGCAATGCCATGTTTAGAACATACATTCTCAGGAATTTCTTCCTCAAATTAAAGCCGATGATTGACAAGTGTAGACTTCTTTTGGCAAGGAATCCTCTATCCTCTTTGCCTGTGCAAGACTGCGTCTTTGGTGAAAAGAAAATATTTGAATGCAATTAAATGAAACAACAAGTTTTCTGTTACCAGCCACTGTTTATTTATCTCCACACGTGACAATGTTTCTCTTCTGTTACATGATCCTTGCACCGAATAGTTTCCAGACGCCAGATTTGTTTAGGAAATATGACAGTATACATGTCATATGTTACGACAGTGAAAGGAATCTGTGACGACTGGATGTACTCTATTTTAGTTATTTTATTTTGAGCGTTAGATGTAGCTTTAGTCAACCCAAAACCGATGTTCTGAAATAGTGTTTTGTTTCTCCACTAGACTGTGCCATATGCTGCTCCAAAAAAAAAAAAAAAAAAAAAAAAAAAAAAAAAAAAAAAAAAAAAAAAAAAAATAATTTGCAACACAATACACACACGCGTCATGCTAACAAATGTAAATCCACATGATGATGGAGGTTTAAAACGTCGAATCGCGTCGTGGAGATAAATAACCGGTGACTGGTAACAATAAATTTTTTGTTTCATTTGTTGTCAATAACAGTCACGGTAAAACGTAACCTAAAATGTTAGTATTTGTATGTAACTGAAGAAAAGTTACTTACGTTTCTGTACTTCTTTTCGGATAACGTTTTAATTTTTTAATAAACATGAACAATCTATGCTTTTGGATTAATATGTTTTAATTACTACTCAGTCACCCATTCAACTGTAAGAGGGCTATTCGTTAAAAAATGCTCTGGCTCCAATGTTTTCGTGATCGACGGGACGCTAAGCCCCATTCTTCCTTGTACTCCGCAGTGAGTCATCTGTCATCAGAGCAATACATACGCCATGCTGGAGGCCGCAGCTGCAACGTTCATACGGACTGGCGAATGTGATGGCGCTAGTCCGGAGAATTGCTCCGGCATACAAAGCGGCGAGACCAATTTGTCCCGAGTTCTCGCCTCTCTTACGATTCGTTCCGCTCGTTTGTGTGTTTCGCCATTCGAGTCGAATATTCTTCTCGGCGGGCGCGCGGAATCGAATCGGGCCTGCTCTGCGAGGAATCGCCGTGGTCGATAGCTGGAACGGGCCATAGTTTTTCCAACTCCGTTACGGTTTTTCGAGCACGTCTTTCGTTGTAGTGAACCGTACGATTAGTTTCTGTCTTTCTTTTTCCGTTATAGTTTCCTTAACATATTGAATCGGTGAGTACTCTTTAAGTTTCCACGTACTCTGCAGGTGAACTTACGCACTGTGAAAGAAATAAAACAGTACTTTGTTGTCGTACTCATTTTTCGCGTCATCTGAAAGAGTGATGCAGCGTCACGATCCGCATTGGCTAGTGTAAAAAACACAATACATATCTTCTGTCTTCTATTTACGTACTTATTTATCATTCTGTCTTTCCACTTCGATTTATGTAGAATAAACTTTGAGGTGCACCAGCTGTATCAAATACGACTATCCATCACAACGTACTAGTATGTACAGCACATTTCATTGAAGCCGTTCAACGTATTGATAAGAAAATACAACAAGCGTGGGACGCCGCATGCATTCTGAATTTTTGTAATACCCATATGCTACGTCCGAAGCGAGTCTTCTTCAGGAGCTCCAAATGATCTATTCTGTTCAACTATTTTATCCACTGTTTTGCGGGGCTATAAAAAAATTCTCATGTTTTGCAAACGAAACGTAGAAATGTTCCTTTTGACATGTAACGAATCTTCAGTGGCTTACACAAAGAGAATTCAATGCGTACGTGTGCGTGCGTGCGTGTATGTATGTGTGCGTGTGTGTGTGTGTGTGTGTGTGTGTGTGTGTGTGTGTGTGTGTGTGCGCGTGCGTGTGCGTGTTATGGTGTTGTAATAGCTAAGCGCAACAAACAGCTTCGTTACGATGATTTGATAAGTCATCTTATATTTCACAACCATTACACGTATTTACTACGAATTATTTTACTAACTATCTGTTCTTTTCTTGAAAGAGAGCCGCTCCATTTCACTGACTATTCTCGATAAAACTGTAAGAGGTAGTATGTTTTATTGTTTGTTTGCGTGATTCTATGAACGCTGTAACGCCTCTGCACAGAAGCAAAACCATAGTCCCATCAAATCCTAAAATAAAGCGACCTTTTACACCACTGTGAAAAATGCCCATTGAACTGGAGGAAATTTATCTTCAGGGGGAACTGTAGCGGAAAGAAGATGCTGCTAATTCATCGAGTAAGTCGGAGCGGAACTTCGTTACACGTTATAATACTGGGCTAAAATGGTTCAAATGGCTCTGAGGTCATCAGTCGCCTAGAACTTAGAACTAATTAAACCTAACTAACCTAAGGACATCACACACATCCATGCCCGAGGCAGGATTCGAACCTGCGACCGTAACGGTCGCTCGGTTCCAGACTGTAGCGCCTAGAACCGCACGGCCACTCCAGCCGGCTATAATACTTGTTGAATGACTTATTAAATAGGTATTTAATACGTACTTAATTGTGCATTCTGTTAGTATGGCTACCTATGCTGCATCTGTTCATTCTAGAGTACTAAAAACATTCTAAAGGCAAGAACGCATAAATATTGTTTTATTTAAAACAACCGATTTCGGTAGACTTCGCTGACATCTTCATGTCTTAAAAAATCTTTTCGTTATGAAACGTGTTCATTTTAGGTTGGACCTTATGCCAAGTTGTGATGTGGATCACTTGGCGTGAGGCCCAACGTAAGATGAACATGTTTCACAACAAAAAGATTTTTAAGCCCTGACGATAACAGCAGTGACTGTCGAAACCGATTGCTTTAAATAAAGAAATATTTATGCGATCTTGGCTTCAGAATATTTTAGCAAGTAAAACAGATCGCTCTTTCTGTCTTCTCAAAATGAGAAAATTCAATCATTGTAGAATATTTGGGAGACGGCTGCTACTGACAGGCAAAATACGATTAACATTTCAGGTCCTGTTGGTTCAAAGGTGTCCATAAAAACATAGCAGAATATATACTCGCAACGTAGGGAAGATGTAATGAAATCAGAAGGCTAGCCTATATACAATTCTCCTTTAAGTACTTCTGTCTGCTTCTCTTTACGCGTTTGATGACTACTGCGAGTGTGGTGTGTTGTAACAAGCCGATCCGTACTGGGAAGAGGTTAGATTCATAAGAGACATGTTGTAGCTTTAATCGGCAAATAAAATTCAAAGTACTGTAACAAATAAATGACGAGATAACCTGACTTATGAATGTCGACATTTCTGCGTACAGTGAACTGCTGTCAGAGTGAGGCAATCTAAATTGTCCGACTGTCAGATCGCCCGCTCCTTTTCCCACTAACCAGTCGTTCGTTTAATAACCCGCCCTGCTGCTTGCTGCCTGTCACGTGTCCGTCACCAATTAGTAATTCTGAATTATCGTATGATCCGTCCGTTATTACGGTATTTTTCTGATACGCTATCGTTGAGCTGTACATTCCCCCTATCGCTGCGAGCTGCCTTGAACCGGTGTTTATTCTTTCCTGAGGAAAGACAGGTGTTCAGTCGTACGGGCACCCTTCGAGCGAAAATTCATTTCCCGACCCGCTAACTATAGACCGCGGCGGGCACAGAGCACACACTTTTATCGCTCTCGCTATTGACTGGGCAGTTGCCGGGCCACCGCAGGGCAGATTTCTTCGGCGCACGCAGGTGCGTTTGACGTGCGGACCCCAATTACAGCTCTAACTGTCGTTTCCGGCGGGCCGGCTCTCAGTGAGTGAGTCGCGAGCTCGTAACGGTCGCTTTCTGCGAGCACTGTCTCTTGCTGTACACGTCTCCCGTTGCGATATATTCAGACGTTTACTTTACCAGAGGCCATCGTCATAGAGTGTGGTGGCGACGTGGGGAGAGGTCCCATTCTTCCAATGTTTCGGAAAGGCACAGCGGTGCTACTCTTGCCACCATGGTGTGGAGAGCCATCGTGATAACTATAGGTGACGGCTAGTAGTGACCGACCAACCTCTGAGGGCACAACGGTACATTCCTCGTGGGCAGTATCGTAGTGCCGTTTTTCAACAGGTCAAGTCTCGTCCACACGATGCACGAGCTGTCTGCGTGATTTTTAGACACTCCCGTAGACAGCGGGATCCCCAGATCTGTCCCCGATGTAGCGTGTGTAGGACCAGCTCGAACATCGACTCTGTCCAGTGACAGTATGCACGATATCCAGCAGAAGTTACGACTGTCGTGGGTCAGCTTGCTCGGGAGACGATTCAACGGCAGTGTGACACCCTTCTCAACCGAATCAGTGCACGCATCCAGGGCAGAGGGTGTGCAACGCCATGTGATAACTGGGTTCACGATGACAAGTTCTTTTTAAATCTAACTCGGTACTGTAATCATTGATATAACATCAGATACCATACCCTCCCGTGGAGTTCCATTTCATTTCCTCCTCTCCTTCCGGGTGCTTCATTTCTTTTTTCAGGCCGTCTATACTTTTACAAATTAATTTCACATTTTTAGGCATCCAAATCACTTTGTATCTTGTGATTATTTTTTGAGCTCACTAAATCCATTGTAATTGAAGTTTTTTTCGTATTATAAACTTTGTTTGGCCCAAGGGATCTCCTCATCTCCATTTTCCAGTGGAAGATTAGCTGAGCACCGTTGTAGGGACTGTAGCCAACGACCTTTTCGCAGTGGTAACACCAGTCCCATTAGATCACCGAAGTTAAGCGCTGTCGGTCTTGGCTATATCTTGGAAGGTTGATCGTTTGTGTGTGGTTCAAATGGCTCTGAGCACTATGGGACTTAACTTCTGAGGTCATCAGTCCCCTAGAACTTAGAACTACTTAAACCTAACTAACCTAAGGACATCACACACATCCATGTCCGAGGCAGGATTCGAACCTGCGACTGTAGCGGTCACGTGGTTCCAGACTGTAGCGCCTAGAACCGCTTGGTCACCCCGGCAAGCGCTGTTGGCGAGGGGGGTACACTACTCAAGTAGCTCGTAAATTGGCCTCACAAGGGCTAACCTTGTGAGGCCAATTTAGGAGCTACTTCAGTGAGAAGTCGCGGCTCTGTTCACGAAAACCGACAAAGGCCGGGAGAGCAGTATGCTGACCATATACCGCTGCACATACGCGTCCAGTGAAGCTTATCGGCTGAGAATAGCACGGCGGTCGTAGGTACCTTTGGGCCTTCCGAAACCTGTTCGGATAGAGATTTTATGATGGTCCGTATTTCCCACTAACGAATGCTTTCTTTTGGTAAGAGTTTGTCATTTACTTTTTCTTAACCTAATCCTTCTGTTATGCATTTTGAACACCCTGCAGTTTATTATTCCATTATACATTCTGAAGATCCGCTCTCCTTTCGGGCGTTATTTCTTCTGTTATTACCAGTGGACCATACTGCCATCTTTAACGCTACCAGAGTAGGGATACAGAGCGCAGAGTATTCTGTAATCGAGCGTGGGGTGCGTGAGTGAGTGTGGCGCTTGCTGCTGACGCGTCGCCATTACTAATACACGATCTTGTTATGTTCGCTGAGCAAACTCGGCCGTCACGCCTGTCGTCTCTCTCCCTCTCAGTGTGTGTCAGTCAGTACGTGCCCCGGCGTGGGAGAAATCGTTTCCAACTGCCGACGTCGAGTCAACAGCAGGCAGGCACTTTGGCGGCGCTTCCGCCGAGCTGCGCCGTCTCTTGTTTGTCTGGCACGTCAGTCGCGAGCCGAGGTGCCATTCGGCGTTATTTACAGATGCCCGCGGCGCTCTGGGGTTACTTGGCTCCCTTTCCCAAAGTGCTTCCGCTCGGGGCGGCAGGCGTGTCACGTATTCCGCGCCTAGACGGAAAGGGGGGGCAAGCCCCGAAGCCCATTTCCTCTCAGGTGTAGCCCCCCCCCCCCCACAATGCAGTCATTATCATCGCGACTGTTGTTTGTCTGTGGCGTGAGCGCTACTGAAAAGTGAGTTTCGTCGACGAATCCCAGCCATTTTGCAGTAGGGGGGTTGGGTTGTTTGGGGGAAGAGACCAAACTGCGAGGTTCAAAATGGCTCTGAGCACTATGGGACTCAACTGCTGAGGTCATAAGTCCCCTAGAACTTAGAACTACTTAAACCTAACTAACCTAAGGACAACACACACATCCCACGCCCGGGTTCCCGGGTTCGATTCCCGGCGGGGTCAGGGATTTTCTCTGCCTCGTGATGGCTGGGTGTTGTGTTGGGTGATGTCTTTAGTGATGTGGTGGTAAATGTGCCAACACCTTGTAGATAGAGGCGGCCTTTATGCACGCTATCTAACGCAGACGGGCGTGAATTCTGGAACAGGATAAGTAGTGAATGGTAGCAAGAAAAGTATGCAGCTCCTCGAATACTTATCTTTTAATTCCTCATTGGTTTACAACGTTCTTGATGAGTCATTTCATATGATAACTTTCAAACTATGTAAGGCTAATGGCGCCTTGCTAGGTCGTAGCCATGGACTTAGCTGAAGGCTATACTAACTGTCTCTCGGCAAATGAGAGAAAGGCTTCGTAAGTGTAGTCGCTAGCAAAGTCGTCGTACAACTGGGCGAGTGCTATCCCGTATCTCGAGACCTGCCTTGTGGTGGCGCTCGGTCTGCGATCACACAGTGGCGACACGCGGGTCCGACATGTACTAAATGGACCGCGGCCGATTTAAGATACCACCTAGCAAGTGTGGTGTCTGGCGGTGGCACCACACTTAGGTTAGTTAGGTTTAAGTAGTTCTAAGTTCTAGGGGACTGATGACCTAAGATGTTAAGTCCCATAGTGCTCAGAGCCATTTGAACCATTTTTGACAACACACACATCCATGCCCGAGGCAGGATTCGAACCTGCGACGGTAGCGGTCGCGTGGTTCCAGACTGTAGCGCCAGAACCGCTCGGCCACCAGCGGCCGGCAAACGGCGAGGTCATCAGTCCCATCGGATTACGGGAGGACGGGGAAGGAAATCGGCCGTGCCCTTTCAAAGGAACCACCCCGGCATTTGCCTGGAGCGATTTACGGAAATCACGGAAAACCTAAATCGGGATGGCCGGACGCAGGATTGGACCGTCGTCCTCCCGAATGCGAGTCCAGTGTGCTAACCACTGCGCCACCTCGCTCGGTTTGCAGCAGGGCAAAGTTATCGTTTTGTATAGAAGTACATATCATTTATGAATCATCTGTCGAGTGCGTAGTAAAGATGCAGGGCTTTGTCGATGAATTTCGCTGATTCTGCTGCTCGCGATATCATCATTAGTCAGTGTGCAGCGACGTTTAAACAGGTTTTCGCTGAGGCGACAAAAGTCGTGGGGTACCCCCTCACGCCCTCACATCGTGTCGGACCTCCTTCTGTCCGCCGTAGTGCAGAAACTCGGCGAGACATGGACTCAACAAGTCTTGAAAGACCCCTGAGGAAATATTGAGCCACGCTGCCTCTATAGCCGTCCATAGCTGCGCAAGATTTTCCGCATGAACTGATCTTTCGATTATGTCCCATAAATGTTCATGGGATTCATGCCGGACAATCTGGGTGGCCAAACCAATCGCTCGGATTGTTCAGAATGTTCTAAAAACCAGTCGCGAACAATTGTGGCTCGCTGATATAGTGCATCGTCACCAATGAAAATTCCATCGTTGTTTGGGCTCAAAGGGTTCAAATGGCTCTGAGCACTATGGGGCTTAACTTCAGAGGTTCTAGGCGCTTCAGTCCGGAACGGCGCTGCTGCTGCGGTCGCAGCTTCGAATCCTGCCCCGGGCATGGATGTGTGTGATGTCCTTAGGTTAGTTCGGTTTAAGTAGTTCTAAGTTCTAGGGGACTGATAACCTCAGAAGTTAAGTCCTATAGTGCTCAGAGCCATTATTTTTTTGTCTACTACGTACTTATTCATTACAGCAAAATAAGAATATCATATTCATGTTTCATTTCAGTGATATTGGCAGGTAAATTAATAAAAATTGCCGATATTTAATGAGCATGCATTGTGTAAAATCGGAAGGGAGTAGATGGGAAGAGCGATAAGGTGCTATGACGTATATGTAGTAGGTGTCTAGCTACGGCGATAATACAATACGATTTAAAAATGGTAGTAATACGAGCTTCTGGTACGTTCGGAATATCACAAGAACTGAAAATGTAACTTCTCTGGCGATAGTGTTATCCCCCTCTCTTGTTGTAAATTAAGGACCAGAACTGCAATATAGTTGCGCGCTTTCCAGTAATCTTGTAACGGCTGCAATACAATTATCGTTCTCCGAAACGAAATTAATGTGGCGATTGGATGTGACGGCAACAGCTCTTTAGCGGGGTCCAGCTTGCTGTAATTCTGACACTTCAAAAATGTCAGTCGTGCTAATTCGTCAGGTAGCAAAATGCCGGGAAAAAAAGAACGAAGGGTACGGATTGACCGCTGGTACTCGATCCTCGCTTCCTGAGAACGCTTTTAATTACTCGGCCTTCCCATTTTATTTTTGTTGTTGTTGTTTCGAGCGCATAACGAGTCGCTGGCAGCGAGATCCTATAAACAGTTATTAGCGGCGAGAACCATTTGACAGTTACGGGCGGCAATATTTCGTCACGCCGCCGTTATATGGCGGCGCCACCGGGCGACAAATACGCCGATGTTATCGGACACTTTAATTTTTGTAACTGGGCCGTTTTAGTCTGCGAGCAGGGCGCGGAAAGCGACGGGCTCGCGTGCGCCGTTCTTTTATTCGGCCTGCGGCGTGGCTCCCCGATTGAAATTTGGAATTGTATCTCTCTGGGAAGGGCCATCACTGTGTCCGATAATGTTTATTACAAAAAAGGAGGAAACAAGAGAGAGTGCACGAAACAAAAGCGGACAATGTGACTCTTTCATACTACGATTGTATTCTTCCGCTAATGGCATATGTTATTTTACGTCTGCTACCGAGGTATTCAGGGGTGGATAATGAATTGTGACCTTTTATTTCCACTGATGACACATGTGGTTTCTGGAGTGGTTACTACCCTGGACTGGACTGCAGACCTCTATACTTTTTTTTCGCAAATGTTATGAGGATTGCCCATTTCGCTTTCAAACACGTAAGGTAGATTGCCCAAATTTCGTGATCTTAGTACGTTAAGACCTGTATAAGTCCTGAAAGCTAGCGGAAAAAGCTATAAACTGTTATATATATTCCTAATTTTATACTCCACTTGTAGACAAGTTACAATTAAATTGTTGTAACATACTAAAGCCAGTATTTTCCATAACCGCCAACGTTTTAAAAATAGAAGTACAAAAAAGTGCTCGTAATTTCGTCCCCTACAAAAATTCAAAGTATGTATCCTTTCTAACATTGCCAGGCAGTTTCACCACTGTTAAACACTTGCAAATCATAACTGCGCAATCTTTTCAATCTCTGTTTTCAGCCATCCAAAGATGTGTATCATATGTATTTGCATGTCTCTGTAGATAATCAGTTGTTTCGCGATAACAAAGTAAGAATTTCGTTCAACGAATCCACTTCTCTCCCCTTGTGTTTTTCCATATCAAAAATTAAAGTAATCTTTATAAAGAGCAAATAAAATCAGTGTTTAATAACAGTTCCAAATTGTTATGTTGGTGCTACAGCAACATAGGTCAAACCCTTCTCTATAACGATTACACACCAGAAACAACAACACACGACTGAAAAACAGCCCAGTATATGATTACAAATCAGCGCTCAAATTAGGGATTGCAGGCTGTTCATTTTAATGCCATGCCAAACCACCTCAGCATAGAGAAATGAATTCTCTGTACAGAGGTTGTCGAGCTGCTACACTTGCCAATTTTGATTTTCCTTTCTCTCTCACATAAGATCATCCGGATAATTTTTCCGTACCTACGTGGCAAGGTCTTCTACAGTTTCATTTCTTGAAAATCCAGTTCCATCATTTCACCACTGTCGGTCTCGTCACATCCCTCTTAGTACGTCAGTCTTCTCCGGAATGACGACTTGTTTTGTTCCCACATTTTCGACAAGTGCCTTCGCAGTTTTCTTCGTAATTCAATGATTATCGAGGTGTCCAGTTTTATAACTGTTTTCTCGATGTTCTTATAATGCAACAAAACATACTACAAAGTATGCATGAAACAACTGATAACGATTATAAAAGCACTGTATCATCCACATTTTTACAAAAAAGGGAAAGGAGATTAGGGTTTAACTTTCCTTCGACGATGAGGTAATCGGAGACAGCGCACAAACTGGGAGTGGGCGATGGGCGGAGGAGAAAATCCGTTGCAAAGGAACCATCCCGGCATTTATAATAGATTTTATTGTCCCTCTAGACTGCTGTAATTAAAATGACTTGTTTAGGTTCTGTAACTGATTGGATCGTTTCAAGGGTAATCCACTTACCGATTGATAAACTGCGTTTTAAACTGTTTTAAAATGAATTTTACTATTAATCTCTGTGTTCTTTTGACCCTGCGCTTACTTGTATTGATATGGGTGTCTTAATGAAATACAGGGACTAAGTAAACACTATCTGATCAAAAGTGTGATCAAAAGAGAATGTTATGGGTTGTGTCCACCCTTAGCCTTTATGATGGTTTTAACTCTACTGGTGACACTTTCTATAGAGTGCATCAATGTCTGTGGAGGAATGGCAGCCCATTCTTCCTCAAGAGCAGAAATCAGAAAAAGTTGTATGCTGGGGTGTGGAGTGAAGACGACATTCTGGCTTATCCCAAAGGTCTACTGGGTTCGCGTTGGGACTCTGGGCAGGGCAGTCCATTCCAGGGATGTTATTGTCCGCAAACCACCGCCTGACAAGTGCTTTATGATTGTGTGCATTGTCAAGCTGAGAAACGTTCCCATACTGTAACACCTCCTACTTCACTGTTGGCGCTACATATGATGGCAGATGACGTTCTTCATGATTCGCCAAATCCAAACGCCACAGGGTACAGGTGATTCATCCCTAAAAATAACTGGTTTTTGAGCCATCCACTGTCCAGTGGCATTGCTCTTCACACCACCTCAAGCGTCTCTAAATATTGACTACAGGAATGTGTGACTTATGAGGAACTGCTGCACCCTTCTTCCCTCTCTCTTTCTTAACTCCATACGCAGACTGATTCTCCTAGCTGGTCAGCTGGTAGCGCTTTTGGTATTTCACAACCACCCTCCACAATACCGAGCGAGGTGGCGCAGTGGTTAGCACTCAGGAGGACGACGGTTCAAACTCGCATTCGGCCATCCTGATTTAGGTTTTCCGTGACTTCCTAAATCGCTTCAGGCAAATGCCGGGATGTTTCCTTTGAAATGGCACGGCCTATTTCCTTCCCCATCCTTTGCTAACCAGTGGGACCGATGACCTCGCTGTTTGGTCCTCTCCCCCGAATCAACCCTCCGCAGTGCTCCCTGTCCGTCGGTATAAGACGTCTGCTTGGTCTTGGTTTAGTTGATTGTTACTTCGTGTTTCCACTTGACAATCATATCGCCAACAGTTGACATAGGCTCCTGTAGAAGGATTGTCTCGGATGGATTTCTTATTCAGATGACATGCATGACAAGTCCACGTTCGAAGCCACTGAGCTTCCATGAGCGACCGTTTCGGGTGCACTGCTCCCCTACTGGTAACTCCCCGCTTCCTTTTGTACAGGCGGTTCCGCTTCTCGTGACATCTAATCGTCAATTTCGCGTCACATAGCGATTCAAAAAATGGCTCTGCGCGCTATGGGACTTAACTTCTGAGGTCATCAGTCCGCTAGAACTTAGAACTACTTAAACCTAACCAACCTAAGGACATCACACACATCCATGCCCGAGGCAGGATTCGAACCTGCGACCGTAGCGGTCGCGCGGTTCCAGACTGTAGCGCCTATAACCGCTCGGCCACGCCGGCCGGCTCACATAGCGGTTTCCGGATACTTTTGATGAGGTAGTGTAAATATGGTTCTCAAGCCGGGAACTTTACCCCACTTGTACAGTGCAGGCAGGAATACAAGCTGTACTTTTTGGTACGTCACCCGTAAGAAGAGCGAAGAAAGAACGTAGCGTAGTTCATGGACAAGTAACTTCTAGCAGGCGCTTGGAAACAATTTGACAAGTGTCTAAGTACAGACGAATACCTACAATATTATCGTGTGCAAAATGCTGCAGTCAGCTTGAGAATTCCTTGCGCTCACCTCAGCTGCGTAGCTTGCTTACGAAAGGCAGGGACACGTGTGTTCCTGCTGCACTTTTCTGCTCTGAGACAGAAGGATATCCGCTTCACATGTCGCTTACTGACGTGTCGAGGGAGAAAAAGAAGGAAAAGTTCAGAGAGCGGACGAGGGGGAAAAAGAGCCTTGATATGACAGAAAGCGTGGCCGCTCCTCAGTTTATCACTGAGCATTTCAAATAAACGCTGAAACTGCGCAGGCGGCCTGCAAAGTGGCGGAACGGGCGCGCAGATAGTGCGAGAAGACGTTAAAGAGACACGTCCCGCGACTGTCGCAAACATATCCCCCCCTCCCTCCATGGACTCTCGTTCGCACGGCTGCTTTTTGTAAACAGCGCGACACGCCAAAAATAAGAACTACACCGACCGTGCTCCATGTCTGGCCACAGGTCGTGCAGTCCGAACAGATGCTCTCCGTTCCTTTACTGTAGGACTACCTGCCTCAGAACAACACCAGGATGTACATCAGAGAACGAATGACCTGTTTGAGTAAGTACATTATTATAAAAAATATACTGGGTTGGTGCATAAGTTCGCAGTGTTTTGCGATATAAATAGACATAACGGATTCACATAAGAGAGACTTGAGTCATCAGTAGTAGATTCTCCTTCACTATTCACAACAGTCTGTCAATGCCGGCCGCGGTGGCTGTGCGGTTCTAGGCGCTCCAGTCCGGAGCCGCGCTGCTGCTACGGTCGCAGGTTCGAATCCTGCTTCGGGCATGGGTGTGTGTGATGTCCTTAGGTTAGTTAGGTTTAAGTAGTTCTAAGTTCTAGGGGACTGATGACCACAACAGTTGAGTCCCATAGTGCTCAGAGGCATTTGAGCCACACTCAACAGTCCGTCAACGCTGGGGTAACTTTTCGATTCCGCAACTGTACGACTCCCATGGTTTTGAGGCGAAGGACTCATCGAGCTATGTTCGGAGCGCATTACATCCGGAAAGGATGTTCCTTGAAGGTTGTTCGACAGAGAGCGGAAAAAGTGAAAATCTGAGGGCGTACTACCATGTAAATAAAGTGGATGGGGAATGACTTCCCCACCCAACTCCTATATAATGTTTTTGCTCAGTCGAGCAGAATGGCGGCGGGCATTATTGTGGAGTAAGATTACTTCACGCCGTCTTGCTGGTCGTTGTTCTCCTGCTGTCCCTCCAAGACGTCTCAGTTGTTGACAATAAATGTCAGCAGTCATGGCTACACCTCGGGGAAGCAATTCGTCGAACACTACACCGTCGTTGTTTCACTAGATGCGTAACATTATCTTTTGAGGTGCGCGCAGAAGAGTTACTGCTTTGAGTTTGGGAACAATCATTCCTTTCTTTTCCTAATGTTCGCATAAAGACACCATTTCTCGTCACCAGTATCGGTAGGACATAGGAATGGACGGTGTTGATCATGACCCAATTGATGACGAGTAAGCAGTATTGTTCTCTCTTCTTTCTCTAATTGTTCTGCATCATTTCTCCAAGTGCTATCGTGTCACCTGCATATAGTACTGGATTCCTCACCATAATAGTGTCCGTCCTTTGCATATGCAGATGTATTTTTTTATTCATTTTACTGTATACACCTCTGGTCATACAGAAGACCGACTTCATCTTCTTCATCCTCTCTATTATTCCCTCATTGTTCCTGTTTCTTCTTGTGACTTGTATCATCGCAGGAAATTAAATGCGTACACATTTTATATGGTGCCTTCTGGTATTTTCCAATTCCCAGTGGTATTCAGTGCCTTTGTCTTCTTGCAGGTGATCCTCACTCCCATCCTCCTGGCTATAATGCAGAGATTTTTTAGTTGTGTCTTTACATCATCTTCCGTTTCACTTACTATCACTGTGTCTCTCGTAATGGTTAGGCAGTCCAGTTGCATACAATGGCTGAAGGTCTGAGTAGGGGGAGAGGTATGGGAGAGGGACAACTCATGCCAGTTTCACAGTAAATGAAGCAGTTGTTTTGAGCCTCCAGGACAGAGTAAAGTGCAGTTGCTGCTGCACAAATTACATCATTTATTGTGGATTTCTTAGGACTGATACTGAATTAATATGCCGGTCTGTTAGCGAAGGTTTGCGAAGATTTTTTTTTTTCAAGGAGGCGGGTAGGGTTGGAGAACCGTTTCTCTCCTCCTCCACCTCCCCCTCCCCCTCCCCCCCCCCCCTTGCGCCCGCCATTGGGCGTGAATAAGCACCGAACTGTAATTTCAGTACTTTGTGTGGATGTTAGTGAGCATGGCAGCTACAATATCAGGAGACGAGTGTGCTGCATGACATGGTGTCACTGCCGCTCGCTCGCTTTCGATTTCCGTTCACATTCACCGCATCTTCAAAAGAGACCCGCGTAGTGTTTCTGTCGCGGGAGACACCGAGGTACCCGCACGGAAACCGCAGATTTGTGTCACGGATGCTCTTTCGGAGCGCAGCGTTGCGTTACGTTACGTTAGCGCTCGCGTCATTTCTCTTTGCGGTCGGGGCAACGGATTAAACGCCCGCGGAGGTTTCCAGAAGGTGACGCGTGAAAAACGTGGCCAGGTGCGCCGTCGGCGTCGGCGTCGGCGTCGACGTCGGCTCCGAATCGAGTCGGCTGTCGCCGGCCGCGGTTGACACCGGACACCCCGGCCGCGTGATGCACGTCCAAATATACCGGCGCCGCACAAAGGCGGGCGCAGCTGCAGTCGCGTTATTATGGAAATGCCGGCGTGATTTCATTCCGAGAAAGGTCTCTGCACGAAGGCCGCCGCGTATTGGTTACCGCGAAATGGGAGAAGTGGGTGACGACGGTGACAGACCGGCAGGAGGGAAAGAGGTAGGGGGGGAGACGTTCGTAGGACGCAATCCGATACGGCGGAAAGCGCAGACTGTGCCCTGTCACCTTATGGACACACTTGGCCTCCGCGGGCGAAATGTTCAGAGCGACAGTTGCACCACAAGGACTCATCAGACTGGTGACTAGACTTCTGACTCTCCTGATCTGACATGGCTGGATCACTATAAAAAAAAACTGCAAGAGTAGACCAAAATTTAACGCTCCGTCGACGTTCGGATGATCACAGCTGCATCTGTAGGTCAGTTGGGCAGGCAAGGGCATGCAAAAGCGTCTGAACAATAATGAATCAACAATCGTGGGATTCGGCTGCTGAGAGTCCAGTAAAAGGAGGGCTCGCACGAATGAACTGGGCCCACATAAACAGTGGCGGTTGATCCATGTGCTAGCACCTAAACACGTCGCTTGGCCGGGAGTTTGAGATAGTTAATGGATAATCACAACAAAACAACCAGATAGTGGCTCTCGGACAAAGGCTCCACACTGACGAAAATGTTATCTTTTTTTTTAAATTTCTCTGATCTTTCCCTTCCTCCAATTCGCGCAAACTTCTCCCGGAAGCAGATGTCAGACATCGAATCTCTCTCTCCCTAGGTCCTTCCACTGCCTAATTTTTCGCGGCCGAAACATCCACTTTCTTCAGTTTCCTCTTCTGCTTTCTAGTGTCAGCTGGGAGAATCGGTATGTTTCGTTTCGCGTGATACGTTCTAAATACTCTGTTTTTTATTCTTCCTCATTATAACTGCCGATCTCTGCTAATACCTTTAACGAGTTCCTCATTTCTCAGTCTTGATGTCAACAGATCCTTAAGTACTCTACGTTATACGTAAAGCATATATTCATCGAATTTTTCAGTTTATAATATGTAAGCTTCCAGGGTCGGAAATGTCACACTCATAAAAAAATTAAGATTTTGCTTTGGTCGAACGAATTAGTTGGACAAACGCAACATTTCGTCGCCGTCTTCTAGGAGCGTTGTAGCTTCTATGAAGGTGTGATCCGCTTCTGGTTCGCTGCTGATCCGTAGCGAGCTGAGGTTGTAAATCGAACCTCCATAGAAGCTACGAAGCTCCTGAAGATGTTCTTCTCAGATGGGGACGAAACCCTTGGTTTTTCCAAGAAATTCATTTGATCACACCACAAAAACACGTAATATTTTAATACGAAGCCAAGTTTCGCTTCTTATTGACACCACCTACGGAAAGGACAAGGCGTACCGCTAGGTACCACATTAAGGCCAAAAGTATTCTCAATCTTTGCACGTTATTTTTCACTTTATTTCGTCAGAACACTACGCCAGGCAGTGCGGTTTTAATACGTCGTCGAATTCATTTTATTACTCCGTTGATCGCGTGTGTGTGTGTGTGTGTGTGTGTGTGTGTGTGTTGGCCGTGTGTTGGCCAAAGAGTAGTTCCGAAATAGAGAGAGAGAGAGAGAGAGAGAGAGAGAGAGAGTGAGAGACAGAGAAAGGGGGAGGGGAAATGCAGGGTAGAGATGGACATTAACGATAATTAAAATAATGCTCGCTCCTCGCCTTCCATAAACATCGCGTAGCAACATTTAGGCTCCGTTTAATGCCGCGTGGAGCTCATTACGAGGGCGAAAACAAAGCGTTATGCGAGCGCCCGCGCGCCTGCTCTCTCTGTCTCTTTCTCTCGACCCCTCCCCCCCCCTTCCCCCACCCTGCAGATCGGCGGCGGTCCACTTTTTCCCCTGCACAGTGGTGCCGGCTGCCCACTGCCGGCCAGTACAGCACATGCTGCGCGCATCACGTCCGGCGGGAAGCAAGCGTGCGTCGTGACCCGAGATGGTTATCGGCCGGGACCTGCCCTTAAAAACTCACCCAAATGATAGCTTGCGCCCGTCGTTTTAATTTAATGGCAGTCCGAAGAAACACTCGTATAATTTACATAACTCTGTACGGGAAAGAGGAGACGCGGATAGGCGAGGACTACGCGAGGAGGAGGTGGAGGAGACGCGGAGAATGGGAATGGGACCGTTCGGTTTTTAATAAAAAAAGAAAAGAAAACGAGAGGGCCGTCCGACTGGCAGCAGACTTCTCGGAAGGGGTCGCTCGCGTACGGACGCGCACACAGACACACACACACGTATACACTTACACTTTTCCACGGTGATAGCATCTAAATGGCTAAACCCGCAGTCTGTGGAAACGTTCGCCGTCTGACATCCATTTAGCCTCCTCAGATCGTTCGTCTCCGATTCATGGTTTCCTATAAAGGTAATGACACACTCGACGAGAAATCGTTAATGAAAATTCCTTTATTGGCTATCAAATTTAATTTACCTGCTATTCTGTCCCGGCGTGTACTCCTTTTCTTTTTAGCCCTCGCAGCATGTGGCTAGCACCCTTCTCATCTTCGGTGCGGTGCCTGTAACGACATCTGAGGTTCGGCTATGAGACGAGAAGGCTTGTAGCTACGGAGACGTCCACTGGGTGCTTTAGTGTCAGCCAACTGTTCGTACACGCAGACAGCAAGCCGCTCTTGCCACTTACAGACTAGCAGAAGCACCTATGGGCTTCCATATACAAAGTTACACAATATAAGAAAGAGATGCGCAAAGGCTGTCATCGTGCCGGAATGCAGAAGAAAGGCATCTTATCCATTTTCTTGTTCCGAAAACAGTTTCATCAATCGAACCTACCTAAAACACGAAAAAATCGTAAAGACCAGATGAGTCCATATTTGCTTAAACTTTCTTAATAGAATCACAAATCTAGCATACTGATCATTACACCAACTGAACACCTTTCATTGTGCTGAAACCGCAAGTCTAAAATACATGCACACGGCATCTACAGTCCATTGTACTCGCATGTTAGAAAGGCACTTACCAAACAAGGAAGGAAATGTGACTGTTGAAAGCAAATACTTTTATTGTGTTTATTTATTTAACCTGATCAAATTAAAACCTTCTGGCCCTCTCTGACGACGGGCCATATACAGTACTTCTTATGTATTATAGTTACCTAAGAAATAATAGTAATTTCAACATGACAAATATTAATAAAACAGTGTTAATTGAATTAAAAGTGATCTGAATATATATAGAAAGACTGTGAATAAATACTACTGACTAAAAACTAGTAACTACTACTGCTACTGCCGGCCGAAGTGGCCGTGCGGTTAAAGGCGCTGCAGTCTGGAACCCCAGGCCGCTACGGTCGCAGGTTCGAATCCTGCCTCGGGCATGGATGTGTGTGATGTCCTTAGGTTAGTTAGGTTTAACTAGTTCTAAGTTCTAGGGGACTAATGACCTCAGCAGTTGAGTCCCATAGTGCTCAGAGCCATTTGAACCATACTACTGCTACTGCTGCTGCTAATAATAATAATAATAGTAATAATTGTGATAGTGGAATATATACACATTGTGTAATCAAAAGTATCATGACACCTCCAAAATTATCCGTTTTTCATATTAGGTGCATTGTGCTGACACCTACTGCCAGGTGCTCCATATCGGCGACCTCAGTAGTCATTAGACATCGTGGCAGAGAAGAATGGGGCGCTCCGCGAAACTCACGCACCTCGAACGAATGTGACTGGGTGTCACTTGTGTCATACGTCTGTACGCCAGATTTCCACGCTCCTAAACGTCCCTGGGTCCACTGTTTCCGATCTGATAGTGGAGTGGAGACGTGAAGGGACATGTGCAGCACAAAAGCGTACTGGCCGACCTCGTCTGTTGATTGACAGAGACCGCCGACAGTTGAAGAGGGTCGTAATGTGTAAAATGCAGACATCTATCCAGACCATCACACAGGAATTCCAAACTGCATCAGGATCCACCTCAAGTACTATGACAGTTAGGCGGGAGGTGAGAAAACTTGCATTTCATGGTCAAGCGGCTGCTCATAAGCCACACATCACGCCGATAAATGCCAAACGACACCTCGTTTGGTGTAAAGAGCGTAAACATTGGACGGTTGAAGAGTGAAAAAACGTTTTGTGGAGTGAGGAATCACGGTACACTACGTGGCGATCTGATGGCAGGGTGTGGCTGTGGCGAATGCCCGTTGAACGTCATCTGCCAGCGTGTGTAGTGCCAACAGTACAATTTTGAGGCGGTGGCGTTATGGTGTCGTCGTGTTTTTCATGGGGAGGGCTCAAAATGGCTCTGAGCACTATGTGACTTAACTTCTGAGGTCATCAGTCCCCTAGAACTTAGAACTACTTAAACCTAACTAACCTAAGGACATCACACACATCCACGCCCGAGGCAGGATTCGAACCTGCGACCGTAGTGGTCGCGCGGTTCTCCACTGAAGCGCCTAGAACCGCTCGGCCACTCCGGCCGGCTCAGAATGGATTGTCCGAACACGTTTGAAGTAACGGGTCAAGCTTGAATATCTTAACGCCCTTCCTTTCCAGACTCGATAAAGGGTGTCATGCTAGGATATTCGTGACTAGCTTCCTTGTGGGAACGAATACGATGCAGAGATTTGAGACGTGGAACAACCCTTAGCCCTGTCCTTTCTGTCAAAGACGCAAGCACTGCAAGAGAAGGAAAAACGAACTTTCTTCGTAAACTCATGCGGTGACCAGTTGATAGTTATTACGAAGTGAACGAAGAGTACTTCACCTGTATACAAACATAAGCGATACCGTTTTGGCGAGGCCGCAAATATTGTACGAGAGAAGATGGGAGAACTCGCTTGGCGTATTGTGTGTTACCGGGTGGGAGTTGCGGGAGCCGCAGCCGCCGGTGTAAAAACGCGGCGGAAGCGAGGCTGGTGGCTGCCCGCCGTCGCTCAGCAGCCGCGATTCTGCCGGCTGTTTGCTTTGCGACAGGAAGGAGCGGCGGCAGCCAACGCAGGCACCGTCCGCCGACTTCTTGCAAAGCCACAGCGGGAAGGCGGGCTCGTTTATCCGCACTACGCAGGGCGTCCCCGGAGTCAAACGTGTCCTCTTGTCAGCAAATGGCAACGAAAGCGCAGATATCAGACTAAAAGTCAAATTAAAGCACAAAGATGAGTACCGTTCCACGAAGGCTCCTGGAAACATTTGACAATTGCACTCACACTCTGTCTTCAGGCCACGAGTGACCTCCCGGGACCGTCCGACCGCCGTGTCATCCTCAGGGGAGGATGCGGATAGGAGGGGCGTGGGGTCAGCACGTCGCTCTCCCGGACGTAAGATTATATTCTTGACCGAAGCCGCTATTATTCGGTCGAGTAGCTCCTCAATTGGCATCACGAGGCTGAGTGCGCTCCGAAAAATTGCTGAATGGACGCCGCAGCTGTCAAATACACCAGATGCCGCAATGACGCCGAAGCGTTACAGGTTACAGTAAAGTGATCACTGATCAGACGGTCATGTTGCTGTGCTGAGACAGGCGAGGTGGCAAAATTCTGTATTGGGTGATTACGGCAAGCAGTGCGATTATGACCATGTGGCCTTGCCTCGGTTCAAACTACTACACAGAGTAACTTCACAACGAGAATTCTGACGACAGCAGAACCGGAGCATGTCACTGTCTCTCCCTCCTAGCTTTTGTCACGTCTTATTGAGACGTGGAGACTGGAAACAAGCCCAGCATGCGCATAAACGAGCGAGGAAAACCATACGAAAACAACAACCCGATTTGCCGGCGCACCAGCGCGTTAGGTAATACGAGCAGGCAGCCGAATTAGCTAGTAATATGATAAATAAATAAAAACAACATGATTAAGCTGTCTAGACAAAATAGTTCGCGTAAACAAAACATCTTAGCCCGCTTTTCTTCAACGCCTTGTTGCCTTCTGAGTTCGCAAATAGAGAATGCTGGTGCCATCTTGCTTTTACTCAACACACTATTGTCATCTCTTAGCCGAGCGGAAGAGGCGCTTCAGTCCGGAACCATGCGGCTGCTACGGTCGCAGGTTCGAATCCTGCCTCGGCATGGATGTGTGTGGTGTCCTTAGGTTAGTTAGGTTTAAGTAGTTCTAAGTCTAGAGGACTGATGACCTCAGATATTAAATCCCATAGTGCTTAGAGCCATTTGAACCATTTTTGTCACCTCTGTTAGTCTGTCGCAGTAATTGGGACACACCTTACGTTACGTCAAACATCTGGCAGGGCACTCGTATTTCGAAAGTATAAACGTTTCATGTTATAATCGTTGTATTTGTAGTCGTGCTGCGCAAAAATAAATGCCAGAAGCTGGGCAAGAACTGGCAAGATGCCGCTCCTGCGTGCCACGAAGCGGTAGCCGTGCGTCGTTATTAAGGATGGCTGGGCGCACTTTGCAGTGATTAGGGCGGCGGCAACTGGCAGGGATTTGTGGGCGGCGCGTTATGGATGCCCGCCGGTCACGGCTGCCGCCCCCGCCGCCCCTGAGTTACGGTCGGCTCTCGCGCGCTTCTTCATCCTCCGACAGTGCGCTCGGCCGTCCCGGCTCCTGGCGTC
Source organism: Schistocerca americana (assembly GCF_021461395.2). Lineage (NCBI taxonomy): Eukaryota > Metazoa > Arthropoda > Insecta > Orthoptera > Acrididae > Schistocerca > Schistocerca americana. The sequence goes on along the minus strand of NC_060124.1, from coordinate 506,948,848 downwards.
CGCCGGGACACGCCGACGGTGTGGGCGGAAGCGCCGTCTTACAGCGAGAAGGCCTCTGTACTGACGTGACCTCCTAATATCATGTCGGGTCTCCTTTTGCAACAGTCCGACGAGGCATAGACGCGTTGGAAGTCCCTGGAGAAGTATTGAGTTGGCTGCCTCTACAACAGGCCATGATTGCGCAAGTGTTGCCAGCGCAGGATTTTGTGCACGAACTGACCTCTCGATTACGTCCCATAAATATTTGATGGGATTCGCGTTGAGCGATCGGGTGGGCAAACCATTCGCTCGAAATTTTCCAGAATCTTCTTCAAACCAATCGCGGACAACTGTGGCCCGGTGACATGGCGCATTATCATCCATAAAAATTCCATCTTTTTTTGGGAACAAGAAGTCCATGAATAGTTCCAAATGGTCTCCAATTAGCGGAACATAGCCATTTCCAGTCAATGAGTGGTTCAGTTGGTCAAGAGAACCCAGTTCAGTCCATGTAACAGACCACACCATTATGGAATTACAGGGTGGCGCACGAAATGTGTTACCATTTTGTTTTTTAATATAAACTTTACTGTCGATACAATCTGAAAGGAACATATACTGGAATGAAGAGCCGTCCATGGAGATTTGTTCTAACTCAGCACATGCTCAATATGTCCACCATTTCGTTTCCTAACTTCCTTCAAACGAACACTGAAGTTAGTGATTACCCTACGGCACATGTCTTCCGTAATTTCACTGCAAGCTTGAATAATAAGTCTTCTGAGCTCCATTAAATCACGTGGACGTTTCGGGAAAATTTTTCCTTTAGGTTCCCCCAAAGATAAAAGTCACATGGATTGAAGTCTGGACTATTGGGGGGCCAATTTTATACGTAATTGAAGCGACCTGGAAACCTGAGTGAAATGATCCGCATGTCGAAATGCTCGTGTAAAAACTCCAACAGAGTATTTGCACTATGTGGCCTTGCTCCATCTTGCATGAACCACTGCGTGTTGAAGGGCAACGCAGTAGCAAGAAGCTGTGGAGTGAAGCTATTGCGAAGCGTGCTCAAATAACGCTCGCTGTTCACAGTTTCTCCAAAGAAAAAGGGTCCAATAAGTCCGTAACTGGAAATTGCTGCCCACGCTGTAATCCTCGGAGCATAATGTTGTCGTTCATGAAGCACTTGTGGGTTTTCAGTGGCCCAAAAGCGTACATTTTGTTTGTTAACCACACCGCCTAAATGAAAATGCGCCGCGTCTGAAAACCAAACGTTGTTGAGAGTTTCTTCCGTATCCTCCGCCCACTGTCTCTACTGGCTTGTGTTCTTCAGTGAGCTTCTGTGCACAGGTCATCTTGTATAGGTACATATGGAGGTCACTTTTAAGAATGCGTTGAACGGAACGTCTGGATATTCCCAGTTGCACTGTTGCCTTTCTACACGATTTCCCGGGACTTCTCTGTACAGCAGCTCGTACCGCTTCAACATTCTCCGGCGAACAAGCAGGCTTAGGCCGAAGTCGCTTCGCTTCCAATACTGTTCCTTCCTGTACAAATTTATCGTACAACCTGCTGATGGTCTTCTTGCAAGGGACCCATCGTGTGTTAAACTGTTGTCGGAATCGCCTCTGAGACACAACAAGGCTTTTCGTTTCATAAAAAAGTAACACAATTGCCGATCGTTTCTGTGTCGTCAGTCTTCCATTGTCAGCCATTTTTGCTTACTAGTCTCCTAGCGGCAGTATCGCGAATTACACGTCATTTCGTAACTCATTTGTTTGTCCAAGCTTTGCTGGTACTGCTTTAGAGATCCCAGCGGGATATCTAATGTGCGTCGTAAATTGTGAAAGAAACAATTGGTAACACATTTCGTGCGCCACCCTGTAGCTTGCACAGTGCCTTGTTGACAATTTAGGTCCATGCGATCGTGAGGTCTGCGCCACACTCGATCCCTCCATCAGCTCTTACCAATTTAAATTGGATTCATCTGGCCAGGCCACGGTGTTCCTGTCTTCTAGGCCCCAACCGATATGGTCATGAGCCCAGGAAAAGCGCTGCAAGCGATGTCGTGGTGCTAGCAAAGCCACCCGCACCGGTCGTCTGCTTCCATAGCCCGTTAACGGAAAATTTCGCCGCCCTGTCCTAACGGATATGTTCGTCGTACATCCCATATTGATTGCTGCGGGTATCTCACGCGGTGCTGCTTGTCTGTTTTTACTGACAACTCTATACACATGCCGCTGCTCTCGCTCGTTAAGTGAAGGCTGTCGACCACTGCGTTGTCCGTGGTGAGAGGCAATGCCTGAAATTTGATATTCTTGGCACGCTCTTGACACTGTGCATTTCGGAATACTGAATTTTCTAACGATTTCGGAACTGAAATGTCCCACGCGTCCAGCTCGTTCAAAGTGTGTTTATTTATCTTCGTGCGGCCATCATCACGTCGGAAATTTTCGCTTGAATCACCCCAGTAAGAATGACAGCTCCTCAAACGCACTGCCATTCTATATCTCGTGTAAGCGATACTACCTTCAGCTGCATTTGTGCATATTGCTACCTCATGACTTTGTCATCTCAGTGTATATCGAAATGCAGGCCTTCTAAGCCGGTTTCATTCATGAAATGTTCTTGGGTAATCAGCCGAGTCGTGAAGTCCTGTTGTCGCGTTTCGCTTTTATTTATAAAGCATCTTCTGCAGTCATTCTGGAAACATGGATTCATAATATGGCTCCACAGTTTGATATTTATAGATTAAAACAGTATTTCTGTATGAGATTTGCGGACAATTTGCGTGCGGTGTTTTTGCCTCTTATTACATGTTCTTAAATGCTCTACTTCTTCCTTCATTGTTGACGGAGCTTGAAATCGAAAAAAAGTTCCTCCACCTCCAATTCTCGCATTATGGTGCGCCGGCTGAGTCGCCGAGCGTTTCTAGGCGCCACAGTCTGGAACCGCGCGAACGCTACGGTCGCAGGTTCGAACCCTGCCTCGGGCATGGATGTGTGTGATGTCCTTAGGTTAGTTAGGTTTAAGTAGTTCTAAGTTCTAGGGGACTGATGACATCAGAAGGTAAGTCCCATAGTGCTCAGAGCCATTTGAACCATTTTGTTATGGTGCATTTGTGATTTTTCCGTTTCACCTACACAGAAAAAAATGAATATACATAATCACTGTGCTGCTTGGGGAACACGTGAAAACTGCGGTACTCCCTCTCTTGTTGAAGTTTACAAAAGTGAGGTGAAGTGGTAGAATGGCAAATGACAAATCCAGCGTACGAGAAACCTACCTCATAGAAGACGAAGAATTGCAAAAAGTGCATGTGCAATCAGGTTTTTTCTGGTTTCCACCTCCACTACCTACGAAGGAAAAAAACACAGAACTTTGGAACATGTAAATAGAGGCCAAATGCCGTAAATAGTGTGCCAATTTTATAGAGATATACTGTTTTTAATCTGCAAATATCAAAATTTAGAGGCGTTGTGTGTACGATACCATATTTCCAGAATGACCACAGAAGTGTTATAAGCTAAACCGAATCCTGTCTAGTGAGAAATACGTTAGAGCTGCAGTGGGACTAAAACTGAAGGACCAGTAATGATTCAAACCTTCATACATAATCTCCACCACAAAGACTGTTTAGAAAGACGTAGGTGGACGTAATAGTGGTAGAAATTTTCGCAATTTTCGTCGCCTGTCCCTGCTGGAAATTCTATACACGCCATGCTGTCTGGCCGGCAGTCCTCCCCATCAGCACTGGTGTGGTCTCTGGCGCGGCCAGCTCGACAGCTTGCTCACCGGACGCGACCTCCGCGGCAGAAGGCAGAAGCAGCAGCAGCCTACCTCAACATCTGGCGCGCGACGCGGCTCTCGAGCCGCTCCATTTATACCCGCGGGTATCTGCCCTGCCGTGCCCTGCCGTCTCCACAATAAATACAAAACGCGGCGCGCCACCACTTCACCAAAACCCCGCTCTCTGGTTTTCGTCAGCACCCGCGGGGGTTCACGGCTGCGCCACCACTTTTTTTTTTTTTTGCTTCGCATCGTTTCTCCTAGTCGCTTTCTGTATGCTTTTCATTTATTTACTCTGTTTTTGCTCTCCCCCGAAGGAATAACAAGGACCCGAAATCCCTGAAATCCTTTTAAAAGCTGCCACTGACAGACGGCGGATTCCGGCGTCTGTTACTCCAGGCGAAGCGGGTCCGACACTCCAGCGTGTCTCCGGGTTACGAGCGACGCTGTTTTAAAACGCCTGCAAGAGTGTACCATTTCTTATAACAATATTGCTCTTCCAAATTTTTACATAATGCATTCGCAAATGTAAACAGCACACTGTCCAAATGACACCGTAACCTACAATCGTAATAGAAGTGTCCATCAAAAAAAGGTAAAAACTAAGAGTAACGGCTAAAGGTACACCTAGTGCTTAGTTTGATAAACGATGAAATGGATCGAGAAATTTAACTACTGAAAGGGATAATGGCCTCAGTAGTTAAAGGAACATTTCAGGACATTGGCTAGAGCACAAACGAAACGAGATAATGAGAGATTGAGAAGAGGATTGTAGAAGTAGAGACCTGTGTTGTAACTTGCAGGTTCGGTAATCAGCGAGGAAGCGGATTACATGCACTGTGAATAATAGTTTAGCTAATATTTTTGTGTCAGCTTGGGGACGTGTATTGAGATGTATTTCTGTTACCTCAGGCAAACATTGGTATAATCATGGTTCACTTTTCTAGCAATCAGTTCCTACATGTTTCGTTTCGTCTGTACTTGAACACTAAGGAGTGAAGATTTAATCTCACTGCTATTATTAAAACAATTTCTGTCTTAATATCATGAAACAGGTCGCTCGAAAATGTTTGACACAAACGGACGCTGCTATTCTCCTCCTTTTCTTCATCTGCGCTTCATGGTCTAGGAAAAATGCCTCTACGGACAGTTATCGTGACAATAGCAAGTCTCTTTGATTTTAATTCTTCATTTAACTCCTCTTTTGTCATTTATCCGTTTACATTCCATGTATTTATCCTAATTTTTGGTCAAATGTGAAGTCTCTTGTCCTTTTCTTACTTCTTCCGTCGTCTTTTAAATCCGCCCGGCATTCTCTGCGTGTGAAGTTTACCAGTGATTGTGGATGTCCTCCGTTGAGGTTCCCAGGCGTTAGCAGAGTAATTCAGAATGTCACCCCCTTCCTAGACTAGACAGGGTTGCTTCTTCTGTCAGGTTCGCCGAATCAGAGCCCTGTCTTCCGTCGTTGTTGCCGTTGAGGTCTTGTAACCCTGACAAATTCCCCTTACGAGGTACTACCCCGCGTAGACACGTTAATAAAGTTTTTTTTAAGTCTTCCTCAAGCGCGCTAGGGTGGAGTTGCTACCGTTCAATAAAATTAAACATTTAGTTCGTACTGGGAAAAGACCACTTTATGTTCACAGATACAATATATATATGCGCTGTCGCCCAGCCAGGATCCAGAAGGTGGATGCGATATTAGCAAAGGTGACCCCCGAAACACTGGTCACTGGTTTACCCGAAATAAGACACAACAGTCCTTCAGCATAGCGCTATTTCATAGCGCATGAATACCACATAAAAGATAAAATGTGCCTGGAATTTAACGTTCGTCTGTAAGCACGTCATTGCAGCACAATCTGGGAGTAGACAAAGAAGAGAAACGACCGTTCCTTTTAGAATAATGCCCGTTATTTTTTTTCACTAGGGTGTGTAAAGAAACCATGTATGTATGGATGGACGGGGATACTAAGCCTGGTCTTCCGATTGAGTATCCATATCCTTGACCGTCACATCGCCTCGGTCTCTTGTTCATACATAAGAGCACACGGATTCAATCGCTTCATTAACAGACTACGGGGAATAAACATTCGCAACTTCATCCGAACCGAGAGCTATGAATTTGATATTAGGATTCGTGCTAATACGAGCATGTGTCAAGACGTAGTGACAGCAGACACACATTTCTAGGTAAGCGCCTGTAAGACCTATAAATGGCTCACGTGAATTCCGATTTAACGTTGAAACTACCATCCTCTGCAAATCTGAGCGTGAGAAAAGTTCTAAGTAAGGCAGACTAATACCATTTATTACGAGGCGGGAGAGTTTTCTCTGTCGTTCAGTTCCACGAAGCGCCTCGTATTTTGCTCGTGTCCTCTCAACAAGCAGCATGTACGAGCAAGAACTGGTAAGTAGACCGTAGCAGGAACAATTTGTCTGCTCAATCACCGTCGTTTAGCAGCGAAATTCTGACAACAATGGTCTCATTAAGACCGACACACTCGTCCCTAGTGGTAAAAAGCTAGGCCTGGGATAGGACAACAACGGTTCCATGAACTGAACACTCCAGTGGGAAGAAACATTCACATTTCCCTGTCTTTTTCGCTGCCTATTTGTTCTCTGCAACAGGACAAATCGCCTTCCTACACGCATCTTTCGCCTTACAGCCCTGTCTAACGTCGGAACTGAGGTTACTCTTCCATGATATTCGTCCCGTACCTTTGATAGACTTTCCCACTTGACTGGCGAGAAAATTGTCTCACTTCTTGGCTACGCTGTTGATATGCCTGCTTGTCCGAAATTGATCTTTTTTTAAATCTCTGGTAACGTTTTTGTATCCAAAGTGTGGCCACACGTTAATCCATAGAGTTCTTTTGGAGCAGAAAATTTTCGCTTTTTTTATCGCACAACACTTCGCTTTATCGTATTAGCCATTGTATTCAACAAGACGCATAACTTGTAATATGTCTGTCAAGAATATATAGTAAAATGGAGAAGACAGCAATTCGACGAGAATTCAAGTGGACATAACCACCTGTGCTCAACAAAATTCCACTTAACAGCTTCTTGCGTGTGATTGGTGAAACGTGTCTAGGCAGTTAAGAGATGCACACTTACTGAAGCAGCGAATCTGAAAGGACAGTCACTCCTTTGCATTGCAAATAAAGGTAACTGCATCCATATCATAGGACAAGGCGAACAATACTCATAGGAACAAACAATACACCAGACTTTCCAACATTGTCCACAATTTCGGATTAAATTATCAGATTCTTTCAATAATAAGTGAAGTGTGGTATGAAAGTTTAAACAAACTTACAGAAATTTTTCAATCCATACGTTCCTGCGTATTCTGTTTGCAATACGAAGAGACAGAACAGGATTAATCCTTTCAAAACCTTGCATTGTACAGAGGGGCTTCCTCTGAAATGAATCTTTTGCGAGTATTAGTTTATGAATACAAAACCTACATTTTGTGGTGTTCTACTACAGTTTTACTGATGACAGCTGTTAAATATTTTTAAATATTCCATTATATTTCGTTACAGATTAAGTCAAGTGCACTCATACTGAACACATTTAATAAAACGCATTATTTAGTACATTGTATAAACATGTTACCTTCGTGGCCGCCAAAAGCAAAAAAGCATGCCCGTCGCTCTTCCGATCCCTGAACGCGTCCAGTGCGTGACGTCACATCCACCCACTACAGAGGGCGCGTTCACTAATCTACTGCAACTTAAAATATATCTTTGACCACATATTTAACTATTAATTACAGTTAAATGGAGGCTGTGATTAGTATTGTCACAACTTTTACATTTCAGTCTTTACCGACGCACTGCTTTTACCACTGAGCTCACCAGAACTGTCCGCAGCTCGTGGTCGTGCGGTAGCGTTCTCGCTTCCCGCGCCCGGGTTCCCGGGTTCGATTCCCGGCGGGGTCAGGGATTTTCTCTGCCTCGTGATGACTGGGTGTTGTGTGATGTCCTTAGGTTAGTTAGGTTCAAGTAGTTCTAGGGGGCTGATGACCATAGCTGTTAAGTCCCATAGTGCTCAGAGCCATTTTTGTCACCAGAACTCGGCCTGTCTAAGAGCTTTTCAGTCTACAAGTAGCGTCCATCTTCCTTCATCCCACACACTGCCGGGACTTTATTGCATCCAGTTTCCCTGCGTTAATGCATAAGAGGAACTGGAGAAACCACTAGTCTCGGTAAGATCAATATGCTAACAGCTGGAGAAAAAAGCAGCTGTCTCATGACTAATCTAATATTAACATCCGCTAAAATGAGATGACATTTTACCTCCGCATCACGTTCAGTGAGTCGACCACTAGCAGCTGCCGAACTAATTCCGGGACTGAAGATGTATGCCAGAACAATTTTCCCTTACCGAGCCATTGTATAGAAGGCGCCTTGCGGTTGCCCCGGCAGTGTTCTTACCAGCGCCTTTTGAAGTCGGAAGCTGCGTAATGGCGATCGTTCTTCAACGCTCGACCGGGCCCCAATACCGGGGAAAGACAATTTCCTCTCGCACACAATGAACAGCGGCCGCGCGACTTCACGGTGATCGCTGGCTTTCTAAGGCACTCCACTCCACTCTGTATCCGCTCGTCCACGAAAGACTAGTAGATTCTTCTTCCTAAGCATTCACCTTATGGATGAAATACCACTACAGACATGTACAGTATTGTGCTTATGTTTAAAATAAATGGCTGACGGTCAACGTTCAGATCATTGCAGTACAGTGACAGACGTATATGGGCAAACTCACCTCGCATTGTGCTTGTCAACTATTCTACGACAGTGGTGGACCACCTTTATATGTCCGATGCTGGTAGGCCATCTGTGGTTGCATCGCTAAACGTTTCCACATAGTTGCTCAGATGTCAAGGGAATCGCGAAGGCCCCTCAGGATTGTGTTTAAGCGACATTTAATATTTCAATCCGCACGTTTGACTTCAAAAATGACAAAGTAATGACCATGTAAACGAAAAAACATAACGTTTTCGGTAAGGCCAATGATGCACCGCATCTAGAAATATGAGATTGTATTAAGCATCTTAATGTCCTTCGTATGATTTTGAAAGGGACAGCAGGAGCTGCTAGTAGATTAATTGATTTAATCCAGTTTTTCTTTGACTTTTCTATCTTTTTGCTTTTTCTTACTTGTTTTCAAACGAGCTGGCTTTCTCCAGTAAGGACTTTGCGACTCATAGGCAACGTGGTATTTTATTGCTGTAATGAATGGCAAAATTTGCCTACGGAACCTTACTAGGAAAGTGCTGCCTTTTCTCTGAAACTGAGAGCTCAACCAGATTGGAAAGTTGCTGATTATGTTTCCTGGGATTCAGTAAACTTCACTAAACAAACTGCCACAACAGTTTTTTTTTTTACAAGACGGTAACTACGTTTCCTTAGTCAGCACACCTATTATAAGCAAATTTCTTTATTATTGGCTTGGATGTTACATCGAACTTAACTTTTAGTCTTTCTGTAGTACCTGAAGAAAGTTCCCAATTTATGAAGGAGAGTGTGGCGTGGTATATTAGGAATCTAGAATTAAATGCAAGGTGCTCATAGTACAGGACACATAGCCCGTACGAGAATATTTACATTTTCTCGTATCATATATACTCCCGGATATAGCTTCATCGCTACGTATCAACACACAATATCAACCAGTGTTTCGTACCTGAAAACCAGCCTCTGAAATGTGTACGTCCATAACCTTTCGAAAAATCACAACATGGACCAATACAGACACAATTGTCTTGATTTGTGAATAAAAATTTTAATTTCCAGAGCTGCAGTATTGTGTAGGTTATCGATGACTAATGCTCTATGTTATAATGTAGCTGGCAATTTACACTTTGTGATCAAAAGTATCCAGAAACCTGGCTGAAAATGACTTACAAGTTCGTGGCGCCTTCCATCGGTAATGCTGGAATTCAATACGGTGTTGGCCCACCCTTAGCCTTGAAGACAGCTTCCACCCTCGCGGGCATACGTTCAGTCAGGAGCTGGAGGGTTTCTTGGGGAATGGCAGCCCATTCTTCACGGAGCACTACACTGAGGAGAGATATGGATGTCGGTCGGTGAGGCATGGCACAAAGTCGGCGTTCCAAAACATCCCAAAGGTGTGCTATAGGATTCAGGCCAGGACTCTGTGCACGCCGGTCCATTACAGGAATGTTTTTCTGTCCTGTAACCGCTCCGCCACAGGCTGTGAGTTATGAACAGGTGCTCGATCGTGTTGAAAGATTCAATCACCATCCCCGAATTGCTCTTCAACAGTGGGAAGCAAGAAGGTGCTTAAAACATCAATGTAAGCAGTGCTGTGATAGTGCCACGCAAAACGACAAGGGGTGCAAGCCCCCTCCATGAAAAACACGACCACACCGTAATACCATCGCCTCAAAATTTTGCTGTTGGCCGACGCATGGTGGCAGATGACGTTCAACTGGCATTCGCTATACCCACACCCTGCCATCGGATCGCCACGTTGTGTACCGTGATTCGTGACTCTACACAACATTTTCCACTGTTCAGTCGTGCAATGTTTACGCTCCTTACACCAAGCGAGGCGTAGTTCGGCATTTATCGGCGTGATGTGTGGCTTATGAGCAGCCGCTCGACCATGAAATCCAAGTTTCCTCACCTCCCGCCTAACTGTCATAGTACTTGTGGTGGATCCTAATGAAGTTTGGAATTCCTATGTGATGGTCTGGATAGATGCCTGCCTATTACACATTACGACCCTCTTCAACTGTCGGCGGTCTCTGTCAGTCAACAGACGAGGCCGGCCTTTACACTTTTGTGCTGTACGGACTCTTCATATTTCCAGTTCACTATCACATCGGAAACATTGGATCTAGGGGTGTTTAGGAGTGTGAAAATCTCGCGTACAGAAGTAAGACACATTGACACCGAATCACCTTCATTCGAAGTGCGTGAGTCCCGCGGAGCGCCCCATTCTGCTCTTTCACGATGTCTAATGACTACTGAAGTCGCCGATATGGAGTACCTGGCAGTAGGTGGCAGTAAAATGCACCTAATACGAAAAACGTATGTTTTTGGGGGTGTCCGGATAGTTGTGATCACATAGTGTATCTTAGTTTACGTACATAAATTTCAGGAAGAGAAGAGTACTTAATTAAACAGTATAGAATTCATTACGCTAATTTTGTACGTCATAAGTCTCATATATGTGAGAAACAGGATCTAACCCTTGATAATCCCTATTCCGTTTCTGAGTTTAATTTCTAACAGACCAGCTTAAGATTCTCACGAATGCCGTTCTATTTTTAGTCTCTGCTATTTATGGTTCCGTTAATGAGAAGACGCGTATTTAGAAAAACAAAGTGTGCTTGGCTGCAGAAGTAATTTCCCGGACGGAAGTCGGACCGACAACACCGGTTGTTTATTCAGTTCATTTCTCGCGACTTCTTGTTTGGTGCGCTGTTTGGCTTCCGCGTGTCGCGCCAGAGATACTGTGCTAACCGTCTGTCGTCGCAAACTCGTCTTTATCTTTTTATTCTTTCTTTATTTACAATGATTGCAGTTTTTTGCGAAAGGCAGATATGCTGCCAGGAGTTTCAGAGATATCGTAATGATAACAGCAGGTGTTTAGTCTGAGTGAGAAATTTCATTACCTGTGAAGAAGAAGCATTCGGGAGCTGCTGATAGCAACGGAGTTTGACGGCTTTCGCGTGGTGGTATTTCTTTTTACAGTACCGTATACAAATTGTGTCTGACTTTGTGTCCAAGGAACACTGAAATAAGAGAAACAAGCAACAGGGAAGGGCGCATAAACCGTGATTAGATGACGATGATGATGTTGGTGGCGACATCAGAGAATTTGCAAAAGGATTTGAAAGTCCTCTCGCAGGTCACCACACGCAGTGAAATTGTACAGACTGATTGTTCATGGACTTTGTGTTAATTTCCGCACATGTTTCTTCTCTGATACGAATTCAGTAAAACCGTGGATGGACTGTTCATGGTATAGATCTCTGCAACACATCCCCCTCTTTCTCACACTTCTCGTTTGGCACTCTTTGTATAGTCTTCTTTAAACAGCCCATTGATTAATCTTTCCACTGTTCCCGTTTTCCTCACTTTCCTGCGTGTTGTTTGCACTTTACCTGTTTCCGAGTTCTTCTTCCACTCTGATGACAATCTTCACTCAGGTAGCCTTCCTGAATTTATGAAACAACTTCTTTCATATCTTCCATTGTCCTCTATATTACTTTCTGTTCATCCTAATCATATGACTTACGTGTTGCGCCGTTATAATACTTTCCTGATAGTGTCCACGTACTCTGATACAGCTCATAGAGGCCAACTACTGTCGTTTTTCAGCACATTTTTCGTGTAATGAAGATATCAGGAGAGAGTGACAGAAAACATTTCGTGTCGATCGACTTTCGTTAAACTTTACTTGTACGACATTTTTCACGAAATGCTATTGAATTAACTATTCAGCTTCATTCGTTCACAATACATTTTTCTAAAGCACGCAATCAGTTGTCGCCTCTTGTAAAAAAATCCCGTCGCAGTTTACCAGGCAGCCTGCACTATACTTCCGCCAATAGCCAGCGTGCGCGCCATTTCGTTTATATTCCATCCTTATAGCTGTCTAGACACGAGAGAAACCAGTACATCACGCAGGCTAGCGGAGGGTGCTGCGTCGTTGACGCCTGTGTCGGAAGCTTTACCCTCCTAAAGTCGGCAGGGGAGCAAGAAACCTGTAAACTGGAAGGCGCTTCCGCCGAGGTGGAGCAGTGTTCCGTCTTCGTCAGCGCTCGTCGGCGAAAGGCGGATTTATTTACCCTGGCCGCGACACTCTGCTCCCAGAAGAGACAAGCAGTCTACGCTCCGGAGCGCCGGCCAAATATTTGGTTCTCGTATGACGATGCGCAGAATTCCGCGATGCGCGGCTGTTTTCTCGCAGACCCACTGTCGGACTCGTCGCTTCCGTCTCCACCACGAAAGCGTGAACACCACCATCAACCGAGAAGTTTTTCTCGCTACCCCTCGCAACAACCTGTAGTGCTCTACTGGTCGATTCAGCTGTCCGTGCCGATAAGTTTTGCGCAACCCGAAACGCCTTTGAAAACCTCACGTGAGATTCTCTCACTCGCTAAGTGCAAACTGTTAGTCGTACAGAAAAATATAAACAGGATTTCTTTGTTGGAAATTTAATGTAGTTAAATTTTATACTGGGATACGTTTTCGCTGGAGACCACAATTTTTGAGTTATTCAAGAAAAACTCGCTTGAAGGTCACTTTTGTGCATTTCTTTTCCTTTTTTTTTAATAATTCGAAAACAACGGCTTCTACCGAAAAGTATCCCAGTACAGAATTTAACTACATTAAATTTCCTACAAACAGGTCGTGTTCATTTTTTCTGTAGGGCTAATAGTCTGTGCGTAATGAGTGAGAGGATATGAGAATCTTGTGTCTGTAATTTGAAAGTTCTGAGGGTTGCATAGAACCTAATCGGTAGGAGCAGCTAGACCAACTTGTATATATTGTTTTTCTATATTTGCCATTCTAAATAATGTTGATCGTCTTCAGCTGTGGTGTTTCACATACTATAAAAATTGTTACACTACGGTCTTTGGAAAGAAAAACAGGTACTTCTGTGTCGTCACCCAATTAAGTTTCAGCACAACTGTTTATCTTGTAAATATTTGGAAATGCTGAGATGTAATTTAATATCTTTTACCGAACGAAATGACCTCTGATGCCGTTCTCATACACGAGAAGAGTTGGGTTCAAGTACTTGTTCGGCCATTCCAATTTCCCTACAGTAGTATCACTTCGGCTGAATGCTGGGATTGTTCCTTCAACAAGACTGCTGGCAGTTTTTGTACCATATCACTAACCAATATTATGCTCTGCCTCTAGTAACATTGGTGTCAACGCTGATTTGAATTCAGACAATCCTTTCCTATAAAGCCTTCTGTAGGAGTAGCATCGGGCCGATACAATCAGTCTGATTTTTCTTATTGCTAAATTCTTTTTTTTAATAAAGTACGAGACGAATCTCCTCGTCAGGAGACAAAACACAGGTGTCTCAAACGTTTTGGGCCACATTGAAACAGGTGGTAGTGGATCCACAATCGATTATATTGAGATAGGGAACCAATGGTCAGAAATACGTGTTTATTGGGTTACGGACAAACATAGTGTACACCGCGTAACAACAACGTAGCTCATAGTAACTGCTCAAAGCGATGACCGCTAGTTTCACTGCATGTATTGCAACGGTGTACACTGGAACAGACCTTCATGATGCATGAAACCCCCGTAGAAACGGATGAAGACCTGCTTGCTAGGGTCCAAGCTGCCTGTTACCTGGTACAACAGACACCAGGGATCTTTGAGAGAGTGCGGCTGATCATCATGGGCCAATGCCATGCACACACTGAAACAAGCGGTCGTCACTTCGAACAATTACTGCGAGCTACGTTGCTATTATGTGCTGTACGCTACGTATGTCCTCTGCCAGGCACTTAAGTGTGATTTGCAAAGTATCCACGTAGACGTAGATATATTCCGTAACACAATAAATTTGCGTCTCCCATGATTGGTTCCCTATGTCAATATAATCGGTTGTGGACGCGTTATCTCCTCTTCCAATTTGACGCAAAAGGTTTGAGACACCCTGTATTTAACACCGCCGGTGGACACATATAAAAGTAAACCGAGCGCACTACCTGGCTTTCTGAACTAATTGTTTCTTCGTCGGGGAGGACAGAGTGATATATGGAGTGGTATTAAAATGGAAGGGCTGGTAATGGGGATGTACTTGTAGCAAGGAAGCGGTTAGTTAAAGATTAAGGGGAACGTGTTATTTTTATTTGTGTTTTGATTGTTCTCAGCTGGTAGTCATAAATACTGGAGTCCAGAATCTAAAAAAAAAGGTTCTAATGGCTCTGAGCACTATGGGACTTAACATCTGAGGTCATTAGTCACCTAGAACTTAGAACTACTTAAACCTAACTAACCTAAGCACATCACACACATCCATGCCCGAGGCAGGATTCGAACCTGCGACCGTAGCAGTCTCGCAGTTCCGGACTGAAGCACCTTGAACCGCACGGCCACCACGGCCGGCCCAGAATCTAAGAGAAGCACTGGACGTTAACCCTGTAGAATGCCCTATAGCTCCCGTGACACTACAGTTCAACCATATCAGCCATAAATTAATGTTTGTATTTATCGTGGGTCAAGGAGCAGCTTGCAGGTCATCACATTCCTGCCGACGATAACTGTTTGTTATTAAAGACAGTACTAGAAAGGGTATGGCAGAAAAGCGGTGGTTGAGAAGGGAGTGAGACATGGCTCTAAGCCTATCCCCGATGTTGTTCTGTTGTTCATCGAACACGCAGTAACCGAAACCAGTGAAAAATTTGGAGAAGGAATTAAAGTTCAAGAGGAAGAAATTAAAACTTGGAGTTTTGCAGATGACAGTGTAACTCTGTCAGAGGCAGCAGAGAACTTAAAGAGCAATGGGAGCGAATGAACAGTGACTTGAAAATATTAGATGAAAATCAACAAAAGTAAGGCAAGGACAATGGAATGTAGTCAAATGCTGAAGCTAAGATGGGTAAGAGACATAACTCATGAGGGGGTACCGAACAAAATCGACAAGAAAAGAAATTTGAGGCAGAACTTGACTAAAAGAAGTGCTTGGTTGCTAGGACATTCTGAGACGTGAAGGAATAATCCTTTTCAGCTTTAGAGGGATGTGTGTGTAAAAGTTGGTTCAAATGGTTCAAATGGTTCAAATGGCTCTGAGCACTATGGGACTTAACTTCTGTGGTCATCAGTCCCCTAGAACTTAGAACTTCTTCAACCTAACTAACCTAAGGGCATCACACACATCCATGCCCAAGGCAGGATTCGAACTTGCGACCGTAGCGGTCGCAAATTGATCCAGGAACATTGAAATTTTTACACCAAGTATTATCTAACCTCACTAAACCAGAATAAATGCAAATCATCAAATTATGTATAGCTCTGTCAACCAATGTTAGAAACATTACAAGAGTGAAATATCTAACTAGCCTTTTTATGAAATCAGTTTACATATTAGTCGCACAAGCAGGGTTGACACTCGGCGCGGTGGCTGATGGGAGCGACTGCAAAGGCATTTCCCGTTATCAGCCGCTCCCATTAGCCAGCGCGCCGAGTGTCAACTTTGTGTGCGCATTTTATACATTCTGGGGTTACTCAACAGTTGACAATTATCAGCCAACTCATCTGTACAAAAGGGCTGGCAAAACAAAAATCATAAATATTTAAAATATTTACCTTGATAGCGAGAAGACTTCTGCTTACATGTTCTCTTGATACTTGACGTTAATCTAACGCTTGGTGGCTTCCCCGAGCACACCACAGAACTGCCTACCCCATCATCATTCGCTCACAGACAGCTGCCCACTAATGTGCGCCCAGCGCTCTCTTACCCCAATACTTAAGCATTATGAAGCCTATCAGAGACATCCATTGTTTATAATATAATAGTTTCAATTTAGTTTACATTAATATTATCATTATATTTGGTGCCGCATACAAGTGTACACCAGTAGACGCCTTTCAACAAGTACGGCAAACGAGAGATGCGATGCGGAGGTTGAAATAAAAAAATAAAAAAAAATGTTTCAAATAGCTCTGAGCACTATGGGACTTAACTTCTGAGGTCATCGGTCCCCTAGAACTTAGAACTACTTTAACCAAACTAACCTAAGGGCATCACACACATCAATGCCCTAGGCAGGATTCGAACTTGCGTCGGTAGCGGTCGCGCGGTTCCAGACTGTAGCGCCTAGAACCGCTCGGCCACCTTGGCCGGCTGAAATTTTTAAACTTCGACAGTCTGAATTCAAGACTGCAAGTCTGGGAACACGGCCCGCAGTATGAGTGGTAACGTATTCCTTTACCTTCAGTTAACTACAAGTGGCTTTCATTCGATGACAACATTTCTTTAGATTGAAATCATCGTTTCACCAAAGTTTTATTCTTCTCGCAGTGACAGTTGTAACATAGTTGGAGGACTGTTTATCTAGCCCTTGAGAAAATTGCGATATTTAGGACGTTGTTTAATTATGACTACCACATATCAGTACTGCTTCGTCCAACAGTGAAGCAAACAGGACAGAAATCCCGTAGGTTAGACTATGTTGATAAAGCAGACGTCCGTTTGGGAGACAGATGGCAAATCCAACCAACCTAGAGGCATATAACTGGAAAGATAAACCAACGCTGCCGAGATAACACCGGAGTGCTTGCCCATTACGTCCTTGTACAAATATGTCCCGTCTGCATTTGGCAGGTAGGGCAGAATCGTCCTCCGCAATAACAGCGGCCGAACACACGGCAGCTTTCCCGGATTGGAGGCGTCGGCGTTACGTGTCGGGTTATTAAACTTACTGTTGCGTAAGTGCCTCAGCGGACTATCTGCAAAACACTGTAAGCGTCTTTCCTCCTTTACGTGGGTGGCTACTACGTATCAGTTTAGCCTATAACTTGTGAGGATAGTACTTATTTAATGACATTATAGTTAAACAAAACACGTCACGAACCGAAGTAAAAAGAATATAATATTCTGCTTCGTTAGTACTCGAACCAACCAATGCTGCAGCGGTGCGCTGTATTGGTCCAGAGGCAGAATTGCTTATTACAGACAGTTTCAATCATTATTTTAGTTGCACGCTAGAAACTATTGCGGTCTTCATCCCTTTTGTATTTTCCACTACACAGTGAACAGAATACACTGCTCTGCCTACGGTTAGTGTCGTACTTAGAAAGTTGCCTATTTTTAAAATACCATTTTGCTTGCAAATGTATCTCTAACGCCAACAGAAAAAAATTATCCGATACTGATGCTCGTTCCTTGCTAACAGATTCAAGATGTCCATTAGACTGGTTTAAAATTCTTTGAAATTGTACACAATATAATTGAACGATGTACCACATTATTTTACACTGTTCTCTTCATTTTCCTGATATCTTGGACTTTTGACAATTGTTTTGTTGTTTCACTGCTTTTACAGTGTTCTTCAGTTTAGCTTCATAAGACTGAATTGACACCGTCGCAGTCGAGGTAAAGACCAGAAATCTAACCCAATACGATCCGTGACAATGCCTAATAGTCAGACTCTCCCCAATCAATTTGTCCCAGAGATTAATACTAACAGTTGTTAAATCTGAAGACCTGTCTGGATTCTTGATTTTTTTCTTGTCGGCTTACGCCTATCTTAGGAGTGCGCTATCGCTCATGCATTGGGACTTCTCAGCCTTGTCGGAGTAAGCGCGCGGGCATACCCAGTGTTGTGTTTATGGCTGCATACAGCAAGATCACCAGTCTTTAATTATTACGCATAATTTATGTTGAAACATACAATATATGTCCTGGCGCTAACAGTTGTTGAACGTGCACCGACGCGAATCGAAATAAATAATGCGTACGTTTACTATTCCCTACGCGCTAGCGACGCGTAGGGAGTCCTGACTTCCAATTTCGGAACTGCAATCGCACTCTGACGTTTGATATGTGTAAATGCCATAATTATAGGTAATAATCTAAACAGAATAGTGTTAATTGATTCTAATGGCCGTAGTTAAGAATGGGCCGCTTACACTTTCTCCGACGATTCTATTAAAGCTGGTTCGCGTGCTGGTGATAACTGTTGCAAGTGAAAGTCACAGGGGTTGAAAATTGGGGAGGAGGGAGTGAGAAGAAACCGTGAAGAGGTGGTAAAATGAGCCGCGTGGAACACAAAATATGAAGGGAGCGGCGTATTAGAAGGAATTAAATTTCGGGGGTGGTCGGAGCTGCGTGACTGCGGGGGGTGGCGCGCACGTGGCGGCCACGTGGCTAATCATCCCCCCGGTGGAAGCCACGGCTGACTCATCCCGCCCAGGTAGTAGCCACGACTCGAGGGCCGCGGTTCGATCCTACGCTGCTGTCTATCTATAGCGAGTCAGCACTGCTAAAATATTGCTACGCAAGTCCATACTCTCTCGCCAGACCCAGATTTAAAATTTAGCATTTTTATAACATGATGACTGAGGAAAATTTCACGAGTCATGTTCGCTATAACAGCATTTTATTGGATGAACGGTTTCGACAGAGCTATGCCGTCATCATCGGTTCTTATGACAACATAGTTCTGTCGAAACAGGTCATACAGTAAAACGCTTTTTAGGCGATCTTGGCTTCTGAAGTTTTCTTAATTTGTCACACACTGCAGACCGCCCCCAGACTGTCAATGTCAGGAATACGGTTGTTAAAACTACCGTAGGCTACATTAAATAAGCGTAGACTACGGTAGTTTTCCTAGTAGATTTGGACGGTTACGGTCGTACCCGTGTTAGCTGTACGTTAGCTGTGTTGCATACTTACTGAGCGTTACCTCATAACGATCCGTTTCATTACTTATACCATCAGTGTCTTAATATATTTCCCTAAAAACCGGAAGCGGCGGAATTGAGTGAGGATATATATAAAGAGCTAGGAACCCTACGAAACAGTTTTGTTCTACATAATTATCGTCCTGTCTGTTACTCAAGAATAAAGGGTAGTTATAACAAAACTGAAATTGTCAATGTTTAATTCTGGTTTAGCCAGAAAATTGTTGCTTTTTAAGGTAAAACAGAGAGATGTTGTAGTAAAACTAAAGAAAACAATACAGGTTTATCATATATTGCTAGGAGACGCAGTTTCCTCAACGAAAGGGTAAAATAAAAGAACAGCGAAACAAACATATACCTAACATCGCTTCAATATTTCGTACTTTGCTCCTTTTCAACAAGCACATTGTTAAGCTCAACAAGGAAGAAGTAAGTAAATGATTCCTCACATTTTTCCTCTGATTTGATGCTGTCGCTTATATGGAGAAAAAGTTATATTTTTTATGTTTTTCTTGCGTGTGGGTTTCGGAAGACCAGTAACAGAATAACGTAATCAAATTTTAATGCTTAGTTTTGGTGACGAAATTGCCCTTGCCGTTCTGGCCGATAGTAACATGGACGTAGGCGATATGTTAACTGAACAGACGTCATCCTTGACTCTGCAGTCTGTCCTAACACGAAGATAATGCAGAATAATAAAAAGATAAATAGCGACTTTCTAAGTATAAAACGCTGGGAAGACAGATTAGTAGTAGATGTGAAAGGTTTTTACCTTATGTAGGCAGCAAAATCTAACAAAATCAAAAAGTGCAAAGCTAGATAGGTGTCAAAAGTAGAATGGCACAGACGGTCAAAGATTTGTACAGAAAAAATAATTCTATTGTTGTATCAGATACCTACACGGAATTGTAGAAGACATTTCCGGATGTGTACGAATTGAGCACGGCATGCTGTGGAAGTGAAACATCGAACTTTGGTGTGCATTGCATGAACGCAAAATAAGATGCAGCTGTCATAGCTGCACTAGGTGTTTGGCCGGACTGTAAAAAGTGGCTCTGAGCACTATGGGACTTAACTACTGAGGTCATCAGTCCCCTAGAACTTAGAACTACTTAAACCTAACCAACCTAAGGACATCACACACATCCATGCCCGAGGCAGGATTCGAACCTGCGACCGTAGCGGTCACGCGGTTCCAAACTGACGCGCTTAGAACCGCACGGCCGCGGCCGGACTGTAAATATTTCATTAATTTGTTACTGTGTTTCGGCAACTGGGCCGCTTCGAAAGGACATGAAATAGATTGATACATTGTTGACAGTACGAATCGCAAGTGCTTGTTGATAACGAATAGCACTGACAACCTACTTCAGGTCCTTTTGCAGACGGTCAGTGGCCGAAAAGCGTAAGAAGATTAACAAAATAGACAATTAAATTGTATAAGATGACCATGGGAAGTTGGGAAAGGAAGCAACTGGGGACATTTGAAAGGCGAAGATACAGAATAATGTTACATGTTATTACACCTGTAAGATTCAAGCTAAGGTACCAGAAACAACTTAAAACTTGGACTCGAAGTCAGTACTTTGTCTTTCGCAGGCAAAATGTGAGAGCACGTAGTGTGTCGTGCATGGAAGGCGTAGTCGTTAAGACTATTGTCCGCGAAACTCAAGGTTTTGGGTTCGTAGCCAGGTTGTAAATTGTCAAAAATTTCATTACGAGAAGAAACGATAATGCACAAAACTAGGAGAGGTTAGTGAAACAACTGCCTCGGTATTCACTAATACTTAGCTTTGGGGCTGCAGAGAACAGTAGATGGGAAACATAGCAGAAGCGTTACAAAGATTAGAAATATGTAGACTGGAATACTCTCTTTCAAATTCTGAAGGTGGCAGGGGTAAAACACAGGGAGCGAAAGGCTACTTACAATTTGTACAGAAACCAGATGGCAGTTATAAGAGTCGAGGGGCATGAAAGGGAAGCAGTGGTTCGGAAGGGAGTGAGACAGGGTTGTAGCCTCTCCCCCATGTTATTCAATCTGTATATTGAGCAAGGAGTGAAGGAAACAAAAGAAAAATTCGGAGTAGGTATTAAAATCCATGGAGAACAAATAAAAACTTTGAGGTTCGCCGATGACATTGTAATTCTGTCAGAGACAGCAAAGGACTTCGAAGAGCAGTTGAACGGAATGGACAGGGTCATGAAAGGAGGGTATAAGATGAACATCAACAAAAGCAAAACGAGGATAATGGAATGTAGTCGAATTAAGTCGGGTGATGCTGAGGGAATTATATTAGGAAATGAGACACTTAAAGTAGTAAAGGAATTTTGCTATTTGGGGAGCAAAATAACTGATGATGGTCGAAGCAGAGAAGACATAAAATGTAGACTGGCAATTGCAAGGAAAGCGTTTCTGAAGAAGAGGAATTTGTTAACATCGAGTATAGATTTAAGTGTCAGGAAGTCATTTCTGAAAGTATTTGTATGGAGTGTAGCCATGTATGGAAGTGAAACATGGACGATAAATAGTTTGGACAAGAAGAGAATAGAAGCTTTCGAAATGTGGTGCTACAGAAGAATACTGAAGATTAGATGGGTAGATCATATAACTAATGAGGAGGTATTGAATAGGATTGGAGAGAAGAGAAGTTTGTGGTACAACTTTACTAGAAGAAGGGATCTGTTGGTAGGACATATTCTGAGGCATCAAGGGATCACCAATTTAGTATTGGAAGGCAGCGTGCAGGGTAAAATTCGTATGGGGAGACCAAGAGATGAATATACTAAGCAGATTCAGATGGATGTAGGTTGCAGTAGGTACTGGGAGATGAAGAAGCTTGCACAGGATTCAGTAGCATGGAGAGCTGCAACAAACCAGTCTCAGGACTGAAGACTACAACAACAACAAAAAAGGGTTGTAGGTAATGTGACACGTATTTCGCTGGCTGCGTTATGAGTTACTTTCACTTATCAGGAATGAACACCAGGCTCCAGTTGAAACATTGTCGTCACTTTTTCCCGCTTCCCGTGATCCACTGCTCGACGCCGCTGTGAACCTTTCCAAAGAGGAAAGACCTGCACTAGTGTCGATGGGATGTTAGTGAGAGTGCGGACGGAAATGTGTCCTCTCCGCTCGTCGCCTGTAACTAATTCGATCGAAAACTTCACTTACACTTGCTGCCGGCTGCATTATCTTGGGCACCGCGGCAGAAAATTAATTAATGATGAATGGTCCCGCCCCGGGCGCCTGACAATGGCCGCCCCTGCCCTGTGTCCGCCGCTAACACCTTCCAAGAACTGGACGCAATAATGGAGGGAGCAATTTGCCCCCATTGTCGCCGTGATTGTTTTCACTTAAACTGCGCCTAAGGTCTGCCGGGGCGGACTCTTCCCTCCCGTGCTTCCGGCCAGCCGAATGCTCGTGGCCGTCTCAGACAAAGGCGCGACCGGGCATAGCTGATGTGTGACTTCCAATTACACAGGCAGAATCAGTCAGCTGCTCTGCTCCGCGGCGTTATCGAATTATCGTGCTGATGTATTTCCGTTTTCGCTGCCTTGTTAGAATAGATCGACTTAACTTTCACCATTACACATCAGGTTATATCTTAATAAAAACGAAAGAGTCAACAACAACGGTGGGTACTCATTACTGTTTACCCTGTTGGTGGTATTGTTCCACATACCGGGTGATCAAAAAGTCAGTATAAATTTGAAAACTTAATAAACCACGGAATAATGTAGATAGAGAGGTAAAAATTGACACACATGCTTGAAATGACATGGGGTTTTATTAGAACAAAAAAAAAGTATTGTTAGACGCGTGAAAGATCTCTTGCGCGCGTCGTTTGGTGATGATCGTGTGCTCAGCCGCCATTTTCGTCATGCTTGGTCTCCCGGGTCCCCAGACCTCAGTCCGTGCGATTATTGGCTTTGAGGTTACCTGAAGTCGCAAGTGTATTGTGATGATCGACATCCCTAGGGATGCTGAAAGACAACATCCGACGCCAATGCCTCACCATACCTCCGGACATGCTTTACAGTGCTGTTCACAACATTATTCTTCGACTACAGCTATTGTTGAGGAATGATGGTGGACATATTGAGCATTTCCTGTAAAGAACATCATCTTTGCTTTGTCTTACTTTGTTAAGTTAATTATTGCTATTCTGATCAGATGAAGCGCCATCTGTCGGAGATTTTTTGAACTTTTGCATTTTTTTGGTTCCAATAAAACCATGTCATTCCAAGCATGTGTGTAAATTTGTACCTCTCTATCTACATTATTCCGCGATTTATTCAGTTTTCAAATTTATACTGACTTTTGATCACCCGGTATATTGGTGTCCTACATCGATGAATGTCTGTGCTGGTTCTTTTCGGTGTTCATTGAGGATACGTAGTGCAAAGTGAACTGCTCATACACAAATCTATATGCCAATCCGGATTTGTACCAATCATTCTTCCGCTCACGGAATATCTGCACAATGCTCGAAATATACGACCTGGAGTCCAAACTATCCAGTCAAGGGGGAGTCCTTTCTCCTCCTGCGTGCTTATCCAGTCAAGGGGGAGTCCTTTCTCCTCCTGCGTGCTTATTGGTTATGTACAGCATTCCCTGTAATACAAATATGACATTGATATACAGAATAGTCACTGGCGCATATTCCTGGCAGTGCAGATTCGTTCAGTCAGCTTCCTAATTTGATGTATCGTGCTACGTTCTTCTCTGAACCCAAAATGTTAGCGAATAATGACAGAGATGTTTTTCAATAATACAGGGGCCCCGGACCCATCAGATGACTGGTTCTGAGTTCTGGGGTAACGTCTGTGAAGTCTGACAAAACAGGCAACAGAGGGAGTTCTGACTGTTTTCATATTGTCACGAAAAATCTAAAATTATTTTACAGTCTGCTTCGTTCAGTTACACAAGTATTTGACAGCTGTGCTTGCAGCAAAGTCTGACTCTATAGAAAGGAATAGTCTTCCTGACCCAAAACGCAATGTGGGGATACTAAATTGCACTATGTCACAATATTTGTTTTATCTTTGGTTCAAATGGTTCAAATGGCTCTGAGCACTATGGGCTTAACATCTATGGTCATCAGTCCCCTAGAACTTAGAACTACTTAAACCTAACTAACCTAAGGACGTCACACAACACCCAGTCATCACGAGGCAGAGAAAATCCCTGACCCCGCCGGGAATCGAACCCGGAAACCCGGGCGCGGGGAGCGAGAACGCTACCGCACGACCACGAGCTGCGGACTGTTTTATCTTCAAATCAGCAATTGTGATGATGGAATGTAAAAAACTTTCATCCCTACTCCTTTATTATTCCATCCGCAAATAGATCGTTAGCAAGTTTCCTTATCAGTTTATTCCAACGTTATGTGAGTCGTTTCCACCCTCAGTACATCGATCGCGTTGGGGAAGGAAGACGACCCTCACCTTTCAAAGGAACTTTCCTGCCATTTTCCTGAAGCTATTTAGGGAAATCACGAAAAACCTAAACCAGGATGGTCGGAGGCGGATTTGAATCGTCGTCCTCCCGCATGCGATTCCAGTGTGCTAACCACGCCATCTGGCACGGTGTCGATAAATTGCTAATTTTAGACCTTATGCCATCTGCTAGAGGCACTGACGTGTTGGACTTCCTCATACATCTTTTCGTACAGTATTTCCTCCTCCAGCATCTGTTTCGCGAGAGCAACGCATATACTCGTATGATTTCAATTCCAACAGTCCTTCAGTTGGTTGGTATCTTCTGATAAGTCTCCTTCCTTTTTGAGGAAACTTGTTTCTTTACACACTTTGACCACAACATCCTCAGGAATCTTGTCCAAGACGTTACTTGAGAGTCTTGCAGTGGTGTTCTTTTTCCCCAAATGCACACATTTGTGAACCATAGGTTTCAATATTGAAACTTTTCGTTCGACATTATCAACTTTTTTCTCATTTTCTTCTTCATTAATAAATGCTGTTGACGCTTGTGCAGTCCCATATATCCCTACACCATCTATCGCCTGTACTCAATGCCAGTATTCCGCTTCAGGTTCTTTCTGATTTATGTTTGTTGTTTTTGTGAATCTGAGTATTTGCAACATGTCAATTTTCTTCTTATTTTTTCATTGCATGTTTCTCCAAAGCACTTACTCTTACTTCCCCGTGGCTGTTCGAAGAGTGCGTGTAGTTCCAGCTAAAAATTTTATGGTTCAAATGGGTCAAATGGCTCTGAGCACTATGGGACTTAACATCTTAGGTCATCAGTCGCCTAGAACTTAGAACTTCTTAAACCTAACTAACCTAAGGACATCACACACATCCATGCCCGAGGCAGGATTCGAACCTGCCACCGTAGCAGTCCCGCGGTTCCTGACTGCAGTGCCTAGAACCGCACGACCTAAAAAATTTACGAATTTTATATGTTCCTGTTCATAATTGTTCCCTCCACGCTGTTCTTTACAATTATTTTTCCTAATATTAAATACGAACAGTATGTGAAGTTGCTCTAAAGTTGAACGTCTAATTAGTAAGAGGCATTTGCAAAATAGATAGAGCAGTGTCTTCGTAGTGCAACAGGTTGCGTTGGACGCTCGTTCCTGCTTAGAGAAAAATATATTTTCCTTGTCAGTCTCACGCGATAAAGACCTTCTCTACTATAGTTTATGCACTTCTGATTCGTATGCTGATGCTGAACACAACAAGAAGTGAAGTTCACAATGCAAGGTGATTGCCGATTCTGTTGCCGGTCTGCCGCTGAAGTATCAGAGGCGAACCGTCATTCTTTGGTCGGCGGCAGCTTCTTGTCGGCGTTCATCTTGCACGCAGTCGATTTTACGACTCGTTTTCTCGACACAGGAAATATCGATTCTGCCGGGAGGCGCCACGGCACACGGCACCCCGCCCCCCCCCCCTCCACCCCCTCCCCTTTCTTGTCTGCTGTCTTCAGTGAGGAGGAGGCACTTCTCTTCGTAGTTAATGGCCGCTCTGAAAATTAATCCGAGCAGTTGCTCTTGAAGTTGTTATAACGGTGGGGGTTATAACTGGGAGGGGGGCAGCCGACCCACCTGTAGATTAAGCAGTCGTGGCAAAGAATTATGACAGATTTTAAATAAGATGGAACGGATTTGTAATTAAATATTAAGAGCCGCGGAAACATCGCGTGCTAATTAATTTAATTTGCCCCGGAGGTGAATTTCGGGAGCGAACCTTTCGTTTTCCCGTTGAGGCCTTCTTTGCAGCGACCAGTGCCTCGTGCTGCCGCAGGCTCCGTCTGCCGCAAGCAATACAGCAGCAGCCTACGAAGAGCTCCCCAGATCTTTTGTCGGCCTCCATTCTATCCACCTGGCGCTGACTGAAACTCTTCGCTGGTATAAGATGCAATCTTTAACAACAACATAAAATGCGGAAGACAGTATCTGAATTCCTTCGTAGAGCGTAATATCTAAGTTTCGGAAACAAAAAAAATGCCCGTCGAACACTAGACATCTTCTTTGATTTAACTAAGGCGTTTGATTGTGCTGGTGATAAAACATTACTGCAGAAGTTAGATCATAGTTGTTTCTTCTCGTACCTTTAAGAAGAGACAGCAAAAGGTCATTTTCCACAGCAGTGAGAACGGCTATGGGACTGCATCCGATTAGAGCACAGATAAATAGGTGGTGCCTCAGGGGTCAGTGCTGGGACCAATATTGTTTCTTATATGTCATCTAATATGACACGTAATTCTAAAATATTTCTGTTTGCTGGCGGATATTGCTTGGTGGTGAAGGATGCGAAGAGCGACGTAGGCAGTGTATCAGATAGTTAAAAACATAAGTTCATGGCTTGCAGAAAATAGATTGATAAGAAATCACTATTTTCAACTGAAACTGACTTTTTGATTACAAAGAATGGGTATATAATTAATAAGTTTCAACAGTCCATATTTGTAGGTGTAAGCTGGCATGGAAAGCCAACGTTGAGGATCTTGTTCAAAAACTAACTGCTGCTATATTTACCATTAGAACAGCATCTGCAGTAAGTGATAATCAAACACGAAAATTAGTTTACTTTGCTTATTTTCATTTACTTACGACATACGGCATTATATTCTGGGGTAACTCTACCCATTCACAAAGGGCATTTTTCGCTCAAAAATGGACATTACGAACATCTTGTCCATCTCTGTCCTGAGTCTGGGAATTCTGACAATGGCCTCTAAACATATATTTTCTGTGTGTCGTTTGTTGTTAATAATATGCACTTATTCGAAATAATTATCTTTTTCCACTTACTAATTATTAGGCAATCTGCTTTTGGATCGCACATCCTTGACTCTTGTACAGGAAGCCGTGCAGTATTCTACTGCACCCATTTTCAGTAAGTTACCACAAGAATTAACAAATCTTAGTGCTAACCCTCGCACTTCAAGTTTAAACTGAAGGATTGCCTCATGGCTCACTCCTGTCCCGACGGGAGGTCTCACAAAGAAATTAAGCAAATTCGTATGTTATATTGTTGATTCTACTAATACACTCATACCTTGCTGTCTTCACAGCATTCATGTAAATTTTACTTAATTTATTATTGCGTTTTCTGAGGACCGACTCTTTGCGCTGCCATGGAAATTTGCTCCTCAGTTTGGACGTACGGAACTAGGCGTGTAGTGCAAATAATGAATAAAATAACGTTGTGGACGTGAGTAATACTCGACATGTACTCTACCATTTTCGTTGTCGTCAATTCTTGGACATCCGCTTTCCATTTTAGTCCTTCTTTCGAAATTTCTCTTCGGCTGTTCGTTTCCAGAACCTTTCTGGTGCTTTAAAACTTTATGCTTTCCGAGAAAGCTAAGTTCAACATCCAGTTCAAAAAATGCCAACTGTTTGTGCCAGTGTGTCCCAACTACCTCAGTTTCCTCTAACTTATTTCCAAACCGACTGTTCATTGTTCAGTAGTTTCCCACATAACTTTATTTGATGTTACGTCTGAATATGTGTTAACGATTTGCCAGAGACATGCATTTGCAACAACTTGAGTGATCTGGAGATGAATAAACTTGCAATCTTCTGAAATAGGGTGGCATCGAAGAATTCTAGCCATTAAGAAAGAGATAAGGTGCACAATGAAGACGTGCTAATAAAAATAGGGAAGGAAAATAGTCTACGGAAGACTCTTTTACAAGAAGGGACAGGTTGGTAGGCGATGAAGAATAAATTCAGCACTGACAGGAACAATAAGAGGAAGGAAGACGAAAAATACAGCTGACACGGAAAAAGAGTGGAATAAACAATATTGTAGAAAGTGTTGGGAACTATATTTACATGGAGATGAAAGTGTTAGCATAAAGTAGGAAAATATGGAATAGCCTGAAAATAGTCGAAAGACTGATTCGAAAAATTGGCATGTTTACGAGCTAAATTGTTTCTGTCCCAACTAAATGTAGAAAATTCTTCTATAGGATTTGCTTAATGCATTAATATACGACAGCTTTTGAGGGGTATACCGCTCTACCGGCCGTTGATCTGACTTGTCGCAACGTCGCACGAGACTAAGCGTTGAAGTAGCTCCTCACTTTTCATCACCTGACTGTCTGGAACCCGTTTCATCCTTCGCACCAACGCTACTGTCATCGAAAATGAGCCCTTCGAAAGGAGGTTTTGGATTTTACGCCCAGGCAGTGAGAAGATCAATAGAGGTGGAACACATGTTCAGTTTAACAAAAGATGCGGAAGAAAAACTGGACGTGTAGATTTCAAAGGAACCGTCCAGTCATTCGGCACAAACTGCTTAGCGACACTTTCCCAAATTTTGTCCAGATTAGCTACGGTGCGAAATGGTTAAGGCCCTGTATTCGCATTCGGGAGGTTTCCGCTGTTTGCGTAAACCTATTATGTTGAATGCCGGGACAATTCGAATTGCTTTAGTTATGAGGGCTTATATTCCGTTTCTGTTGACATCGCTATCTAGGAGGCGTCAACCTGTAAGCTCCAACACCCCACACCCCGTCCCCCACCCTCGCGTAAACTTTCTGTATATACTCAGCCAAATGTAACCATCAATGCCGGAGAGGCGAGCGCAGAGCCTACAAGGTTATGCTGTCATCAACATGGAACTTTTGAAGATTATTCGCGGTTGCCGTTCGTTATTGAGGAGACATCGTGACCAGCTGCTACTGTGGTTCATTCGGCGTTCGGCTTGCTTTTATGAAAAATGCAATAAAATTGGCGGGGTCGACCGCACCTGGCGGGCCCTCGCCAGCCGTCTCCACCCCCTCCTGTATTTATACTCGCGTCCGTAGCCCCTGCGGCCGCTTTCTAAGGACGCTCTCTACACACCAGACAAATTTATTAAATGCGCGTTCATTCCGTCTCTTTCTTACAGCCATAACATCAGCATAATGCTTTAATATCAACCGAAGAGACCGCCTTTTGCCCTCTGCTGCCTCGCAGGCGTCAGTGTTGTTATTAATTCAGATGAGGCCACGTGGACGTTACGGCCGTAGTCACCGGCTCGTCCTTAGCTGTTGTTGGTCCGGGACAACCAACCAGAGGCGCAAAGCAATCCGCGCTCCCGGAGTAGCGACTTGCGACTCCCGTATCTCTTCCTGCATTATGAATCCTGAGGGCGCAGACTACCTCGTTCCGACCGGATTAAATCGCCGAGCTGCTCCCAGGAAGTTATGAGGGAGAGAAGTTTTGAAACTGTGCGCGTCTATTTAAACTACATGTAACGCCTGTCGTGATAAGAACGTATTACAGGGTGAGCTCTGCACTGAGTGTTTGGTCCTACTATAGAATTTTTGATTCCCCTCGCCCTCCTTCTCTCTCCCCCGTCGGAATCGCATCCCTTTTTTTTCTAGGTTACGAAAGGACTTATCAAATTACTCAGCTACAGAAAAAGGTGCATGTGCTGTGCTGTAGATGCAATTTCCGTGAGGTT
Organism: Schistocerca americana; assembly: GCF_021461395.2. Taxonomy (NCBI): domain Eukaryota; kingdom Metazoa; phylum Arthropoda; class Insecta; order Orthoptera; family Acrididae; genus Schistocerca; species Schistocerca americana. The sequence continues at coordinate 506,918,729 of NC_060124.1, read as the reverse complement.
TACATTTGCGTAAGTAGGAATATGATGATACTGCCCACAATGAATCGTGTTACGGCCGGCCGCGGCGGCCGTGCGGTTCTAGGCGCTGCAGTCCGGAACCGCGGGACTGCTACGGTCGCAGGTTCGAATCCTGCCTCGGGCACGGATGTGTGTGATGTCCTTAGGTTAGTTAGGTTTAAGTAGTTCTAAGTTCTAGGGGACTGATGACCATAGCAGTTAAGTCCCATAGTGCTCAGAGCCAAGGGCCGGCATGCCAGACGGGAACGATACAGAAGAGATGGCTGTGAGAATACGTCAGCCAGTCGCACGCTGACTGACACTTCTCCAGGACGACAACGTGACAGTAGCGGGCCTTATGTGAAGAGGACATAAGCACCACGACCGACTGGTGACGGCCAAGTTGAATAGTAGATTCAAGACTAACCGGTTCAACAGTAGGGTCAACTCTAGTTACTTCGCTTGTACTGTCTATGTATCACAAACTTGGGAATTGTCTATACTGCAGAAGATTGATAATTTGCTTGCGACACATCTGTATAATTGCGAAATTAAGTATTGTATCTTCTCTTTTTGTAATAAAACTCATTAATGCGATTCGTCTGAATGTTAGTCTAGCGAACCAAGTAGGGAGGATCCCTAGACACCACAAACCGTGTCATATCCCTTCTGGTGTCAATACTGTGCCTACCGTCCGCAGTAAGCCTGCAGTCTCAGTTACGACTGTGCAGAATTCAGTTTTGTTTAGACGCTTGTATCGAAACGAAACTGGGATGGTGACAGTGCACTGAGTGAAACTGAAGTAACGTTAGAGGCGTGAGCCACGCAGTTGTATGATGTCACCACCAGACTGGAGTCCTGTACTCTCGGTTGATAACTAGTTTTCTATTTCTAGCAGCTGTGAATTTATTAGTAGAATAATTCGTCACTGTTCAGTACTCCTGGAAACGCTGAATGGTACAGTTTACCTTCTCCTTCTAATCAGATATAGAAGGCTACTTCTCGGTCGCGAAATTAAAACTATCCACTTTATTTGCACTCAGACAAATACATTTGGACTCGCATTCGGAAGGACGACGGTTCAATCCCGCGTCCGGCCATCCTGATTTAGGTTTTCCGTGATTTCCCTAAATCGCCCCACCCAAATGCCGGGATGGCTCCTTCGAAAGGGCACGACCGACTTCCCTACCTAATCCGATTAGGCCGATGACCCCGCTGTTTGGTCTCCTCCCCTAAAGAACCCAACCAACAAATACATTTTCGCATACACTAGCCTTTCATATTTTTCGTCTGAGACATGTTGTCCCAGAACTAAAAAGTAGCCCCATCTCCGATATTGACCAAGCATTCTGGTCTGTGTCCCTTGATTGTAGGGCTAAGCCGCACTGGAAATTCTCTCAATTATTCCCCACTGGGACTCACTCTACCCCTTTCCCATCTCACCTGTTGTCTGGTTGTAAGGCCTTCAGTTCTTCCACGAGTCATTACTCGTATGTTCGCTCTACCCGGAGAATCGAAAGTTCAAAAGCAAAAGAGGGCTTCAACACAGTATTATTGCGTCAACAAAACAAACAAACACCGTCTGAAGAGGCCTTGAAGGCCCAACGGTACTGACTGGCCGCCGTGTCATCCTCAGCCCTTAGGCGCTAAGGCGCTTAGCACACCACTCTCCCGGACGTTGTCAGTTTTCTTGACCGGTGCCGCTGCTTCTAATCAAGTAGCTCCTCAATTGTCCACACAAGGGTTGAGTGCACCCCGCTTGCCAACAGCACCCGGCAGACCTGCACGGTTACCCATCCTAGTGCTAGCCAAGCCCGACAGCGTTTAATTTTGGTGATCTGACGGGAACCATTGTTATCACTGCGGCAAAGACGATATCCATATTTGAATGAAGTGTGCTTATAATTGTGATTCACATTTGGTGGTACTGAATCCCCTGTCAATTACAGGAGACGGGTGGCGATAGGGGGGGGGGGGGGGGGGTAGAATGAGTAGCTGTAATTGACGAAAACTGATTCCGTGGTAAAGGAAGAGTTGTTGTGGGCGAGACTTCGATGGATATCAGAGTGTCTCGGTGTGGCTTTCTCTGGATACCGCCCTTTGTATTACACTGTGCCCGGGAGAGATGCGTGAGTTCGCCCGCTGTGCAGAGCGCCCCGTATCCATTCCACTTAGAAGCGGGCGCGGTGTTTACTCTGGCACGGGACGCCATAAAGCTCTCCCATCCCGCGTGCGAGCGCCGAGGAGAAACAGGGGCGCGGCGCCGTCTTAATCCGCGGACGCGGATTACCGGGCGGCGCTTTCCTCGCGGGATCGCGTCACGTCCGAAGACGTGGAAATTGGCTGGGCTTAGCGCCGTAACGAGGTGCGCGGGGGAGGGGTGTTTAGACGGCGTGACGGTCTGCTGGAGCGAGCGGCGGCGAACGCGCGCAGTTTCCGTGACTTTTGCAGTCCCGCAGTTCTCTCGCGAACGCGAGTGTCAACAGCGATCGCTACGGGTTTCGGAAAGAGATGGTGGGGCTGGCTTTTCGACTTAAACAACAGCGAAGCTGATTTTTTGGTTAACTGCGTGAAGTAACGCTCGATAGCAGCAGTGATCCAATGGGAACGCCGATGGGTAGTACGAAGGAGGATTAAAAAGTAATGCTTCCTTTGTTATATAAAATTTAATAATGAACACATAACAGCGGAATTAATACAGACGTACCTCTACACAGCACTACTGTTCACTGTAGTCACCACGCATTTGTCACATACAGGGTGCAACTGGTACAAATGGTTCAAATGACTCTGAGCACTATGTGACTTAACATCTGAGGTCATCAGTCCCCTAGAACTTAGCACTACTTAAACCTAGCTAACCTACGGACATCACACACATCCATGCCCGAGGCAGGATTCGAACCTGTGATCGTAGTGGTCGCGCGGTTCCAGACTGAAGCGCCTAGAACCGCTCGGCCACACGGCCGTACAGGCATTTTTATATGTTGTAACCTCCCCACCGCAATTTTTAAAAGAAAATAAATATAGCAATACTTAATAGAAATGTGGGCCAAGTGTAACCTCCCCACAAAAATTTTAAAAGAAAATAACGATACTAATTAGAAATGCTGATGGACATGGCTCTATGCGTAACCTGCCTACAATCAAATGTACTGACAATGGCAACAAATGTGAAATTCGCCATCTGACTCAAATATAAATCCTTCAAAAAATTAAAGCCCATTCAGTGACAAGAAAATTCAATTAAACCGAAATATCGGTCTTTGGCCCTGTGTAAAAACAATCAGAATTAAAGTCTTACCTCAGAATAAATCGATGTCACATATCTGCTCTTGTTGTTGCGCACCGCTTGGAGGAACTGCATTGCAAATAATAATTTCTCCTTTTTTTTTGATTCTAGTGAAATTTTTCTTCAAAAGAAGTGGAATGAAATGGGAAGTGCAACGAAATCTTGAGTTCAATAAAAAATTAAATTTTTGAGAAAATGCTTTTGAAATAAAAAATTATTATTGGGAGACTTGTTGGAGAATAATTACAATAAATAAAATTTTTCATTATCTAATGATTATATATTAATTAACAGTATACCTTATTCCTCATCTTGACCATTGTTGCCGACCGCCTACATCACACAACCGCACTGGGCTGCTACTACTGACCGACCGCTCTGCATGACGACTACAGACTGAGTACTGCTCTCAACTAGACAGAGCTACAGACTCGCAACGACTGACTGACTGCTACTCTGCATAGCGACAACTAACTCGCAAAGACTACTACTGACTGAGAATCGCTCGCAACACTCGCGCGGTCAAGCGCATACTCTCTGGTCACAGATGCTACAATGCCTCGCCATCGCTGCTGCGTTACATACGTGTTTCATAACCCTCCACTCGGGGGGCAAAAATTTGGCAGCGATGGTGAGTCATTTGGACTTGCCAAGCGCGGCAAAATTTTTCTTTAATTAACAAAATCCTACAACTTACAGAATATTTAAATGTTGTGCACACGCACTAAGTACAAAATATATCAGACAAGGACAAAATGTGAGTACAAAACATAGTAGCAAATCAGAAAAGTATATACAAACTTTTTGACAGATAAAGTGCACAGGCACTGAAAAAATTCTTTAGCATATGCAGAACAAATAAACAGACTGGCAAGAATAATTAGATGTAGTACATAAAGTAAATGTTGTGCACACGCACTAAGTACAAAATATATCAGACAAAGACAAAATGTGAGTACAAAACATAGTAGCAAATCAGAAAGGTATATACAAATTATTTGACAGATAACAAAGTGCACAGGCACTGAAAATTCTTTAGCATACTCAGAACAAATGAACAGACTGGCAAAAAAAATATTATGTTGACAAGTGTACATGCACTGAAAAATGTCTTTAGCATTTTCACAACAAATAAACATAATGGCAAAAAAAAAAAATTCATGTCCAAAGTGCACATGCACTGAAAAATGTCTTTAGTATTTTCACAACAAATAAACATAATGGCAAACATCATGTCGACCAGTGACATAAGTGTACTCACACTGGAGTTTAGCGAATCAAAAAAAAATTCATGTCCAAAGTGCACATGCACTGAAAAATGTCTTTAGTATTTTCACAACAAATATACATAATGGCAAAAAAAAATTCATGTCCAAAGTGCACATGCACTGAAAAATGTCTTTCGTATTTTCACAACAAATAAACATAATGGCAAACATCATGTCGACCAGTGACATAAGTGTACTCACACTGGAGTTTAGCGAATCGAAAAATGTATAACCTATGAACATAAATGATGTTACCAAAAAAAATTTTTTCTTTATGTGACAAGAATCAGGATAGGAAAGGGAAGGATTGCATCATGGTTGTAGCACTTTAGATTGCACACAGCTGCTCTGAAAGTCCATATCTTTCCACAGTAGTACAACACCAAGTGACACAACTTGAAGTTCTTTTCCCATCAGAATTTATCAGTGTAGCCAAGACACTGAACTGTCGTAGTAATGTTCCATGTTTTCATTTTGGCAGTACATTAGGTACACCAAACAGTGGGACCATAATAATGTCTTCATCGCTCATGGTGGTGGACAGCATGTCGTGTCAACACCACACTCTTACAAGGCACACCAACGTAGAATTAGTGCAAAACCAAATGTAGTGCTCCATGATCACTGGGATAAACAGGACAAATGGACATTGCAGTAATTCAGGGTAGTCAGCTTATGAGGTGAAGGACATCAAGTCACATAATATTGACAATTACAGTCTTCATTGATAGTTCGTGGCATTCATAGCCCAGTTATTGAACATTTCTGTACCAAGTATGTAGTATTACAGAAAAATGTTCATTAATTGTTTTACATAGAATCAGTAGCCTTCTTTTCCTGGTTACAAAGCATTATTAAATAATCGCATTCTTTTCCAGTTACAGTGTATAATTAAGAATCATTAGTCTTTTCCTAATTACAGTTAATTAATCATTTGTCATTAATTAATCATTTGTCTAATTACAGTTAATTAATCATTTGTATAATTACAGTTAATTAATCATTTGTCGTTAATTAATCATTTGTCTAATTACAGTTAATTAATTAATCATTTGTAGCCTTAATTAATTACAAAGCATTATTAAACAGTACCATAGTTAATTAATTATGTGTCATTCCAATCTATTAAGAATCATTAGTCTTTTCCTAATTACAAAGCATTATGAAACAGTCACATTTATTTCCAATTACAAAGTATGAACATTGAAAACAAGAGCTAATCAATGGCATAATTAATAACAATTCGTGGAGTGACATTAATTATTGGCACTCAGTGGCCATCAAGTATTGAATAGAATAAAACATAGTTCATCATTCAGTATTATTCAGATCATTACAAAGTCATTATTAAAAATCAGTTAATTACAGTCAAATCATTAGTAATCACAGGCATTACAATAAACAGTGGCAGTTATTAGCTAGTGACAAAGCATTATTTTGAATATAGTCTCATTAAGAGGTCATTACTCGAGTGACATGCTATTCAGAGTTGATCAGTATTATTCAGAATTATCATAAACTAGTGACATTATGTGGGACTGGTAATACATTTTTTTGGTAGCAATGCATTGCGTTGGGATCGATAATTAATTGCTGAGGCATAATACTTTTTGCTTTTGACCTATTGCTGCAAATGAGGATAGGTAACGTCATTCGTCATGAGTCAGCTGTAGCAAGATTATGTAACAAGGCAGTACATGTGATCACATTTATAAATGATAAACACAAATGGGTAAAAAATATAAAAATGCAAGTACTAGAACAGGTATAATAAGTAACAGGTTTAGTAAGTGTCATGAAAAACTTCTCCTGGAAAAAATACAAAAACGGATTATTGACCTGAAAGAAGAAACGCACACTATGCTGAAAAGTAGTGAACTTCGAATTAACAAGTAGTGAAACGTGTATAAAATGTGTTCCATAGCTGTCCTTTCCAAAACTTTCCGTCATCCTACTATGCAATGTAACACCTGCTGTCAAAGCAAACCGCAACAAATACTTAAATAACTACGTAGCATAAATACATTACTTCAACATTATCCTCATCTGTAAAGAAAACTTCATTATCCATATCATCATAACTTCACTATTATCATCATCTGTAAAGAAAAACTTCATTATTCATAACACCATTTCCTTCATCATTATTCATCAGTATTCACTATCATCTGCAAAAAATCACTTCATTACTCATTACATAACTATTCCTTATCTCTAGCATATTTCATCACTAAAAATAAGATGTGTAGTTCTCTCTGACAGCCTGCATCAATCACCTTGTATTCTGAAAGAAAAAATTAGTTAAGACTGCTATTCTGTGATGAGTATAGTATAGTCTTGTTAATGCTTGTTAATCCTGATCCCTTTACTCTTCCTCATAAAGTTATTGCATCTCCTTTCGTTTATTCCGTAGGTGAAATTCCCATTTATGTTAAATTTATTTCTTAGAATCATCATTCCTTTCTGAAATTGATGAACAAAGATTAATGTCCTGCATTTAAATCATATACCCACTAGATAATGACTGGTTTATGGTAACATAATTAACCCTACAGCATAACATGACAGAAAACGTAATATGTCAAAAACATTGACAGTGTTCAAAAACAAAGATATACACAGAATAATACAATGCAGCAGCAAAAAAAAAAAAAAGTGAAACAGTCACGATGTTGAGATGTCATAAGGCAAAAAAAATGTCAAAGTCGACTGTTGTGTGTTATATCTTAACTATTTCACAATACATACAAACAAAACTGGAGTACAATCATATACACAAAAAAAAAGTGGAAAATGTGCACGGTCTGATGTGTAACGACAAGAAAAGCGACCTGCTAACCTTACCTTGCCGGGCACTTGCCAAGAAAAAATACGATAATCATCAGTAATTAGTCACGTGAAATAATTGCATTAGTAAATGGCATCATAGTGTGTTGAATCATACAGTGGTTTCACTCAATAAACGGTTTAATGTTTGAGATATGGTGATTGCCTTTCGATTTTCTGGTTCTCAAAGTTTCGACGTGTACAACATTGGGGTGAGGGATGCTGCGAATCCGATATGGACCTGCGTATAGAAGTTCAAATTTACTGCACTTACCTTTTAATTTGCTGGATAAATAGTGTGTACGTACTAGTATCTTCTGTCCAACGTGAAAGTCGCGGCGTGTACAAACCTGTTTTTGCTGTCTTCTCCGGCGCTCTGCGGCACGTTTGATGTTCTTCAGCGCAATGTCAATTATTTCCTGGTGTCGTAGGCGACGATTTTTGGGGAATTCTATTAATTCTTTAATTTTGTTCGGTGGTTCAACGTTTTTCAGTATAACAGTCGGAGATAGCATAGTGGATTCATTTGGAATGGAATTAATTACATCTTGGAATGAGAGTATGTGTGTATCCCAATCAATATGTCTTTTGTGGCAGTATATTCTGCACAGCTTACCAATTTCCTTCATTAATCTTTCACAAGGGTTCGAAGAAGCGTGGTACTTGGATATATAGATCGGAGAAATGTTTCTAGCTCGTAACATGCGTGTCCATACACTACTACGAAATTGAGATCCATTGTCAGAAATTACTTTCATTACATGCCCTACATGAGATAGAAAATGTTTTACAAATGCTTTCGAAACAGTTTTAGCAGTAGCTTTGCGTAACGGAGTGAAAGTAACAAATTTTGAAGTGAGCTCAACAGCGACAAAAATGTAGCAAAAACCTCTGTTAGTTCTCGGAATCGGACCAAAAATATCTACTGCGGCCATGTGTCTTAATTTCACAGGTATAATGGGATATAAAGGAGGAATATGTGAAGTGGTGTCTGATTTAGCTTTCTGGCAAATTTTACAAGACGCTAAAACTCGTCGTATACGTTTTTCCATGTTGGTAAAATAACAGTTCTGTCTCAGTATAAGAAAACATTTTCGTGCTCCGTAATGTGCGTAACTTAAATGAGTGTACCAAATTAGTTTGTTAACCAGTTCGTCAGGAATGCATAATAACCAAATGTTGCTGTCAGGATGAGAGCGGCGAAACAGAATGTCATTGCGTACAGTGTAGTGGTTCCTAATCGTAACATTTTTCCTATCTTGCCAAAGGTGTTTAATTTCTTTCCACACATTGTCCTTATTTTGTTCTTGTGCTATGTCCTGTAATGACGATGAAATAAAATTTTCAAATGCAACCTGCTGAATGTACATGACTCTGAAATTTGCTTTGCAGAAGTTGGTTGCGATGTCTTGCTGATTGTTGCCGAGAGAACGCGATAGTGCGTCTGCTATAACATTTTGTGTACCGGGAATATGAACAATCGTAAAATTAAATTCTTGTCAATATAGTTTCCATCTACTTAATCTGTCGTGAGTAAATTTAGCTGAAAGCAAAAATTGTATAGCTCTATGGTCTGTGTAAACGGTGGTATGTCTGCCATAAAGAAAGTGCCGAAATCTCGTAAAAGCCCATACAACACATAATGTTTCCAGTTCTGTAACGGAATAATTTCGTTCAGCAGGTGACAAAATGCGACTTGCAAATGCGATGTTTTTAATTACTGTAGAACCATCTTCTTCAATTTCCTGAAAAATATGTACACCTAAAGCGGTGTTAGAGCTGTCAGTGGCAATGGAAAAATTTCTGGTGAGATCTGGGTGCGATAAAAGTAGAGCATTCAATAAAGCATGTTTCAAATAACATTCTCGTGAACAAAATTCTGCGTGTCAAAAGTAATGTTTGCGTTACTGTAGTATGCAATCTGTGCTGTATCTGGTTAAATTCTATCGTACGTGTTATTATTTACGGGAGAATGTTGTGGCATATCCACTGTATGAACTGTTCTGTTATTTCATACTGACGTGTTACGCTATGGATGACACCTATTGTCTGGATCATTCATGATAATGTGTTGTTGCTAATGTTCTTGCTGCTGAAAAGATCGACTGTTATTAAATGTACGCTGAAAATTGTGCTCATCATTTTTACGTCTGTCATGATAGTAATTTCTATACGGCGCATAGCGATGCGAGTTGAAATAGTGTGTTGTCTGTACGTAGTTATTTCTTTGCTGCCATGCGTTACTATTTGTTGGGGCTGGGACTATACGTGCACGCGGCGAAACATTAAAGTTTGGTTGACCTTGTAGACTGCATTGTTGGTTACGTATGCTAAGCGGTTGACTTTCATGCTATTGTGGTGAAAAACATCTATTGTTACCAAAAAATGGTTCCGACTGCTCAAAATTTTATACATACTGATGATTACGATTTTATCTGTAATTAAAATTACGGCGGTACTGGAGTGCCTACTGAAAATTGTCACATTCGGTAAAAGTTTGTCACATCGGATATTCATTACATGTTTCTTAATACTACAAAGAGCCATAGTTCAAGAGCAGTTTGGATAGATATAAAGGATAGTAGAAGAAAAGGCAGCAGTGCAGAAAACTAAAGATGAAACAGCACTACTACAGCTCGGGGCCCTATGCTCGCTACGGCACATATTCATTAAAGCGTAATGAATCCCCTGAGGTCATTTACGCACTGCAAATAAATTTTAGCTTTTGTGTTACAGGCAATAGCGGTAAAATTTCAAAGGCAAATTGTTGTATTCGTGCTAATTCAAATTTCTTCATTACAGGCAATGCTGTTGTAAATACAAAAATAAATTGTCGCATCTGGTTCAAAGCTAGTTTCTCCATTACCGATAATAGCGGTGAATGTACAAAGATAAATTGTCGTATACAGTGCAAATCGTGTATCTGTGTTCTGTCATTATTAAATTCTTTACATTTGCTTACAAATGCAAATTGCTCGAAATCTACGTTCTCGTCACTCAGTTTGATAACACGTTCAGGTTTGTGTGTGAATCTGTTCGTCTGTGTCATTTCGGATTTCAAGTTGCGTAGCTTTTCAGATTTTAAGTCGCGTGGCTTTTCGGATTTTAAGTCGCGTAGTTGCTGTAAATTGCTCACATTATACACGCTGCGTGACTCTGACACATGTTCATAAAGTGGCGTCTGTTGTGTATTATTAACAGAAGTGTTTTTCATTTCTGTTACTTCTTGTTGTAAATTTGATAACTTCCGACGTAACGTGTTGTTAGATGAATCGATTTCATTAATTGTCAGCTGTAAATTTTGAAATTCAGGTGTTTGGATAAAAGAAACCGGTGCAGTATCGTCTGATTTATTGTCATTAGTATTTTCGATAACATCAATACGACTGGCCAATTCATCACATTTTTCAGTCAGTATTTTAACCTGATCATCGGTTTTAGAATCAGACGCATTAATCTGTTTTTGCAACTTGCGCGTAGTTTCGCTCAGTTTTTTAACATCAGCTTTGATGACATCGCAATCCTGTGTTAGATCTAGTTGTTCGAATCTATCTGTCACTGTTTGAATATTTACTGTGTGTGTATCCGTTTTTGCTTTAAGATCAGAAATTTCATCCCGTAATTCCGCGTTCAATTGTTCTATGGTATTAATTTTGTCGGACACTGTAGTAATATTATTGTCTACATACGTCTTCGCTTTCGCGAATATTTTACGTTTGTCCTCTTGTCTCTGTGCAGTGATTGTTTCCATGACTTGTCGTTTTACTTTGTTTTGATCTTGAATAAATCTGCGGAAACGCGTATCACTGTTCTGTATGTGCTGACTAAAGCGCTCGTTAATCTGAGTGTTCTGCTGTTCGAATTTCGCGTCTATCTTTACGTCCATAGTGCGCGAAAGTTCTACCGTCATTGCTTTAAACTCGTCCCTTAATTGTGCAGCTTTTTCAGAGCATTGTTTAGCGACTCCGCTAATTTCGTCTCTGAGTGTTTCTGTTGCGACTGTTTGCATTTCTCTTAATTCTTGCGCAACAGATTTAATTTCTTCGCTATTTTTTTGTGAACACGCCTCAATTTCCGCGCGCAACTGTTCCTTAGTGTCATGGCACTGCGCGGCAACGGCTGTAATTTGTTCACTAATTTGTTTGAAATTTTCGTCATTATTGTCAAGTTTTTCATTTAAGTGTTTGTTATCTTCCCTAAGTTGTTTGACCTGTTCATTGAGTTGTTGTTTAAGATTTTCGTTATCTTGTTTGTTCTGTTCCCTAAGCTGTCTGTTATCTTCCCTAAGTTGTTTGAAATTTTCACTCCGTTGTTTATTATCTTCCCTAAGTTGTATCAGTATTGCCATAATTGGATCCGAGCCAAAATTACCATTTCTATTATCTGTACTGTTCAATAGTGGATCTGGAATTGTTTCACTTTCTGTAACCATTTGGTCATTCTGAAATTTACAAAAAGGTTTGTCAGTCAAATGTATACTATCAGTCATTGTTTCGGAATTAAATACATCTGTCCTACTTTGTGTGATCTGTTCATTTTCATTAGACAGATTTGACTGTACATTACTTGAATTTTCCAAATCGGGTGTGTTAAGCTCTACAGCGTTCATTACCATAGAGCATTCTGCGTCATCAATTGTCGTCAAGTTAACAGACGAGACAATTGAGTTCGTTTGTTCATCATTAAGGTGAAAGTCATCATTAGTGGTTGGAATGCACTGATTGTTAGTGAACGCAGGATTGTCATCATTACGTTGCGTATCACAATTACTATCGGTCACGTTGTTTAAGTCGGTAATTTCATTCACAATACTTCGCGATACACTATTCACAGTCTTTCGCGGCATTTTTACAATAGTCAAAATTTTTCACAAAACAAATAAGCACAATGCAAAAGCAACACACAAATACAACAAAGCAGCAAATTGCCGTTGACCTGTAGAAAGAAAGTCACAATATTATTAAAAGCGTTGCGCCAAATCCTAATTATCTAAGCAAATAAGAGCAGATATCTGACTGTCGCTCAAAAGACTCTCAACGAAATACGATCCTGGACTGGGTGTCGCCAAGTGTAACCTCCCCACCGCAATTTTTAAACGAAAATAAATATAGCAATACTTAATAGAAATGTGGGCCAAGTGTAACCTCCCCACAAAAATTTTAAAAGAAAATAACGATACTAATTAGAAATGCTGATGGACATGGCTCTATGCGTAACCTGCCTACAATCAAATGTACTGACAATGGCAACAAATGTGAAATTCGCCATCTGACTCAAATATAAATCCTTCAAAAAATTAAAGCCCATTCAGTGACAAGAAAATTCAATTAAACCGAAATATCGGTCTTTGGCCCTGTGTAAAAACAATCAGAATTAAAGTCTTACCTCAGAATAAATCGATGTCACATATCTGCTCTTGTTGTTGCGCACCGCTTGGAGGAACTGCATTGCAAATAATAATTTCTCCTTTTTTTTTGATTCTAGTGAAATTTTTCTTCAAAAGAAGTGGAATGAAATGGGAAGTGCAACGAAATCTTGAGTTCAATAAAAAATTAAATTTTTGAGAAAATGCTTTTGAAATAAAAAATTATTATTGGGAGACTTGTTGGAGAATAATTACAATAAATAAAATTTTTCATTATCTAATGATTATATATTAATTAACAGTATACCTTATTCCTCATCTTGACCATTGTTGCCGACCGCCTACATCACACAACCGCACTGGGCTGCTACTACTGACCGACCGCTCTGCATGACGACTACAGACTGAGTACTGCTCTCAACTAGACAGAGCTACAGACTCGCAACGACTGACTGACTGCTACTCTGCATAGCGACAACTAACTCGCAAAGACTACTACTGACTGAGAATCGCTCGCAACACTCGCGCGGTCAAGCGCATACTCTCTGGTCACAGATGCTACAATGCCTCGCCATCGCTGCTGCGTTACATACGTGTTTCAATGTTCGCATATCAGTGTGTAGGTTGTCTTCCTCTGCGTCGCACAATCTTCCCATAAACACATGACTTTATTTACTACGTGATGTTTTCTCCACAGTCGTAACTGCACTACTAAGTGAGCTATGCCTGTCAGTATAGAAAATTTGTTTTACGCCCATGCATGCACGCTTCAACACCTGACCTACAGCCCAGGAAGAAATAAGAAGGGCTTATACTTACCACATCCACTTGAACACGCTACTTACATTAGCTCTAATTATTAGTCTGCAAATGCAGTTACACACCATATCTGCGCCGTCACTGAACTCTGGCATCAAAATCAGTTTGGAAGATTTCAAAGTTTTGTTTTTTGGCTCATGATTTCAAAGCTGCTTTAACCTCATCCAAGCTACTACATTTCTAACATCATTGGTAGAAGTCAAACGGGATCTAATCAGCGCTGTAGAGTGCATGATGTACCAGTGACCAGCACATTTTTGCAGTCGCTTGGGATATGAAAAGTTACATGTGGGGGCAGACATAACTGCATCCTTAAGTTTCTTAAGTGCGATATCATCGATTTAGCTGTTGACTGTAAACTCTAACGCGCCTATTTCCTCGAATCAATTCATTGGCATGTCCTCGACTGGAAACTGTGACAGACATTGTTGACAGATCTCTTGCGGTTTATCTGCAATGTCCCTTTTCCAGTTACAAAATTTCTTCACTTAGTGCCGCAAATTGCTGATATCTATTACAGCGACCCCACATCTTTCCTCATGGATGAGGTAAAAGCAGCTTTAAAATCGTGGATCAAGAAGGAAAAAGCTGAATTTTTCCGAACTAGTTTTGATGCCTGCTTTCAACGTTGGCGCAGGTATGTACAAATGCATGGTGACTATAACTATACTAATGCTGCCTTTATATGCTCATTAATAAATTTCTTATCACAAAGGATGCATTACTTTTGATCCACCCTTCCACATTTCAGAAACACAGACAGTTCTGATCATACAGTGAAGGCTTTCACGACCGGATGTCTTAGCTGCTGGTGAATCTTATGGGGTGAATGGTCGTTGTCCATGAAGCTTTATCTTTCCTCACGTTTCGTCCAGAGCTGCATTGGATATCTTCAGAGGTGGTACTGGTTTCTCTTAATCTTCGAGACTCAGTGGAAACAGGGACGGACGACACGTGTAACCTAGTTTCTGAAGTCTCTACGTAACACGTAATTGCATACAATCTCTCACCATAGCAGAATACTAATCTGCCACTTGTAGTGGAGTTATATTACTGCAAAGAGTTCACCGTGAACCTGTGTTAATGCAGTGTAGGAGTTGTCGAATTGTCCCGACACAACTTACTGTTACTTGCTCCTCATAAGTAGCTTTTTACGCCGAAACATGTATGAGTAAAGAAATGACTGTGGTTTCCTTCATATGGGAGGAATCGAAAGAAGGGCACGAGATGTATAAAGGTTGTGTTAATAGAGCCAACGGGAACAACAGGCAAGCGGCAGATGGCGGGTTCCTTGGGAGATTGCACTCCGAACTTGAAAATATCGCCTGCGCTTCGGTGGGGGGGGGGGGGGGGGGGTGGAAAGAGGGAGGGAATGGGGTGGACTGAAATGTGGGAAGTGAGGGGTAATTCGGTGGCGTGGTATCCGGTTACCAACCTTCCCAGCGGCGCATATTTCATTTCTAGCATTGATCGAGAGCACGCGGGGAGTCTCTCCTTACTGCAGAATCACGGTCTGCCTTCACGGCCCGACAACCTCCCCATTTCGTAACAAAACAGATTTTTTTTTCTCCTGAAACCGCACATAATGTAATCCCAAATGGATTGCGTGGCGCACACGTGACCAGCCGTGCGCTTGTATTTTACGCAGACGCACGCGCGCCGGCAGTACGTGAGGCAGTGTGTTTTTGCCATTTTCCTCCCCGTACAGCACAGCCAGTTTTCTTGCCCGCACCCCGCAGCCCGTCCGCCACAATGGCGTTCCTTGCTCTCAGTGTGTTTTGTGCGTGTGTCAATAGGATTCTTTTCTGGCTACAATATAATAATACGGATGATGGTACGCGGTGTATCATATTGCCCATTGTGTCTGGCATGCGCTGCGCTCACCCTCACACAGCGGCTGTTTGCTCCCCCCCCCCCCCTCCCCCCCTCCCCAGCGGCCTGGTGTCTGCTGCCAGGCCGGGGCCTCACAACCCCGTCTACCCCCCCCCCCCCCCCCCCGTTGCCCTTCCCCCCGCGGAACCGACTCAAAAAACTAACCATCTGCCCTCCTTTTTAAAACGGCGCCGGCTGCTGCATCATGCTTTTTAGATTAACCCCCTTCACTTATCTGGCGCGACGCCACCCCTCACTCGGCCGTGCGCTGTATCGAAAATTATAACCGGCAGGGAGGGCTACAGACGAAGGCCGACCGCTCGCGCCGTGTAAGCGGCGCAACCCGCAGGCCGCACGGATCCTCGATTTTTCCCCTGAAGCTATTAACGCAGAATTCCAGATGAGAAGGCAGATTTTCTCATCCCGCTATTACACGCACGTTCCGAACTGCAGATGCCCCGGAATAAGACGTGAAGTGAGCGCACTTTGCAATTCGAACTAACAGCGGTCAAGTCTTTGACAGGTAATGCAGAGAAAGCTCTGAAAAAAAGCTACATTTTCTTAAACTAACTAGTTCAGAGCGAATCTCTCACACTGCCGCGTAGCGTTAGCTGTTTGAAACATCCTGGCAAATAATTATTGCGTCGGTTCTCGAACCCGGAAGTTTCCCCTTTCACGAACAATCTTATTACCGACCGAGGTATCTCTCTTTGTTAGTTTTGAACATGCACTTGTTAAGACGCACTTTCTTCGGCGAGAACTCGTGTTCCTTAATAGTAGTTTTCTCAGGTAAACAGACGAAGCAGCTATTGAAACGCTTAATGTTGTCTAATTTTGCCCTGTTTCACTTTAGTCGTTGCCTTAAATTCAGGCCGGCCGGAGTGGCCGAGCGGTTCTAGAAGCTACAGTCTGGAGCCGCACGACCGCTACGGTCGCAGGTTCGAATCCTGCTTCGGACATGGATGTTTGTGATGTCCTTAGGTTAGTTAGGTTTAACTAGTTCTAAGTTCTAGGGGACTTATGACCTCAGAAGTTAAGTCCCATAGTGCTCAGAGCCATTTAAACCATTTTTGAACCTTAAATTCAGAATTTCCCCCCTTTAAAATTTTTCTGTAATTTTCTAAAACATTCTTCTTAATCCATGTGCCTGTTGCTTTATCTTACACATGAGGGTTAAAAATAATGTGATAAGTATATGGTTCAAATGGCTCTGAGCACTATGGGACTTAACATCTGAGGTCATCAGTCCCCTAGAACTTAGAACTGCTTAAACCTAACTAACCTAAGGACATCGCACACATCCATGCCCGGGGCAGGATTCGAACCTGCGACCGTAGCTGTCGCGCGATTCCAGACTGAAGCGCCTAGAACAGCTCGGTCACACTTGCCGGCTGATAAGTATAAACACCAATAAATTAAAGGAATGGAAATATCGAGGGTATGAAAGCGTTCTTTCTCATTTGAAGTGATTGTAAATTAAAAATCTCCTTGAATATGTGAGTGGAACTTCCTTGGAGCTCTCCGTGAACTAAAAGAAAGGTGAACACTAAAAGAAGTACTTAGTCGCTGATAGGTTTGCTTTCGAAAGGCCAAGTTCCGGATTCTGCTTACAGCTCATATTCTACTGAGTACGGTAAATGTAAATTTACATGTTCTGGCCCTATATGGGCCAATAGATCCCGACCGACTGCCGTCTCATCCTCTGCCAATGGCGCTGTTGGATGCGGCGTGGAGGGTATGTGTCAGCATACAGCCCTTTCAGTCATTGTCGGGATTTTTGACTTTGGAACCGCAATTACTCTGTAACGTAGCTCCTCAGTTGGCCTCACAAGGCTGAGGGCACCCCATTCGTCCTCCCACCAAGGAAACAAAATTCCTGGCGGTATCGGGAATCGAACCCAGGTCCCCCAAATGGCGATGGGAGTCATCCGCGCTGATCACTCAGCTGCGGAGGTGGACTTTTTACCGTATAATTGCATTAAATAGAAATTACCACAAACTTTAATAAGAGAGAGACACGGGATCATACGGATGCGTCTCCGTTTTGACAAATCTGTCACTGAAATCTTTTAGTCTCGTCTTACATCTGCTTTCATTTCTTATGGTTCACTAGGCCTCTTCTAAGAGATAGGTACCTTTGTAATTCTTCCCTTTATTTTGTTAAAATACTGCTGTTTAGTCCCTTTCAGCTTTGCAGCTGTCAGATCAGTGTCTCAGTCTAGCTAGCTTTTGATTGCACACTTTACACTTTCCGTATTTTTGTTCAGTTGATTTTTATTGTCTAGGATTTGGTAACTGCTCCTCTGACGCAGCCCTGAGGTCTTGGCGTAGAAATGATTGATACCTTTTGTTTACATAACCTCTCTTTATATTTCCGTGGCTTTCAGTAACAGTGCTATTAATTCTATTTACGTTTAGTTCAACGGCGAATACAAAAGTGATCTGAGAGCTATATTGAACAGAAAGGAAGAAATAGGATCTGAACGACCAGGACAGACGATGTTTATATATGAAATGGGAACACCGCAGCAACAATTGCCGCGGACTCGCAGCTGAGAAAACCAGACCTACCCTTTCCCGGCGACCAGTGTCACAGACAGCATTGTCGGTACGAAACCGACGCGGTCTGACTCAGCTCTGACTGGAAATGTGTAACGGATCCGCGAATGAAATTCGATTTCCACTGCTTAGTGTCGAGTTTCAGAACTGACAGGCACATAGAGAGAGAGAGAACCGGATCGAAGTCCGCCCTGGCGCTGCGTAGAGCGCCGAGTCGAAGAGCGGCAGGGGGGTGAGTTCCGGGTAAATAAAACGCGCGCGCCGGAGAGTGAAGAATGATTCTGACAACAAGCTTTCAAAAACTTTGTTATCCAGCTGTCCCAAATAGAATAAAGCGTTATGCTTTTCATCTGGCGGCGGCCATTGTATCCGGCGTGCCCCTCTTCATGATTCTGTGTCACCCACGTGCAAACAGTCTGAAGTAAAATCCATTGTGTCGTCCTGCAGTGTGTATCGAATTAAAATTGCACATATACATCGGGTAAAGTGGATACTTTTTTAACATATATGCTCCATATTATATGTAATGGTAACATATTTCACTTTGCTCTGTACAGTTGACATTTGAGAAACATTTTAATTAATTACGTTTCCTCCAAACTGTCAACAAGAAATTTTTCCTGGATTTATTTTTCCCTTTTGTATAGAGGAATATAATTCGTCTACATACTTGCCACTTCCGCACCACTTCGAAAAAACTAGGTATCGTTGAGTTAGGTAACCTAGTCGAACGAGAATTTTTTATGAGCAAAATTTTGAAACGCGAACAAGAAAACGATTAAATTTTAGATTCCACTGACGGTGCCTCAAAGTAAACGGAGAAACGTATCTGGAAGAAATAAAATACGATGCAGCAAGAAAAGGCGATTTCTATTTACAAATTCACAAAACGAATATTAAATTTTTTAATTCGAAGATGATTAAAGGTGTATCCTACAATCTTGAAAAAATATGGTACATGAGAAAATAGTTTGTTATGGGTGTCGTGAAATGTCTGCAGGGCGAGTGCTGACTCGTTCATTGGTTCTTCTTCTTCTCTTCTCTCTCTCTCTCTCTCTTTCTTTCTCTCTCTCTCTGTCTTCCTCTCGCTGCTCTCTGTCTCTCTGTCTCTCTCTCTCTCTCTTTTAGTTTGATCCAAGCCGGCCCCAACATCCAGTGATCACGAACCTTAAGACATCACCCCTTCCAAATTGCTGGCCAAAAACAGAAAATTACTCCTTCCCCCAGGTTTTGAACCGGTATCTCCGACTCGAGAAGTGCATGCGTTACCTATCACAACAGCGGAGTTCAGAGTTGGTTAATATGAAGCCACTGCATCGGAAGAATAAGCGTAATTATATGTGACAGCTGCCGTAAATTTAAAGCCAAACGCAGAATTCGTTGACTGTCACCGACTGAACCTTTAATCCACACAGCTAAAGCTTTATACACCAGACAGAGAAAGAAGTCTGGAAAAGAATAAGGACAGAGGAATGACGTCTGGCGCTACGACGCATCGTTAAGATTTACATCTTTCTTCCCCCGAGGAACACAAAAATAAATGAAACGCGTCCCATAAGACGAAAAGATAATACCCCAGGGCGGATCTGAATTCAGAGGCAAATAATTTTATTCGCATCGCACACAATAGTCCCTCTGCATTTACGCAGCCGAATTTTATTCAAACTTTATTATTCCCCTCGTATCACTTTTTTCTTCTCTTATTTCGCTTCGAGGCCCAGCAGCAAAGTTTCACATTTTCTCATAACAAGACTCGCGCGAGCAAAAGTCGTGCGGACGATGGGACGATGGCCTCCGGAAAGAAATATTTACATGGCTTGCTTCTCTCCGTTTAGCTCCTTCTCCAGTGTTTAAAAAGAAATCCGAGAAGATATATTTCTGTCTTGTTGATGCAACGTTTCTTTTTGCTCTCTGCGTTTTATTGAGTGCACGCAGAACAAAAGAATACAATGAGGGGCCACGTCATAGGCAGGCGCCGAGGATCGTAAACAGGCTGAAAGCTCCTGGGGTTCTTCATTTGTTCCACGGAATCTGCCAGTTCAACAACCAGCATCTGCAACACTCACAAATTTCCTTTGTTATTTTTCGTATCACTCGAAGAAGAGCTTAGCGACAAATAATTTACCTCCTCGTATACATCTCGGAGGCTTACCGCAGTGGTTTTTGTCATGCAATATTTGGGACTGAAAGAGGAGATAATACCCGAAGTGCGCCATACTTTTCATAGGACAGAAGTAAAGCGTTTATGGATATTCTTCCATTCGTGACTGGAACAGGGAAGAGAGGAACGTTTGATGGTGCCTTAAGTACCCTCTGCCACACACCGTATGGTGGCTTGCGCAGTGTCAACGCATTCACGTATGATTAAATGCCTAAAAAGGTCTAGTTCACTTCAAAAAAGGAAAAATTTCTACCAGGCGTTCTTCAGCCTCGTTCTACCGTTTGTCTGCGGTTCGAAACCTACATCAATTTTGAATAACTTACAAGTTTGACTTACGCAGAAGCCATTGGAATGCACATAGACTTGATAATAAGGCTTTACTTAGGACCTGGATGCCGTCACACCCTACATCCAATCCTCCTTTGAAAGAATGATGACACCTGGCTGGTTTCACATTTGTTCACGTGTTTGGGACACATGTTCAAGTATCGTG
Organism: Schistocerca americana; assembly: GCF_021461395.2. Lineage (NCBI taxonomy): Eukaryota > Metazoa > Arthropoda > Insecta > Orthoptera > Acrididae > Schistocerca > Schistocerca americana. The sequence continues at coordinate 506,898,077 of NC_060124.1, read as the reverse complement.
GGCTTGTCCTGATAGCCATTAATCTAAGGAATTAAACTCAGCAACGGAGTAGCCATATTACTGGAGTTCCCCGATCAATGTGTGTTGGAGGACACAGTAGTAATCGTCATTTCTGGCAAGAGCATCATAGCCAGAGAACAAAGTACACAGACCAACATAATCAATAAGAATTTAGCAGCGAAAGTCTTCAGGAAGCTACAGTACAACACTGACTGTTCCCGACACAAGGTTGAAATGGTCCATTTCTCAACAAGCCATTGTTTCCAGACAGACGTTTATATAACTTTTTTTTCTAGCTTTTATCAGTACTATCTCTTGTAAAAATGAACAATTTGTGTAGCTTTGTCTTGCAATACGGTGTTAATCACTGTCATTTCTTTTGTTAGGACCTTGAACAAGAATACACATGTCGTAAAATGCTCATACACTGCCACTGGGTTGAATAAATTTGATTAAATCCGTCATAACACAAGGTCTAAAAACAGTCGTGCTATTACGGTAAATACGATTTTTAAAGTGAATAATCTTATGACTGGTTTGATGCGATACGCCACACATTGTTCTGTTGTGCTAGTCCTAATCTCATTTTTTGGACATATTCCACTCTCTACCTTCCCTTACAGTTTTTACCCTCTACACCTTCCTGTCGAACCATGGAAATTATTCCCTAATGTCTTAACACATTCCCTATCATCCAGTCCCTTCTTATTGTCAATATTTTCTCGTATGTTCCTTTCTACGACGATTCTGCTTTTAACCTCCTCTTTCCTTGTTTCATCAGCCCACCTACTTTTCAACGTATCTCAAATGCTTCTGGTCCAGTTTTCTCACTGCCCGTAATTCAGTACCATACAACTCTCTGTTCCAAACGTACATTCTCAAAAATTTCTTCCTTAAATTAAGGCCTTTGTTTGATACCAGTGCACTTCTTTTACCCATGAGTACCCTTTATGCCCTTTTTGCCAGTGTTGTTCTGCTTTTGATGTCCTCCTTGATCCGTCCGACATGGGTTATTTTGCTGCCTAGTTAGCAGAATTCCTTACTTTCATCGTCTTCGTGATCATCAATTTCGATTTTAAGTTTATCGTCGTTCTCATTTCTGATACTTCTCTTTACTTTTGTCTTTTTGAGCTTTACTCTCAACTCATAACCTGTGCTCATTAGATTGTGCATTCCATTAAAAACATCCTGTAATTCTTCTTAACTTTCACTGACGATAGTAATATCATCAGCGAATATTATGAACGCGAACAGTTACTTTTTTTGTTCACACCCTTTATACGTTCAGGCTCTCTCTTCGGTTTGCATTCGACAGCAAGCATACCTGTATGATCCAAAACGTCGCGATAAAAACGGGATTTTCCGTGCTATTACCTCGGGTTCCATTGAAGATAGAAAGTTAGGGTCACGTATTGCGGATAGTACTTGTGCTAGGGACCATTTGGATCGTCTTGCTGTCGCTTTCCAACAGTGCAGAGTCAAAGTATGAATATTACAAACTTCCTCCTCCTTAGGCTTATGGAGCAAATCGGTTGGTTCTCTTTGCATTTGATGCGGTCTATGGTTGATGGGACTTAACGGAGGCACCTTTATTTCATGGGTGGTTCCTCGAAACACCCAACAAAAACGAATTTTTTCTGTATTTTAGTCGTCACCAGCGGACCCAGCCGAGGATTCCAAGACGGCTACGCACATCAAACGGCTGAAAATTTTCCGATATATTCCTAATATCGCGATGTCGAACGGCCTTGAAAATTTTCTTCATATCTTCATCCGTTTACAAGATACGGAGGTTCAAAGTTACCCCACTTCTACACTTAAAGCCCGATATGAAGCGAAATCTAAATAATAAATAACCGCAGTAAATTGCTCAAATTTTCACGGTATATTCTCTAGGCATTTATCTAGAAGAACCATCTGCCTCTTCAAAAAACTTTATCCATTGTCGAGGAACACCCAAAAAACTTGGCTTTTTGTTACCAATACCTAGCCGCGGATTCCGAGACGGCTGTGCACAGAAAAACGGCTGTAATTTTTACGATTTACTCCTAAGATCCCGATGTCGAACATCTTTGAAAGTTTTCTTCATATCTTTATCCGGTTTCCGAGGTGCAGAGGTTCAAAGTTACGCTACATGTACACTTAAAATACGCATGCAAAATCAGGTATGAGACGAAAACGTAGTTTACAAAGTGACGCACAATGAAGAAATTGCTATAAAGTGTCTCCGATACCGTCTGGAAACCCCATGTTGTAGTACTGATGCACATGCAAAATTTATTTGCACGTAAAATCCGGTCTGAGGTGTAAAATTAGTTTGACATTATTTCAGTTTCACATAAGTAAACTATCTAAACTTTACTGATCAGTGCATGTCTTTTCATATGAGTTACATGCCGTGCTGCAGCAGGGAAAAGAAGGGAACCGGAGGAAAAATACCCCTATCGGAGCATGAAAAATGTGATTATGTTCCTTTTGATTTAAAAGACTCTGACTCAAAAGTGGGGTACCAGCTACATTCTACCTTCCCCAGCACCTTTAAAAGCTTTCCCAAAAATTTTGGCTTGCAAACACATTCGCACTGTTTACTCTGCGAGAGAAGAAGACAGTGATAGTTGCAAAGAAAAGGAAAAGTAATAAATACTGGAAGGCAGTAGACGGTGGTTGTGTTATCGAAAAAGCGAAGGAGACAGTGGCAGTGTGAGAGAAAGAGAACACAGTGGCAGTGACGAAACAGTGCTAGGAAAAGAGTGAAAGAGTCAGTGGAAGGGAAGGGAAGAGAAGAATAAAGAGAAAGAGAGAGTGGAAGTGGGTGAGAGCCAGTGATAATGAGAGAGTATGTGACAATGAATAGGGTGACATTGAGCAGATACAGGAGTAGTAGGAAGGAAGGAATGAGATAGTAGCAGTGACAGAGAGCAAGAGGGAGACAGTGACAGGGAGAGGAGACCGTAGTAATGGGACAGAACGAAGGAGACTGTGATTGTGACACAGGCGACAAAGACCGAGACGACAATCAGTTGGGCTGAATGGGTGTGTGAGAAAGAGCAGTTGTGACTGGATGGGTAAGAGCGACTTATAGCGATGGACTATTGGGAGGAAGTGAGTTAACTGTTACGGGAGCTCGAGGGAGTTCTCATTTGGGTAAATTTTTAAAGGTGGATAGAATGAGGCAACTGGTAACCCACTTTTCAGTCAGAGTCTTTGAAATAAATGGGACATACCCGCGTTTTCTGTGCTCCGATAGGTTAATTTTTGCTCTTGTATTTTAATTCTCGTAATGCGTCCCACTCACATTACGCGTAGTTTCTTTTGCACTAGAAGCTTTCTCGCATCCGTCGGCCGTCGTAATTTAATATATTATTATTATGTTGATTGTTGCCGACTTACGTGCTGGGCCTTAATGAAACTGATATTTCATTCAATTTTGATTTACAGTTAAATGGTTTTGTGAAGTACTCCTTTTTAACAATATTAATCTAGTCAGTTCACTTTAAAGCAAAAAATCTTTAGTTATTAATTACAATTGCGGCCCACACACGCGCGAGAGTATTTTTCTTACCTCCGTTAACCATTGCGTTGTAGTCGGAGTCATGGCTCTGGCTCTCGGCTGTTGTACTGAAAATAAGAATCTTAAAGCTACGCATTATCTGCAGCGTCGGGCGGCTGTGGAGAAAAATGTATATTATGTTAATAGAGGGCGAGTTTTTTACTTCCGCAAATTTTTTATAAGTTAATATCGCCACGTAATGGCGTCGTAGGCTGCATCGGCCGCTGCGATTGTTGAGCTGTAAATTGCTCGAATGCAGGTTAATTCAGGAAAGGCGGACATGAAATCGACATCACCTCTTACAAATTAAAAGTGCACAATAATATTAAATCAATATATTATCTGCTTAATTACTACAATATGCTTACATTTGCCAGCACTCGCAAGATGTCCGTCTACACGCAACCAAGACAAGAGAACAAGTGAAGACGACTAAAAATTAACAAAAGAGTGTATCTTGTCGTCTCTTTAGATCATCACGTTATATTTCTTTGCCCTCGAAACACAGAGAAATTATTATAATACGGGTACATGATAAAAATGTATATTATTCAATTTTTAAATATCTCTTCTTTATAAATACTGTTTTTTAAGTATTTATTTGCCCTCGAAACTTACACAGAGAAATTATTATAATACGGGTACATGATAAAAATGTATATTATTCAATTTTTAAATATCTCTTTATAAATACTGTTTTTTAAGTCTTTTCGTATTATTTCGTTGGGGACGCTATAGCTTGCTTTGTTGACTCAGAATCGCTGTAAACGACTGCAGACTGCGGACATACAATTCGACGCGAACGGTGACTCGTCGTTCTGCTGGTACGGAGCCAGCTGGGTCCTGGAGCCGTGTATAAGCTACGGAGGCAGTAGATGGCCGCGCGGCGCTGACTGATTCTTTTTATCTCCGTGCAGGTCGCCGTCGTTAGTGTATAGCTTTACAAAGCAAACCCCTCCGCCTGGCGCCAGTCTATTTCGGCCCGCTGCAGCAGCAGGCGTGTTGCGGTCGTCTGGTAGCGCTGCGCTGGCGCCACTCTTCTGGCACTGGCGCCAGCCGTCTCCGAGTCCAAAGTACACTCGCTGGCAAAATATCACCGCCTGGCATCTCCTGTCTTTTACAGGTGCCAAAAATCTGCTCCATGTGTGCGGAAGAGAAGATTTCTGAAGCGCATATGAAGCTGAGAAAATCTTATTACTTTGATGTGATTAGACACCTGATGATGGTGTAAAATTGAAGTCGATCCCAAAGGAACAATGAACAGCGATCAGAACTGTTTATGAGTACCATTTTTCTGTTATTTAATCGGATCATTTATCTTAGTTTCAGTGGGTTGTTAGACCTACTTCCCTCACGCAAATTCCTTGAGGAATGAGAAATATAAACAGTCTCCCAAAAAGGTTGTAGGTGAGAGATTCGACATTTGTGTCTACTGGCATGTCATGTATTTTTGAAAGTTTTTTATTTTCTGTATTGATTATACTTCTAATAGGCCAGGCTCTGCTCAAGCTTTAATTTTTTTAAATCTTATGTCAGGTTCACTTACGACGTCGCTGTTAGGGCACAAGCATTCACACCATGGGACTCTGTACACGATCAAATTAATTATCGGGATACACATGATTATGGTAAACGATTCACTAGGTTGACGCTGTACGCGGGGTCAGGGATTTTCTCTGCCTCGTGATGGCTGGGTGTTGTGTGCTGTTCTTAGGTTAGTTAGATTTAAGTAGTTCTAAGTTCTAGGGGACTTATGACCACAGCAGTTGAGTCCCATAGTGCTTAGAGCCATTTTTGACGCTGTACTTTCTATTTTTTATTTGCTGCCTTTCGGAGCGTGAGAGTACAGCCATCTAAACACAGGAAATATTATACTGCAGTTTATTTTGACAAATCATAGCATCAGTTAGTTACAGAAGGTTAACAAAGGACACTGTGGTAATATGCTACAAAAATCCTACTGGTAACACAAGAAGAAACGATAAATCGCCGTTGGTACACATCTGGGATATTCCCAGTTCAGTCCGTATTATTGACTATGTATCGAAATAAGCAATAAAATGTATGTCCTGTAAAAACAATTTCAAAGCTGTGGATAGAGAATTGAATAGTTGTGAAGTTCACCACACTTGAGGAAGTAGCAATGAAAGGATAGTTTGTAATATCTATAAATATTACAACAGTGAAACAACATTGGTGTTATTACGAGCCTAAGGCGATGTTACCATTCAGGATTGCGCAATACGCCTCGCTGGTGAATGAAGTGCCTGTACATTGAATGCAGGCTGACTTGTCCCATTCCAAACCAAGTGACTGACTCGTCGAGCAATATCTCGTTTGGGTTATGTTATTTATGAATATACTGTACTGCGATTTTCTCTTTATTATGACATCTTCTAATAGCTATGTATGACTTGTTCGCGTTTTCGTAAGGGGACTTGTTCTATCAACATTTTTTTCTACGTGAATTTTGTGATATGTTCCTGTCGACAGTAGAAAATAAAAAGATGTTCCACCCAAAGAAATTTTAAGGAATTGGAATTGGTTTATTATGCACAATCCGCTTCATCAACAGGTGTAGGGATAGTGTAAATGTTTGTGGCTTTTGCGAGATGGGGAAGTACATTTCGTATGAAATTTAGGTAAAATTATGGTAAAGAATGTAATTCAGGCTGTGCCATTTGCGAGCATAATATGCACACAAGAAATCAGATGCGAGAATGCGGCCAGATTTCGATGGCCAGCGGCCATAATGTTCATGACCATCTGACGAGGACAGCCTGGTCGTGTGACGAAATGTTGGTGCTTGTTAGAAGCAGAGATCCGGTCAGTACACCTATGAACTATTTTATTATCATCTACTGCGGGATAATAGCAGAATTGTGACATAACGCATATAGTTCGTCCGACTGATATAATAGGCAATATGTTCTTTACTGTGGTTTCTGCTTCGCCAAAGACTTGTGTCAAGTGTACTACTTCACGATGAAGAGCTGACGAACGGTCTGTTTTACAAATATGCTTCAGCTGGCGGAGCAGCTGGCTGAAAGATATTGCGAGTAGGCGAATGTGAGTAAAAAATATAGAAAATATACAGGATGTTCGGAAATACCCGTTACAAACTTCCTGGACTTGTAAAGGGGAGTGAATACATAATATTTTCAATGGGAAACCATGTCCGAAAACGTACTGTTTCCAGCCTACGACGTTGTCATTTCAAATGTGGCATACCTCCTTTCACTCTAGCTAACTGGTCCTGTATACCTGACGCTCCTACAAAACGTATTGAACTTGTTCTTGGAAGCAGGACTACTGAATGGCCAACGGGAAATTTGGTTTTAGCATGATGGTGCACAACCTCAGTTCTCACGTGCGGTTCGGAGACGTCTCAACAGGTGATATGGTGACATATGGTTAGGCCGAGGTCATCCAGCCGCGTGGCCGCAGCGATCACCGAATTTAACTCTAATTTAGGAGACTCCTGTAGAGACAGAGGAAGATTGCCTGGACGAGTTCTGGCCGCTGAACTACAAACTGAAGAGAGCAGATGGGATGGAGAGTGTGTACCAGAACATGCTTCGTAGTTGCAGTGTCTTTAAGAACGTTAGTGGTCGCCACATTGAGCCACTGTTGTAATGGATCAGTACTGTTCTGTACATACAGCATGGGTCTTTTTTGTTTGGAATAATGTAAATACGCAGTGTTTAAGTGTTAATACAAACAAATGAGCTTAAGTGATAAATTGATGTTTCGTTATGTTTCCTTTCGAAATGTTACTTAATAACTGTACTGCTTCATACCCAATTCAGTTCCTCAATCAGAGCTGTATGGGTCTTAACACCTGAGGTCATCAGTCCCCTAGACTTAGAACTACTTAAACCTAACTAACCTAAGTACATCACACACAGCCGGCCTGGGTGGCCGAGCGGCTCTAGGCGCTACAGTCTGGAACCGCACGACCGCTGCGGTCGCAGGTTCGAATCCTGCCTTGGGAATGGATGTGTGTGATGTCCTTAAGTTAGTTAGGTAGTTCTAAGTTCTAGGGGACTGATGACCTCAGAAGTTAAGTCCCATAGTGCTCAGAGCCATTTGAACTATTTGAACATCACACACATCCATTGTCGAGGCAGGATTCGAACCTGCGAGCGTAGCGGTCGCGCGGTTCCAGACTGTAGTGCCTAAAACCGCTCGGTCACTGCGGCCGGCGATGATTTGAACATCTGAACTGAAATCGTCGTACAATGAGAACGATATGTATCCGGACCGGGTTCTTGTTCAAAATACTTTATACTCCCCTCCCCCCATATAAGTCCTAGAATTTGCAGCGGGATTTTCTGAAGACTGTAGAAAAACAGAAAACATAGGAAAAAATATAGGAAACAATCCTTAACACCGCACTGCGTTCAATTTAATCACTGCTCAAATTCGAGCAGTAGAAAAACTGAAGCATAATAAAGTGCCCACATATACCTGTAACAGAGTGTCATTGCGAGTGTCATAGAAAGATAAGAGATTAAATAGAGAAACACAGTGGAGTCGCCGTTCCATGGGCCGGCAGAAGGCCGCCAGTTATCTTATAAGGGCGTGTACCTCCGGACGCGCCCTTCATATACGCGACGCGACCGGAGGTCCATTTGGCCGGAAGCGGCTCCTCGCGTTTTTAATCACCGCCGCCCGCCGGGCGACGAGCGCGTATCTCGCGCGCGCAGGGGTGCCACTCTGGCGGCAAGATTTATCGCGTCCGCGGGTTATTTCTTCCCCCGGCGCGCGCAATCTCCGGGTCCCGGTGGCCGGGACGGCGAGGTGTTAGCGCCGAAATGAAGACAACATATTTCACGCGGCGCGCTATTAGTGTCAAAACAGAAATGTGTGGCCGGCGCGGACGGAGCGGGAGGATCGTGTTTTATTGTGTGCGGCCAGGGCCCGGCGGTCCGAAGCGCCGCGGAGCGTCCGTATTAAAACAATGGGGGCGGCGGCTGAGTTGTAGCCGGCGGGCACGGCACGGCCGTGAGGAGTCCGGCGAGTGAGACGTCCCTCTCCGCTGATTCACCGCCCCCGGTGTCGGGGGCGGCGCCTCAATCGCGCTACCGCCCGCCTTCTTTGTCCGCCGCAGTCGCCTTCTCCTCTCGGCGCTGACGCTACAGGGTGTCGGATGGCTGCGACACCTGGTGCGTCACTTTGTCCGGCACCCAGTGAGCACCCAGTGACGTAACACTGTTCCGACGTTCGCAGTTTTATGTACTAACTTATGCACGACGAGTGGTGGGGACCGGGAGTAGCGGGGATGGGGGGGGGGGGGGGGGGATGTAGGTTACGTGGTCACTTTGACGCCTCTCGACATCTAACTCTCTCCGAAAAAGCTGTCTCTGCCCTCGTATTCACAAGGACAGCAGTTCTAATACCACGTCCGGCCGTCCACAATTACTTTTCCCGTGATCTCCGTAAACCGACTGAGGAAATTTTTGTGCTAGTAGAGGAGCCAACACCGTGTTACAAGTAGAGGCCGAAATACACGCGTTTTAGCTCACGCAGGCTGCCGTGAGGAGGGAAGAACTATACTGACGTGAGGTCTGAAACATGACAAGGAATGAGAATTCAGAAAGCGGACGTAATTAGTTTGATACTTAACTTTAATCCATTAATGATGAACGTCGCTCTTGACGGTACATGATTCACAATATTATCTGTTCAGATTATAGTAACTGAATATGGCGCCTTGCTAGGTCGTAACAAATGACGTAGCTGAAGGCTATGCTAAACCGTCGTCTCTGCAAATGAGAGCGTATGTAGACAGTGAACTATCGCTAGCAAAGACGGCTGTACAACTGGGGCGACTGCTAGGGAGTCTCTCTATACTAGACCTGCCGTGTGGCGGCGCTCGGTCTGCAATCACTGATAGTGGCGACACGCGGGTCCTACGTATACTAACGGACCGCGGCCGATTTAAAGGCTACCACCTAGCAAGTGTGGTGTCTGGCGGTGACACCACAGAAATACTGGGCTGATTCCTTCGCAAAAGACAGGGTCGACCTTTTTAATTTTTTTGTTTGCATGAGAAGCTGTCTATTCTCTTGTCGGTCGAACTTTCTGGCGTGACAAAATACCCACAGATTTGAATCATTTGAATCGCTAATGACAACGAAAATAATAATGCGTAAACAATGGTTGGGCCCACAAGGGCTAGGTCATGTCTGTACGTTGTTGTTGCGCAGTATTCGCTTTGCCTATGATGTCATCGTACCAGTGTAGAAGCATGCGAGCGACTGTTACAAATTAGTTTTGTCTAAAGCTACAAATTCATGCGGCGTGGAAATGTGTTTCGCTAGGAGTCTTTGTGAGGAGCTTGCGGAGCACTACTAGGACCAGAAGTGAGATAACAAAAACATACGTCGGACAGAAAGTGAAAATCGGTACTAAATAGAAAATTACAAAATAGTGACAGATGTCGTCTCTTTTGATTCGTTGCTTCAGAATAGGAAACTCATGACTAGCTACCAGGTCGGCTGTGTAAATCTTCTTCGCGGTATAGCGCTCAACATCACCTTCTCTCTCTCTCTCTCTCTCTCTCTCTCTATATATATATATATATATATATATATATATATATATATATATATATATATATAATGAGTGGATGGGCGAATATCTGTTAGGTACATTACGTATGTAGATTGTGGACAGTTTGGAATGTGGGTCTCACGGGAAGCGTGCAAGGGATAAGTCCCTGCAGTATTCATCTGTGTCCTCGGTGGCTCAGATGGATAGAGCGTCTGCCATGTAAACAGGAGATCCCAAGTTCGAGTCCCGGTCGGGGCACACATTTTCAGCTGTCCCCATCGAGGTATATTAACAACGCCTGTCAGCAGCTGAAGGTTTCAATTACTTATCATTTATCACCTGCTATGTCCGAACAGGAGATGTGAAACGAGATGAATCGGACGCGATAAATTCTCGTTAGGGTAAAAAATGACTATATTATTATTACATAGCTTATCGTATTATGTGTGGCTTTCCATAGCTGTAATATGTGACGTAGTATTCTAAAGCCTTGGAAAACTCTAGAATATTCAAAAGCACGAAATAGGAACTTACGTTAACCCTTACAGGCCACTGTGAAAACAAAATCGCTACACTAGAGTCTCATCGGCTCACCCAATAACCAACTGTTAGTTTAAACAAAAGCCGATACTAAAGCAGGGGACGGGGATACATCTACACGATCGTGTGTTCTTCTGACCTTGGTAGATTTTTAGAAACGATCCTAGATTTGTCCGGAAGTAATATAGGAACATTACGGTAAAATTTAATATGCAGATCGGTCGTAAATTTGAAAACTTCTTTTGCAGAAAATCATTGTCTAAACTGCTGCGTAGTGAATTTAAGTTCTTAGGGCATCTCTGTGCATGCGTTCATAGTAAAAATCCAAATTTAATCCTGTGAGCTGTTTTCTGCTCGACAATCTCCTAAACGTTTCTACTCGCCTAGGAGAGCCGAGGACAGTAACCTTTATTCTGGTGTCTTCCTCCAGTATTCTGACAAACTATAATACTTAGGCAACTACTCTCTGTCTTTTTCTGTCTGTCACGAAACAGAATAGACTGGAAAGGTGTCTTAACGTTCAAAGCCAGTCTGACAATAATTTGACGAGAGAGGGTAGGACGCACGCATAAGTGTGTAGGCAGGCATTTTTCTCACGCTCAGTGAACGAATGGAATAGAACAGGTTGTCTCTAGTATTTGCATGAAGAACCCTCCTGCAGACGCCATACATTGGGTTGCAGGGAATACAATGTAAACGCAGATCACCAGAATAAACCACTTCCTTGGTGAAGTATAAGGTGGATAAATTAAACCTGTTTTGGAAAATATTTCATTTATTTTGTGATAGACTAACCAACTTACATCATATGCCTTGGGTTGTCCACCTTAAGGTGACCCAAATATTCTCTAGGCCAGTTTTATTTTGCACTTGGTTTGTATGACACATCCACGAGACCTGTGCTCCGCAGCGAGTAGTACTCGGCAAGATGACTTGTAAAGCTCTAGGACATCATGATGGTAGATACTTGAGTGGTGCACCCGGAAGTGGAGTCTCGGAGTTTTGTGTATTGTTAGTTTTGAGCAGGACCGTCACGTAACAAAGGCGTGGTGGTTCTGTGGGGGAGTATCCGGCGCAGACGTTTGCTCCAGCGCTTGGGCGCCCCCTCCCCGCCTACCTGGCGACGCGGAGTTTAGTGCTGCTCGGTAACAAGCAGGCGAGTGTGTGTCTGGGTACACAGGCGGCAGCGGGCGGCTACGGTCTCTTCTCGCGTCGGACACGGCCGGCAAACACGGCGGGCGCGCTAATCGTGCTGATTTATGCCCCTCCTTGCGGCTTATCTGCGCGCCGCACCGCTCCTTCCCAGAAATTGCCGCCCCCTATCCTAGATTGCCGGACCGAGGGCGGCACCGAAGTCCTGCCGTGTGCTCCCTGTGGCCGGAGGGGCTACGGTATGGCCACTTGAAACACCGCTCCCACTGTTTCTCATTCAGATATCACAGAGGAAAGCCTGATATTGGTACATTGGGCTTGTTTATAAATTGCTGCAACACGACTGTCCACAGCGCTTGGTCCATATTTTCCATTCCTATTTGCTTGACACAAAATTTTGTGTAACTATTAAAAAGTTCAACAACCAATTAAAAGATATCGAAGCTAGAGTCCGTCAGGTTTGTGTCACGGGGCCTAGTCGTATATTCTTTATTTGGGAATGACATACCACAACAACCACTTGGGGCAACTCTGGTTGTTGGCGGACGGTACTCCCATCCACAGAAGCACGCTTAATCTATGCCCTCAAGCTGCAACAACATCTAGAGGTCATTCAGCTACTGTCTTTCATCTGGAAATTCACAGTCAGTATTAATAGAACTCAGGCTATCCTGTTCACAACGAAGCGAGTACCACAAGATGTTGCTACTGTCACAGTTTGAACAGCACTTCCAGGGAAGAAAAACGTCAGATACCTCGATCTAATTATCGACTCGAAACTAACATGCAAACCTAACGTTGAATACATTTGTAACAAAAGTAATGATCTGTTATGCCAATATCCTCTGATCAAAGGCAACTCGCTCATCATGAAAACCACGTTGCAGTTACTCATTGTTGATCTATGGATCCGAAGTTTGATCGATGAATGCTGACAACAATTTCAAGAAGGTTCAGATCATAAAAAATAAATTATTTTGTATAGTTACCGATGCATCATACTACCTGCCTAACTCTATCATACACATCGACCTCCAAATTTCGAATCTTCACGACACTGGAGTAGCATTAGGGCGCCAGCCCAGCATTTGCCTAAACGAGTTTGGGAAACCACGTAAAAACCACACTCAGACTGACCGGTGTTCCAGCCCGCGGTCTTTTATCAGGCGCACGGATTCGATTTGCGGCTTGGTCAACTCTCACTAGAAAGTGATCTTTTTACATAATAATACTACAAATTCTTACAAAGAGTTATATACATGAGTTAAATGATTCCAGTTGTGACTCGTTGCTATTGTAGCAATGTGATACTAATGAAATGACACAATTTCAGAAACTGTACTCGTCTCATACAGATACGACACATACACATACATACACACACCACACACAAGCGACTAGTGAAAATTTGTACTACGGTCGGGAATCAAACCCGGGTCTCATGCTTACTAGGCAGGTACGTTAGCCACTAAGATACTATGGCCCAGCGGTTCACACAACTGCACGGATTGTTCTGGCACGCCTCCCTCCTTGATCAAAATTCTCACTGCCGCCCCATTCTACTTTAAATTCCCCCTTTACACACGAACAGAATTGCCGAGGCTCTCCATCTTTTGGAATAGCACCTTAGCATTGAACGTAAATGGGGGATCCAGCCTGAAACGCAGGGGCAGGTATTTATACAAATGAAATGACACGGATTCGGAGACTTTACTGGTCTCTTACAGATATGACTTTATGGATATAGACTGAAGCGGTGAGTGCTTAGCAGGAGGCCCGCGTTCGATTCCCGGCTGTGGTTCAAATTGTCACTCGCCACTTCAGTCTAGATACATAAAATATGATACTAATTTCCCGCGTTACTGAGGTGCATAATTTTAAATCTTTTCACCACTTCCAAAGATCATCAACATTTGACTAGAGGCATATATAGCTTTTTCCGACGGTATTTCATTACAGATAAAGCAGCATCTCCGGAAGTCTAAGGTCCATGTGGCATGCCACTTCTACATCTGTCGATGACTTTCCATCCTACATCCAAAGAAGTCATGTATCCAAATTTCGTTTGATTCTCCAAAAGATCGTTATTTCGTTCATGAACGTTGGTATGGCACCGAGCTAAATGTTGTTTGGGAGACACGAGACACTGCAAAATGATTCAAATGGCTCTGAGCACTATGGGACTTAACATCGGAGGTCATCAGTCCCCTATAATTTAGAACTACTTAAACCTAACTAACCTAAGGACATCACACCCATCCAAGCCCGAGGCAGGATTCGAACCTGCGACCGTAGCAGTCACGCGGTTCCGGACTGAAGCGCCTAGAACCGCTCGGCCACCGCGGCCGGCACGAGACATTGTCTCCATGCATCCACTGCACTCCCTCGATACATGGCATTTAGGACGTCGTTTATGCGATTGGGAACTAGACAATGCGAGTCTCGCCGGTTGGAGTCACTAGCGGTCTAGTTGGTGTACCCGTCTTGGGGAAAGCTTGCAGAGAGGGTCGGGGAAGTCCCTGGAATGGCCGCCTGTTTGCTCGGCCTTATATACTGTGCGGCACATTACCGAGGCACGCGTGAAGAATGTGGGTAAACACGGCGCGCTGCGCTATCTCTTAACGTGCACCCCACATAATTCCCGGCGACGCGACGGGCCGCGCTTATTTCTGCCCCGGGCGGGGCAGCGCGGCGACGCTCGTTCGCGATATAACACGCCGTCTCTTCCCCGCGCAGCGTAAAAACTGAAATAATACCTGAACGGCGCAGGCGATTCCGCTTCGGAGTGGCCCGCGCAGATGAGCAGTAAATAACATAATAAAAGCCCACGGTAACGGCTCCTGTACGTGTGTATGCTCTGGAGTCGTAAAACTTTATCTGTATCGTCCACAATCTCCAGTCCGCCTTGAGGGGAAACGACTCCGCTCCGCCGTCCGCTACCAGTCGCCTATTGCTCCAAGGAGTGCAGAATCTTCTCCACCGTCCCGTAAGCACGGTACCTGTTGTGCTGAAGCTTCAACGACACTAGTGAGATAAACTATAGAAACAAAACCGGATAGATAAAACAGTGTAAAATTTTCTCTTTACATGGGTCCTTTCTGCTATCGAAGAGACGAAGAATGCATTGAGGAGCAGATACAATTCGCTGGAAATGACAGGTTCAAAACGTACATTACGAGTTGTTCCATTTAAAACAAAATTTGCGTTTAAAGAGTATTCCATGTCTTCGGTGCGAACTGTGGGTCGCAGAAACGACGAATCTCAAGTGTCTGCAGTAAATCCTTAGAATCACAGTCATCCTTAACGTAGAGGTTCAAAACTCGCGTGGTAGACGATCTCATTGCCTGTAAATATAAATATATAAATTGATGAATGTGTAATGCGGTTCAAGATTATGGTAGACCGGGACTCGAATGTGAATATCTAGCAGGCCGGTGTGGCCGAGCGGTTCTAGGCGCTTCACTCTGGAACCGCGCGACCGCTACGGTCGCAGGTTCCAATCCTGCCTCGGGCATGGATGTGTGTGTTGTTCTTAGGTTAGTTAGGTTTAAGTAATTCTAAGTTCTAGGGGACTGATGACCTCAGATGTTAAGTCCCATAGTGCTCAGAGTCATTTGAACCATTTTGTGGATATCTTGTTTTCGGGTCCTAACCATTAGGCTATCTGAGCACACCTCCAAGACCGACGTAACTTTTCATTTTCAGCTATGTTTCAACCTATAATTCTAAATTACTGAGGTCTTCAAGCGACTGCGATTTTTCATGTGGAACAGGGAACCTTTATTCTAATTTTAACAGCTGCTGTAAGCTGAAATACAGTACAAGCTGTAACCGTTTTCGTTAACATTTTCACCAAATGGTGCAGACCAGGTGCTCAATGCTGCAAAGGTCCAAACTGTCGAGACAACGCAATTTCTTTCCCCACCACGTAAACAACACAGTTGAACCTAAAGAATGCCGAGTTCGTTGTCATTCATCAAACAAAGCTCTTTCAGAGCTACTGATCGGTAAATAAAAATATATTGTTGAAAGTAGAAAGAAAATATCAAGCGCATCAGTATCTAAGGTGTTAACGAAAAGTTAGGCTTATGAACCATGTGGGAAAACACACCTTTGGATGCTGTCAACTTGTTCAATACCTTACTTCGAAGTCTTGGACAGCTTATGAAATATGAAGAGCGCCCTTAATGCGCTAGGCACATTGTAATCCTTCTTAAAGGAAGTAAAAACCTTACAAATGGAATATGTTTAGAAAATTTCAAAAGAAATCAGAAAGAACAATGCTTGTATATAAAATGCATATTTGAACCATCATCAGCTGTTTCCAAAATTCAACCGTTTTCGGTCTTGGACCGTCTTCACGGATGAAGGGTTAAAATGGTTTAAGCCGTCATACTGCATTAGTCATTACTTAAAATAAGTAGTGTATGCCATTAATGTAAATATATGACGGAGGACTTTAAAAGCAAACATCCAAATACTAAATGTATACAGAGCAGTACTGCTCTGTATGCATATAAATATATTTGTATATAAATGTATGACATAGGACTTTAAAATCAAAACATCCCAATACTAAATGTATGCAGAGCAGTAGTCCATGGCATGCACAACACATTTTAAGTAATGACTATTGCAGTATGGTGGCTTATGCTATTTTAACCCTTCATCCGTGAAGATGGTCAAAGACCGAAACCGGTAAAATTTGGGATTAAAATAAGAACAGCTGATGGTTCAAATATGCATTTTATACATTATTTAACAGCTGTTGGCAGTCACTTTCCAAAATTGTTTAAAACAATGTGCTGGGTTCTAGGCACATATATACAGGGATGTATATTGCATTTCCATACCGTAGGGTCGTATTCAACTGGAAAATTTCTTTCTTACACAAGATGCTTACATTTATAACCGTCTCCTTAACCACAAAAATTTCCACTTTAAATTGATCCTACGGTAGAAACTGCAATCGTGGTGACTGGGAATAAACGTAACAGTCGGAGAACATATGTATAAAAAATGGTACTTGTTACAGTGTACATACGTCGTTGAGGGTATTAAATACGAAGATCAGAACGGGAAGACGTTTAGATGAATACAAGATACCGGGTGATCAAAAAGTCAGTAAAATTTGAAAACAATAAATCACGGAATAATGTAGATCGAGAGGTACAAATTGACACACATGCTTGGAATGACATGGGGTTTTATTAGAACAAAAAAAAAAAAAAAAAAAAAGTACAAAAGTTCAAAAAATGTCCGACAGATGGCGCTTCATCTGATCAGAATAGCAATAATTAGCATAACAAAAGTAAGGCAAAGCAAAGATGATGTTCTTTAGAGGAAATGCTCTATATGTCCACCATCATTCCTCAACAATAGCTGTAGTCGAGGAATAATGTTGTGAACAGCACTGTAAAGCATGTCCGGAGTTATGGTGAGGTATTGGCGTCGAATGTTGTCTTTCAGCATCCTTAGAGATGTCGGTCGATCACGGTCGCGTCTAGCAATATGGGGTGGAGCACCTGGTTCTAATAAAACCCCACGTCATTCCAAGCATGTATGTCAATTTTTACCTCTCTATCTAAATTATTCCGTGGTTTATTAAGTTTTTGTAAATTTATACTGACTTTTTGATCGCCCGGTAAATCAATACAATAATTATGGCCTTTTTATTGTAGTGATTCAGTTTTCATGTTTTTAAGGACAATGTGTTTACCTAATTTGTTAGTTTCATTTACGACCACCAGTTGCAATTTCGAATGTAGAGTCATACTAAAAGAGAAAATTTGAAGCTTAAGCACTTGTGAGAATGCTCGAATATTTATGATGTGTGCTTAAGAGTGAAATTGCACACTGGAAAATAACTACAGTCGTACAGATTAGAAATAAATCTGTTACTCAGCGGCGAAACTGCAGTCCTTAAAAAAGAAAAGAAAGGCCTGTTCTCATGTGTACGCGATCTGCTTGATGTCCGGCAAACACTCCTTGGAGCCTGTAAACCAGAGGGCAGCAGAAAGGGCTTTACGGTAAATCTTTTGCCGAGTCGCTTGTGTAGTCGCGGGCGCACGCGAGCCTTCGCGAGCAGGCTGTCAAAGAGCGCGCGGTGCGAGAAACCGCACGGTTTTTGCAGGTCGCTTTGCCGCGCGCCACAGCCGCGGTTTCGGGTGCGCACTAGGGCCGCCTTTGTCGCGCCCTCCGCTCCGCCACTGCCACCGACAGCCGGGAAAAACACGCGCGGCCAACACAAACAGCGCCGGCGGCCGCACTTCAAACGCGGGCGCGACAGTCTTCGGCGGGCGAGCGGCCGACTGCGGAAGATCTGGTGACTCGCCGGTCAAAGACGGACCGCGAGGCGGCCAGCGTCCGTCTGTCTGTGTTCTCGATACGCGTCACCGGTCGCCACCCTGGCGAGAGCTCTAATGGCGTTAGCGCCAGCAGGCTTCGTCCGAGCCCACAACGTTTCAGCTGCTCCTTCGGAGAAGACTGTGCTCGTTTCTGGCAGAAAGGATATGAGATGGAAAACAAAGCTTTGTTCTCTCGTAATCCCGCCGAGTGTACTGGCAGCCCACTTCACCTGAAAAGTTCTTTTTTCTTCTGCTGTCATCTGAATTCAAGCTGTAGCCGCCGACATACATGAAACGATTGTCGAATTCTGCGGAGGAGAAATTGGAAGTGTGTAGGGAAAACTGGATAAGCCGCATGCAGTCCTATGAGCACTGCAAGGACGCTTAGAAAATGTAACAGACCTACTAAGGAGACTGCCTACACTACGCTTGTCCGTCCTCTTTTAGAATACTGCTGCGCGGTGTGGGATCCTTACCAGGTAGGACTGACGGAGTACATCGAAAAAGTTCAAAGAAAACCAGCACGTTTTGTATTATCGCGAAATATGGGAGAGTGTCACAGAAATGACACAGGATTTGGGCTGGAAATCATTTAAAGAAAGGCGTTTTACGTTGCGACGGAATCTTCTCAAGAAATTCCAATCACCAACTTTCTCCTCCGAAAGCGAAAATATTTTGTTGACACCAATCTACATAGGGTGGAACGATCACCACGATAAAATAAAGGAAATCAGAGCTCATACGGAAAGATATAGCTGTTCATTCTTTCCGCGCGCTATACGAGATTGGGATAAAACAGAATTGTGAAGGTAGTTCGATGAACCCTCTGCCAGGCACTTAAATGTGATTTGCGGAGTATCCATGTAGATGTATGTGGTGACACCGCCAGACACCACACTTGCTAGGTGGTAGCCTTTAAATCGGCCGCGGTCCGTTAAGTATACGTCGGACCCGCGTGTCGCCACTGTCAGTGATTGCAGACCGAGCGCCGCCACACGGCAAGTCTAGAGAGACTTCCTAGCACTCGCCCCAGTTGTACAGCCGACTTTGCTAGCGATGGTTCACTGACAAATTACGCTCTCATTTGCCGAGACGATAGTTAGCATAGCCTTCAGCTACGTCATTTGCTACGACCTAGCAAGGCGCCATTATCAATTGCTATTTATCTTGTGATGCATGTACCGTCAGACCGATGTTCACCAATTATGGATTAAAGTATTCCAGAAGCTACGTACCTATTTTGCTAGTCTCTATTCCTTTAACTGTTCCAGACCTCACGCCAGCCTGCGTGAGCTTAAACGCGTGCCTTTCGGCTTCCTCTCATAGTGGCTTGGTTGTCTTGCTAAGTCACAACAATGTACATGTAGACGAAGAGAAACACGATAGAACATCGGTCAAACGGATCCGCGATTTAAGATCTTGTACATCGATAAACAGTCGTCGGGTCGAGAGCGTCCGTGCATTGATTCATACAGACGGTCGGTTTGAGGTGAAAAGCTACCGACGGACACCGGCGTGAGATTGTGGTGTGCAGTTTTAGCGGACACGATTTTAGAAAGATCGTCATTTCAGTCGTAATGGATTGTTGAAATACGGGTGGAAAATGATCTATTTTCCGGCACAGACACAACAGTTTCAACACAATGGCATGTCCCTTATCATCTGAAGATGGCCAGTAACTGCCGTTACGGTAATTTCCTACTGAAATTAAGATTGTGCCAGAAAATGAAATATTTTCAAAAGTAAATGATGATTGATTGAAAATTTCAGCTGCCGACAGGTCCTCGATGGGGACAGCTGGAAATTTGTGCCCCGACCGGGACTCGAACCCGGGATCTCCAGCTTACATGGCAGACGCTCTATCCATCTGAGCCACCGAGGACACAGATGAATAGCGCGACTGCAGGGACTTATCGCTTGCACGCCTCCCGTGAGACCCACATTCCCAGCTGTCCACAATTTACATATCTAATGTTCCTAATAGATCCACTCATTACTCGCGCATACTAAGGTAACGATTCCCGTAAGACCTGTGCGCATTCGCACAGACGAAGGTGAATGGCCCGGTAGCCACTTAACTATATATATTTATCTATATATATTTAACTTATTTAACTATATATATATATTTAACTATATATCGTTAAATATATATAGTTAAATGACTATCCGGCCATTGAACTTCGTCTGTGCGAATGCGCACAGGTCTTACGGGAATCGTTACCTTAGCACGCGCGAGTAATGAGTGGATCTATTAGGAACATTACATATGTAGATTGTGGACAGCTGGGAATGTGGGTCTCACGGGAGGCGTGCAAGCGATAAGTCCCTGCAGTCGCGCTATTCATCTGCGTCCTCGGTGGCTCCGATGGATAGAGTGTCTGCCGTGTAAGCAGGAGATCCCGGGTTCGACTCCCGGTCGGGACACACATTTTCAGCTGTCCCCATGGAGGTATATCAACAACACCTGTCGGCAGCTGAGGGTTTCAATTAATTATCGTTTATTCTAGAGAAGCTGCACGGTCACAATGGTATTTGTTCTTTCAAGAACAGTTACTATCTTTATAAATTTTCAAAACTAATTTCGCACGAACCGTGCCTTTGCAAACTCTCTCCTTCTGTTCTTGGCGGACGAAAAGACGCGGTCGCCCAAGGTGAAAATGCCAATAGGAGTCAAAACGTCCTGAAAAATATCGTGGAAGGAAGGTCACAGTACGTCACCCAAACTATGAGTGAGTTGAACGAACACTAAGATGCTCCGAATTATGTGGATAGGCATTATGTAGAAGAGTCTGTGTTAAGGGGCCTCATGGCAAACAGAAAGGAAGCAAAGTGTTTTAACACCTCGGTGGGAAGCTATTAACAGCAAGGGATCAGAACTCTAAGATACGAGTACTTTGCTCTTTTAAGAACGGTTAACATGGTCCAAGCTGTCTCAGTCTTTTGCTCTTTAGCCAACACGTGTAACTTGCTGTACACCAATACGGGTAAGGCATTTACAGAAGTAGCTGTATTTTTCGCTTGCAAATAGTTTCATCCAAAAATAGTAAAAGAGTGAACCGTTTGGAACAAAATATCAGGTATTTGCTAATTTCAGTACCAGTTTGCAACTTTACCTCCTCTATCATATGGTTGAAATTGCACTACTCTATTTGAGGACCATCCGAAATTTAACGCAATACCGAGCGCTTTTTTTCCATTTTTTGATTGTCCAGATTGTAATGTAAATAAGCAGTCCGCTTTTCAGGTTGTTACAAAATTTGATGGTTTTTTCCATATCTTAATATAAAATAAAATTATAACTTATGAATCACACAAGATATTGTTACTGTGGAAAACACTCTCCTGGTGTTTTAAACGGTTCAAGAAAGATGGTCCCCGTTACGTGAGACCCGCTGTATACTTGCGCAACATTTTTGGAGTATTGGTTAGGCCTCAAGCACTGTCCTCGTGTAGCCGAGGTACGGCGGAAAGTCGCGAAGTGTACTGGGCGCTACCAAACACAGCAGTCGCTCCCGAGTCGCGACGCGTTAAGACGGTGTGTTCTTTGCGCAGATCCCGTGCGCACACGCGCCTGTTTGCCGGCAACTTAACTGCCGTCAGGGCAGGCAGCGCGGCCTGCAATTGCCGGCAAATATTTGTGTCGCGGCGCTGTTTTCGCAGCGGTTGCGCCAGGATTAGGCCAACACCTCCGCGGCTGATAATTTAAGGAGAGTAATTAGACCGGCGGACAGATAGCGATCTCGTCCCTCTGGCGGGAATTTATGGCGCCGGGTATGCGAGGGACGCTAGACGTGTGTTATGTAGGTGCCACGTCCGCCATAAATAGCGGTCTAAATGAATAACTGCCGCATCGCCGAATTACAGTAATTACCCAGCGGTTCACACTCTGGATCTCGTGGTAACGACGACGGAAACGCTCTTCGACAGTGAGCGGATGGACAGAATAAATACAGCGAGCTGGAGGTGGAGAATACTGGGGAGGTAGGAACAGAGAGGAAATTTGTGGCGGGCACTGGAAGATCCGCTATGAATCGTCGGGCTGTCGAGCAGCAGTTAGGATGAGCGGGCAGTGGACAGGAGCAGCACGATGCGAAAAGATGGACTGAGGCACTTTACAAGAATGGCTTCCTGCTATATAAAACCTCCTGTTCCTAACTGCAAATCTCTTCTACTACTTGCGCGCTACGTTACGAGAATAATTACGATCGTTTGTTCCATCTTTTCTATCGGGCATGAACCCTGCCTGACTGGTAACTAGCTTGAAATTAATTTTCTATTCTGCAGAATATAATGTAATGTGGCTGTCGATGTTTTTAGCGTAGATCTGTTAATGCCTAACTAAGGGAAAGCTTATTGCAAATAATGATTGCAAGGAAATTCGAAATGATTATCAAAGACTGTAATTCTCTTGGCTGACCACAAGTTTTCTGAATATAAAACAACCAGATGACTATTTTAGTGATCCTCATAATAATAAGATTAATGGTTCAAATGGTTCTGAGCACTATGGGACACAACTGCTGTGGTCATCAGTCCCCTAGAACTTAGAACTACTTAAACCTAACTAACCTAAGGACATCACACACACCCATGCCCGAGGCAGGATTCGAACCTGCGACCGTAGCAGCAGCGCGGCTCCGGACTGGAGCGCCTAGAACCGCACGTCCACCGCGGCCGGCAATAACATTAATGGTTGAGACCTGACTGTAGTATGTATCCATACGTTCGTCTAAATTAGTCCGCCTATTACCGTATGATATTTGCGCTAAATGTTTGCAACATCTTACTACAGAATACAGTCTTCATGTACTCACCATCAGACTTATGAGTCAGCAACGGGATTACGCTCTTGCTCAAAAAAAAGTGTTCAAAAATGTGTGTGAAATCTCATGGGACTTAACTGCCAAGGTCATCAGTCCCTAAGCTTACACACTACTTAACCTAAATTATCCTAAGGACGAACACACACACCGATGCCCGAGGGAGGACTCGAGCCTCCGCCGGGACCAGCAGCACAGTTCATGACTGCAGCGCCTGAGATCGCTCGGCTAATCCGGCGCGGCACTCTCGCTTAAAATGGGACGCTTTTCTATTTATAGTGAGTTCGATAAATTTCGTCAGTACCTATTATTTAGAGTCTTAATGAAAACCTGTCTTGTGAAGATTTTGTTCACACTCTCCCCTTCATTTTCTTTCTTCAAGCACTAGGTTGCGTAGCGTGTAACGACGTTACGTCTCCATTATGGTAGCGGTTTTTCCATTTTTTTGTCGGTTCTGTGCTCTTTGTAACCCTTGACTGATATAGACATATATGTGCACCGTTCCATTCGAGTGACTAATCTATTTTATTCTTCAGTGTCATATATACTGAAGCGCCAGAGAAACTGGTATAGGCATGCGTATTCAAATACTGAGAAATGTAACCAGGCAGAATACGGCGCTGCAGTCGACAACGCCTATGTAAGACAACAAGTGTCTGGCGCAGTTGTTAGATCGGTTACTACTACTGCAATGGCAGGTTATCAAGGTTGAAGTGAGTTTGAACGCGGTGTTGGCGCATGAGCGATGGGACACAGCAGCTCCGAGGTAGTGATGAAGTGGGGATTTTTCCTTACGGCCATTTCACGAGTGCACCGTGAATATCAGGAATCCGGTAAAACATCAAATCTCCGACATCGACGCGGCCGGAAAAAGATCCTGCGAAAACGGTACCAACGACGACTGAAAAGAATCTTCAACATGACAGACGTGCAACCCTTCCACAAATTGCTGCAGATTTCTATGCTGGGCCATCAACAAGCGTCAGAGCTCGAACCATTCAACGAAACATCATTGATATGGGCTTTCACAGCCGAAGGCCCCCTCTATAGCCTTGATGACTGCACTACACAGAGCTTTACGCCTCGTCTGGGCCCGTCAACAGTGACAATGAACTGTTGATGACAGGAAACGAGTTGCCTGGTCGGACAAGTCCCGTTTCAAATTGTATCGAGCGGATGGATGCGTACGGGTATGGAGACAACCTCATGAATCCATGGACCCTGTATGTCAGCAGGGGACTGTTCAAGCTGGTGGAGCCTCTGTAACGGTGTGGGGCTTGTGCAGTTGGAGTAATACCGGACCCCTGATACGTCTAGGTACGGCTCTGACAGGTGACACGTACGTAAGCATCCTGTCTGATCACCTGCGTCCATTCATGCAACCATTCCGAAGGACTTGAGCAATTACAGCAGGACAATGCGATACCTCAAACGTCCAGAATTGCTACAGAGTGGCTCCAGTAACACTCTTCTGAGTTTGAACACTTCCTCTGGCCACCACACTCCCCAGACATGAACATTATTGAGCATATCTGGGATGCCTTGCAACGTGATGTTCGGAAGGGATCTCCACCTCCTCGTAGTATTACGGATTTATGGACAGCCATGTAGTATTCATGGCGTCGGTTCCTTCCAGCACTATTTCAGACATTAGTCGAGTCCATGCCACGTCATGTTGTGACACTTCTGCGTGCTCGCGGGGGTCCTACACGGTATTAGGCAGGTGTACCAGTTTCTTTGGATCTTCAGTGTATAATCTCTCCTACTTTATTTTCAAATTTCATCCCCTTTCTATTCTGCCTTTTCTCAGAAACGTCATTTCTGTTTGCCACAACTGTTTTCCTCCCTCAATCGGTAGACTTCAAACCCCTGTTCCTTACAGTAGATAAGGAATAGCCATGGTATTTTTACATTTTAAATTTCCGAAGAAGCGTGTAACTAACTTGATGGAATCTCTTTATTTTATTTCAATGGACAACTTGCTCTAGAAGGCTCAAATGGCTCTGAGCACTATGGGAATTAACTTGTAAGATCATCAGTCCCCTAGAACTTAAAACTACTTAAACCTACCTAATGACATCACGCACACCCATGCCCGAGGCAGAATTCGAACCTGCGACCGTAGCGGTCGCGCGGTTCCAGACTGTACCGCCTAGAACCGCTCGGCCACCATGGTCGGCCTTCCTCTACAAGAAATAAGGTATACTGTAATAATCGTTTTCAGGTAATGATTAGAAAGACAGCGGATTCCAGTCCTATAAATACTATGGGTTTAATGCTAAGATAGTGAACTGTACGTCTCAGCCGGGGATTACTGTATGTCAAGAAAGCATCGGTTGAAAGGACACATTCTGAAGTATCAAAAAATGGTTCAAATGGCTCTGAGCACTATGGGACTTAACTTCTGAGGTCATCAGTCCCCTAGAACTTAGAACTACTCAAACCTAACTAACCTAAGGACATAACACACATCCATGCCCGAGGCAGGATTCGAAAGTGCGACCGTAGCGGCCGCGCGGTTCCAGACTGTAGCGCCTAGAACCGCTCAGCCACTCCGGCCGGCTGAAGTATCAAGGAATGGTCAATTTGGCAATGGTGTGAAGTTGGGGTGGGGGAGTGGGGGTTAAAAATTGTGGAGTGACACCAAGGCTTGACAACGATAAGAAGCAGAGATGACGAGGCTGGCGTGGAGGAGTTGCATCCAACCAGTCGTTGCACTGAAGACCACAACGACAACTCTGTGTTACCGCTAATTATCGCATGGCCATCCACAAAAGTATTTATTACCTGTTTTGTATTACTAGTGTGTATACTCCTCATCTACACCTTCCATTGCCGTAACACGTCGTTTGCAGGAGAACTTGTTACGTCTCTCTTTTTCTGTTGAAAACATACACGACGGCTGTTACGGTCGATAGGATGGGTCCGCACCTTCACCGGCACTGCGAGGCACACTTAAACATGATCGTAGACGTCCCCAGGGGCAGCGGCCGCCGCCGTGTCCCAGACGCGTCCTCCAGTCGCAGAGCGCCATCTGAGAGCGGAGCTGAGCTGTTTAGTGCCGCCACGGGTTTACAGGTTTACGACCGCTCCAGTATTTAACGTTATATTAGAGGCGGGCAGGTCCCCGGTGCGAGGGTGGGCTGTCTTTATGGCTGCGCTTCCCCCCGTGTCGTCGAGACTTCCCGACCTCCAACTCGGCGCCCGCTTCGCCGCAACAACAGAAACACGTCGTCAATCTGCGCGGAGGACCGGTAAGCACCTGCCGTTATACCGCACAATAGTCACTGCCGCCGCCGGAGGCAGTCTTTCGCCTGCGCGGGAATACGAAAAAAAAAAGTTCAGATGTGTGTGAAATCTTATGGGACGTAACTGCTAAGGTCATCAGTCCCTAAGCTTACACACTACATAACCTAAATTATCCTAAGAACAAACATACACACCGATGCCCGAGGGAGCACTCGAACCTCCGCCAGGACCAACCGCACAGTCCATGACTGCAGCGCCTAAGACGGCCCGGCTAATCCCGCGCGGCTAGGAATACGAAAAAGATTTATCAGGTTTTCATTAATGTGTCCATGAGAAACATACGCGATTTTGCTGAATGGGTTGTGAACTGCAGGACACGATGCCACAGAGAATAAGGAGCAAAGAAAGCAGAAATGCATTCCAGTGGAGGTACATCCACAGTGTGGTGTCACCGCCAGGTGGTAGCCTTTAAATCAGCCGCGGTCCGTTAGTATACGTAGGACCCGCGTGTCGCCACTATCAGTGATTGCAGACCGAGCGCCGCCACACGGCAGGTCTAGTCTAGAGAGACTCCCTAGCATTCGCCCCAGTTGGACAGCCGACTTTACTAGCGATGGTTCACTGACTACATACGCTCTTATTTGCAGAGGGGACAGTTTAGCATAGCCTTCAGCTACGTCATTTGCTACGACCTAGCAAGGCGCCATATTCAGTTACTATAATCTGAACAGATAATATTGTGAATCACGTACCGTCAAGAACGACGTTCATCATTAATGGATTAAAGTTAAGTAACGAACCAATTACGTCCGGTTTCTGAATTCTAATTCCTTGTCATGTTCCAGACCTCACGTCAGTACAGTCCTTCCCTCCTCACGCCAGCCTGCGTGAGCTAAAACGCGTGCATTTCGGCCTCCACTAGTAACACGGTGTTGGCTCTTCTGCCAACACAACACACAGAAAGGTAGAGGTAACATATTTTTGTCAGTGACCCCGGTATCAGCACCAGGCAGGTGGCCCGAAAGCGTGGGATATGCCAGATGCCCGAGGGGAACATACATCTCAATTGCCACTATCAGCATCACTTACAACGCATGCAGGCCGCTGTGGCCGAGCGGTTCAAGGAGCTTCAGTCCGGACCCGCGCTGCTGCTACGGTCGCAGGCTCGAATCCTGCCTCGGGCATGGATGTGTGTGATGTCCTTTGGTTAGTTAGGCTTAAGTAGTTCTGAGTCTACGGGACTGATGACCTCAGATGTTAAGTCCCATAGTGCTTAGATCCATTTGAGCCATTTGAAGCTTATTACCAACGGACTTGCATCTGCCACAACGATTTTATAGCTGGTTTGTTGCACAGACGACTATCGCTGTTTGGATTTCTGTCATCCATCTTGCTCACAGATGAGGCTATTGTTAAGAGGGGCGGTATAGTCAACGTCCGCAGCACCCACCGGTGGGCTACGGAGAATCCACTTGATATGCTGGAAACGAACCATCAAAACCAATGCAGGCTCAATGTGTGTGTGTGTGTGTGCGGACGGAAAGGGGGGGGGGAGAGAGTGTGTGGGTGGGTGGGGGGGGGGGGGGGTTGCACTGGCGCCTTGCGGGACAGTCATCGTTCCAGCGCTCCTGACAGACGAGTCAATTCTGCATATCCTGCGAGCGAACCTTTTTCCCTCTGCTGGAAGGCGTGCCTTTGGTGGTACGAAGGCTGATGTGGCCATTGCATCACGGTGCTCCATCTCGCTGTCCTCTTGAGTGAGGAGCTAAAACACTAGTACAGGCAGAACATTCCCGTTTCACGGTGTTTTCATGTGTGCTTTCAATCATTGAAATCTACACTGTCCAGGATATTTTATCTTCGCCTTCAAGTGGGTGTAACTACCTTTGAAGGCATATCTGGCCATATGTTTACTTGACTTTTTTTGCTCCTTTTTTTCTTCTGAGCAATAGTTTCCCGCAATCTGTCGCAAGTTACAAGAATCACCCTGTAGGGTAATGCAGTCTCACTCTTGCTAACTCGGTCATACATAAGCGAGCCCGTCTCCAATCAGGTGCACTTTAAGTGACTTAACTCACCTTGTGATCGATTTGGGAATATTGCAACTGCAGAAAATAAGATAATCTGAGGTAATGTGTTACAGAAGGCTGCTGAGAGTTAAGCAGACTCACAAGACAAGCAATGAGGAGGTTTGCCTCGGAATCGACGAGAAAGAAAGACATGTGAAACACTCGCTGGAAGAAGGGACATAATCATAAGACATTTGTTTAAACATATCAGATTAATTTCCGCTGGACTAGAGGGACCTAGAGTTCAAAAATTGTAGAGGAAGACAGAGATCACAAGATATACAAGAAATTATTCGGACGTTGAGCGTCTGTGTTACTCTGAGGTGAAGAGATCGCTAGAGGAGATGAAGTCGTGCCGGGTCGTATCAAACCATTAAGAAAATTAATGCCCTAAACAAAAACAGTTTTGTTTAAAAAAAAGGCCAAGTTACATCCTCAGAAGACATCTTCTGAGAGAGAGCATTAGAGAAACCAAAGCATGTGCTATATAATGTCAGTCGAACGAGCGAGCAAAGTTCTGCCAGAGAGGTTACAATATTCCGTTGTTTGAACTAGAAGTCGTGGTGTCTTATTTCGCTGATATATTTTTTCAGCTCACGTTCTCTAAGTATGATCCTCGTGTTTCTCATTTCGCTGATGTAACGTCGATTTGTTTGAAATCTATGGTCACAGCAGGGTGATTCTAAAATATTCACATCTCGGTCACATTAGAAATTAACTCTCATAAATTAAAGTGCAGCTGTGTGTAAAGGGGCCTGTTGAGGTATGAAGAACGAGCGAAATGTTACAAGCACGATCGTTCTACACAAACGTTTCGCAGTTACTGTAATACATTATTTCATCAAATGATACGTTTGTTCTTTTCCCCTCCTGCCAGTAACTGTAAGGCTGTTATCTGAATTTTTGTCTCCTTGCGTAGGTTTCCCAAGGATTTCGACGAGATCGACTGCGAAAAGTGCTGTACATTAGCCCAGAAAACACACGCTGTGTCGTGCACCACGTATCATACGAGGTGGGTCTAAACATTTCGCGATTTGATCAGATCGCGCCTTCGCAATTTGGCCAGTTCGTACCAGCCGAACTGCTTGATGAACTGGAAGCAATAGGGCGACAAGCATGATACAAGATGCATCTTTTCTGCAAGTCGGCATCATGACAGGTGAAACCAGCTCGATGTGGAGTAGAATAGGTGAGCACGGTCGCCGTCGGACGCTGTCTGTATTTCAACGGACAATGTACACCGTAGATGTTTCGATCGGTCGCAGAAGAGAGCTTTCGGCGGTTTCCAAAAGGACGTATATATGAATTTATTCAGTGACACCATTCACTTCTTAGACCTAGCTTATATGGTGAATTGGCATGTTCATAAAAGTGCGGACCCAGAAATCCGGTACGGTGTACAGAATAACAGTTACTCGCCGCAGCAGCTGCAATCCGCGAGTAACCGTCTTGAGCAGGTGGGCTGCCGCGAACTTTGCATCGCGATCCCCCCTCGATCTGCGCAGCTATTTACGCCGCCTCGCATCTGCAGTCGCCCCCGCGAACCTTTTTACGCTGCGGCGTGCCTCAAAAAGCTTCTGATACGAGACTGGCGAAGCACCGGCGCGAGGAGCCGCCGCAGAGCACAATGCGCAGGCGGCGCGAAGCGGAGATCACGGCGGGGAGCTGGCGGTGGCCCACTGCGAATGGCCTCTGCAAGGCCGCAGCGCGGCCGGGCGTTCCACCACTCAGGCGGACGGTGACAGGCGCTGGTCCCACCTCTACACATTGTTGTACCGAGCTGGACAAACTGCAGAAAGAACAGAAGCACAACATCATATTACCGTACCTAACGTGGTGTATATACCCTATAGGATGAACATCAACAAAAGCAAAACGAGGATGATGCAATGCAGTCAAAATAAATCAGGCGATGCTGAGGGAATTAGATGAGGAAATGAGACAGTGAAAGTAGTAAATGAGTTTTGCTACTCGGGAAGCAAAAAGCTGATGATGGTCGACATAGAGAGGATATAAAATGTAGACTGGCAATGGGAAGGAAAGCATTTCTGAAGAAGAGAAATTTGTTAACATCGAGTATAGATTCAAGTGTCCGGAAGTAGTTTTTGTATGGAAGCGAAACATGGACGATAAATAGTTTAGACAAGAAGAGAAAAAAAAATGTTCAAATGTGTCTGAAATCTTATGGGACTTAACTGCCAAGGTCATCAGTCCCTAAGCTTACACACTACTTAACCTAAATTATCCTAAGGACAAATACAATCACCCATACCCGAGGGAGGATTCGAACCTCCACCGGGACCAGCCACGCAATCCATGACTGCAGCGCCTAAGACCGCTCGGGTGATCCCGCGCGGCGACAAGAAGAGAATAGAAACTTACGAAATGTGGTGCTACAGAAGAAAGCTAAAGGTTAGATGGGTACATCAATGAGGAGAGGTACTGAACAAAATTGGGGTGGAGAGAAATTTGTGGCACAACTTGACTAGAAGAAGGGATCGGTTGGTAGGACATGTTCTGAGGCAAAAAAATGGTTCAAATGGCTCTGAGCACTATGGGACTTAACATTTGATGTCATCAGTCCCCTAGACTTAGAACTACTTAAACCTAGCTAACCTAAGGACATCACACACATCCATGCCCGAGGCAGGATTCGAACCTGCAACCGTAGCAGTCGCGCGGTTCCGGAATGAAGCGCCTAGTACCGCTCGGCCATCATGACCGGCAATAACGCTGTCGTTTACGGGAAAGCGCTGTAGGAGGATATACGACGACTCATACAGGATTTCCATTTAGGCTCAGTATGACGAAAATGGCAGTTTGCTCTAGATGTACACGAATTAAAATGCAGATGAGTAGGAAAAACAATCCAGTAACGTTCTAATATGTTATTAGTGGTGCGCTGTTAGAAACAGTAACGTCGATTTTGTGTCGTAACTTTCAGGATTCTCTACGCTTCGTATGATTTGAGCCGCAAATATTTCGGACAGCGAGCCGTTGTTAAGGCACACAGAGAGTGGCACAATATGAATACGCCACATCTGCTCCAATATTCTCAAGATCACATGTAACATCTCTCGTCAGATACCGTACATTCGTTTGGTAGGCCGATATACACGCCATTCCGACAGAAAACGAAAAAAAAACCACCCACACACACACACACACACACACACACACACACACAGATTTAGCAAAAGAGTCCGCTGCTTGAATCTGTACGTGCACACTGCCAACTAGTTGCAGTGTTCATTAAAAAATTACAAAATATCAGGTTGAACACATTACCAGGTGTGCAGACGCATGCGTACATTATCTGAAAATGCTTTAGACCGTGTCCGGAACATCAGCCTGCACTTTTGAAGGTGATCTATATAATTTGACAAATAACAGGTAGTATGCGCGGTACTTGGAGGAACAGCAATGTTTTAGGAACAGCTTTTGTTGAACTACTTTTTCTTTGCTAAAGTAAATAATTTTATACACAATTTTACAACGCTGTATCGAACTTCAATTCTTGAACGTATGATTTCACACTGATTTAATATCTTAATTTCTAGTTTTAATAAAATAGACAGATTCAAAATTTCTTTAGGCGACAGTCTACAGCATGAATATACTTTAGAAAATGCGTGTTAACTTTGCTGTTTTGAATTTTGCCCTTCTATTTCGACCAACATCCAGGAAAAAGCAAAGACCATACTACTTTTACTCTCTTTTACTCTGCGTCTAAGTGGACTGAGTAACAGTATCTCAGTGATAATTGTTGATGCGTATCATAATATGCCATGTAGTATGGAATTCGTCTGTAGGAAGCTATATGAAATGTGAAAGTATGATTTCTGCTTTTTCCTGGATGATGATTGAAAATCGGAACCGGTCGGAATAAAAGTGTGAAATTCAGCACAACAAAATTAACATGGATTTCCTAAAATTTAATGAAACAATCAGTCATGACAGCAAAGAGATGTTTTGTTTATGGTGACAGGTTTCAGCCTTGATAGACCATCCTCAGACCATAGGCGATCACCATCGGTGACCCGCATAGACGCTGAGCAGAGCTGTAGTACATCCCAGAACGCCAGTCGTCAGCTGACTGATTGTTTTATTAAAATTACAGATAGCTGTTTTTTCCATGTATGTTACCATAAATCTCTAGTGTTAGAAATATAAATGTCTTTTTATACAATGTCTGTGTACCTCATGTTAAAATTATATGTATGTGTGTGTACTAACATTCCCTACCTGTGCCATATCATGCACTCTAACGTTCCCTTTCATAGCTCCTGGGTCTGGTAAACATGCCAAACATCTACCAGCCCAGTCTTTCATTTCATAAACCGTCCTTCCTATCCTGATTGTTTAACACCCTTGCAGACACATAACCATTTAAATATTCAATGCACCGCCGCCCGTAAAAAAGTAAAAAAAAATGTACCTCATTTTTTAGAAGCTTCGGTGGAAAATACCGAGCAGATTCACAGTTTCATTTGCTGGATAATTCGAACATCGAATATCATATGAATTATCAGTGACTAAACGCATTAGTGGCTCAACGTCAGAAACGCTCGCTAGTGGGATATACGACTTTCTCTGGAGCATACGCAATGTTTCCAGTGGACAACATCAGTTCCAGGTGCTCTGTGCCTGGCGCACACAACCATAAATAGAAATGTGACCTCATTAGTACGACTGTAGGAGTAGGATGTACCCACACATCTTAATCGTGTGTTATGATACTGGTTGATTGACGTTCTTTTCTTTTCCTGCATTTCAATCATCACATTCATTATTTTGATGCCTCTTGGTGCGACAAAAATTACGATTCCAAGGAACAGAGATATGCTTGTGGCTTTTGAGCTTAAAATAAATGTTTCTGATGAACTGCGGAGGTGTTCTGTTGCTTGAGTCAGTATCACCGCGAATTTCAGGCTTAAAATTACTGTCGTAAGAGGCATATTTTGTCTTATCCGTACTGAAAATTACGCTCTACAGGGCGCGACATGATTCTCGGGAAAACGTGTGCCACATTCAGTCATAAAAATAGCGTCTTGTTTTGTTTAATGCTGTGCGATTCATTTCGAAAATTAGTGGCTAATTTTCAGGTTTTGTTTACAATTTTATCAGGTCTCCACATTTTTTCCTCGAATATTTGTTTGTCTGCTCTGAAAAGCGACGTAGATTTTTAGCTAAACTTAGCTTGTTTTCGTATCGGGCAAAGGACACGGCCAAGAAGCCGACGTAGAGGCATGTTGTAATTGTAAGAATCAGGAAAGAGATCAATAACTAAAAATATAACTTTTCCATACTTTTAGGAAAAGGTAACTGAACTTTTATGTCCAAATTACGAGAATAAAGAGACTATCAAAATGACTTTTCGGCTGCCTCCGTAGGTGAATGGCTAGAATTTGTGGATGATATGCGAAGGACCCACGTTCGATTCTCGGTGCTGCCAGGGATTTTGCCTGGGTAGGAGGAATTGAATGGTGTGCCCTGAACCTCTTGATAGCGACTGAGGATCTACTTGAGTGCAAATTACTGGAAAGTCAACAACGGCAGGGAGAGCGGTTTGCTGACCCCACGCCTCTTGATTCCGCATCAGAACGACGCCGTTGGCATTGGATGATGACATGGCGGTCAGTCGGTCCCGAATACTTCGTCTGGAGCAGAACGCGGAGCTGTGCTTGCAAAATATTTTTCGATCTTTTGGTAGAGGTCTGCATTACGTGCAGTATGAATAGGCGCTACGTACGACATACTACAGGACAGAACTAAATTCTAAATTGCAGTTGAAAATAATCGATTTATGAGATAAACCAAGCATAATATCAACTGAAATGTGGGAAGTAGAGCTTAGAAAGAACAGCGGGTAGATGAGGCTTTGGGAGATGGAAAAAAGAAAAGCATGTGGTAATCACGGTAGCGCGCCTCAGTTAGGTACAATGATTTTTTAAAACAAAAAAAGCCCTGGAAATGACTACATAACGTTCTAAATGCACTGTGCAGAGTTAAAAACGTATTTTTGAATGGTAACTAAAAAAAAAAAAAACTCCACAAGCCAAGATCTCTAAAAAGCGTTTTATTGGAGGACCGGTTTCGACAGAGCTATGCTGAGATCATCGGATCTTATGCAACATAAAATCCAATTATGGCAGCATAGCTCGGGATCTTATGCAACGTAAGAGCCAATGATGACAGCATAGCTCCGTCGAAACGGTCATCCAATAAAATGCTTTTCAGCGATCTTGGCCTATGAAGCTTTCTTCACTTACCGTAAACTGCAGATCGCCTCGAGACTGACCATGTCAGAAATATCTTCTTCTTCTTCTTGCGTTACGGCCTCTGCAGGACCACGGGTAGCCCCTTCGTGGACTGCATTTTCCTCCTCTTCTACCAGAACCTCTTCGTTCTTTCTCTTCTTCTCTCCCGCTCTTCTTCCGAGATCTTCAGTTTCCGTTTCTCCTGTCGGCTCCACTGGTGACACTCTAATCTTTTCCTGTATTCTTCTCTGTCATTGATCTCATGCATATTGGTCGGTGTATATTTGTTCTTCCAATTTTCCTTTCCATCGACCTTGATCCCCAATTCCAACCAGTCCTTCCGAAGTTCAACAACATACTTGGTTCGTGTCTTTCCCCTTGTCCTCCCTGTTGTTTCTCACACTCTCTTCGTCACTCTGTCCATATTCATCCTAACTACATGTCCAGCAAACCTTGTCCTTTTGAGTCTGATTTCCCCAGATATTGTTCTCAAGTTCCGGTTCAATTCTTCCCTAGGTCTTCGCATCCACCTCTCTCCACCATTTTGGGACCTAGTATTTTTCTCAGTATTTTTCTCTCTTCTTTCTCTAGTTGCTCTGCCCCATTTCTTCCTAGTGTCATCGTCTCAGCAGCATATAATACCGCATTCCTCACCGTTGCCTTGTAGTGGCTTATCTTTGCCTCTAGATATATTCTTTTTATTGTATATCTCTCTCGTCATGCAGAAGGCTGACCTCATCTTCTTTATCCTCTCTGTTATTCCCCAAAAATGGTTCAAATGGCTCTGAGCACTATGGGACTCAACTGCTGAGGTCATTAGTCCCCTAGAACTTAGAACTAGTTAAACCTAACTAACCTAAGGACATCACAAACATCCATGCCCGAGGCAGGATTCGAACCTGCGACCGTAGCGGTCTTGCGGTTCCAGACTGAAGCGCCTTTAACCGCACGGCCACTTCGACCGGCTGTTATTCCCCCCTTCCTCCTGTTCCTTCCTGTTATAAATTCTCCCAAGTATTTAAATCTGTCCATCATTTGCACAGTACCTTCCGGTGTCAGAAATATACATTACTTATGAGGCTTTGTGGGAGTACGATGTCTTTGGAATGCAGTTGGCTGGTTGCAATAGACATCAATTAGAGGACTTGACTTCTTCTGGGTAGACGTTACCGAGTCACTGATATTGGAGTTACCTCATTTCGATCAGGCTTCGTCTCGTTTCGTCATAGGCATCGGCAGAAGGGGCAGGTGATTTCCCCCTGCTTGTCGAGTGGCCCAGTCTTGAGTTGGGTAGAGAGGCGGCCGGCGGTGCTGGAGTCCCGGGTCCCGATCCCCAGTCCTACTAACGGGTGCCTCTAACCACAGTAACTCTGTGCAACTCCGCAGCTCCAGGCCTGGGCGGCCGCCGAAGCGGGCGTCGGTGGGGCTCAGCATCGCCGCCTCGCACCTGGCGCCGCACCACCACGCGCTCAAGAAGCACCGCCTCGACAACGGCGACTACCCCGGCTACGAGAACGGACACCTCGCCGGTAAGTCCAGCTCCACTCCAGCTCTCTCTCTGTCTGCTGATCACTGCGCCAAGCGGCTACTTCCAGCGCTGAAGTCTCTTTCAAGCAGGGCTTTAATAGGAGCAGGAGTTTTACGCCGCGTGGAAGTCGGATGGTGGCTGATGTATTGAATCGCGACGCAATTTGTGTGTTCCATCCTCATTACGAGGGTGCGAGTGTTACAATTAACTATCATTTATGCGTCGAAAACAAGAATCTTGGTTGCCTAGAGAACGTCCATCCAGTGACCGTTGCAGCGTTAGACCCTTGGAGAGAAGTCGGCTGGTGACTGATGTATTGAATCGCGACGCAATTTGTGTGTTCCATCGTCATTACGATGGTGCGAGGGTCACAATTAACTGTCAGTTTTGCGTCGGAAACAAGAAACTTGGCACCCAAGAGAACGTCCATCCAGTGACCGTTGCAGCGTTAATTCCTTGGAGAGAAATTGGCTGGAGACTGATGTATTGAATCGTGACGCAATTTGTGTGCTCCATTGACAATACGAGGGTGCGAGGGTTACAATTAACTTTCGGTTTTGCGTCGGAAACAAGAAACTTGACTCCCAGTAGAACGTCCGTCCGGTGACCGTGGCTACGTTACTGGCGTAGAGAGAAGTCGGTTGGAGGCTGATGTATGGAATCGCGACACAATTTGTGTGTTCCATCGCCATTAAGAGGGTGCGAGGATTACAATTAACTGTCAGTTTTGCGTCGGAAACAAGAATCTTGGCTCCCAAGAGAACGTCCATCCAGTGACCGTTGCAGCGTTAGACCCTTGGAGAGAAGTCGGCTGGTGACTGATGTACTGAATCGCGACGCAATTTATGTGTTACATCCTCATTACGAGGGTGCGAAGGTTACAATTGAATGTCAGTTTTGCGTCGGAAACAAGAAACTTGACTGCCAGGAGAACGTCCATCCGGTGACCGTGCCTGCTTTAGTCGCGTAGAGAGAAGTCGGCTGGAGATTAATGTATTGAATCTCGACGCAAATTGTGTGTTCCATCGTCAATACGAGGTTGGGAGTGTTAGAATTAACTGTCAGTTTTGCGTCGGAAACAAGAAACTTGACTCCCAGGAGAACGTCCATCCAGTGACCGTTGCAGCGTTAGACCCTTGGAGAGAAGTCGGCTGGTGACTGATGTATTGAATCGCGACGCAATTTGTGTGTTCCATCGTCATTACGAGGGTGCGAGGGTCACAATTAACTGTCAGTTTTGCGTCAGTAACAAGAAACTTGACTCCCAGGAGAACGTCCATCCGGTGACCGTGGCTACGTTAGTCGCGTGGAGAGAAGTCGGCCGGAGGCTGATGTATTGAATCGCGACGCAATTTGTGTGTTCCATCGTCATTACGAGGGTGCGAGGGTTGCAATTAACTGTCAGTTTTGCGTCGGAAACAAGAAACTTGGCTCCCAAGAGAACGTCCATCCAGTGACCGTTGCAGCGTTAGACCCTTGGAGAGAAGTCGGCTGGTGACTGATGTATTGAATCGCGACGCAATTTGTGTGTTCTATCGTCAATACGAGGGTAGGAGTGTTACAATTAACTGTCAGTTTTGCGTCGGAAACAAGAATCTTGGCTCCCAAGAGAACGTCAATCCAGTGACCGTTGCAGCGTTAGACTCTTGGAGAGAAGTCGTCAGGTGACTGATGTACTGAATCGCGACGCAATTTATGTGTTCTATCCTCATTACGAGGGTGTGAAGGTTACAATTAAATGTCAGTTTTGCGTCGGAAACAAGAAACTTGACTGCCAGGAGTACGTCCATCCGGTGACCGTGCCTGCATTAGTCACGTAGAGAGAAGTCGGCTGGAGATTAATGTATTGAATCTCGACGCAAATTGTGTGTTCCATCGTCAATACGAGGTTGGGAGTGTTAGAATTAACTGTCAGTTTTGCGTCGGAAACAAGAAACTTGACTCCCAGGAGAACGTCCATCCAGTGACCGTTGCAGCGTTAGACCCTTGGAGAGAGGTCGGCTAGTGACTGATTTATTGAATCGTGACGCAATTTGTGTGTTCCATCGTCAATACGAGGTGGGAGTGTTACTATTAACTGTCAGTTTTGCGTCGGAAACAAGAAACTAGACTCCCACCGCATTTGTGTTTTCCCAGAAAATGAAACCGCAAGAGCATTAACTACCCAGTTCACACGTGCTGTCTGGAAACAATTATCGAAAAAAGAGTTTTTATTTCAACTTTACAATATTAATGGATTAAGTGGGAGAGAAAGACAGGAAAATCCTATCCGTGCTGATAGTTAAACGTATAATGGACGATGAAGAAGAGGATTAGTTGTTCCAGACTTACGCGAAGCCCAGAAAAACAGACAGCTAATTTAACTGAAAGTGTATGGTTCCAGAGACATTTTCAAGTCAGGTGTGGGACTTGGAAAGATCTGTGAAACCTTATAGTTTCATTAGTTTAAAGCGCCTATGCTTGTGTTTCAGGTAGAATCGCTAGTTTCGTTCGAAGCAGAGGCATTATTCCAACAGAGTTTTACAGCCTCTACATTGTTGTTTGAGTTTAGGGGGTAATATCAAGTGGGCTGGGACGCGTGAATGGGAATTTGAATTGAGAAAGGACGCTTTCAAAGGTAGTCCGTGCAGTTGTGCAAAGCCACTGACTGTGCCGGTGTGGCGAAGTACACTACTGCCCATCAAAATTGCTACACCACCAAGATGACGTGCTACAGACGCGAAATTTATTTGTACCTCATCACATCACTCCATTTCACTTTAAGCGTTATTCTGCAATGTTTCTTCTTTCCTTCTGAGTGTCCACAATTCACTCTCGACAACACTACTCTCCAGATAAAACACGTCACGGATCTCATTCTTACTTTTTCTGCAGTTCTCTTTCCTGTCAATAAATCCTCGCCTCTTCAAACGCTTTTGTACCCACATATATTTTATTCCTTATTTTCTACACGCAGCTACCATTTTCTATCACCTAACTTGCTATATATGCAGATGGCCCACAACTCCACCGACAAACATCCTGAGGTGGCAACATGCACCAAAACAAGAAAAAATGCCTAGTAAACGTAGGCTATAAAATGCATACCTTAAGACCTATAACCACTTGTTCAGTAAAAGATATGTGTTTCACACTTGCGGAGATGAAAATGTGCTCACAGCTCTTAAGTTATGCTCTTTATAGCCCATAGTTACTCAACATTTTTTTCTTGTTTTTGTCCATGCTACCACCTCTGGAAAGTTGTCAGTGAGGTTCCAGATCACTCCTGTATAGATCAACGAAAAGGCCCAATATATTTTGATTTCATGGTTGGAATTCTCGGTATTCAGCCATAACGTAAAATTTGTAAGAGGATGTATCCGCAGTTGTTTAAAGGGGAATGATCACATAAAACTACTTACAGTAACGTCAGATTCATAGGAAGAATGGCTACGAAATGGAAATCCACCACAGAACCGATGTAGATCGATTCTTGAATATTCATCATCAGTTCGGAATGCTCATCTCGCGAGATTAGAAGAGGAGATACATGAAATGCAAAAGAAGTTGGAAATTTTTGGTAAGTTCCTATGGGACCAAACTGCTGAGGTCATCGGTCCCTAGGCTTACACACTACTGAATCTAACAAACTAATTTACGGTAAGGACAACACACACACACACACACACACACATACACACACACACACACACACACACACACACACACGCGCGCGCGCGCGCGCGTGCGCGCGCACACACACACACACACACACACACACACACACACACACCCATGCCCAAGAAAGAACGAACCTCCGACGGGGGGAGCCGCGCGAAAATACAAAGGAGAGTTGCGATTTGACAAAGGTTGGTTCATTAGGTGCGAGAGCATCGCAGGGATGCTTATCCAGCTCCAGTGACGGACCCAGGCGAGGCGTCAGCATGAAGAAAGGATGCAGTGTTAAAATTCCGAGAGTCTGTTTTCGAACAGCATTCAGGAGACGTATGACTTCTTCCCACATGCAGCGTCTTTCAAAGTCCTTGCATGAAACGTGTAGGTGTGACAGATCACGTCATGGGAAACAACTTCTGTCATATAGAGAATGTTCGCTGACGCTTCTCAGCAGTGCTAGGAGACTTCTTGTATTAGTTATGCTCCCGAGAGGCGAATGGGCGTAGGGATTCTACGATGTGAGTATGCCTTGCGTGTTGCCTACAATACAGTCATCTGCTCCGTACTAAATAGCAGAAAAATTAAAGTTCCTCATTCGCTTGTAAGTAGTACGAAGCACACCTGGTTAGTATACGCTGCTAGTTCGGTGAAATCTCGTCGTTCCAAGGCCAGCTAATACTAACATCGCCGAAATTTTTGTGTTTGACAAAAGTTGTTCCATATGACGTCATCTGTTACTGCCAGATGTTTCAAGCAAAGATTTTGAAACACACTGTATATGACGCTAATTGAACATACAAAATCAGAAAAAAATGTGCTCATGAGGTGGTGTAGTGACAGTCTTTCTGCCCAAGCACAGTTCTCCCTCTATCACGGAAGAAAGTGTTGTGCCACGTGATACGAGTGGAGGATTATTCAAAGTCTACGACTGAAATCAGACGATATGATTGTGATTGTACTGTGTGTATATTGTGTGTCACATCTTCGATCAGTGATGTAAACAGCTACTAAAAGTTTGGAAGTTACAATAGGAGATGAAAACTTGTAGGCGTAGACGGTGACTGAAAACTGGGGACAGAATATGGAAGATGTTCGGTGTGGTTGGGATGAAAAAACGGAAATCTTTAGCGCAGGACAGGAAGAGAAAGGCATCTTGCGGACAAAAAAAAATTAATGTCTGTTTGGTGTATCAAGTCTTTGATACTTCAAGCGTTCTCGTATTTTCCTCCACATACTGTGTACTTACGCGCGTGTTGATGTGATATTGGGCAGATGAAGTGAAATTTCTGTGATCGCAACTCCGGCGTTTGTCGTTACTGAGCGCAAAATGAGAATCGATCTATAAATCACAGTGCTAGGCGCAAATGCGAGGGAGCACAGAAGCGGTGGTCTGAGTGCTTGCGGGCGTCCCGCCGTCCCCAGAGAGGACTCGCGAGACGTACAAATTGAGTTTGACCTGACGCGATGCTGGCACCGTGCCCCCAGCCAACCGCTCGCACTGTTCTCTCTTCTTCCCCCTTTCTCCTCCTACGCAGTTACCCTCCTCCTCCTCTTTCTTCTCCTCCTGCCCCTCTCTCCCCACCCCTCACCTCCTCTCCCCCTCCGCCACCCTTCCCTCCCATCTCCCCATACCTCGCTACCGCCATTTCTATTCATTAACGTTTCCATTAAAGCTTATTTGCTTTCCTGTCAGCAACTTGTGTTAATAACGAAACAATGTATCTTGTGCTGACGGCACAAGGTGCCGCGGAAACCTCGTTCGCCATTCTTTTCCCTTCTTCCTCTGTGTCCTCGCGCGGCGCCGTTCTGCTGACGCGCCCGCCGGCCGCTGCCTAACCTGTCCCACTCCTCCACTCATCTCGCTCCTCTCCCTCCCCAACTCTCTCTCTCTCTCTTTCACACACACTCACGCGTGCGCACACAGTCGCGCGGGGTAGGGCACCGCGAGGAGAACGCCGGTGCTTTCTCTCGGTAATTGAGTCAATATTAGTAGCGGGAGTACACTCCGCTGCAAGGATACGAAATTGCGGGCCAGGTAAGCGGCTGGCCGACCGCCCTCTTCGGTTCGCCGCTTTCGTGCCTGGAAATGGACGCCGTGGATTGCTCCAGAATGAGATGCGGTGAGGGGGCGGCGGGGGCGGCGCGCACAGTGCGAGAGGAGAGAGGGAAACAGAGCCGCCGCCGCTTTTGGAAGTGCTGGCGATTACTACCGGCAACGTGCGAAAAATCGATTAGCCCGCGAGCTTTTACGTGAAGTGTCGGGCGAGGCGGTAATAGTGCCGGCCGGGAAGGGTAGACGCTCTGCGCGCCCCCTGATGGTCGCGGGGACGGCACGTAACGCAACAGCGCTCGTGGAAGCCGTACCGAGGATGGAGAGCGTAACCGAAACGCTAATAGCTCTGCACCGCCAGCCGTGGCAACAGGCGGGATGGCTCGTAGTCGTCTCTTCCGACCGTCACAACTTTATTTTCCGCACCGGCAACATGTGTGACGCACTATCATCTCGCAGTTTGGAAACTGAAGCGTAGCAGCAACTGTGCTTTCGGTACGCGACAGGCGGCTGTTTTCGCACAGCATGTGAGTTTTTTATGGTTATGGCGCGGAGGAGAGACGTAGTAACACATTACTAAGAATAACTCACGTACGTGTAATCGGTATAGACGATAAGGGGAAAGGTCAATGCTCTACACCTCTTCGACTTGAACGTGAATGAAGATCACTGTCTAACTAGGTCATTACAGACGGAGCACAACCGGGGAAGTGACAGTATCACGAAGGAAATCGTTAGTGTTTACATCATCTACGTATATTCTCCGCAGCGCATAGCAGAGGGTGCTTTGTACCTATATTAATGTTTGTCTCTCCTAATCCATTCGCATACTGAGCGAGGAAAAAAAATGTACGCACCCTTATCTCTCTAGTCTAATTCTCGCGATTCCTCCGCGTGATATACGAATATGGCAATATATGTGCTATGAATGCATCCAACAGTGTTTCCGGATAACTGCCTCGCATCTGCTCCAAGGATTCCCATTTAAGTTCTTCGCGAATTTCTGTTTCAGTACCGTCCTGTTAAGATGCTTGCAGCGCGTTTTTGGATTCGTTCGAAGTCTGTGATTATGCCCACTTGATAAGGACTCCAGACGCTAGAGTAGAAGAGAATTAGTCACATCAGCGCCTAGTACTCCATTTGCTTTACAGATTCACAACTACTCCGCAGTACCCTTGCAGCAAATCTAAACCTGTGGGTCACTAGCCCTAATACCGATTTTACGCGTTCGTACCATTTCATATTCTCTTCAAAAAATGGTTCAAATGGCTCTGAGCACTATGGGACTTAACAGCTATGGTCATCAGTCCCCTAGAACTTAGAATTACTTAAACCTAACTAACCTAAGGACATCACACAACACCCAGCCATCACGAGGCAGAGAAAATCCCTGACCCCGCCGGGAATCGAACCCGGGAACCCGGGCGTGGGAAGCGAGAACGCTACCGCACGACCACGAGATGCGGGCATATTCTCTTCAGTGGACTCCCGCGCCGTTCGTCTTATGCAATTTTAGGGAAAACACAGAAAATTCCCATTCGGATGGCCGAATTTCAGTTATCAGTATTTTTATTTACACTTCTTTACATCGTTAAAATCTGTAAAAATAAGCAGTCAAATACAATAATAGTCGACCGTCTCGAAAACAGTGTGCAGTACCTGCATAAACGGAAGGTTAATACATCTCCATCTGGACTACCATTTCGACAGCACCATCGTTAACGATGTGCTAAGGATATAGCTTGAAAATGAGCATAGGGTTCGAAATGAGTTCATAGCAATCAGAAGAGCTCAATAAAAACATTATAGCAGCGTAATTGGTTTTTCAATGTATAATGTCCTTACAAGAATTTGAGTTGCTTCCGAATCTGAGTCCACTGCTATAACCACAGCGTTACCACTAACTATCCTGAAGATGAATAGAGTCGTAAAAAGGCTATCACCCAAAGGATTTTACTGAAACCAAGGAAAACATTATTCGAGAGTCTACAGCATGGGGCAGGCGACGGGGACTGATTTGAACTATAGCAGTATGCACTTCCTAAATACATCCACATCTTTAGTGCC
The DNA here is from genome assembly GCF_021461395.2 of Schistocerca americana. Classification (NCBI taxonomy): domain Eukaryota; kingdom Metazoa; phylum Arthropoda; class Insecta; order Orthoptera; family Acrididae; genus Schistocerca; species Schistocerca americana. The sequence goes on along the minus strand of NC_060124.1, from coordinate 506,854,230 downwards.
CAGGTGATGCTACTTTATGGCATTGCACATAATGTGACAGTCTGCTTCCATGTTTGTTTTCCCCGCCCTGTTGCATTCACGAACATTCAACTGTAGGAGCAAGCGTATAAACCCTACACCTGTAAGCGAGAGGAAGTAATATGTAACATAGACACTCTCTGATCTGAAGTATCAGGACGACCCTATGTAATTCGAAATTGACCACCAGATGTCAAGAGAGGCGTATCCACCAGTATAAAAGGCAATGGGGGATACTGTGTTGCCAGTAGAGAAGAAGTAACAGCAAAATGGATCGGTCAAGAGAGCTCAGTGAGTTCGAACATGGACTGGTCATTGTATGTGGGATCCGTACCAGGTCGGGTTGACGGAGGAGATAGAGAAGATCCAAAGAAGAGCGGCGCGTTTCGTCACTGGGTTATTTGGTAACCGTGATAGCGTTACGGAGATGTTTAATAAACTCAAGTGGCAGACTCTGCAAGAGAGGCGCTCTGCATCGCGGTGTAGTTTGCTCGCCAGGTTTCGAGAGGGTGCGTTTCTGGATGAGGTATCGAATATATTGCTTCCCCCTACTTATACTTCCCGAGGAGATCACGAATGTAAAATTAGAGAGATTAGAGCGCGCACGGAGGCTTTCAGACAGTCGTTCTTCCCGCGAACCATACGCGACTGGAACAGGAAAGGGAGGTAATGACAGTGGCACGTAAAGTGCCCTCCGCCACACACCGTTGGGTGGCTTGCGGAGTATCAATGTAGATGTAGATGTATGTCACCTGAGTGATAAGTGCATCAAGGACATTGCAAGCCTTCGAAAGCTGCCCAAGAGTGACGTGATTGTGAAGTGGAAATGCGAAGGAACAACGAGCGCTAAACCAAGACCAGGCGATCCTGATGTACTGACGGACAGGGACAGTCTAGCATTGCAGAGGGTGGTTATAAAAAAGTAGTATGGAGTCGTTCTTGAGTCCAGGTAGCACAATGATTGTGAGTAAGGAGTTGAAAAGGATGGTGCAAAATGCTCGAGCAGCTCCTGATTAGCCACACATTTCTGTTGTCAGTGCTAAGGGCTGATTGAAATGCTGTAAAGAGCGATGCCACTCGACGGTGGATGACTGAAGACTGGTGATTTGGATTGATACTCACTCAATACCCCGTGCACTCCGATGGAAATGTTTGGGTTTGGCGCGTTCCAGGAGAACGCACTTGCCCGCGAAAGGCAAAGGTCCCGAGTTCGAGTCTCGGTCCGGCACACAGTTTTAAACTGCCAGGAAGTTTCATATCAGCGCACACTTCGCTGCAGAGTGAAAATATTCTGAGCCGTATTGGTTCGTTTAAAAAGGGACAGCCGATTTACCTCTCTAGCTTTCCCGAATCAGAAGTCGTACACGTCATCGACGAGACTTAATCCCTTATTTCCCTTCTTTTCTTCGATGAAGAATAAGCTGTCATTTCGTTTTAAAGGTCCGTACAGTTGCAGTGTTGCCTGCCAAGGACTCGCAAGCGCTCTCCTGCGCCCGGGCACTATTGACGTGTACAGCGGATAGGCCGGTCTCTGTCTGACTGCCGCCTACGCAGGCGGCGTCACGCGCAGCTGCCTTCCGAATGGGCGTCTGACAGGCGTGCCGCGTGTCCGAGCTCGCACGGCCGGCCGCTAAGCAAATACCTTTTGTCTGTGCTCAATGAAGACTCCGGCCGGCGCCGTCTGTTTGCCGGCGTCCTTTTTCCCATTCATTATTTTTATTATCTCCGCGGACTCGCATTGTGGCGACGGCTGCTAATTGTTTGTTTTGCCCTGTTTATGCAAACAGCCGGCCAGGTGCGACACAATGGGCCGGCGGGCTACGCGCGACGGCGCGATTCGCCGACGCCGACGGCGCCGCCTTTTGTGGGCGGCGGGAATCTTATCAAAACAGTCATTACTGCCGCGGCCGCCTCGCGCCTATTTAAATTATCCCGCAAACTGCCCAGTCCCGCTCCTTTGTGGCACGCCGGCTTTCTGTAGCGGCCCTCAAGAGGAACGCTCCACTGCGCAAATTGCGTGCGCGCTTCCGCGGGCAGATCTCCGAGACGGACACCATCGATCACGTCAGTACCTTTTGCAGCTGTGTGTCGAGCTGACTTAACGCCCATTTCACACTCGTCCGGCAGCCGTCTATGCGGCACCGTGTACGCGGCAGGCCGCCGCGGGGATTTCACATTTATTTGGCTGTTGTGCACGGTACGGTAGCGCCCGTCATTTTCTTCCTCCTCAGTTACCCAGCACGGTACTAGCGAAATGGAACGAGAACAAACGCTGCTATGGCTTTTAGTTTATCGTCACTTAAAAAGAAAGACAAACAGGGTACAGTGGATTCATCCAATCAATCCTAGCAATACTAAAATTTTTCCATAGCGCACATTACCAGGGGGGGGGGGGGGGAGGAGGGGGGTGCAATGGGGTGGGGGTACTTCATACCCACACGGAAAATAATTTTTAAAAAAATCGTTAACTGCTGTTGAATTATGTTAACAACACACTTTTTGTAGAGGTACTGATCTCTACTTAGGAACTTAGGATCTGAAAATACCTCTTAGTACACTCTTAGCAATATAAATGCATTTCAGTAGCATGTGGAACCGACTTTATGACAACAAAAAAATTAAAAATTCAAATTTCGTTCATTGTTGTTGACTTTTACTCCCAACATACTTTTTAAAGAAGTAAGTGCTCTACCATCAGGAGAGCTTCTATAAAGTTCGGAAAGTAGGAGACGAGGTGCTGGCAGAAATGAAGCTGTGAGGACAGGCGTGAGTCGTGCTGGGTAGCTCAGATGGCAAAGCACTTGCTCACGAAAGGCAAAGGTCCCGAGTTCGAGTCTCGGTCCGGCACACAGTTTTAATCTGCCAGGAAGTTTCATTCCAGAGGGTGTTTTCTAACAGGATAGCGCTCGCCCACATACTACTGTTGTAACTCAACATGCTCTACAGTGTGTCTACAGAGTGCCTTGGCCCCCTGGATAGCCATATCTGTCTCGAATCGAGCACATATACGATATTATCAGACGACAACTCCCACGCCATCCACAACCAGCATTAATTGTCCCTGTACTGACTGACCAAGTACAACACGCATGCAACTCCATACCGTAAAGTGACATCCGCCACCTGTACAACACAATACATGAACGTTTGCATGCTTGCATTCAACGTTCTGCAGATTAACCGGTTACAAATGTACCAACATTTCACTTTGCAACAGCTTATCTCATGCTTACATTAAGGTGTGATCTTGGAATTTAATCACTTACGAATATTACCTAGACAAATGTATTCCCGTAATTTGATTTCTCTACATGAACCACTTTGGTGTTGCTATTTACACTACTGGCCATTAAAATTGCTACACCACGAAGATGACGTGCTACAGACACGAAATCTAACCCACAGGAAGAAGATGCTGTGATGTGCAAATAATTAGCTTTTCAGAGCATTCACACAAGGTTGCCGCCGGTGGCGACACCTACAACGTGCTGACATGAAGAAAGTTTCCAACCGATTTCTCATACACAAACAGCAGTTGACCGGCGTTGCCTGGTGAAACGTTGTTGTGATGCTTCGTGTAAGGAGGAGAAATGCGTACCATCACGTTTCAGACTTTGATAAAGGTCGGATTGTAGCCTATCGCGATTGCGGTTTATCGTATCGCGTCATTGCTGCTCACGTTGGTCGAGATCCAGTGATTGTTAGCAGAACTGGTTAAAAGTCTCGGTCACCTCTTGTTCGCATTGACGGCACTTTGAACAGTGCACGTTACATTTCAGATGTATTACGACCAGTGGCTCTACCCTTCATTCGATCCCTGCGAAACCCTACATTTCAGCAGGATAATGCACGACCGCATGTTGCAGGTCCTGTAGGGCCGTTCTGGATACAGAAAATGTTCGACTACTGCCCTGGCCAGCACATTCTCCAGATCTCTCACCAATTGAAAACGTGTGGTCAATGGTGGCCGAGCAACTGGCTCGTCACAATACGCCAGTCGCTACTCTTGATGAACTGTGGTATCGTGTTGAAGCTGCATGGGCAGCTGCGCTTGTACACGCCATCTAAGCTCTGTTTGACTCAATGCCCAGGCGTATCAAGGCCGTTATTACAGCCAGAGGTGGTTTTCTGGGTACTGATTTCTCAGGATCAATGCACTCAAATTCCGTGAAAATGTAGTCACATGTCAGTTCTAGTATAATATATTTGTCCAATGAATACCCGCTTATCATCTGCATTTCTTCTTGGTGTAGGAATTTTAATGGCCAGTAGTGTACTTTCCGTCAGTGTGTATCAGTCACGCCGTAACCACCTCAGAAATATGCAGATGATTACGTAGTTTGCGATATACAGACGCAACGTGTGTAGCTGGAAGAAATTCGTTTGGTTCATCCGGGAAGTCGGAGTGTACAAAGCGGACAGCGGGGGCTGAAATAACGCGGAGCGTGGGAACGCGGCCAGTAAGTGGCGGAGAGTGTTGCCACACAGTGACAGCGGCGCGGCAGGCGCTTAGCTGCAATCGCCGCTGATTCAGCTGGCGCAAAGTGTTGGCGCGCAGTCGGACGGACCGGGCGGGAAGGCGCGCAGCGACTGTCAGCGGCGACACGCGCTAAGCGACAATATGTTTGTTTGTGGCGAACCGGGCCTCTTCGTGTTGATTGTGCGAATTGCCGACTGGATAATGTACACAGGGCCGGGGGCTGGCTGTGTGCGCGTGTGTGTCTGGCCAGCGGTGGGATCCAGTATTTATGCCCGCGCCGCAAACACGCCGGGGCGCCCCGCCGACGGCAGACGGACGCACAAATCAACTGCCGCATCCCGCATCCTGCTCCCAGCTGTGCTCTGCCCGCTCCGGGCCAGCGCCCGGCGCACCACCAGCGGTCGGCCTCTGGTCCACCCCCACACTAATGTTCCTAATGGGCCACCCGTCTCAGTTTACACGCTTTAGTGACCTTCGATCGGCCACGTAGCCCAGCTGTTCGCGTCGCTGGTTGCTGAGGTCGTGGTCCCTGCCAGGAAGATTTACATGACGAAGTAACAAACTGATTACTCCGCATATGCAGGGTGTAGCTACGTTCCCCTTACAGACATCAAGAACAGGTTCCCCGCACCATACTAAAAGAAAAATCCAGAATTAGATTTTCTCTCTGCAGCGGAGTGTGCGCTGATATGAAACTTCCTGGCAGATTAAAACTGTGTGCCGGACCGAGACTCGAACTCGGGACCTTTGCCTTTCCCGGGCAAGTGCTCTACCAACTGAGCTACCCAAGCACGACTCACGCCCCGTCCTCTCAGCTTTACTTTTGCCTTCCAAACTTAACAGAAGCTCTCCTGCGAACCTTGCAGAACTAGCATTCCTGAAAGAAAGGAGGAGAGCTTCTGTTAAGTTTGGAAGGTAGGAGACGAGGTACTGGCAGAAGTAAAGCTGTGAGGACGGGTCGTGAGTCGTGCTTGGGTAGCTCAGTTGGTAGAGTATTTGCCCGCGAAAGGCAAAGGTCCCGAGTTCGAGTCTCGGTCCGGCACACAGTTTTAATCTGCCAGGAAGTAAAAGAAAAATGCTTACTAAAAGCGTGCTCTTAAGTGCATGCCTTAAGAGTTATGAGCACTTGTTCATCTTCGATACTATAAAAAGTACCTCTTCTGCTGCAAGCTATTTGCTTTCCGTATTTGTTAGGTGGTAGTATGGACCTAAACAAGAAAAAAAGTCCAGCAAATATGGGCCATAAGATGCATACCATAAGAGCCATGGCCATGTCTTCAACAGAAGAGATGTTTCACGGTATCGAAGATGGACAAGTGCTCATAGCTTTTAATGTATGCGTTTTAGAGCACATGTTTAATGAATTTTTTGTCCTCTTTTTGGTACTTACTCCCAAAATATTGAAAGTAAAGTGGTTGCAGTAGGAGATATGTGTTTCATAGTACCGGGATTTGAAGACGTGCTGCCGGCCGGAGTGGCCAAGCGGTTCTAGGCGCTACAGTCTGGAACCACGAGACTGCTACGGTCGCAGGTTCGAATCCTTCTTCGGGCATGAATGTGTGATGTCCTCAGGTTAGTTAGGTTTAAGTAGTTCTAAGTTCTAGGGAACTGATGACCTGAGAAGTTAATTCCCATAGTGCTCTGAGTCATTTGAACCATTTGAATTTGAAGACGTGCTCATAGCGCTTAAATTACGCATTTTAAACCCATTCTTTACTAGACAGTTCTTATTTTTTTGGCGTAAGGAACCTCTCCTCAAGATATGTAAACGGAATTTATTTATAACCTGTGGTTTCAAAAATACTTTTTAACAGAATTTTAAAAGAGTATCGTAAGCGCTTGGTGGTTCTTACCGCTGGATCAAAGCAAGGGGACAATGTCGGGCGTTCTGTTATCTTCCCTCATATTATCACTAAAATCCGCTTGCAAAGCTATTTCTTAGTGTACTGTGGTTAGCTGTGGGCGGCCAAAAATGCACTGCAGCACAGGAGACTTCTCGGTGGAGGGAAGTTTCTTGTCTGCACGGACTCTCCTAGTTTTCTGCAGGCTTTTCAGAAAATGTCATCAACAGACAGGACAGGTCAGATGGCTCAGGACACCAGGCAATAGTCCCGGTGCGGCACAGGTAATTTCATGTCAACTCACACTTGGCCAGTCTGCTTTAGGCAGTGGCGCGGCACGGACCTGCTGTCCCGGCCGCGGGCGCGCGTGAACGAGGAAGTGTTTACACCGCCGGTACTCGCGCGTGTTGTTGTCTGACTCGATCGCCATGGCACACAATTTTCGAAAGACTACGCTCCAATTTACGTTCGACAACGAATTTGCCAGACCCAAAGCTTTCGAAATAGAGCGTTTTTTGAGGGAAGAAGTTCGTTTACCTGCTGCAGACATAATTGGAATACACCTGTCCATTGTAAGCAGTACAATGTACGTAAAGATGACCGATGAAGCTGCGTGTGAAAGAACTCTCTCTGCTGCACAAAGAGGCTTTAAATTTCGACATTCTGATGGCCATATCAGCGATGTAACAGTAGCTCCTTCAGGATTGGGTGTGAGGGTCATTCGGATCTTTGAGTTGCCGTTTGAGGTGCCAGAATCGATGGTTACTGAATCGCTGCGACCATATGGAACGGTACTTAGTCATACGCCTGAACGCTGGGCTAGTTTTAATACCTATCCTGTGCTAAACGGCGTGCGACAGGTGCGGATCGTCCTTACTAAACATATCCCGTCTTATTTATACATTGGCGGATGTCGAGCTATTGTGATCTACGATGGCCAGCCACGCACCTGTTCTGGCTGTGGTGGAGAAGGACATATCCGCTCGGAGTGCATACAACGCCGCGTCGTGCAACTGCCACGTGGAGAAGCGTCACAGCGAGGAGTTCCCACGCAACTGCCGATGACATACGTGTCGGTGGCCCGCCGGGAAGTGTTGCCAAGTTCGGAGCGTGACAAGGGCGTGTTTATGCAAGAGCAGACCGAGTTACGGGAGCATGGAGGTGACTCGGAGAATGTCCCTGCACCCATGTCACGACAGTTGAGGGAGGAACCTTCCGAAAACTCACATGTAGCAAGAGACATGGAAGTGGATATCCAGACGGTGGCGCCGGCAACGGACCAGCGAACGACCGACGAACACTGTGAGGCAACAGAGGGCAGGGCACGCAAACAGCGATCGCCGAAGCGTCGCAAAAAGCGTCGCCATAGTTCGGGTGACACGTCCCCCCCTAGCCTAGGGGACACGGAAGGTATCCTAGCCGAAGAACTGTCTGACACAGAACACGTGTCTTCAGAGGACGCTGACAGGATTCCGTCCGATGGTGACCGGATGTCCTGCCTTTTAGATGGTCCCTCTTCATTGACACCGACTGACCCAGCGCTGCCGACGAAGGAGTCAGGGACACCAATGTCCCGGCAGCCACGTCGAAATACATCAGAGGACATTTCTCGGATGGATGACCACTGCGACTGGGCGGAACCAGTCGAAGACCTACAGGAATTGCCACCCCCAAATGATGACCACTCACCTACAGGATGCACACCACGGAACGACAACGAAGGAGGGCAGCCCGTTGGCGGGCACCCCTCTGAGCACGAATAGTGGACTAAAGCCCTTGGAGTTCTCAATGACATGACACGAGCATGACAACGACAACGAACCAAGCATATAAGGTGGGCACAGTGAACATTAACACCGCACGTTCGCTTGCAAAGATGCAACTTCTCCGGGACATGATTTACGCCACAGACGTTGATATTTTGCTGATGCAGGAAACCTTCAATGCTGCTTTTCCCGACGTGCATGGATATAACACTTATCTAGCGCCGACTCCAGATGGAGGACGTGGCACAGCGATACTAGTCCGGGAAGGGATTCCGATGTGTGACCTCGATTACCTTCCTTCGGCTCGGGGTTTGGCTATGACCGTGAACGGCATTCGTATCGTCAACATCTATGCACCCTCCGGATCTGACAATCGACAGGCGCGTGCACGATTCTACTCGGAGGAGATTGCCCCCCTATTCCATGGGAGGTATGACCACATCTTGGTAGGGGGGGATTTTAACTGTGTACTCACACCGAAGGATCAAACTCCTAATTTCAGCTCCTGCCACGCATTGCACACGATCTGCCGGGACATGGCCCTTATGGACACGTGGGAAAAGATCCATGGGCAGCGAGAGGGCTACACGTATTTTACTAGCCACTCGGCGAGCAGGCTGGATCGGATTTACGTTTCTGACGGACTAAGAGATCACGTGTTGGCTGCTGAACGTTGGCCCACAGCTTTTACGGATCACCTTGCGTATTTATGCACGTTAACCCTCCCACGGCAGCGGGTCTGGCGGAGTCGTAGTTCCTGGAAACTTAATTCCTCCTTATTGGTGGATCTCGAATGTCGCCAGCGGATCGAAGAAACATGGCGGACTTGCACTCGCCGTCTGCCGCTGCACCGTACGGTTCTTTCGTGGTGGCTGCAGTGCGCAAAACCGGCGATACGAAGAGCTCTCATAACGTATGGCAAGGAAAAAGCGAAATGGCTCCGAGATACACTTGACTATTACTACATGGTGCTCCGCGACCTGTCCTCCAGGGCCCCATCGCCCGAACGTCAAGCGGAAGTCCATCGCATTCAGGCCTGCATTTTATCGATCACGAGACGTCGACTGGAGGGACTTTCGATCCGTGCTCGGTGCTTGGACAACGTCGATGGAGAACGTATTGGCATGCATCATGTGTCCAAGGGACATGCGCGTAATCGCCGATCCCTAATCACAGTCCTCCATGATGACGATGGTCGGCCCTTGACATCACAACAGGCCATTGCTGCTGAGTTTCTGGAGCATTACCGCCTCCTTTTCACTGGGACGCCGACGGACAATCGGACAGAAGAAGAAATTTTGCGACAGATGCAAACGGAGGTGGATGGTCCGGATGCAGAGGTGCTATTGGCACCCCTAACGGAAGATGACATCCGGGGCGCACTCGCGAAGGGTGCGGTGCATAAATCCCCTGGGCCAGATGGGTTGACACTCGAATTTTACCGCGCATTTGCGGATTTAATGATGTCCCAGTTGGTATTGATGTATAACGAGTTATTGAGCCCTGACACGGATGTTCCGTCGCAGTTCATGGCGGGACTGCTTATACCAATACCGAAATCGACAGCGAGTGACAGCGCCCATCAATTTAGACCGCTCACGATGCTCAATACTGACTATAAGATCTTTGCGCGAATGTTGGCGGCAAGGCTCAAGATTGTAATATCCAAAACAATACCACCAGACCAGGCTTGTCTAGGGGTTCGGAGCAACATACATTCTATCCTCGGCGAATACCGTGACGTAATTTCCCTGACGGAAGCTTGTCGCATGCGAGCGGCGTTCGTATCGGTGGATTTTGATCGTGCCTTTGACAGGATCAACCATGATTTCCTTGACTCGACCATGCGACGCATGGCGATACCACAGGATTTTATTACCGTCCTCATGCGCCTCCTTCGCGGCGCTTCTTCGACGGTGAGAGTCAATGGCAGGGAGGTAGGAACGATTCCTGTTCGCAGCTCAGTTAGGCAAGGATGTCCCTTGTCGATGATACTGTTTACAATTGCGCTTGAACCATTGATGCAGACTCTTAGACGGACTCTAACAGGCGTCCGACTCCGTGCGAGCTCCTTCACGTGTCGTGCATATGCCGACGACTTGATGATACTCGTCCGGTCGGAGAACGAAGTAAGTCAGGTGGTTACCCTTCTTACTACGTACGGGGTAGCTGCGGGAAGCAGGATCAACATGAATAAAACCAAGATCATGCACATCGGTCGAGGGCTGGACGCTCTGCGAAGTCCGTTTACGACGGTGGACATCTTGCGATGCTTAGGTGTCTTGTTCACCCGATCGCTACGGCAATCAGCGGCGGCGAGCTATCGACGTCTCCTCCAGAACGTCCGACTGCACATACGCAACAATTCACTCCGAACGCACGACCTGCTCCAAAGGGTGGACTACACTAATGTTCACCTGGCCTCGCGACTGCCGCACTTGGCACAGGTACTGCCAATGCCACATGGTCTCGCTGACAGATTAATGGCGGCCTTTGGATACTATGTCAGCCAAGGAATGTTGTTTAAGATCAAATACGAGACTTTAACTCTCCCATACCACTCTGGAGGACTTAACCTCACGGATGTGCGGAACAAGGCTCTAGCTCTATACCTGCGAGCGACGCTACGAACTTGGAACCAGCGGCAACACGCCATCACGTCGGCCATCCTGGATGTGCTTCTTCCCACGTCCTTTGAACCACCGGTAGCAGTAGGCACCATCTCGCCCTCGTTTTCTCACGTCGCGCGATTTTTTGTTGATTTTAGTTATGTTCAGTTACAGATACCTTCTACCAGAATCCCCACTACCCGTGAGATATATCGATACTTGCGGCGTCATCATGGCAGCAATGTTGTCGAACTTAAACACCCAACACGGAACTGGCAACAGATTTGGCGAGCTGTCCACACACCTCTCCTCACCACAGCAGCGCGATCGTCATGGTATACACTAATCAACCGCAAGACAGTCAACCGCCAACGATTGTACGACATTCGCATGGTAGATTCCCCGCTCTGCCTTATATGTGGCATGCAGGACACCGACGAACATTCTCTGCAGTGCGGTGAGGCAAAGAATGTTTGGCGGCTGACGCAACGCATCATGGCCCTCCTCCGACGCACCGACGAATCCACGATCACGACGGACGCTTTATTTTTCCCTGACCCTGTCTTTTTCCCCTCACACAAAACATCGGCAATCCGATGGATTGGAGGACACGCATCACACTACGTGCTCTCGCGGACCTTGATATCGGTCATGGACTATTGGCATTATCTACTAGAACAACACGAAATCATCAGACGCCACTCTAAATATAAAACGCATTTTGCGAACTTTCTAGGCAGCGTGTTTCATAGCCCCCCGAAGCGGTGGGGAGTCCCAGGTTTACATTGGATCGAGGGATAGAATTTACTCCCAGTGAAGTGACGAGGATGTCACTTCGGCCCTATATTTATTTCCCTTCTTTTTTATATATGATTTTTCTTTTGGGACATTAAAATTAAATGAATAAATAAAATATTATCAATGTTTCCTTCCTGCTGCCTCTCCCTTATCCTGTCAGGAGACGGGGACACCGTGGCCAGGCCTCCAAGTACGACCCCTGCCCACTCTGCCCCCTGACCTACTTAAAAAAAAAAAAAAAAAAAAAAAAAAAAAAAAAAAAAAAAAAAAGCTGGATAGAGCGAAAAAAAAAAAAAAAGAAAAAAAAAAAAAAAAAAAAAAGTTGGTAGAGTATTTGCCCGCGAAAGGCAAAGGTCCCGAGTTCGAGTCTCGGTCCGGCACACAGTTTTAATCTGCCAGGAAGTAAAAGAAAAATGCTTACTAAAAGCGTGCTCTTAAGTGCATGCCTTAAGAGTTATGAGCACTTGTTCATCTTCGATACTATAAAAAGTACCTCTTCTGCTGCAAGCTATTTGCTTTCCGTATTTGTTAGGTGGTAGTATGGACCTAAACAAGAAAAAAAGTCCAGCAAATATGGGCCATAAGATGCATACCATAAGAGCCATGGCCATGTCTTCAACAGAAGAGATGTTTCACGGTATCGAAGATGGACAAGTGCTCATAGCTTTTAATGTATGCGTTTTAGAGCACATGTTTAATGAATTTTTTGTCCTCTTTTTGGTACTTACTCCCAAAATATTGAAAGTAAAGTGGTTGCAGTAGGAGATATGTGTTTCATAGTACCGGGATTTGAAGACGTGCTGCCGGCCGGAGTGGCCAAGCGGTTCTAGGCGCTACAGTCTGGAACCACGCGACTGCTACGGTCGCAGGTTCGAATCCTTCTTCGGGCATGAATGTGTGATGTCCTCAGGTTAGTTAGGTTTAAGTAGTTCTAAGTTCTAGGGAACTGATGACCTGAGAAGTTAATTCCCATAGTGCTCTGAGTCATTTGAACCATTTGAATTTGAAGACGTGCTCATAGCGCTTAAATTACGCATTTTAAACCCATTCTTTACTAGACAGTTCTTATTTTTTTGGCGTAAGGAACCTCTCCTCAAGATATGTAAACGGAATTTATTTATAACCTGTGGTTTCAAAAATACTTTTTAACAGAATTTTAAAAGAGTATCGTAAGCGCTTGGTGGTTCTTACCGCTGGATCAAAGCAAGGGGACAATGTCGGGCGTTCTGTTATCTTCCCTCATATTATCACTAAAATCCGCTTGCAAAGCTATTTCTTAGTGTACTGTGGTTAGCTGTGGGCGGCCAAAAATGCACTGCAGCACAGGAGACTTCTCGGTGGAGGGAAGTTTCTTGTCTGCACGGACTCTCCTAGTTTTCTGCAGGCTTTTCAGAAAATGTCATCAACAGACAGGACAGGTCAGATGGCTCAGGACACCAGGCAATAGTCCCGGTGCGGCACAGGTAATTTCATGTCAACTCACACTTGGCCAGAGAGTGAAAATTCATTCTGGAAACAATCCTCCAGGCTGTCGCTAATCATGCTCCCGCAATATCCTTTATTCCAGGAGTGCTAGTCCCGTAAGTTACATGTAATTTTTGTGGAGTTTGAAAGTTAGAAGATGAGGTACTGACGGAAGTGAATCTATGCTCTGGTAGCTCAGTTGGTAGAGCACTTGCCCGCGAAAGGCAAAGGTCCCGAGTTCGGGTCTCGGTCCGGCACACTGTTTTAATCTGCCAGGAAGTTTCTTACTGGGTTATTAGTTTTAACTAAAGTATTGCGGGCGACCAGCCGTTGTGACACTCAGGTCTGAAGAAGTTCAGTTTATATGACTGAAAATATTCATCAGTAACGTATGTCATACAACTGAGATAATTCCAATTAACTTTTCTTGAATTCTACAGTTCCTATATCTCTCGCGAGGAAATTATATCTCTTACCAGTTGAAGTCATAAACACAATTTTTACTGAAAAGTAAAAAGGCAATTAAGTCGAAATACATGTTAAGTTTTGAGAACTACATAGTGTGGTTCTGTTGTGATTTGCAATTCAGTGAACTTCACTAAATTGGCCACACTAACTTTTCCACGGTAGGGATGCGAGTTTATACAAGTCATAGTAACCCAGACAATATTCACACCTCCAGTTCTTCCATTACAGTCATCCCGTCGGAAAATGAAACGTAGTTTCGAGTCATTAACATTACAGGTAATAAGAAGCATAGAAGCAATCGCCAAGTCGTGCGCAGTACTCTCCTAATCGTACCAACCAACCGCTCCTTGTAGTTGTTCAGAGACTTCCATAATTCTTTTTATACCTGTACCCTAGTCCTAGTATCTTGTTTTCGCAGTTTTAATTTTCTAAATCGAGTGAATTACAGACTGATTTGCAATAGAAGTTCCAACAACACCTCATTGTAAATTTAACGGTACAGAACTGAAACTGGCAACCGCCAGTAGACCATGCAAAACACGCGAACTGACTGATGTCTTGATTATGACCCTATTACAAACCTTTCTCACTGTCATTCACCATTTAACATTGTTAATAGGATGTTTATGGTTCAAGTGGCTCTGCGCACTATGGGACTTAACTTCTGAGGTCATCAGTCCCCTAGAACTTAGAACTACTTAAACCTAACTAATCTAAGGACATCACACACATCCATGCCCGAGGCAGGATTCGAACCTGCGATCGTAGCGGTCACGCGGTTCCAGACTGAAGCGCCTAAAACCGCTCGGCCACAGGATGTTTATTTTGGAGTCAAAAAGTCCGCGAAACACTGAGAATGTTGAGGTAGTACAACCAGAGCAGGCGACCATTTTCTATCCGCTGCTGTGAGCACCCACCTCGAACTGGTTAACTGTCTCGTTTCACGGAGCATCTAATTTTTAGAGCTGTATTACCTTCTTCCAGCTAGACATGGTTCGCCAGTCTTGCGTATAAAAGCTTTAGGTCCAAATTATTTCCTCTGCCCTGCCCTAATTTGTGGGGTCATTTCACGTAATATTTCTTATGGAGCATGATGAAGGGTTATTTTTCCAGAGGGTGGATATAAAAACAGAGCCGCCTTGCGGGGTGTGTGCGCACGTCGTGGGCTGCTCATTTGCGACCGGGGGCTGCGGAAGGCGGAGCTCGCCCCTTACTAATTCTCTAATTACTCCTGAGCTGAGCGCAGAGACGGGTTAACGCAACGACAACGCGGTCTGGGGGGGAGGGGGGGGGGGAGGTGCCGTTGTGGATGACCAGTAGGTACGCAGGGGTGGGGTTCTTGTGCGTCTTTCCGCTAGACACTGGGTAGCCATAGACCACTTGCAACAACATCTCGTATAATCAACTCAGTTCATATGAGAACGTGTAATGTTGAGCGCTGAGACAGTGTTAATTATTTTTGTACGTAAGACATTCAAACAACATAGCAGGTGAATGTCAGTCGTCGTCTTCTTCGACAGTTTCTGGTATCTAAAGACAACAGAGAAGCGTCTGAATAATTCATGTCTCCTTACACTGAGCTGGCTAGGAAATCAGTCACATACTTTCAATCTACAGGGTGAGTCACTAACTATTGCCACCAAGAATAACTCTGAAAGTATGATAGGAGCTGAAACGTTTGTGGGACAAAAGTGAAATGGGACAACGGGACCATAATATGACGTTGGTTCCTTGTTGCTAGGTGGGGTCGCTTCAGAGATATGAAGCTCAACTTTGCTTTTTTTAAATGCGATGATGTAGTTGGGTACTTGTTTTCTGAGAGCGGCTATTGAGACGAATCCAATGGTGTGTAACAGTAAGGTCTTTGAAGATCAACGAAGGTCAAAAAGGTGGCATGAACTCCCATTTACAGAAGGTGTTCGAAGTTATGACCTTTGGTATCACTGCAGTGCTGCACTCTTATTATCATATATTGAGTGGTATCCCTTATCACTTCGGCACTCATGGAAGCACATGCTGTGACAATTCTATGTCGCATATCTTCAGGTGTAGCTGGAAAGTCTTTATAAACGTCTTTTACGAATCCCCACAAGCAAAAAATCCAGAGGCGTCAAGTCTGGCGAACGAGACTGCCACGACACATCTCCTCCGCGTCCAATCCAGCGATATGGGAATTGTTTCTGCAACTCATTTCTAGCCGTCAGCGAAAAATGCGCCGGACACCGATCGTGTTGATACCACATCCTGCTCCTTGTTCCTAAAGGTATTTCTTCTAATAACAGATCTAATGTTTCGTGCAGCAATGTGGTGTACTTCCTACGATTATGCTTTCCTTCGATGAAATAGGGGCCTATAATTCTGTCCTCCAGAATCCCACACCATACAGTCACCGACCACGGTTTTTGGTGTGCAAATTTCCGCAGCCAACATGGATTTTCAGTTGCCCAAAATTAATGCTATGCAGATTAACATTTCGAAGGTTCGTGAATGTAGCCCCGTCAGTAAATAAAATCAAATTAATAAATGCGTCATCCCTCTGAATCTGAAGTTGAGCCCATCGGCAGAATTCATTGGGACGCATACAATCCGTACCAGTTAATTTTTGGTGGAGACGTATAAGGCAAGGATAATATTTATGGCGATGCAGAACACGAACGACACTACTCTGGCTCATGCCAGATTCCCTTGCGATTTGACGCGACTAGCATTGAGATCTCGAACCACAGTGGCAAGAGCACCAAATTCCGTTTCCTCGTTAGTAACTTTCGTTTGCTGGATATGTTTCCGATGGGTTAAAGACCTAGTTGTTCTCAATTTATCATACACATATTTAAATGTACGACGTGTAGAGTGAGTACGTTAATGATATCTTCAGCGTATAAGTTCCTAGCTCTCACTGAATTTCGTTGGCATTCTCCGTAAATGAGAAGCCAATCGACTTGTTCTTCGAAGGAATACATCATTCACATTCTCTTGATTCGACGATACTAGTCTTACCGTTCCTATTAGTGATACATTGCGAAACCGTCGAAAGGTGTTTACAAGTAAATGGTACATTAGATGGATAAGCCGTATTCGGCGAATATTTACTATTTGCACGATATACGAAAGAGAATTGTCAGAGCATGTGCTTCGCTAAGTGCCGAAGTGATAAGGAATACCACTCAATCCATGATAATAAGAGTGCAGCACTGCAGTGATACCAAAGGTCATAACCTCGAACACCTTCTGTAAATGGGAGTTCATGCCACCTTTTTGACCTTCGTTGATCTTCAAAGACCTTACTCTTACACGTCATTGGATTCGTCTCAATAGCCGCTATCAGAAAATAAGTACCAAACTCTAGCATCCCATTAAAAAAAACGAAGTTGAGCTTCATGTCTCTGACCTAGCAACAAAAAACCAACGTCATATTATGGCTCCCCTTGTCCCATGCAACATTTGTCCCTCAAAACTTTTCATCTATCATACTTTCGGAGTTATTCTAGGTGGCAATAGTTAGTGACTCACCATTTATAGCTTTCATGAAATCAGACAGTTCAGACATAGGAATGTTGGAGCAGACTTGACCTTGCACGTTTTAGACTTGAGGCCGAATGCTCATCGAAATCATTAAGAGATTATACAGTATTTATTTGCAGTGTATCCAAGAAGCCCTCGCACCTTTATGTGAGAACAGTATATTTTATGTTGGACTACTGACATTCAAACATGTATCCAGGGGATCTGTATGTGGACCATTGTGCCTCACACAGGGAATTGATTTCATTGGAGACAGCTCAGTTGATCGAGTGCTAGGGGCACACGGGCGCTCTCGCGTTTCCTTACATCCTCCATGGTTCTCTGTCTTTGACACTGTCTGATAAAAAAGCACGTTCCTACAAATCAATTAGGATTGCTTTACGAGCTGAGGCCTTGTCAAAGCGATCTCTAAACACACTCTTTACATAAGTCATTGTTTGAGCCGTTCGCGGGCGTTCGTGTAGCCACACACACGCCAGACATCGTTCGTCAGCAGTGTGACTATCCGCTCAGATCAGCCCTGCCTTCGCAACTGGAATATTGCAGGTCTGAAACAAGGCATGTCCTTGGGCGATATCCAGCCAGCTGACACCAGCAGTCTGCCGCAGGTCCTTGTCCCATAGCTCTGACGGTCATTCTCGTGGTCTGCCTCTGTCTCTTTGACTCAGTTCCAGCAACGCCTTTGTACAGTAGCCATTATTTCTTGTGGCATCATGGCGGGCCGATAGTATTTTGTAGTGGCTGTTCTCTCCAGGATGTCTGTGACAACAGTAATTGATCTGATGTCTTCTGCTCCTTTTCGTCTTTCCTTGCAAATCCCAACATATATGTTGTTCGGGAACATAATCACGTAATCACCCTGTATGTACATAAATTTACAGGCGCCGGCGCCTGTAAATCTGGCTCTCTGTAGCGTCGTTGGATATTACCGAGACTAGGCTTCTATTCAAAACATTATGAACTCACTCCTCCCTGCAAACCCTAAAAGTTTGTAACGGGAGGTTCTGAACACCCTGTATAGACGTTTTAATTCAAGCGTTCTCTGTTGTTTGACTCTGTGGTTGGTTATTTCATATTAGAATTTCTGTTGTATGCAGCTTGTAAGATGTCCTGCTGTTGAAGAGGAGAGAGAATAATGATCTTGCTGAAGGCCTAGAGCTGGTCACCACACACAGGAAGAGGTGGGTCCTACGTGGTTGGTACGAAGCTGCGGCACAAGTGTTTCTCAAGAAAAAGGAAGGAAGCTAAGAGACTTACGCCGTGTTGATGTCGAGGCACGGTCACTAACTCAGACTGAAGAAGTGTCAGTAAATGAATCGGCTATGATTATAGTTGAAGAAATTAATCCGACGCTTATCGAAGGCGATTTATAGGAAAAAATGCGGAAGGCTTCAAACAGATTGACTGGCCGGAGATATCCTCATTCCCAAACTCTATTTCAGTGACACACAGGTACAAGTCGGTTACCATATGCGTACGAGACGTAGGATCAACAGTGACGCTCGTGGGCTCGTTTCTCGCCTTTGTCACCACCGTTGTTGGAGTCCATAGATCCTGTGGTAGAGCGGCTGCAAAGTGTCTCCGCCGCTCGCTTGATTTCTCATTAATATTTAAGCCGGAGCGTCCTAGGCGGAAAGCAGAGTGTTGGGGCTGCGGCGGGTGTAATTGTAGGTAAGGTCTGCGGCTCTCCGCACCGCGTCTTCCGCCCCCGCCGGTCGACCAACCCCTTCATTAGCACAGCCGTATAATTGTGTTTTCTGGTTTACCCTCACCCCTTCCAGGAGGAATCCGCGCCCGAGCTGAGCCGCCGCTTTTATGAAGCTGAAAATGACTAAATCATTTTCCATTATTCGGAGCGGTGCGGGCTGGGAGGAAAGAGGCTTCGCTCTTCCTCCTCCGCCGTCGTCTACCTGAGAACACAATTAACAGCACACCTCCAGTACGGCTACGTGCGCCTGTGCATTTGTGGGTGAGGGAGACCAAGGCGAGGGTGGGAGAGGGAGAGATAATGCGTACGCTTTCCGGGTTGGTCGCATCCCCCACCCCTCTCTTCCACCTGCCTGGAATTGTGTGCTCCAATTATTAGTGAGCCATTCCGGGCCGGTATTGTTCACCGGCTTAATATTTTGCGATACGAGGAATTCTGCCCGCTAATCGCCGGCATTAGCTCGTAAATCTGTGCGCTGTATCGTTATCGGCATAGCTTCGCCGGTGCGTCTTGGCCGTCGCTCGCCGTCAGGTTATAGAACACCGCCGCCATTTGTTTAGAGGCTCTGGCGGCTTCATTCCTCGTTGCAGCATTCTATCAGATGTTCCGTGTACAGTAAGGAATAAGGACGCAGCACCACAGAGAAAGAAGGCTACCTTCAGCAATAGAAATTAATCTGGGATTGAGAAATGTGTGATACAGTACACGCTCTCACGGCCGTGTATACTTCAGTTAAGACTTCGGGGCTGACAGATCGTGGTCCATATAAAGGATGATCGGAAACAAACTCGTAGGAACTGGTAGAGGAAAGTGTGTAGATAATAGTCTGAACTGGAACGCATCGCCGGCCGGAGTGGCCGAGCGGTTCCAGACGCTACAGTCTGGAACCGCGCGACCGCTACGGTAGCAGGTTCGAATCCTGCCTCGGGCATGCATGTGTGTGATGTCCTTAGGTTAGTTAGGTTTAAGTAGTTCTAAGTTCTAGGGGACTGATGACCTCAGATGTTGAGTCCCATAGTGCTCAGAGCCATTTGAACCATTTGAACCTCGAAGAAGGTCAGAGAGGTAGGATAGACGTCAAATGACAACAGGCGATTCGAATTAATCATCCGCCGTCATGACTAACCTGTTGCGTGGCTATCCAACAAACAGCTGTAACGTGAAAACGGCACATTTCCGGACATGGATCCTATTCAAAATATTTTGCACTCACACCCATCAACAAGTTCTAGAAGTTTGTAACTGGAATTTCCAAACACGGCGCATTAAAACTATTCACTGACGTTTCATCCCCATGTGTGCGAGACATCTGTTGGCCACTACAGTATCTGATCATTAGTATCCCGATAACCCTGTGTAATGCTGAATTGACCACTAGACGTCACTAGAGGCGAACCCGCCAGTACAAAAGGAAATGGGGGACTATTTTGTTGGCCGGCCGAAGTGGCCGAGCGGTTCTAGGCGCTAAAGTCTGGAATCGCGCTACCGCTACGGTCGCAGGTTCGAACCCTGCCTCGGGCATGGATGTATGTGTTGTCCTTAGGTTAGTTAGGTTTAAGTAGTTCTAAGTTCTAGGGGACTGATGACCACAGCAGTTAAGTCCCATAGTGCTCAGAGCCATTTGAGCCATTTGACTATTTTGTTGTCAGTTGAGAAGCAGTAACGAGTCACCTTAGTCACCCTAGTAACAAATCCATCTGCGACATTTCAAACCTTCTAAAGATGCCCAAGTCGACGTTGGTGTTATAAATATGAAGAGGAAACGCGGAGGAACAACCGAGACCTGGCAGAACTCGTGTGATGTCGAACATGGATCTGGCGAGTATCGAGGGGAGTGGTTATAAAAAATCAGCGGAAGGAACAAGTCGTGAGTTCCAACGTGGTGACAGCAATCCAGTTAGCGCAATAACTGTGTGTAGTGAGTTGAAAAGAATGGGAGAGAATGGTCGAGCAGCTCATCATAAATTTCTGTAGTCAATGCTAAACGACGCTTGAGGTGATGTAACGAGCGCCGGTACTGGAAAGTGGATTTGGAGCGATGAATCACGCTACACCCTCTGGCAAGAGTTTGAGAAGAAAGTTACCTACCACCATTCGTTGTACCAACAGTGAAGAGCGGAGAGGATGGTGTTACGATGTGGGTGCGTTTTTCGTGGTTTTGGTGTGGCCCAAATAACTGCGTTTAAGAAAATGTGGAAGAATATGAAGACATTTTACAGCATTGTGTTCTGTGTATAGTAGACGAGAAGTTCGAAGATGATGATTGTTTGAGCGGCATCTGCGAGGCAATGGTTTGTGGACAATAACACTCCTGAAATGGACTGGCCTGTCCCGAGTCCCGACCTGAACCGAATGGAACATCTTTGGGATGAGTTGGAATGTCGACATCGCTCCAGACCCTAGCGTCCAAGGTCACTCACTACCTTCTCTAGTTTGGGCTCTTGAGGAAGAATCGGCTGCCATTCCGCCAGTGGAACTCTGACACTTCATTGAAAGTATCCCAAGCTGCGTTGAAGCCGTCGTAACGGTAAAGAGTGGACACGACCCGCAGTAATGCTTGCTCATAGGTGTCCGGATACTTTTGATCAAATAGTGCAGTATCTGGTCCACTTGTAAATGATCACTCCATGAAAGTGTCGTTGCAAAAATATGGACTACGGAATAGACCAGGACTACGGAAAACAGATGAAATAAATCTAGCAAACAGGATAGCATGCATGACATAATACAGTGACAACAGTAACTTCAGCTGTGTGGAAATTTGCGTGGCCAGGAATCAGTCAAAATGACATAGATGACGTTCCGAAATCAGAATCAGTTTTATTTCTACCTAGGGCAGCACGAAAAATCCCCTAAAGATAGCGAATCGTAACTCCTGGATTCCAAGCCACGGAGATGGAAAGTACCTTGTGACTCGCGGCGACAGAATGCCCGGAGAGCTACAGAGTTCACGGTTTCGGAATTCCAACCCGCTCGCCGGCGGGCAGGGTACGTCAGGAATATTTAAGGCAGGCCCTGCAACAAAACCAAATCCGTGCCGCCGTCAGTTGTAGCAGGCAGCCGCGACCGGTTCTGCGGATTAGGAAGGAGTTCTGTAGCTGCTAATGGCTTGCTTACGCCTTCCTCCATCTCCCCACCTCTATAATCCTCTAAAACACATTTCGTGTAATCACGAACAAACTATGCAGTTCATCGTCGCGTTAAGTCTCTTATTTTCTTTTTCGTTTCGATTTCAGTTTATGAAGACGCTCTTAGAGCGGCGAACACGGCACTGTACGTCACGCGCGACACACTCGTAGCTTCCTCGTTTGAGAGGAATTAATTGGGCCTATCGCTTCTTGTTACCTTTTAGGAGTTCATTTTTAGAACCGTATTTTTTGTAGATTTTTATTCACTGCTTCCTCCGTCAAGATACAGAGTTATTACGATGGATACCAAACAGTACTGCTGATTATACTTTAGATTTCTATGTTGTACTTTACACGCTGCTGACACAGTAAAGTGGAATTATGTGTTAATACCAGAAATACAAGTCTCTAGCACAGGTGGATAATGTTTCTTTTAGTCAGCATCTATTGTAATATCGCCATTTCCTAACGGTGCAACACCAACTTTACATTGTCTAACACAAGTAGCTATGATTCATAGTCCATACTGAAATGTAGGTCTCCATACAGGTACTTGGATAAGTCAGTTCATAGGTGGCAAGGCAACGGCATAGCCTCTCTAACTGCAACAGTCCAAGTAAAGCACTGCTGTAGTCAAAAGAACCTTTGGCTTAAGGACTTTTTTTTTTTACCGCAAGCTGAAACGACATAAAAGGTACTGTTCACTTTAGGGAATGCTGCTAAGGTACTACGTTCGAGTTTTTTACTTTCCTTGTCCCATTTTGTATGCAGCAAGGGGAAAGTGTATTATAAATTCTTGCACTCACAGTGTAATATCCCTTTCGTCAGAACCAACAGGACAGCTTTACACCATTTGATCCAGTGGTGTTTCACCAGTATCCGTTCTCTGGAAAATACGTGTAATATTTAATGTTTTCCACGCAATACCGTGTGCGTTTGGAATGTAGTTATTTTATATTTTTAGTTTATGGGTTTATTCCACTTCCTCCTCGGCACTTACTCGAAACGAATGAGCTTGCGTTCGAAAATTACCGGATTCCTTCTTTTCTTTCCGTGCAGTGCCCATGTTTTTCAGTCAGTTACATTCCATTAATGTCATCTGGCACTCACTATCATGTTCAGTTTGTTTAAGTTTTATAGAGACAATGATGTACAGTCAAGTTCTGTCATGCCTCAACCGTGTTATTTTAGCTACTGTTCACTCTGTCCAATGTGACAGTATAGAATATGAATATAAGTTGGTCGTATCAATATGCCTTTGACTACACGCAAGGCATTTTTAACAGTTGTGGGTAATGTATTAGGTGCTGTTTGTCCATAACACTCCGAGCCAGTTGCATGCATATGGTATACAGAACGTTCGTTTTTTCAACCGACACTGAGGAATTGCTTCGAATGCTTTTCAGTGGTCTTGGAACGTTGTCTGCATCCTATGCGTTACTCTGTTTGCAAATAACGATTTGTGCTTCGATCATTCCAGCGAACAAAATAAGTACACCTATTACTTTACACTGATTTAAGTCATAGAAGATAGGAAGAAATTAGTAGGATGAACACAGGAGAATGTTATACAACTTGAGGGCTAGAAGTGAGAATAAAGAGATGTCTCTGTGGTGAAGCGCGGTCGTCTGAAAGTCTCTGAGTACATGGTGGAGCGTGTGTGCTCATGCTGCTCCTGCTGCAACAAGTCAAGCATCAATGTCCTGGCATCTGATCTGGCCACTGTACGCAAAGGATGACACCGACACAACAAACCACAACTTCATAGTACAGTGTAGCAGGTTATCTTTATCCTACCTGACCACGAAAGCTATAGTACAAGTCAAGGATCTTGTAGTGAAAGTCGGATCTGCTTTTAACAAAATTTTTATTTATTCTAACGTGGAAACAAGATGGTCAAAAGTTATTTACCTTTAACAAAATTTTTAATTTTTTGCTTTAAATCAAACTGGGGTATACCACAATTAATCAAAATCTTACATTCTAAAAAATGAACGAAACGAACGCAGACGGTGAAATGAAGACTTGTCGCCTTCGAATTACGATGTTAAAAAATTGGCTGAGCTTAACACTATAGAGGAACACTATGGGAGGATGACTATGTGGAAGCTATATCACCAAGGTAGCATTATCTGTGCAGCTCGCTGATACAAGAACCTAAATTCAAATTGGAGTTAAGTCAGCAACTTGGACTGCACATACAAAATATACGAGAAACGAATTATTCAGATTGCGGATCGGACTACCGCAGACAGCGAAAACAGACTGCGAAAACGTACCTCTGCTGCACGTCAGCAGAGTGCTGAAAAACAGTCATGTATGGCTGGCAGCTTCTGTCTCTGACGATCAGCGTTCGCAGCTCTCGAAACTCTGTTTCCGACCCCCGAAAAATACGTTCCTCCTGACGAATTTCCAACCTCTCAAGAATCACTGCTGGAGGGACTAACTGTACTGTTGTCAACGTGGCGGCCGAGAAATACCACAAAATTTTCGAAAAATCAGGGAAAAGACTGCAAACTACTCCCTCTCTGCTTGCACGAAGCTTATTTAACCTTCACGAAGTTGGGTACTGCAATGAAACGAAGTTATTTTCGTTTGGTCAGTTCGTCCGCACCCTACCCTAGGACAACCGACGGAAGTCGTTGGCTGATTCACAGTTTTTGTTCGAGAAAGAGATGCGCCGCACCGACGCTTCTACTGGCACCAAGGCGTCTGACCCTAAGAATCAAGCATAGAGAAGCCTGGTTGTCGTACTCATCTCCGGACGTGGTGGGACAGACGCCGACCGCTAGCTCCTTGGCGCGCGCCAACGCTCAGAACTCGGTAGAGTGGGCCATTCAGTTCAGACTTGACGCCAAAGCTAGGACACCGACAAGGGTTGTTGCAGTGAGATTTTCCGATAAGTTTCTCTGACGCTACAGTGGGGCCCTCAGCTCGCTCTATCCCCGCCATCTGGATGCAAAGCTTCTCTTCCAACACACAGTACACAGATCAACAACAGAAGATGGAAAAATATGCTGGCTCTGAAATAAACACACCGGCCGGTGCTGCATACGAGATATTATGAAGAGTACTCTACGCTCTTGGGACATGTGACCAGCATGTCGGCAGCTGTTACTGCCCCTAGATGAATGCGGATAACTTCTAGGGTGCAACCAATACGGTCACGGGCACAGAAGAGGCGCTGCAAGCGATTTTGTGCTTTTTGCAAAGGCGCTCATAACGGCCGTCTGCTGCCAGAGCCCATTAACGCCAAATTTCGCCCCACTGCCCTAAAGGATGTGTTCGTCGAACGCCCCACATCGATCTCTGTGGTTGTTTCACGCTGTGGAGCTTGTATGTTAACGCTAACAACTCTACGCAAACGCCGCTGCTCTCGATCGTTACGTGAAGGCAGTCGGCCGCTGTATCTACATCTACATCTACATGATTACTCTGCAATTCACATTTAAGTGCTTGGCAGAGGGTTCATCGAACCACAATCATACTATCTCTCTACCATTCCACTCCCGAACAGCGCGCGGGAAAAACGAACACCTAAACATTTCTGTTCGAGCTCTGATTTCTCTTATTTTATTTTGATGATCATTCCTATCTATGTCGGTTGGGCTCAACAAAATATTTTCGCATTCGGAAGAGAAAGTTGGTGACTGAAATTTCGTAAATAGATCTCGCCGAGACGAAAAACGTCTTTGCTTTAATGACTTCCATCCCAACTCACGTATCATATCTGCCACACTCTCTCCCCTATTACGTGATAATACAAAACGAGCTGGCCTTTTTGCACCCTTTCGATGTTCTCCGTCAATCCCACCTGGTAAGGATCCCACAGCGAGCAGCAATATTCTAACAGAGGACGAACGAGTGTAGTGCAAGCTGTCTCTTAGGTGGACTTGTTGCATCTTCTAAGTGTCCTGTCAATGAAACGCAACCTTTGGCTCGCCTTCCCCTCAATATTATCTATGTGGTCTTTCCAACTGAAGTTGTTCGTAATTTTAACACTTAGGTACTTAGTTGAATTGACAGCCTTGAGAATTGTACTATTTATCGAATAATCGAATTCCAACGGATTTCGTTTGGAACCCATGTGGATCACCTCACACTTTTCGTTATTTAGCGTCAACTGCCACCTGCCACACCATACAGAAATCTTTTCTAAATCGCTTTGCAACTGATACTGGTCTTCGGATGACCTTACTAGACGGTAAATTACAGCATCATCTGCGAACAACCTAAGAGAACTGCTCAGATTGTCACGCAGGTCATTTATATAGATCAGGAACAGCAGAGGTGCCAGGACGCTTCCCTGGGGAACACCTGATATCACTTCAGTTTTACTCGATGATTTGCCGCCTATTACGACCAACTGCGACGTTCCTGACAGGAGATCACGAATCCAGTCGCACAACTGACACGATACCCCGTAGGCCCGCAGCTTGATTAGAAGTCGCTTGTGAGGAACGGTGTCAATAGCTTTCCGGAAATCCAGAAATACGGAATCAACTTGAGATCCCCTGTCGATAGCGGCCATTACTTCGTGCGAATAAAGAGCTAGCTGCGTTGTACAAGAACGATGTTTTCTGAAACCATGCCGATTATGTATCAGCCGTCCGTGGTGATAGGTAGTGCCCGAAATTTGGTACTATGGACATACTCTCGACACTGTGGCTTTCGGACTATTGGATTCCAGAAAGATTTTTCGAAATGGAATGCCCTATCGTCTAGCTGCAACTACTGTACCACGTTCAGAGACTGTTAATTCGCGTCGTGCGACCATAATCACATCGGATACCTTTTCACGTGAATCAGCTGAGTGCAAATGACAGCTCCACGACTGCATTAGCCTTTTACATCCCGTGTACGCGATGTCTTCGCACATCTGCATATGTGCTATCTACATCTGCATCCACGCTCATACTCCGCAAGCCACCTGACGGTGTGTGGCGGAGGGTACCTTGAGTACCTCTATCGGTTCTCCCTTCTATTCCAGTCTCGTATTGTTCGTGGAAAGAAGGATTGTCGGTATGCTTCTGTGTGGGCTCTAATCTCTCTGATTTTATCCTCATGGTCTCTTCGCGAGATATACGTAGGAGGGAGCAATATACTGCTTGACTCTTCGGTGAAGGTATGTTCTCGAAACTTCAACAAAAACCCGCACCGAGCTACTGAGCGTCTCTCCTGCAGAGTCTTCCACTGGAGTTTATCTATCATCTCCGTAACGCTTTCGCGATTACTAAATGATCCTGTAACGAAGCGTGCTGCTCTCCGTTGGCTCTTCTCTATCTCTTCTACCAACCCTATCTGGTACGGATCCCACACTGCTGAGCAGTATTCAAGCAGTGGGCGAACAAGCGTACTGTAACCTACTTCCTTTGTTTTCGGATTGCATTTCCTTAGAATTCTTCCAATGAATCTCAGTCTGGCATCTGCTTTACCAACGATCAACTTTATATGATCATTCCATTTTAAATCACTCCTAATGCGTACTCCCAGATAATTTATGGAATTAACTGCTTCCAGTTGCTGAACTGCTATTTTGTAGCTAAATGATAAGGGATCTTTCTTTTTATGTATTCGCAGCACATTACACTTGTCTACATTGAGATTCAACTGCCATTCACTGCACCATGCTATCTCGCGACCTCAGTCTACGTAAAGTATAAAATGCAAGTGACGTGTCTTTCAATGACATTCTCAATATCCTTAATAAACGGCCATATCTTACGTTTGCTTTTATCGGTATTCCAACAAAGGCTGCGGAAATGTCGTACTGGGATCACATCGCGCAGCACAGACCTCGGAGAACTGTGGAGTCATAAATCTGGGCGATACCGAAGCAGACGTCTGGTGTCGGCGGGCAGTGCGTGTGAACGGGCGAGGCTCGAGAGCCACTTACTGGCAGCGACTCGAGTGTCGACCGAAGTGTGGGAGGAGTGGCTGTGGGGGAAGGGGGGAGGGAGAGAATTAGAGAGTGAAGAGTTGTTCCCGCTCCGGACCTGCCCACCGAGGAATGCGTGAGCGCACGGCCCTCGCAGGACGAGTGCTCCAATTGAGAGCTAATTGGCCGTCTGAGGGCGCCCCACAGCCGGAGCGGTGTCGCTGCCGATGAACAGAGCTCTGCGCTGTTTACGATTCACGAGGCGTAGCTGCAGCTTCTTCTCCTACGGGCGTTACTAACAAGGGAACCTCCCCATCGCACCCCCCTCAGATTTAGTTATAAGTTGGCACAGTGGATAAGCCTTGAAAAACTGAACACAGATCTATCGGGAAAACGGGAAGAGTTGTGTGGAACTATGAAAAAAATAAGCAAAACATACAAAGTAAGTAGTCCATGTGCAAGATAGGCAAAATCAAGGAGAACGCGCGATCAGGAACGCCGTGGTCCCGTGGTTAGAGTGAGCAGCTGTGGATCGAGAGGTCCTGGGTTCAAGTCTTCCCTCGAGTGAAGAGTTTTAACTTTTTATTTGCAGACAATTATCATCTGTCACCAGTGTCGTATAGAATATATCAGACGTGTTTTCCTATGGAGGAATCGGTTGACCTATGACATTGCGATCAAATGTTTTCGGTTCCCATTGGAGAGGCACGTCCTTTCGTCTACTAATCGCACCGTTTTGCGGTGCAAAACACAGACACTAAACTTGTTACAGTGAACAGAGACGTCAATGAACGAACGGACAGATCATAACTTTGCGAAAATAAGGAAAATAAATTTTTCACTCGAGGGAAGATTTGAACCAAGGACCTCTCGTTCCTCAGCTGCTCACGCTGACCACGGGACCACGGAGCTCCTACGCTGATGCTCTCCTTGATGTTGCATATCTTGCACATGGACTACTCAATTTGTATATTTTGCTTATTTTTTTCGTAGTTCCACACAACTTCTTCCTGTTTTCTTGGTTAATCTGTGTTTAGTTTTTCAAGGCCTATCCACTGTGCCAACTTATAACTAAATCTGAGGGGGGGTGCGATGGGGAGGTTCCCTTGTAAGCGGGTCAAGCGCATGCAGTACACGCCACGAGATAAATAAATGTGCCTCCACGACTCGGTGGTCAGTCGTGATTGCTTTTGTGGCTGCCAGATTCTAATAGCAAGTGAATGCGTTTGCATGCTAAGAGACTGAGTGATCGAAAAGAAGAGTCCCCTGCGGGAAATGGATAGGGTGGGCAGCAATCCGCGGATGTTTGCTGATGATGCTGCGGTGTACTGGAAGATATCGAAGAATGACTATGGGAGGACACTAATTCACTTAGACAAAAACTGTAGTTGGTGTCAGGTATGTCAGATAGCTTTAAACGTATAACATTTGTAAGTTAACTCGGATGAATAGGAAAAACAAACCCGTAATATTCGCACACAGCATTAGTAGTGTCCTAGCTGACACTGTCACGTCGTACAAATATCTGGGCGTAACATAGCAAAGCGATGTGAAACAAAACGAAATGTGAGGACTGTGGTGCGGAACGCTAATGGTTGATTTCGATTTATTAGGGGAACTGGCTCATATGTAAAGGAGATCGCACATTGGACGCTAGTGCGACCTCATGTTGAGTACTACTCGACTATTTAGGGTGGGCACCAGGTCGGATAAAGGGGAAGACATCGAAACAATTGACAGACGGGCTGCTAGATTTGTTATCGCTGGGTTCCAACAACACGCAAGTATTACGGAGATGCTTCGGGAACTCAAATGGGAATACCTGGAGGGAAGGCGACTTTCTTTTCGAGGAATGGTATTGAAAAAATTGGGGAACCGACAACTGAAGCAGACTGAAGAACGATTCTACTGCCGCTAACATACGTTTCGGGTAGGGACCACAAAGATAAGATACGAGA
This sequence comes from Schistocerca americana, assembly GCF_021461395.2. Lineage (NCBI taxonomy): Eukaryota > Metazoa > Arthropoda > Insecta > Orthoptera > Acrididae > Schistocerca > Schistocerca americana. The sequence goes on along the minus strand of NC_060124.1, from coordinate 506,824,592 downwards.
AATTAGGGCTCATACGGAAGCATATAGGCAGTCGGTTTTGTTTCATTCTATTTGCGAGAGGGACAGGAAAGGAAAAGACCAGTAATGGGACAGGGTACCCTCCACCCGCCAAGTATGCGAAGTATGTATACAGATGTAGATGTTAAGAAGTGATTGCCGAGTTTATACTGTGCCCACGAATGAAATGGTTCAAATGGCTCTGAGCACTATGGGACTTAGGATCTCAGGTCATCAGTCCCCTAGAACTTAAGACTACTTAAACCAACTAAACTAAGGACATCACACACGTCCATGCCCGAGGCAGGATTCGAACCTGCGACCGTAGCAGCAGCGCTTTACATCGACAACTTTAAGAAAGAAATGAAAACGCGTAAACAGCGAACAGTCTCCCGGAACAATATAAATACGTTCGAAGTTAGGAACGACGTAAAGAACCCGGCACATTTCTGTGTCTCGGAGGACTAACAAAGCAGGAGAATCATAATTTACGGTTCTCTAAAATGTGTCACAGGCTTTAATAAGCAATTCCAGTTAACTGTTTAACGTGCAAGACGTACCAGAGTTTTGCAGCGTAGCCTATCGTGTGTGAATAATAATCCGAAGAGTTGTTACGAACTGCTATGCACTGAGGTAACAAAAACGGGATAGCGATACGTAAGACGAACGTATCCTTTAGGATAGCACGGCGAAATTTGGCGTTGCTGGGCTATGACAGCAGGTGACTAACGCTAGTAGCCGGCCGCGGTGGACGAGCGGTTCTAGGCGCTTCAGTCCGGAACCACGAGGCTGCTACGGTCGCAGGTTCGAATCCTGCCTCGGGCACGGATGTGTGTGATGTCCTTAAGTTGGTTAGGTTTAAGTAGTTCTAAGTCTAGGGCGACTGATGACCTCAGATTTTAAGTCCCATAGAGCTTAGAGCAATTTTTTGACTAACGCTAGTGCCTTTGCTGATTGCACGACATCGCTTGAAGCGTGTCTCCTGGGCTCGTGACCATGGGAAATGATTGTGTTCGGTCACCTGTAGCCCATTTGCAGCCATTCATGGACTTCATGTACCTAAACAACGACGTCAGTGGTTTGAAGAATATTGTAGGCAATTAGTGTGAATATTTGGCCACCCAGATCGCTCGACATGAATCCCATCGAACATCTATGGGACATAATCAAAACCCTGCACCAGTAGTATTTTCGCAATTATGGACTTCTATAGAGGAACAAGACTCAATGTTTCGTCAGGGGACTAGCACAAGATGGAAAGCAACTTCCATTTCACGTCCCTTCGCTGGTCTGAGTGCCAGTAACACCGTTTCCCTCTCTCTCTTTGTCTTTTACCCCACCGTCCTTCACCCCCTCCCCCTTCCTCCCTCTTCACATCTCATGTTCTCTTCCCTGTGTCCTCCACCTTTGTCTTCAATAGCTACGCTAACATAGGCAAATCGGTTTAGTGTGTGCTCTGTTTGAAGTGCGCAACTCAGTATGAAAAAGGGTGTGTCGTTTCTGGGAATCGAACCCAAGAGCTGCACGTCTGTGTTCAGCTACCTAGCTACTAGGATCGTCCACAAAAAAAAATTGCTCTGAGCACTATGGGACTCAACTGCTGTGGTCATAAGTCCCCAAGAACTTAGAACTACTTAAACCTAACTAACCTAAGGACATCACACACATCCATGCCCATGGCAGGATTCGAACCTGCGACCGTAGCGGTCGTGCGGTTCCAGGCTGTAGCGCCTTTTTTTTTCCGAGGCCTGGTCGCAGTGTCCCCCTCGTCCGTCAAGGAATCAGGGGTGGGAAGGGGAAATCTTTTGTGGGAATTATTATTTATTTATTTATTTTTATTTACTGTCTTTAATACATTCTTAATGTGGTTTTACTTTCACCTTTAACCGCTCGGCCACTCCGACCGGCTGATCGTCCACAATATCCGAGTTGCCTACTCATGGAAACCTGAGATTCGACTCGAAGAGTGTATTCAATACTGGCAAGCACACAACTAAGAGTAGAACGACAGTACGGTTTGGTATAAAGGCAGTTAAATTAGTCGCGACGGTATTGTTTCACGGTCTGCCCCGCCGCGCAGAAAGGGGACAGCAAAGTGCACATCGCAGTGCGGCGAGCGCGGTAACAGGGAAGGAAGGCGGCCATTAAAAGCGGGTGGTTATTTGAACGTTTCCTGCCTGATTGCGCCAGTTAGGTTGCCCCAGTCGACAATGCGCCCCCCTCGGCGCACCCACGCTGTTTGTCAATCCGTGCGCCAGTTCTGTGGCCACCGCATCCCAATTTGTACAGCAAACTGCGCACACGGCGCAGGGGCCGTGCCAGCCGTCCGCTAAAATCAATTACAAGTATCGTGCGAGAGCTTCGAAACGCTGCGTTTCGCGAGGCAGTTGAGGATACGTGACTTGTTGCTGTTTACTCACATCCGATGTCGGCTGTGTAGTTGTAACAAAAACTGGCCAGGTGTGAGCATAACTTGCGCACTCAATTAAAACAATTTGGTTGTACTAGCCACGTGAATGACTCAAATTATATCTCGAACCTGAAATATACAATAACACGGTAATAGAATTGCGACGTATTAACTTCAACGATGCTTAATTGTACACCTTTAACTGTAATTTGACTGAACTGCCCTTTAATTTTATTCTTCATAGAATATAATGTCGCTGTGTATGTAGACACGTCGCCAGCTAGGCTACGGGCAGTAAAAAAGGGACAAAATCTAGAAATACTTTTGCTGTATAGTAGGAAATGATTGGCACTTACGAGGTCAAGATCGCATCATCTTACTGTCTGAACTCAGTTTATCGCAGAGACGGCGTTTATCGTTTTCCTCTTCGGAAGCCGGCCGAAGTGGCCGAGCTGTTCTAGGCGTTACAGTCTGGAACCGCGCGACCGCTACGGTCGCAGGTTCGAATCCTGCCTCGGGCATGGATGTGTGTGATTTCCTTAGGTTAGTTAGGTTTAAGTAGTTCTAAGTTCTAGGAGACTGATGACCTCAGCAGTTAAGTCTCATAGTGCTCAGAGCCATTTGAACCTCTTCGGAAATGACTCTCCCCTTGTTCTTAAATAAAGGCGCTAATACGAAATGTTTACTTCCGATGAACTAGAAATGACTGAGTTTATTGTTGTAGAGAGCTATGCAGTCATCACAGGATAGGCCGTGTGGCCTGTGTGAATTAAAATAAGAAGCAAAATTTACGCAAGTGCCAGTAAAAACTGATGCTGGTAAGTCATCACTGAGAGCAATGACCCATTTCGGCGTAAACTGATCTGTCTATGAGGCTGTTCAGTACAGTCGGCGTGTTATTGCGGTCGGGTGTCATCACAACAGAGTGGCATATTTTGTCGAGAAAATTTTCACCGACTCCCTTTCCCTTCCGTAGCCTGCGAAGAAGTAGACTGCTCAACCAGTATTGAACAATACGACGAAAACTGAGTCAAATGAAAGTACAAGGATCAAGAGAACTGTTCAAGTCTCTAACCTCTATCATGTGTATAAGCAGAGTGAAACGACGAATGTAACTTTGTACCAATGTCGGGATTCGAGCTGTTCGAACTCGGGTCTCCTGCTCAGCAGTCAAATGTGCTAACAGAACGCCATCCTGGCACAGTGGCTTTGCGTAGCTGCACGGACTACTCTACCATGCCTTCCTCCTCAATTCAAATTCCCATTCGCATCACAGCCTACTCGGTATTCCCCTTAAACTCGAACAGCATTGCAGAGCGCCTTCTAATCAAGTTGCGGGCCTATGGGGTATCGTCTCAATTGTGCGACTGGATTCGTGATTTCCTGTCAGGAAGGTCGCAGTTCGTAGTAATAGACGGCAAATCATCGAGTAAGACTGAAGCGATATCAGGTGTTCCCCAGGGAAGCGTCCTGGCACCTCTGCTGTTCCTGATCTATATAAATGACCTGGGTGACAATCTGAGCAGTTCTCTTACGTTGTTCGCAGATGATGCTGTAATTTACCGTCTAGTAAGGTCATCCGAAGACCAGTATCAGTTGCAAAGCGATTTAGAAAAGATTGCTGTATGGTGTGGCAGGTTTCAGTTGACGCTAAATAACGAAAAGTGTGAGGTGATTCACATGAGTTCCAAACGAAATCCGTTGGAATTCGATTATTCGATAAATAGTACAATACTCAAGGCTGTCAATTCAACTAAGTACCTTAGTGTTAAAATTACGAACAACTTCAGTTGGAAAGACCACATAGATAATATTGTGGGGAAGGCGAGCCAAAGGTTGCGTTTCATTGGCAGGACACTTAGAAGATGCAACAAGTCCACTAAAGAGACAGCTTACACTGCACTCGTTCGTCCTCTGTTAGAATATTGCTGCGCGCTGTGGGATCCTTACCAGGTGGGATTGACGGAGGACATCGAAAGGGTGCTGCGCGATGTGGGATTTCAGTCACCAACTTTCTCTTCCGAATGCGAAAATATTTTGTTGAGCCCAACCTACATAGGTAGGAATAATCATCAAAATAAAATAAGAGAAATAAGGGCTCGAACAGAAAGGTTTTGGTGTTCGTTTTTCCCGCGCGCTGTTCGGTAGTGGAATGGTAGGGAGATAGCATGATTGTGGTTCTATGATCCCTCTGCCAAGCACTTAAATGTGAATTGCAGAGTAATCATGTAGATGTAGATGTAGATGTAGATGCAGAGGCTGTCCAACTGTGTTGAATAGCACCTCAGCCTCGAATGAAATTGGGGATCCTGCCTGAAACTCAGGCATAGGTGCTTTAATCAATTGAAACTATATGGTTCCAGAGTTAGCACATCTGCCCAATGAGCAGGTGACACGGGATCGAATCCTGGCCTTGGTCGAATTTTCAGTTTTTGCTTCAGTCTGCATATCAACATCATAGAAAATCTAAGTCTCTTTACATTCTTTACATCTATATCTACATCTCCATCTACATAGATAATTCGTAAGCCACCGTACGTGCGTGGTTGAGGGTACACTGTACCACTACTTGTCATTTCCCTTCCTGTTCTACTCGCAAACAGAACGAGGGAAAAACGACTATCTGTACGCCTCCATATGAGCTCTAATTTCTCGTATCTTGTCTTCGTGGTCCTTACGCGCGATGTATATTGGCGGGATTAGAATTTTTCGGCAGTCAGCTTCAAATGCCGGTTCTCTAAATTTTCTCCATAATGTTTCTGGAAAAGAACGTCGTCTTCCCTCCAGGGAACATCTCCGTAACACTGACGTGTTGTCCAAACCTACCAGTAACAAATCTAGCAGCTGGCCTCTCAATTGCTTCCCCTCCACCTCCGTTGTTAAGCCGGCCGGTGTGGCCGTGAGGTTCTAGGCGCTTCAGTTTGGAACCGCGTGATCGCTACGGTCGCAGTTTCGAATCCTGCCTCGGACATGGATGTGTGGGATGTCCTTAGGTTAGTTAGGTTTAAGTAGTTCTAAGTCTAGGGGACTGATGACCTCAGATGCTGAGTCCCATAGTGCTCAGAGCCATTTGAACCATTTGAACCATCCGTTGTTAAAATCACTAAATCGCGATGACTATGTCCCCGACACTCGGAACAAGCTACAGCGAAATTTACGACCGGGCGAAGAGTAGGCGAAGCCGAGACTGAACGCCATCGTTGAGAGCCAAATCCCAAACCTCCGGGTGGAGTGGAGTGATAGCCTTGAAGGTCATTCACAGTCAGTTGGAAACATTAACATCGGCCAGTGCTTTCGACTAGTTCCGTAGAAAGAAGGTATGTACCCGTAACGCAATACTGCCTCAACTCCACGCTTTTCTTTGCGTGTTCATTACACCCTCGTTCGCGATGAGATAGAACGAACGCTGGCAGTTACGTCACAAAATACCGTTTCCGTACGATCCTTCTTGATTTGTTTCCCGCAGCTGGAAGAGTAGGCCACGCATTCATTTATTTTAGTTATTCCTCAAGACGGTTCGGTCAGCTTCCAAAACATTTCATCTGTGTCCGACTGGTCGCTGCTAGCCTGAGGTATATTAATAATTCGATACCAATGATTTCTTCTGATGCTACTGAATGTATTTTTATTATCGTACTTGAGATTCATCGTTGCATATTCTAGTATATGCTACACTGTTTCGTAACCACTTCCGGATGACTGCTTTCGCTCTGTGTTCTATATTGTTTCCTTTGTGGTATTGCTTTTTTGCGGATTTACAGAATCAAAATGAGTATTTCTTTAGAAGAAGAGATTAACATTTCAGACACTGGCGTACTATAATTACGGCAGTAGTGAAGTTTCGCACTCAGTGCTGTATATTTGCGTGTGGATCGACAATGACTAACGAACATTTTTTTCTATTCAGTACATCACCATCCGTTGAGGAGGTTTTTATCTGTCATAGAGAATTAGATGATGTTTTTTTGTTACAACATTATCCGCCGGATAAACTGGTCTTGATCGGCATCCGGCGACACCGAGTCGCAGCAGCCGTAGCACAAGTATTTTATTAGTTCCATTCGAATATGGTCTTCTGTTGAAAGTGCCGGGACGTAGCATTAATCAAAAGTCTAATTTTCGACCGAATTATGAGGCCTACAGGTGCGGTGACTTTTATGGTTTTCTTTTAAAATATTTTCACTGACTTTAGAGCGCGAGCTTTACGTGACCGACCATAAATTAGAGGTCCGCTTTTAACGACCTTATACGTGTTTCACGTTTGAGCGTTACGTGTGTGAACATCGCTCGTGCCCTCTTGAATACGTATTGGTTTCGATTATCCACGGGGAAATACGTGTAATGAATTTATATATTAGTGGGGAAACGGCTGCGTCCCGGCGCCTAATTTACGCCACCCGCTCAGCGGGTACGGCCCTTTGAAGGTACCGAGTTGTGCTGTCACTAGCCGCTATCGGTTACGATTCGCCCGTCGCTTATACTGTTTATTGTTCGCATGGGACTAACCCTTCATCGGGATCGCTGGCCATTCGTTGCTCAGATCTTCAGCTTGTTCGTCGTTTGCTTATTTTGATGTTTAGAATAAAAACTGCAGCTCTTTAAGGTACCACGACCTCTTTAGCCATTTCAACTGCTGTCTACTAGCTGCAGCACGATTTCAATCGCTGTATTGGAATTGGCGCCCTGAGATAATGAAGGATCCCTGTCTCTTGTCAACTACCTGCGACCGAGGAATGTATGATGCACTGTATAAATCACGTATGTGGGGAGGGGGGGGGGCATTCAAATGGAAATCAAACACCTGGCACAACGGTACCGTGGAATCATTCCATTCAAAAGCAATCGCCACACGCGGTAAGACATTTTTCCCACTTGGAGAAGAGACGATCTATTCCTGTTTCGTCGAATGCGGTCAGCCGCTGACGGATCCACAACCGCCCCCACTCTCGCACTTCCTTGTCCGACTGAAACCGACCGCCACGTCGCTCTTTCTTCACGTCGCCAAAGATGTGAACATCACACAGTGAAAGATCCGGCCTGTACGGAGGGTGCTGCAGGCTTCCCAAACAAATTGCTGAAGAGTAACCTTCTTCCATTGGCAGTGTGTGTGTGTGTGTGGGGGGGGGGGGGGGGTCGGTATCGTACAACAGGATGATTCCGTCCGACAGCATTCCAGGGCATTTTGACTTTGCGACGCGTCACAATTTCTCCGGAGTGTCTTCATTGCATTACGCGTTGTTCTGGTTCCACGCTCGCGAAACTCGAGGAGCAGAGGAAACATCCTGTTGGACGATAACGCCCGCCCCCACACTGCCAATCGGGTGAAGGCTACGCTTCAGCCATTTGGTTGGGAAGCCCTGCAGTATCCTCCATACAGCCCGGATATTTCACAATGTGGTTTTCACATCTTTGACAACCTGACGAGAAACATGCGGGCAAGAGTGGATGCGGTTCTGCCAAACGGGAATTGGTCGTCCGGTCTTCCAGTGCCATAAATGTCTTAATGCGTGTGTTGATTACTTTGGAATGGAACCACTCCATGGACTGTTGTGGCGGATGTTCGGTTTTCATTTGACTGCCCCTTGTATTATGTTTCATCTCTCCCCTGCTTCAGCAGACTTCAGTTAATTGCCAGGATTCTGGAAAAATATAGTCAGTCTACAAAGGAGACTGTTTACAAATCACTTGTGCCTTCCTTCTTAAAATATTGCTCGGGTGTGTGGGACCCATACCAGATAAGACTAATACTAGATGTTGACCGGGTCAAGGAAGGGCATCACGAATGGTCAAAGGTTTGTTTGCCTCACAGGAGAGCAGAAGATGGTCGTCCAATGTACCCGTTGTATTGTTTCACGTATTCATACTTCGTATGAAGCAAAACCACTACCTAAGTTCGTATTTCAATCTGCGTTAAGCTGTTATTTGACTCAATTAAATTAATGATTGTATTTTCATCATTCGAATGTTCACGAGTAATGTACAAGTGCCTTTTCAGTAATATGATGATCACAGTTACCACTGCTCAAATCAGATTCTGATTCTGACTAATGGAAACTTAAATAAAAATGTGCATGGTTCCTTTTGACACCATGTTGGTATGACAAAGATATGTGCGAAGGTTGGGGAAAACAACACCCATGGGAAATTCTGAAGTAGTCCTTGGTCATCAAAACTTTTTATGATGAAAAAAAAATTACAGAGTTCGTTCAGGGCGGTGTAATCTCGTTAGCAACATGGCAGCTTTATGAAATGTTGCGATTGAAAGTACTAAAAATTCGAAAATAAATAGTCACTACGTTACAGTTCGTTACGAATTACACTATATCAACTTCCTTCGTGTGTGGTTTTCCTCTTAAGCTCGGATTACGCAGGTACTACAAGAAGCTTTACGTGATCGGAAAAAGGCCGGATAAATTCCAGACAGCGACCGGCGCGCCTCTCGCAGTTTTACGGTAGTAGTCCAGGACCCGTGGCGAGGTTCGGCTTTTTTTCGCATCCCCCACGGTTTCGTCACGCGCGATAACTTGGGAGGCGGGACATTTACGATTGACCCCGGACTAAGCGGCGCGCTACCTGCTGGGGCGAAGTATCACTCAGGGCTAAGCTAAGCAGATGCTCCCGCTCAGCTATGCACTGCTTTTTGTGGTTGCGCGCTGGCCCGGCGGTGGGCGTGGTTTCTCCCACTGAGACAGACAGGGACAACCCATCATTAGCCGCTCGGCGTGGCTCGCGCTTTGTTCTTGCCCCGCGTCCAGACAGCCGGACTCCGTGCTTCGCTCTGGTCATCCTCCTCTACAAAGCTGGTGGCAACTGACCGATTCCTACCATGCCGGTTTTCTAGTAGCAAGTTTGCGGGCTCGGTTCTGTCGAGTGAAAGCAGTTACACTAATGGCCATTAAAATTGCTACACCAAGGAGAAATGCAGATGATAAACGTGTATTCATTGGACAAATATATTATACTAGAACTGACATGTGATTACATTTTCACGCAATTTGGGTGCATAGATCCTGAGAAATCAGTACGCAGAACAACCACCTCTGGCCGTAATAACGGCCTTGATACGTCTGGGCATTGAGTCAAACAGAGCTTGGATGGCATGTACAGGTACAGCTGTCCATGCAGCTTCAACACGATACCCCAGTTCATCAAGAGTAGTGACTGGCGTATTGTGACGAGCCAGTTGCTCGGCCACCATTGACCACACGTTTTCAATTGGTGAGAGATCTGGAGAATGTGCTGGCCAGGGCAGTAGTCGAACATTTTCTGTATCCAGAAAGGCCCGTACAGGACCTGCAACATGCGGTCGTGCGTTATCCTGCTGAAATGTAGGGTTTCGCAGGGATCGAATGAAGGGTAGAGCCACGGGTCGTAACACATGTGAAATGTAACGTTCACTGATGAAGGAACTGTACGCAGCACAGTGGTATCAAGAACTGGCGATGAAGGAACGGATGAGACAGGTATTGGAAGATGTGATACACAAAAGCGTCATTTGCCATCAATACTTTACAGTGTTTGTGTTGGGAAGCTAACGGACAACAGGTCAGAAAAAGAACGATGTAGTTTGGTAAGTGGAGAAAGAACAGACAAGTAAGTACACTGTCTGACACAAAAAACATGTGAATGGCGCAGAAGGCGTGGAGGATACGAAATGAAACTTCGCTGATTGAGAGGGTACGTGATATTATTTCAGTGAGTGCGTAACAAGTTAAATTTACGAAGGACTTGGGAGTGTGAGTACACTTTTCAGCATGCAGTTGGGAAGGGTGTCATAAACCTGTTAGTTCCTCTCCTAAGGCAAGCCCGCTCAGAAATGTTGGAACGGGTCCTTGATATTCTAGACACTAGAACAGGGATGGATATGCCGACAGAGTTGGTTCCACACATGATCTATCGGGTAAAGATATGGATATATTTCTGGCCACGCAGACAGTTTACAGACACATGTGCCGTGGGTGGATGAGCATTGTCATGATGAAAAATGGCTCCACGATACTGTCTCACGAGAGGTAACAATTGAGGATGCAGGCTGTCCGTGACGTGTAGTTGTGCAGGCAGAGTTACCTCATTTACGACCAGCCGTGGCCTCAAGTCGTACCCAGTGGCTTCTCATGCAATGACGCAAGGTGAAACAATACTCCGCCTTCTTAAAACATTGGGAGAAAGGGACCTATGCCAGGATCGCCACTGTACTCGTCGATAACTACCGCTCAGGAAAGTGCAGAACCGCGATTCATAGTTGAACACAATGCGACGCCATCCATCAGCAGACCAAACTCTACGGCGCCACTCCAAAGGCAGCAATCCGTGTTGTGGTCTGAGCGGCAGACTACGCATGTAACGGCATGTGTATAATACAACTGCTGCTAATCTCTCCCCAATGGTACGGAATGACACAGAATGTTACAAGGAGTCATTACTTGTTCTCGGATGGCAGGTGGAGATGTGAAGGACTTGCGATGTGCTCGGTGCACAATACGACAATTCTTCAACGTGGTGGTCAGACCTGACCGGTCGGAACCTTGACGACAAGTATACCCAATCTAACGTTCCCATGCAGTCAAAAATGGTTCAAATGGCTCTGAGCAGTATGGGACTTAACTTCTGAGGTCATCAGTCCCCCAGAACTTAGAACTACTTAAACCTAACTAATCTAAGGACATCACACACATCCATGCCCGAGGCAGGATACGAACCTGCGACCGTAGTGGTCGCGCGGTTCCAGACTGTAGCGCCTAGAACCGCTCTGCCACAACAGCCGGCTCCCATGCAGTCCAACATGGGTCACTGTCACACATGAGTGGCCCACAAATCTGAATAAGCACGAATGGTCAGATGGCCAAAAGGAGACCCACTATGAAGGCCCTTTCAACTCACTCTGGTACTAATTTCACTGTCTCTCACGGGTACGCGAAATTTCCGTTTCCTTCCCAATGACCACTGCACATCTGACGCTGTTCACTCCTTACCACGCCTGGTTACAACACTAAACACGAAAAATGCGAATGCGCTCTGGGGACCGTTCTACACGTCACAGAGAATTGCAACTCTAATGACTTTCATACCGTGAGATGGTATGTACTGTAACCTCTCCACTATATTTGTTTCTGTGTGAGATTTAGCCCAACTTTACCTCCCACTCTATAAAAACTGTGTACCCACAAACTGATATCCATTTTAAGCTGAATGCTAACCTTTGACCAAACAGAGCCTAATTTGAACTGAACAGTAACTGGACTGAACACAACTTTTCTCTATATTAAATTGCAACTGCAGTACAACAATTATCTGGCCCTGTTCAAAATTTCCACTGACCCCGCGTCTTGACAGGATTGTTGAAAATTTCTCGAAAGCACAACAGCAAACACGCAACGGCTAAGCTAGATTTCTACTTTTGAATAAAATTTCCAAACTATAATAAAACCGTTGCATAGCACATGGTGCAATGTGGTAATACGAAATGTAAATCTTCTTTAAATAGTGGGACGGGAAGATGCTACAAGATCTGGACAAGATATATGTTAGACTGAAAATACAGTCGTATAGTATGTAACGGTAAGGTAACTTCACCAGAAAGTAAATTTTCTTACAACTTAGAATTAGGATTTTCTGTTTACCGAAAAGTTGTAAAACTGTAGCTACCTTCTTTTGGAAGCAAATCCCTCAATTAGCGTTTATCGTTTGAAGATGACCACAGACACTTCGGCTAAGGCCACTCCGAATAAAAACAGCACAAACAGATGAAGTCTACACACACGCACACGCATGCACGCACGCATGTACACGTACACACACACACACACACACACACACACACACACACACACACAAACACACACACACACACACACACACACACACACACACACACACACACGAAAAATAAATACATAAATCTGCAAAGACGCACTATTTACACACAAATAGGAATACCATATAAAAGACAACACACACAGCTAAGAAACACACAGACAACACACACACACACACACACACACACACACACACACAAAGATAAAATGCAAATAAAATTCAAATTTGGCACCGAACTCTCTGCTGAACAAATGAACACTGACTGGGCTGGGACACATAACAAACCACAATTACACTGTGTTCTGGTCTAGTGAAAAGCGTTTCACTACGTTATTTGTGGAAAATACTTGTTATAGTTACGTGTGCATCACAACATCTCAGCATGATGCGGAGAATGGAAGTGCTTGCCGCATGAAAACGTAAGTAAATACGAAAATAGGCGCGAAAACATCGCGAAAAACTAAATTACACTCTAGAAGATAGGTTAACTCTCAGAAAAAAACTTTCTCAATAACATCGTTTGGTTGCTGTGACAAGCTACCTGTAATAATTAATACAAAAGTGGTCCAGAAAATTCTTGCTCACCAAATGTAAAGGTATTTACAAAAAGAAACAATCTGTTGTTTGAACTAAAAATGCACATAATTTTATAATGATATAACAAAAATGTTCACATTGCAGAATAAATAAAAATGAAAACCCACTGATGAAGGCACAGTGGTGCCGAAGCATATTTGGGTGTTGAGAAAAACGGTGTTTTGCGTAACTGGCGGACCTCAAATCCCAAAAATTTTAACTGCAAACACGGCCAATACAAGGAGCTGCAAATCAAAAAGATGGGTAAGACCACTCCGTTGCTGAGCTCGCCGCACGACTCCTGTGTAGCGAGCGACACGGCTCGGTAGCCGGCGGTTCCGCCTTTAACCTCTAAACAGACCTGAGGTCCTGTTCGTCGCTATTCTCGTCACCACTTCATTACTCCTTTCCCTCCCAAGTGGTACAAAGAGTCCTAAAAATTACCGCGGAGATAAATGGAAACGGGGGGTGTAATCGCGTGGTACTTCCGCGCGCTCGGCGCGCTCGTTTTTTGTCTCCGGCCGCGCGGCAGGTGGCGGCGTGACGTCAGAGGCAGCAGTCGTAGAAAGAGGCCGCCCGACCCCCTGTTGCCCCCACCGGAATGATACCAATTACGCTACAATGTAAGGCGGCGGCGGGCCCGCTCGTAAAACATCTCCATTACGGCTGTCATAACACGCGTTTACGGCCGGGCCGACTTTTTACTATATTAAAGGTTATATATAAATTGCGCGTTCCCGCGATTACGGCCCGGTCGCCCAGAGTCCGCCCCCGCTGACGTAAAGTTAGCCGCGCTCCGTCGCGCCTCGCCAGCGCTATGCAGACTTTTCAATTAGTTACTACTCGCCCACCGCCACGGTCCACAAATATGCGAGACCGCCACCCTATGGGTTCCAAGACCGTTGATTCCCGAACAAAAGGACATTCGTGTGCAGGTCTGCAAGCAGTTAAAGTCGATGTTAGAGGAAGATCCGGAGTTTCTTTCAAATGTAATCACTGCTGATGAAACTTGGCTACATCATTTTGACCCTGAGAGCGAACAGCAAAGCTCTGTCTGGAAATCTCCTTCATCACCGACCCTCAGAAAAGCAAAAGTGGTTGCTTCTGCTGCGAAAATTATGGTAATCTCATTCTTTGATATTAATGGAATGGTTTATCAGCATGTTGTACCTGCACACACATCACTAACTGACGATACTACAGGGATGTCCTGAAAACATTGCAAGTCCATATCACGCACAAAAGACCACATTTCCGTGAAGCGGGATGGATGCTGCACCACGATAATGCGCGGCCGCATATTGCCAATGTTGTTGCTGAATATCTTGCAAAAATCAGCGTGAAGTACATCCCTGACCCTCCCTGTAGTCCGGATTGAGCCCCATGTGACTTTTTTCTTTTCCGTAACATGAAGAAACGCCTTCGTGGGAGGCTTATCAATCATCAGAAGCAGTGGTGAATGCTGCGGAGGCGATTTTGAAGGACCTATCTAAAAATGGTTTCCAGCATGTATTTGAAGACTAGCAGCCGACCGATGTAGCTAGGCAGTTAGTCAACTTCAATGTTTTTATGCATGTAGACTGAAGCGACGGGTGAAAATTTGTACCAAGGTTGGGAATCGAACCCAGATCTGCTGCTTACTAGGCAGTTGCGCTAGCCACTAAGCCACCTTGGCAAAGCGGTTGTGATAACTGCACGGATTGTATTCTTCTCTGTGTGGGTACCTGACGTGTCTTCTGGAGGACATTGCAGTAAGTCGTAGTCTCGTATGGTAGTAATGTCTAGTAACTTTGTATAAATGGGTGCACTTAGACCACCTTATGTACACAACTACCAACACGCAATGAAATGAAGTTTGCTGAAAATACAGTGCCATTAATAATTGTATATTATGAACGGTCGCAGGTTCGAATCCTGCCTCGGGCATGGATGTGTGTGATGCCATTAGGTTAGTTAGCTTTAAGTAGTTCTAAGTTCTAGGGGACTGATAACCTCAGATGTTAAGTCCCGTAGGCTCAGAGCCATTTGAAGACTAGCAGAGACGCTGGGACAAGTGAATCGCATTCATGGGAGGCTACTTTGAGAAGGGGCATGAAAATTATGAGGATGAGTAAAGGTATGTTTTCAAAAAATTATGATCATTCTTTACTGAACAGCGGCCAACGGCCTTGCCGCAGTAGCTACACCGGTTCCCGTGAGATCACCGAAGTTAAGCGCTGTCGGGCGTGGTCGGCACTCGGATGGGCGACCATCCAGGCCGCCACGCGCTGTTGCCATTTTTCGGGGTGCACTCAGCCTCGTGATGCCAATTGAGGAGCTACTCGACCGAAAAGTAGGGGCTTCGGTCAAGAATACCATCATAACGACCGGGAGAGCGGTGTGCTGACCCCACGCCCCTCCTATCCGCATCCTCCACTGAGGATGACATGGCGGTCGGATGGTCCCGGTAGGCCACTAGTGGGCTGCCGACGGAGTGCTTTTTTTACTGAACAGCCCTCCTATATTATCTTTCCTTCCCTGTCGCTTACTCCTGTTTTTTCTCAGAATTCCAACATCTTAAACTCTTTCACACACCTTGTTAACGTGAAAAATGACAAACTGCGCCGCAGTTGGGAATCCGCGTTAAACTGTTGGTGGAGAAGTCGGTTCAGAAGGTTGAGGAAGAAGAAGGCATAGTTTCTTCAATAGGGACATACCCACTGTACACAGTGGCGTCAATCGACAGAGCAGCTGTAGTGAAAGACTAGTACGAGATAGGAAGACGAAGAGAACGGTACTAAATCACAAGTGAGAACGATGACAGAAAGCAGGAACACTTAGCAGCAGACAGCTAGGACGTGCGTCTGTAGCTACGTTTCTGACGCACGTCAGTCGTGCATCGGACGCCCTCCCGGACGCGGCCCGACCGACAGTAGCTGCAGCTGGCGTGTCAGATACGAGACGTCGGCAGTCTGCGTTGTTCGGCAGGGGGGCGGCAGAGGAGCGGCTACCGCGATGCCATCTGCGGGAACCTCCCGCGTGTAGTTTTATTTCGGGACAGTCGGATCGCGGCGGCACAATTACACGCCGTCGGCGGCAGATGCCATCGCGGACACAGGCCGCGCCGCCGCGGAATACATATTCAAACGCGTGCTCGCCTGTGAATTAATTTGTTAACTTCTTCATTTATCTATTACACTCTCGCCTCCTCGACTCCATTTCTTTTTTATCCGCTTTATTCCCTCCATTCACCCGCGCGTTTGTCCACGTGGTAATTAATCATCCCAATTATCGAGCCATTAATAACGGTCGGTCGTGTCGTGCGTTAGGACGTAATATATTCGTGGTACTTCACCTGCCGTCGACTTCCTGGGTTGTCCGATCGCCCGCTGCGCGTCTTTCTGTTTTCGCAGCGTGCGTTCCGTGTTCCGCCGTCCACGGCACGTATTTCATGAGAGGTGGCACCTAAATCTGGTGCCGGTGCATCTGCGTCCATCGAAAACGATAAATTTCTTCTCGGAAATCCAGTAGCGTAATATTTTATGTTTATGTTGATATCATCTAAGTGAATCTGTTTAGTTTGGCTTTCGGAAAGATAAGGACACCAGAGAGACAGTTCTGGCGTTGCAGTTGATAGTGGAAGCAAGACTTGAGAGTAATCAAGGCGCTCTCACACGATTTGTTGACCTGTAAATGTAAAACTGTGCAAGTTGTTCGAAATTCTGAGAAGAACAGGAGTAAGCTATGGGAAAAGATGCATAATAAACAATATATGGCAATAACCAAGATGGAACAATTAGATTAGGTGACTAAGAATGGAGTTCTCGGATTAAAAAGTATGTAAGATGGGGCTGTAGTCCCTAGCCGCTAACTGTTCAGTCTGTACATCGAAAATGCGAACATGGAAGAGTGAGAGTAAAATTCAGGGTGAAAGGGTTCGCTGATGACGTTCCTATCCTCAGGTCTGCTAAGGTCATCAGTCCCTAAGCTTACACACTACTTAAGCTAAATTATCCTGAGGACAAACACACACACACCCATGCCCGAAGGAGGACTCGAACCTCCGCCAGGAGCAGCGGCACAGTCAGTGAAAGAGCAGGACAATTACAAGACCCGTTGGATGCAATGAATAAACTGCTGAGGACAGAATATGGACGAGGGTAAACGGAAGGAAGATCAAGGTAATGAGAAGTAGAATAGCGATAAACTTAACATCGAAATTGAGGACCACGAAGAAGACGAAGTTAAGGAATTGTATTACCTCGGATGCAAAATAACACACGACGGACGAAGCTAGCAGACATAGAAAGCAGATTGGCACTTGCAAATACCAAGGGAAATCTGCTTATATCAAACGTCGGCCTTCATCCGAGGAAGAACTCACTGAAAATGTACGGTTGGGGCACAGTACTGTGTGGTAGTAGTTGTGGACAGTATAAACGCAGAAAAGAAAGGATTCGTAGCGTTCTATAGCAAGGTGTCAAATATTACGTGAACTGATAAGATAAGGAATGAGAAAGTTCTCCTCGGGATCGGCGAAGATGTAAACGAATCGAATACACCGATAAAAAGAAGGGACAGAATGATAAGACATGTGTTAAGACATTAGGGAATAACTGTAGGAGAAGACAGAGACTGGATTACGTGCAAGTGATATTCTGAGATGAGGAGCTTGGCACTCGAGAGGAAGTCATGGCTGCCCTCATCAAAACAGTCAAACAACTGATCGAAAGAAAAAAAAAAAAAACTGTGCGTATGCTTTTCGTGTCCGCGGCATAGATTTTTCGTGAAACCGTCGAGACAAAATCGTAGCAAAAGTATCGTAATAAGTTTTAATTTATTTATCAGTCTCTTTAATACAAAGGTTATACAGAGTAGGATAATGGTTTCGGAATCGATAAACGACACCATCGGATATTTGCTGGCCGCTGTGTGCCCGGTTGTCCAGCTGCGTAATCGCTTTGCGTTGTTAATTCATTTTCGAAGCTGCCGTATCTCTCGCATTCGCTCGGCACTGGACATTTTAGGCTGTTTGGATTCCCTGCACCGCGAGCTTTCCCGTGACTTGCGTTTTCTATAATTCCGAGCATATTTACGAATCATATAACGCGTCTTTTATTATTATGTAATTTTCAATTTAGTACCGATTTTCGCTTATGTTCCAGCGAATATTTTTATAAACTCACTTTGGGTCCTAATACTGCTCCACAGACTCTTTGACCCGAATCAATGCCTTAACTAAACGCGTTTCCACTTCATACCTATCTGTAACTTTACACATAATTACTTTGTAACTGTCACACACACTGCTGCGATGACGCCACAAGCGAAAGAAATACTGGGCGGCATACAAACACGGACATGATGGGCTCATCCATTGTTTATGCATTATTAGTCTCTTAATTATTAAACTAAACTCCGTCCGCCGGCCGTTGTGGCCGAGCGGTTCTAGGCGCTTCAGTCTGGAACCGCGTACCGCTACGGTCGCAGGTTCGAATCCTGCCTCGGGCATGTATGTGTGTGATATCCTTAGTTAGGTTTAAGTAGTTCTAAGTTCTAGGGGACTGATGACCCCAGATGTTAGGGCCAATAGTGCTCAGAGCTCTTTGAACCATTTTTTAAACTCCGTCCAAATAGGCCTTGGAAGCCCCAACGGTACCGACCGGCCGCCGTGTCATCCTCAGGCCACAGATGTCACTAGATGCGTATATGGAGGGGTATGTGGTCAGCACACCGCTCTCCCGGCCGTATGTCAGTTTACGAGACCGGAGCCGCTACTTTTCAATTACGTAGTTCCTTTTGCCTCACAAGGGCTGAGTGCATCCCACTTGCCAACAGCGCTCGGCAGACCGGATGGTCACCGATCCAAGTGCCAGCCCAGCCCGACAGCGCTTAACTTCGGTGATCTGAAGGGAACCGGTGTTACTATTACGGCAAAGCCGTTGGCTCTTTTAGTTATTAGCGATTCTAATCTGACGGTATTTTGTCACAAAAGAAAGTTCGACAGACAGCGAAAAGACGTGTCAAAGGAAAAAGAAAACTGAATGAGTGTCTACCGCCCCATCCATCTGTTCGCTATAAATAGAGATAAGCATCGGATTGTACCTTCCTTTAGGATCTCCATTCAGGGAATTATGGGTGAGGATCATCCTTTCTTTCTGGAGAGCAACAGAATAGAAATGTCTTCGCGTGAGTAAATGTTGCGTCTTCTAAAGAAATTATCACCCAAAGGAATAAAATCTGATTTAGTAATCAAAGACGATCGCGACTGCCGCTATTTGTCACAGCAACATCTCACATTGCTTCTACACTCTGATCGTGTTAAGGTGGTCGTAACGTGGTAACATTTGACGCGTATTGAAATCAGTTATTATTGATCATGTCTGAGAACAGTATTTTCCTCCGTGAGTTCGGCTCCTGTGTCACTTCTCCGTCGAGTTATTGGCCAAGGCCGTGTTGCCGTACGCTGAGCCGCTGTCGAGCTGTTTCTCTACACTAGTCGTCCGCGTGTACCCGACTCGTGCGCCGGGGCCCTGAGAGAAGCAAGAACACGGCAGCGACTGGAGCAGCCCGCTCCTATCAGGTGCTGCGCCGTCCGCGGGCTAAGCCAGTGAGCGCGGCTCAAGTCGAACTCCGCTAAACATTGTCGGCGAGTGTTTACTCTTGAAATTGAAACATGCATCTGACAACAATGCGGGCCTCTGTTCCCCTCCAATCACCCCCCCCCCCCTCCGTGCCCCCCCCCCCTAGTCCTCTCCTCGCTCCCCACCCCCACCCGACCCCTCAGGAGCCGTATCCCTCCCGCGCACACGAGCGCCCGCTGCCGAATCTTTTGTTAAGACGCCTCCATTGTTCAGTGAGTCACATCAAATCATCGTCAAAATTAATATAATGGGGCGTCCAAACACGGCGCAACAGTTCATAAACCGGGGCACAAAAGCCGGCCGCGGGCAAGATGGCCGGTCTAATATAAAAAGACAAGTCGCCCGTGTCTGTTTACGCTTGGGATATTTAGTTCAGAGCTTTATCAAATTGAAAATTGGATTTTCCTTTTTTTTTTCTTTCTTTCCTTTCCATCCCTCGAACGGGCCTTTCCCCACGGACAGTAATTCTAAATGTTTCCCTTTTTCAAAAGCGCTCGCCATCTGGCATATGGGCTCTGGGGAATCGTTTGTAATATAGGCCAAAACCGGCTTCGAAACAGAAATGCGACTGCGAGATGGATTTATGGAAAGTGCTGGCTGTGACAGCTTCCAAGATTATTTGCAGATAAGTAAGAAATTATATGTTTTTTGCAGCAACAATGACACAGTTGCTGATTGCTCCACAGCCCACATCTGGTTCATTCGTGGGTATTGGAGTGATATAGCCTACAGATACAAACTGTCCAACACTTTTGAAGTGGCTAAATCCCATCTACAAAGCGCAAGTGAGGATAATGGAAGTGGAAGGCCAAGAACACAAGTTTGTGTTAAGAACTGTGGAACTTAAGGTAGTTCGACGTCGAAGAATCTATGAAGAAATTTAAAGAATTTTTTGTAAGATGAAAAAAACTGCATGCGGGACACACAGAAGTGCTAGTTCTTTCGACCAGATTACAATGCAGGAGACCATCCGAAAGAAATGGGCAACATATCTGGCACAGGTTATGGCCTTAGGACATAAAAAGCAAAGACGAAGCTGGTTTGGACTAATTAATTATTTACAGAATGAATCTTACGCTCTGCTGTGGCACGTGAGCTGTTAGGAAATTCCCTCGTAGATTATTTTATATCAAGAACAGCTGAATTTTATGTATCCACCACCAGTATAGAAAGAAGAGCGAATATCAATACACGTTGTTTTACAGTTCCTGTTACAGCTTCTACCACTTGCAGAGGGGATTTAATAGATGAAGTTTCTCAAGGAACTCATTCATATCTACAGATACACCATTTATATACAACAAAAGTTTGAAGATCGGATTAAGTTTCAAATCTCGCACTCCACGGTGCTCACACAAACTGAGTCGTGAGTCCTTGTTGTAATTACATTACATTCCATTTTCGTCCGGCTACAACAAGAGCTGCGAGAAAGTGGTACGTCCGCAACTGCGGATGGGAGCGTTTATTGTGGTGCTCCACAATCTCCCTCTACTTTAAAGAGGACGTTCTTCATCATGCAGAAGAGAACCCGAAGACGAGTACCCAAAACGTTATCCACGCCATCGGCTGCTGCAGGCCTCACAGGTTAAGTGCTCTTTAGCTCCACTGTGTGCGTATTGCGAAGCGGGAGTTTTGTAAGTGATCTGATCTCAAACTGGTTTTATGTCTGAACGACGCATACCTAGACATAGGTTGCCTATCAAAACTTTCTCTGCCTCAAAATTCCTAGAAACTTTTGATAGGAATTATGAAACATTTCGTATACAGGGTAGGCAGAAAGCCCCTTTACACCTGGACTAATTGCGTGTAATAGTGTAAGGTGGTAATCTTTAACGATTTTAAACATCCGTCCTGATCACTGATACCACTACAGTGCGCCGGCCGCGGTGGTCTAGCGGTTCTGGCGCTGCAGTCCGGAACCGCGGGACTGCTACGGTCGCAGGTTCGAATCCTGCCTCGGGCATGGATGTGTGTGATGTCCTTAGGTTAGTTAGGTTTAAGTAGTTCTAAGTTCTAGGGGACTTATGACCTAAGATGTTGAGTCCCATAGTGCTCAGAGCCATTTGAACCATTTGAACTACAGTGCTTTTCATGTGATTTGCAACGTGATGGCACGTGACTGCCACGGGAGGAGAATAAAGTTTTTGCGTCGACCAGTTCATAGTTCGGCTTTTTGTGTCTGATGAAGAACAGTGGCAGACGGCAGCACCTTACATTGTAAGAGCGCTTAGTGGCAAGTGCGTGGGTTCACGAACGGAAGGACAACGACGAAAATATGACACAGGTAATGAAAAACTTTTTTGCAAGTACTCAAAATTATTGTTTTGTTTCGACGCTTATCATATTTTCCTACGGTTGTGGCGTCCTCAGTGGGTTTTTCTTTTGTTTTCCTGAAATACATACATGCAGACTAAAAAAAAAAAAAAAAATGGCTCTGAGCACTAAGGGACTTAACATCTATGGTCATCAGTCCCCTAGAACTTAGAACAACTTAAACCTAGCTAACCTAAGGACATCACACACATCCATGCCAGAGGCAGGATTCGAACCTGCGACCGTAGCGGTCGCGCGGTTCCAGACTGCAGCGCCTAGAACCGCTCGACCACTCCGGCCGGTCCATTCTTTACACCAATCACAAATCCTGTCTAAGTCATCTTGTATCCTCCTACAGTCACTCAACGACGACACCTTCCCGTACACCACAGCATCATCAGCAAACAGCCGCACATCCACCCTATCCAAAAGATCATTTGTGTAGATTGAAAACAACAGCGGACCTACCACACTTCCCTGGGGCACTCCAGATGATACCCTCACCTCCGATGAACACTCACCATCGAGGACAACGTACTGGGTTCTATTACTTAAGAAGTCTTCGAGCTACTCACATACTTGGGAACCAATGCCATATGCTCGTACCTTAGTTAGGAGTCTGCAGTGGGGCACCGAGTCAAACGCTTTCCGGAAGTCAAGGAATATGGTATCCGTCTGATACCCTTCATCCATGGTTCGACCGTGATTTCGGCAAGATGTGGTTCATGCAAGATGGAGCTCGTCCCCATAGATGCAAGAGAGTATTTGATGTTCTGGAGGAGCACTTTCGGGCTCTGGGGTACGCAGAGACCACTGGCATGGGCTTCGATTGGCCGCCATATTGTCCGGATATGAACACATGCGACTCCTTTTTGTGGGGCTGTAGTAATGGCAAGGTGTACAAAATAGCCCCAGAACCATTGCTGAACTGAAAAGAGCCATTCAGGAGGTCATCAGCGGGTCTAGCAGTATTCCGCTATTCGTCTGTGCCAAATCAGCGCCAAGGATGGCAGGCATATCGAACATGTCATAACCTAAATCCCAATATCTATAGCGAGGTTTACATGTTGAATAAAGTGAGTGCACACCGAAGTTTGCAACTAATTTATGTTTTTTTCATGTTGTTGTTCTTGTGGTCTTCAGTCCTAAGGCTGGTTTGATGCAGCTCTCCATGCTACTCTATTCTGTGCAAGCTTCTTCATCTCACAGTACCTACTGCGGTCTACATCCTTTTGAATCTGTTTAGTGTATTCATCTCTTGGTCTCCCTCTACGATTTTTACCCTCCACGCTGCCCTCCATTACTAAATTGGTGATCCCTTGATGCCTCAGAACATGTCCTACCAACCGATCCCTTCTTCTAGTCAAGTTGTGCCACAAACTCCTCCCCAATTCTATTCAGTACCTCCTCATTAGTTCTTTGATCTACCCATCTTATCTTCAGCATTCTTCTGTAGCACCACATTTCAAAAGCTTCTATTCTCTTCTTGTCCAAACTATTTATCGTCCTTGTTTCACTTCCATACATGGCTACACTCCATACAAATACTTTCAGCTACACTCCATACAAATACTTTCAGAAACGACTTCCTGACACTTAAATCAATACTAGATGTTAACAAATTTCTCTTCTTCAGAAACGCTTTCCTTGCAATTGCCAGTCTAAATTTTATATCCTCTCTACTTCGACCATCATCAGTTATTTTGCTCCCCAAATAGCAAAACTCCTTTACTACTTTAAGTGTCTCATTTCCTAATCTAATTCCCTCAGCATCACCCGACTTAATTCGACTACATTCCATTATCCTCGTTTTGCTTTTGTTGATGTTCATCTTATACCCTCCTTTCAAGACACTGTCCATTCCGTTCAACTGCTCTTCCAAGTCCTTTGCTGTCTCTGACAGAATTACAATGTCATCGGCGAACCTCAAAGTTTTTATTTCTTCTCCATGGATTTTAATACCTACTCCGAACTTTTCTTTCGTTTCCTTTATTGCTTGCTCAATATACAGATTGGATAGCATCGGGGATAGGCTACAACCCTGTCTCACTACCTTCCCAACCACTGCTTTCATGTCCCTCGACTCTTATAACTGCCATCTGCTTTCTGTACAAATTGTAAATAGCCTTTCGCTCCCTGTATTTGACCCCTGCCACCTTCAGAATTTGAAAGAGTGTATTCCAGTCAACATAGTCAAAAGCTTTCTCTAAGTCTACAAATGCTAGAAACGTAGGTTTGCCTTTCCTTAATCTTTCTTCTAAGATAAGTCGTAAGGTCAGTATTGCCTCACGTGTTCCAACATTTTTACGGAATGCAAACTGATCTTCACCGAGGTCGGCTTCTACCAGTTTTTTCATTCGTCTGTAAAGAATTCGCGTTAGTATTTTGCAGCTGTGAGTTATTAAACTGATAGTTCGGTAATTTTCACATGTGTCAACACCTGCTTTCTTTGGGATTGGAATTATTATATTCTTCTTGAAGTCTGAGGGAATATCGCCTCTCTCGTACATCTTGCTCACCAGATGGTAGAGTTTTGTCAGGACTGGCTCTCCCAAGGCTGTCAGTAGTTCTAATGGAATGTTGTCTACTCTCGGGGCCTTGTTTCTACTCTCGGGGCCTTGTTTCGACTCAGGTCTTTCAGTGCTCTGTGAAACTCTTCACGCAGTATCATATCTCCCATTTCATCTTCATCCACATCCTCTTCCATTTCCATAATATTGTCCTCAAGGACATCATCCCTGTATAGACCCTCTATATACTTCTTCCACCTTTCTGCTTTCCCTTCTTTGCTCAGAACTGGGTTTCCATCTGAGCTCTTGATGTTCATTCAGGTGGTTCTCTTATCTCCAAAGGTCTCTTTAATTTTCCTGTAGGCAGTATCTATCTTACCCCTGGAGAGACAAGCCTCTACATCCTTACATTTGTCCTCTAGCCATCCCTGCTTAGCCATTCTGCGCTTCCTGTCGATCTCATTTTTGAGACGTCTGTATTCCTTTTTGCCTGCTTCATTTACTGCATTTTTATATATTCTCCTTTCATCAATTAAATTCAATATGTCTTCTGGTACCCAAGGATTTCTATTAGCCCTCGTCATTTTACCTACTTGAGCCTCTGCTGCTTTCACTACTTCATCCCTCAAAGCTACCCATTTTTCTTCTACTGTATTTCTTTCCCCCATTCCTGTTAATTGTTCCCTTATGCTGTCCCTGAAACTCTGTACAACCTCTGGTTTAGTCAGTTTATCCAGGTCCCATCTCTTTAAATTCCCACCTTTTTGCAGTTTCTTCAGTTTTAATATACAGGTCATAACCAATAGATTGTGGTCAGAGTTTTTTCGTATAGTTCAATAATTGTCACCCTGTGCCTGGGAACTGAGTTGAGATGAAGCCATGAAGGCAGCTTCCAGAAGCTGTCAGAGGGCGCCGGCACTGGCTATGGTGCAGCCAGCCAGGGGCACGCTCCGTGCCCGGTAGACGGTGGCTGGCGGCCGTCCGATCGCGTGACGCCCTGGTACCGCACGCCACCACTGACCACAGATGCTTCTCGCGTGGACGCAGCGTCCGCGCGCCCCGGGCTGTAATTTTTACCGATTACGGCGAATACGGCATTGCTCCTCTTATTGTTGTCTAATCCGAAGGCTATGGGAAACTGTAAGCCCGGGGCGATAAAAGGGAGCGTTTTCCGTACGCCTTCCTTTTAGGAAAAAACGAAGAAAAGATATATAATTCGGACGCCCCGGAGGCACGGTCCGCGGCCCAGTTAATCGTCGTTAAACGGCCGCGCTGCTTCGGGGCGGAATGCTCGACTCGAGAATATTTAAATTAGATGCAGATTGAGACAATGGTCTCGGAAAACCGTACACGTCCGTCTGGAATATCTACGCGGAATGAAGGGTTCCTGGGAGGAAGCGTGTCATTTTGTGATTCTCGACGTGAGATACCGTAGCCATTAAGAACTTAGTAGATTGCTGTTATTTTGGCCGCAGGGTTGCAATTGTGGGAAGGCGGAGAGGGGTAGAAAAAGAGGAACGGAGGAGGAGAAGTAGAAAAAAAAAGAGGAGTATATGAGGAGGCGACGAACGTACTCCAATTAGCTTCCAGGTGTTTTGTCGAGCGGGCCAGGTAGGGGCGGTCTCCCATTTTCGTGTCAGGTCCACGTCAGGAGAGACCGGCCGACACCAGCGACAAAAAAAGAAACCCGAAGCCTTATGGTAACAACGTGGGAATTACCGTCGACAGTCGCAAAGTGAAAGCGTTTACCGAAATGATACGAATTAGGCAAGGCTTTCCGTACCGACTGACTGTCTGGCGGGACGGGGCTACAGTTCAACCGTTTTACCCCGAGGCAGCGCGGGGTCCCTCCGTTTTCGAGTTTCACTTTCAACGGCGGACGAGTCGAGCCAGAACTTGGGTCATAGCCCACAGGTAGACGAAGGAGAGAAAACTCTACCCTCCCGGGGACGAATATAGACAAGAGGGTGACGTGCGTGTATTCTAGGGTAAATTATGCTGCCACAGAAGTCTTTGGTCACTTACCTAATAGCATCAAAAGTCTGACACATAGCCATATAGCATTTAAAACGAAATTAAAAGAATTTCTCAATGCCAACTCCTTCTACTCATTATATGAATTTTTGGAAATAGTAAGTGGGTAATTTCCCCAACCATCACAAAAAAAATTAAAAATATTAAGCGTCATGTAATATTTTGTGTAACGTAACATCTTGTATAGACACCTTTTGTTAACCTGACACGTTCCACATCATTACGAAGTGTCGTATTCATGATCTGTGGAACAAGTACTAATCTAATCTAATCTACACATTTCGCGGGACGACACAGTCCATCAAATCACGCTGATTTAAAGAAGCAACATTTGTTTACCCTCTAGCGGGAATCGAAGTCGGTTCTTTGACTTTGTGGACTGAAACAATTGTGCTACAGGCTCGCGTCTCATTCATAGCCATTATTTGACCTCTGTCTTGCCAACATCACTGCGTATATGACTGAAAACGAAAATTAATAATTTATTGCTTAACTAGAAGCGCATTTCTTTCAGTTACATGTAGACACCGGTCGCTGCGAATGGCTACACAAACCGAAATCAGCTAACTGAGCGAGATGTATAGACGTTGTTCTAATAATTGCAGCGTTGCAGCCTACTAAAGGTAAAACGAGGTCATTTGAAGTACACAGCAACATGTAGAAACTGATTAAGCTCTCACAATAATGCAGTGACTGATTTGAAAATAGTTTACTCTTGTGTCCAAGTTAGTAAAACTGTAGGACCACACCACTACATCACCACGTTAAAGACATTAGCTGATTGTGCTTACTCTCATCGCTGGAAGGAAGCATGAAGGAATGGTGAATACATTGACATTATGTCAGCGTAAGTCACATTAAGTATTTAGGGATACAACTAAGAAGCGATATGCAGCTGTTGGACAGAAATATGGAAACACCAAAAACGTAACACAGTACCGTCCCTGATACCACTGACATTCAAAACAGCTTCCAGACGTCTCGGAATGGATAAATAGAAGTACTGTGTGTTTTCCAGGGCAAACGTATACCATTCTTTCTGCAAAATAATGGCAAGTTTAGATAACGATATTGGAAATGGATAGTGATCACACACCCTTGTCTGCAAAGTAGACCACGAAGGCTCACCTAATACTTCTGATATCTAGTGACCATGGTGGGAGATGCGGCAATTCATTCTCGTGCTCGAAAAACCAAAAACCAAAAACAATATAAACGTAACATTACGCTATACACACATCCATTGCGCTCACCTACACTTTACAAATACACATATAACACAACTCTCACATACCCGAAAGGAAAGCGGCCAATGTGTGCAAAAGAAAATCAGCTTTTCCGACAGGTGGCTGGTCTCACTCCATGAGATACCGCAGCAAACAGTGTCATACGACATCTAAATTTTTTACATCGTGGACCAGCCTAAGTGACTGTGAGAATAAGACAGTGGAGATTGGGGCACCAATCGAGCAAACAGACAGTCACTGAACACGCTAACGTAACAGGACAGAAAATCGATAGTATTGGCGCCATGAATTGCTAAGTGGCTAATTGCTAAGTGGCTGCTAAGTTACCTCTGTGGGCGGCAGTCTTCAGGAGATTCCCCACCAAGTGACGCCGCGCCCGTCTCATCAGAATATTGCTCTACTAAATTTAAAAAAAATTCTACATAGTTGACACAAGAGAGGAAAGGGAAATTCCACTAGCATTTTGTAATACTCACTATAATATCTTTCAGAAATTGAGAACAGATTGGTTTCCCAGAATAATTTTTCAGTAGATGAGAACATGCCTGCAATCCATTCATATAATAGAGGCATGTTTCAGTCTAAAACCATTATATCGTGGTATCTTCCTCCATCTGTATCCCATCCTATATACGAACTAAGTACGTTGCCTTCCTGAGACAAAAGACGACCCTCTCACGCCCGAGACCACGCAACAAGCGGCGCTGGCAGGCTCCAGGAATTTCATCCTGCCTTCTCACGAAGCTTCCCTCTCTTACCGTCGCTTTCGAAACGAATAAAAATAAATGAGCGGAATAATAAATAACAGATAAGAGTATAAACGCCAATGCGGCAGTAAATTACGAGATATAAACTGCGAGCCAGGAGGGGTTCGTTATGCGGCTCGGTCCTCCGTGGGGGCGTAAAACATATTTCTGTGTTTTGTGAAGGTTCCCCTCCCAGCCACGGCTGCCTTTTACGGCCCAGCATCGAGCCAATTGTGTGTCAGTGGATTTGTCTGAGTCTCGTTTTACGAGCTGCGTTCCGCCGTGTCACAGTACCACTGCGAGCGAGGCGCGAAACTACCTCCCCTTTACCACTCCCTTGCCCCTCCCGCTCCAACCGACGGGACAGCGTGAAGACCGATGCAGGTTTTAAAATCGTTGGCTCCACGGGAAGATTTAACGCGAACACCTCGAGAATGATTTGCTCTGAAGAAGACACAGTACTGCCAACACTGCAGTTAATTCATCGGATATGGATAAATAAATTTGTTCATCAGCTTCTGTCAAAGTTCCTGGCTGCTTTAATGCTTATTATCCCCACTGAGAGAAGGATAGTTCGTAGAAACTAGCTTTATCGGCGAAAAACCGAAACTATTGTTTAACAGGAAGTCACGGAAACCGAAAGGTAACTGGCATACGAGAATAAATCTTTCAAGAGGGACCAAAGCGCAGAAATAATAATTAACAATCACAAATTTGCTAGAAGCTCCCACAACAGCTGCAGACGTAAACGAAACACAGTAAACGGACGAAAACATATTGAAAGGACAGAAGTGAAAGACGAAAGTACTACAAAGGTTCAGCCGCGTTCGTTGGTTAGTAAATACGAAATATGTATCGTCCAAATGTCCTCTATGGTTCGAAAAAGCTCGACCTCTGAAAGAAAATTTTCGTTTCCTTTTGAGTGTGGCAGATAGCGCAAAACCTTTTGCGAGTACACCGCGTTAATGTGCTCCACACTATGTTAGTGCGTTTCGGAAACTCAGATTCACAGAAGTAAGGCGTAATTCCAGAAACCACCCACATACGGTAACTCGTATTGAATACAACTGCTTTCCAGAAATTCTCACGGCATCTGTGTACCAAATCCGACAATTTTTGTTATTTAAATAAATTGCATACATCGAACAGGACCATGAAATTACTGTAAGAGAGATTAGTGCACTTGTAGTGCTCCGATTTAAAAGGGCTTAAAATTGAGATACAGTCTTGGTGCCCTACTGTTTAACCTGTACATCGAAGAAGCAATGACGGGAAAAAAAAAGAAACGGAAAGCGAAATTATGTGGTCACCCCAGCGATTCAGAAATGCTTACTGTCTGTATAAACTCTGTCTCTAAGCTGCGTAACTCATGAAAACAGACAATTTTTCGCTTTATTAGGTAGGCATCACTGATGTTACTCCCTCCGTTGTTATTACTCGTGGAACGCTACCCCGCGTAACAGTAACGCTTGAAATGTCCTTGTGTTAAAAGCTGTGGGGGGTAAAGTTGCATTTGCAGTGCGTGTCTATCTTCATATGTATTAGGGTCATTCAAAAAGAAACTAGTCGGCGCCTGTAAAATGACAAGTGAGGTGACGTGTAGTTCATCATTCTAGGTGTGCATGATAACAAATTCAGACCAAATGAAACACACACGTTACAGTACAGGGCACCGAAACAGCCGCATCAACACCCAGTGTTCTCCCCTCTGGCGCCAACTCAGACGTGTCTTCTCTCTCACGAAGACGATCATAAAGGGGCCGAATGCCATCCTGCAATTGATTATTCCAGTATTTTGCGCCTTTTTTTGCAATTCGGCAATGATTCTTGCAGGCCCGTTACAAGGCCTGCACCAAATCCACAGTAAGACTTGTGGCAAGCTCTGCTGCATTGCTGAAAAAAAAAGGCAATACCCTCATTGACTGTGTTCAGTGGCATCGGAGACTGTGAAGTATAGCAGGCTCTGGTTACTCTGACTTGAAAGTACACCAAATGTGGCTGCGAGTTGTAACGGTTGGCTCCCCATTCCATGATGCTGGGTTGGGACCTGGCAGTGCACTCTGGAATAGGCAACTCACGAAATCCAAGCCATACACACACACATACGTTCATCACTCGCATACAGACACAGCATACTCTCACCACTGCGCCATTCGACTCTCCAGCCAACTCTGTGCGACGTGAATACTGAGGGGTTTCAGTGTTGTAATTCATTTGTCACGCTCATTAATTTGTCAAGGTCATCGGCGATCAGATGGAGCTCATGAGGCCTGTCTGTGCACCTTCTGTTTTGACCCTGCTAGCACTAACTGAGCTGAGTTTAGAGGTGATCAGCCCTTGCAACGTCCATTCTAGGGTACAGCCATGCCCCATCGACGAGTACGTACTCCTGTTCAGCTGCTTCAGACATTTGAACGGGGTCGCAGTGTGGGTCTGTGGGAAGACGGATGGACGTATCGACGGATTGCTGCACATAGTGAGCACAATCCACCGCTGGTGTATCTGTGCTTTCACAGTGGTCTGCGGAACATTCCCGCGCTGGTAGAACAGGTTCTGGATATCCGTGAAGTACAGACGCATGTCAAGATCGCAACATTATGCCATCAGCGGAAGCCGACGAGACCTCATCCAGCGATGAAATCCGGGCACACATTGCTCCTGCTATGTCATCATGGATCAGTGAGAACCATCTGCTTGCAGCAGGATTAAGACTACGTGTGCCTCTTGTAAGCCTACCACTGACATCACGATACCGCCAAGCCTGGCTACGCTGGTATCTTTAGTTGACTGGAGAGTGAAACAACTCTCTCCGTCCGAACAGGCCTTGGAAGCCCCTATGGTACCGACCGGCTGCCACGTCTTCCTCAGCCCAAAGGGGTCACTGGATGTGGATATGGAGGGGCACGTGGTCAGCACACCACTCTCCTAGCCGTATGTCAGCTTACGAGACCGAAACCGCTACTTCTCAATCAAGTAGTTCCTCAGTTTGCCTCACAAAGGACTGAGGGCACCCTGCTTCCCAACAGCGCTCGGCAGACTGCATGGTCAGTCATCCAAGTGGTAGCCCAGCCCGACAGCGCTTAACTTCGGTGATCTGACGGGAACCAGTGTTACCACTGCGGCTAGGCCGTTGGCGGAGAGTGGAATAGCATTATTTTATTTTCAGTGGTGAGAGTAGGTTGTGCCTGTATGTGGTCGATGTACATATACGTTCAAATGGCTCTGAGCACTATGGGTCTTAACATCTGAGGTCATCAGAGCCCTAGAACTTAGAACTACTTAAACCTAACTAAGGATAACACACACATCCATGCCCGAGGCAGGATTCTAACCTGCGACCGTAGCGGTCGCGCGGTTCTAGACTGAAGCGCCTAGAACCGCTCGGCCACTACGTATACGTGTATGGCGTAGAGCACTTGAGTTGCCTATTCCAGAGCACAAAGGCCAAGATATACAGGTCCCATCCCAGGCCTCATGATACGGGGAGCCATCCGTAACAGCTCGCCGTCACATCTGGTGTACCTACAGCGGAAAGTAACCAGTGCCCGCTACATTTCCCACGCTGTTATCCCCGTGCTACTGGAATTTTGTCTTCGACGCGAAGGTGATGTGCTTTTTCAGCAAGACAATGCGCATCCTCATATGACTGTTGCGTCGCTGCGTGGTCTGCGTTGTGTACTATAACTGCTCCGGAGACCAGGATCATCAGAGCTCTTGCCAATTAACACGAATGGGACATCATGAAGCAGCAACTTACGGGCCTGCAACATAATGCGCAATAATGCTTGGAATAATGAACCGCAGGATGCCATTCCGCATCTTTATGATCGTTTTCATAAGACACACCTGCTTTGCCGCCAGAGGGGACATACACTGTGTGTTGATTCAACTGTTTCGGCGCCCTTTGCTGCGACGTGTGCGTTTCATTTGGTCTGAATCTGTTGTCATATGCTCCTAGAATGATGATCTACTTGTCATTTCACAGGCTCCGGATCGTTTCTTTTTGTATGGCGGTAATATGTATGAAGATAGACACGCAATGCAAAGGGCAACTTTACCTCCCACAACCGCTAAAGACCTGGTCCTGTCAAACGTTACTGTTACGCGTGGTAGCGAGTAATGACAAATGCGGAACAGAAGTCAGTGATGGCTACCTAATAAAGTGAAAAAACGTGCGGCCGACCGGAGTGGCCATGCGGTTCTGGGCGCTACAGTCTGGAACCGAGCGACCGCTACGGTCGCAGGTTCGAATCCTGCCTCGGGCATGGATGTTTGTGATGTCCTTCGGTTAGTTAGGTTTAACTAGTTCTAAGTTCTAGGGGACTAATGACCTCAGCAGTTGAGTCCCATAGTACTCAGAGGCATTTGAACCATTTTTTTAATCATCAAAATAAAATAAGAGAAATCAGAGCTCGAACAGAAAGGTTTAGGTGTTCGTTTTTCCCGCGCGCTGTTCGGGAGTGGAATGGTAGAGAGATAGTGTGATTGTGGTTCGATGAACCCTCTGCCAAGCACTTAAATGTGAATTGCAGAGTAGTCATGTAGATGTAGTTGTAGATGTAGATACCCTTAGGTTAATTAGGTTTAATTAGTTCTAAGTTCTAGGCGACTGATGACCTCAGCATAGTGCTCAGAGCCATTTGAAAAAAAAAACGTGCTCTTTTCATGAGTTACGTAGTTTTAGAGGCAGAGTTTACAGACAGTAAGCATTTTTGAATTGTTGGAGTGGCCACTTAGCATATAAATGATAAGCCTTTTAGTCGAGGGTCCGCCACGACAAGTCGCAACAACCCGGGCAGCGGTGGGCGTTGGGACAACCCCTTGCTGGGGACCCGGCGGCGCATACATCAGATGTTTTGCCGACTAGGCACGAAGGGCTCGCGCGCCGCGGCAGCTGCAGCTGTATAATCGGCCCGCAGTCGTAAGCTATCATTACGGCAGATGTAACAGTCTTTCTTTCGCGTGTATACAAAGCAGTGCGGGGAGCTGCAAATGGAAAAAACCAGAGGGCAGAGCGGAATGGAAAAGTCACAGCGACGGCTGGCTGGCATTTGGCAGCGAGGGTGCTGTGGGGGGTGGCGCGCAGACGTGGCCGAGAATCCGGTTCGCTAATTACGCCGGCCGCGCCATAAATCACGGCGCTAGGGGGCGCGCTAACCTGGCCGGCGCGACAACAACAGCTCTCCTCCAGCACCGTCTGCGAAAACCTACAGAGCAGCGTGTCCACTTTTCTCCACACTTAGCAGTTTATATGTATATTCTACAAGTAACCGTAAAATACCCAGGAGTAGCCGTCAGGAAAGAGCTAAAGTGCAATGAAATCGTAAACACCAAGTGACCTGAAGGGGAAAGACCGCATAAAGTTAACTGTAGGTAAAACAGATGCCATGTTGAGATTCTCTGCAGGAAGCTCAAGGAAATCCACTGTGAGACCGAGTTTTGCTCATCAGTCTGGTACCAATAAGGCCGGTTCACACAAGATGTCAGCGAACCGTGAGGTCAAGTCACCGTAACGTCAGGGCGTATTCACACTGGACGGAACGTCACGTCACGTTATATTCACAATGGACGTCACGTCTGGTCACCTCAGTTCGCTAAGGCCACTTATGTGAAAGCTTGTGCGAGACCATCCGAGACGCAAAAAGTTGGAATATAGTATTGGAACTGAGGAGGAGGAGGATATTAGTGTTTAACGTCCCGTCGACAACGAGGTCATTAGAGACGGAGCGCAAGCTCGGGTGAGGGAAGGATGGGGAAGGAAATCGGCCGTGCCCTTTCAAAGGCACCATCCCGGCATTTGCCTGAACCGATTTAGGGAAATCACGGAAAACCTGAATCAGGATGGCCGGAGACGGGATTGAACCGTCGTCCTCCCGAATGCGAGTCCAGTGTGCTAACCACTGCGCCACCTCGCTCGGTTATTGGAACTGACGAATTAACAACGATATAATGTGTTAATGGTCATATCAAACTTTGTAACGGATATTGTTGACCAGTTTTTAACAGTAGCAGGCGGAGTGGCCGTGCGGTTCTAGGCGCTACAGTCTGGAACCGCGCCACTGCTACGATCGCAGTTTCGAATCGTGCCTCGGGCATGGATGTGTGTAATGTCCTTAGGTTAGTTAGGTTTAAGTAGTTCTAAGTTATAGGGGACTCATGACCTCAGATGTTAAGTCCCATATTGCTCAGAGCCATTTGAACCATTTTTTTTGTTTGACTCCAAATGGACAACTTGGTTTCGTGTGCATGTTTATTGCGGCCCTTATGTATTACCCGATCACATTCGTATGTCAGTAGGCCTGCACGATCACACTGCAGGCATTTATTCGCTGCATAACATACACGTATCTACGAGGTGCAGAGGTAAGCTGTTAGCCCTTTTGACCTCTTGAAGTGACGTAGTGGTTGTATCACTGGTCTCGTCCGTCTAACGAGGTTTATAATTCTTCCGGGTTACATGGCCGTGGTCCATGGAATACTTCTATTCCTAACGTTTCGTCCAATACTACGTTGGGCATCCTCAGGGGTATGGCTGGTCCTGTTGAGTCCTGCTGACTGACGAGTCGGGCGTCGGAGAGCGGCCTAAATACCGAGGAAAGTGGGCGTGTTCTAGCTTGCACATAGTAGCAGAGAGAAAACTAGTCAAAGATAAAATGTAACTATCGATAATAGTCCGTCATAGATAAAAATCACTTATCGATTCTGTAACGCCACTGTCCATATCTCGCTTAATTTCAAGGCCTCTTCTTTTCTATTAAAATTATCTTCATGTTTATAACTTTCGGACACAGTGTATGTATTATATACCCAGAGGGAATTTGTGGGAAATGGGCCGAGTCTTTTGAAGCAGGTATAACTTGATAAAGCCCTTGCCATATAAAAGAAAGATTAGAAGAAGGAAATAGAATTGCGAATTAGTGCAGAACTATTACACGTTTCTTTCCCGTCTGGAACGGGTCGACTTGGATATCTGCGCGTGCATCACTTTGCGCAAATGCGGCCCGAGGGTGTCGTGTTCGAAACAGTATGGAAGCGGCCCCGCGTTGGACTGGAGTATGCAGACTGGCGCGCTAAGCGGATATCTTGCTATCGGGACTCGTACATCACGAGCACAATCGCGGGACAGCGGGCGGAAGGCAGCCCACAGCCGGCTTCCGTCACAGCGGCTGAAAGCGACGCGGCAGCGCGCCGTGCGCCCTGAGTTAGCCGAGCGCCGCGTGAAGTACGACTGGCATTGTGCGCGCATTGTGCCGGCCCTTTCGTCTGACGGGCTAACTAGCCGCCATCCGCGCGACAATGGGGGGCTCGCGGCAAGTGGCGGCATTGTTGCCGGCGCCTTGTAATCAGGAAACGGCCGCAGCGCGCACCGCGCCCCGTGTAAAGGACCCGCCGACCCCGCGGATGCTCCGACACCAAGGCTTCCCCTGCTGCTGCTGCTGGGACGATACCGGCCGCTCCGCTCCCAAAGCGCTTTGTTTACATGCCACACGTCTCTAGAACACTTCTCTCTCCCCCTCTTCCGTCTGGGTTTCTCATTCTCTCTGTCTCTATTTCTCTCTCACTCTCTCTTCCTTGCTCTCGCCCACTACTATCGTGGACATTTTGATACATAGTGACCCTAAAAAAAAAAAAAAAGAACACACACACACACACACACACACACACACACACACACACACACACACACACTGACCAGCCAGAACATTATGACCACCGACCTACTCTCGATATAAACCCGTCCAGGCGGTAGCAGCGTCACTTGGCGAGGAATGGATGCTCGTCAGACACGCACGGTGTCCGCCCCCGGTAGCTGAGTGGTCAGCGCGACAGACTGTCAATACAAAGGGCCCGGGTTCGATTCCCGGCTGGGTCGGAGATTTTCTCCGCTCTGGGACTGGGTGTTGTGTTGTTCTAATCATCATCATTTCATCCCCATCGACGCGCAAGTCGCAGAAGTGGCGTCAAATCGAAAGACTTGTACCAGGCGAGCGGTCTACCCGACGAGAGGCCCTCGTCACACGACATTTCATTCCATGACACGCACGGTGCATGTAGTATCAGTAAGGGTGCTGTCAGTGTGTGGTATGGGGAAGGCCCGCGGTCTATCTGAGTTTGATCGACGGCAGACTGTGATGGCCCGTACGCCTGGCACGAGCATTGGATTGTTTGGGGGAACAGACCAAACTGCGAGGTCATCGGTTTCAAAGGAACCACCCCGGCATTTGCCTGGAGCGATTTAGGAAAATCACGGGAAACCGAAATCAGGATGGCCGGACGCGGTATTGAACCGTCGTCCTCTCCAAGGCGATTCCAGTGTGCTAACCACTGAGCCACCTCGCTCGATGGTAACTGCACGACTTGTCGGGTGTTCGAGGAGTGCTGTGGTGAGTGTCTTCGAGACGTGGCGAAACCGAGGTGAAACCACGACCAGACGTCGTGGGGTTGGGCGAACAACCCTCATTGCAGATGTCGAAGATCGTAGGTTGGACAGCCGGCCGCTGTGGCCGAGCGGTTCTAGGCGCTTCAGTCCGTAACTGCGCTGCTGCTACGGTCGCACGTTCGAATCCTGCCTCGGGCATGGGTGTGTGTGTCTGTCGTTAGGTTAGTTAGGTTTAAGTAGTTCTAAGTCAGGGGACTGATGACCTCAGATGTTAAGTTCCATAGTGCTTAGAGCCATTTGTAGGTTCGACAGACTGGTAAAACAGGACAGGCGGTGAACTGTGGCGGAACTAACAGCAGACTTTAATGCTGGATAGAGTACTGTGTATCTGAACACAAGTGCCCCGAACACTCCCAACGATAACACCACGACATCGGCGACTACGACTGAAATGGGCATGTGACCATTGGCACTAGCCGTTGGCGCAATGGTAGAGCATTGCATGGTCTGAAGAGTCCCTATCCTTCTTCAGCATGACGGAAGGGAGGACTCGAACCAGTTGTCTTCCTGGGAACAGTTTCTTGACACCTGTACTGCGGGACCGAGACAAGCTGGCGGCGGCTCCATTATGCTCTGTCGACCATTCACGTGGGCATCCGTGGTTCTAGTTGATCTCGTGTCAGGCACTTTGACGGCCAAGGAGCGTCGTGCGTCGGTTGCAGACCAAGTACAGCGCTTCATGACGATCATGTTTCCCGACGGCAGTGGCATTTTTCAGCAAGATAATGCGCCATGTTACAAGGCAAGGAGTGTGATGGAGTGGTTCGAGGAATACAGTGGTGAATTCCAGTTGATGTGCTGGCCCCCAAACTCACCAGATCTGAATCAGAATACATCTTGGATGTGACTGAATGTGGCGTCAGAGCTCATCGTCCAGCTACCCGGAATTTACTGGAATTAAGAGACTTGTGTGCGCCAGTTCCCTCCAGCGACCTACCAAGGTCTCACTGCTTTCATACCACGATGCGTCGTCGCTCTTACCCGTAAGGAAGGTGAACACAGGTAGCTGGTCATAAGGTTCTGGCTGATCCGTGTATGTTTTACAAACAGAATAGCTTTACTAATTTTCTACTGTTATATGAAACTACCATACCATCAGCATCCGCTATAAAGTATTGCAGCAAGTGTATCGTAGCTAATACAGTCTGCCTGCAAACTGAAGTGGAATCAGCGCTTGTGGTGGAGAAACGACTTCTCCAGGAAGAACGCTACAACAGCAGTGTAGGATGACTAAGAAACAAGTTTCCCGGCAAGCAGTGCAGCGTGCCGTGCTGTGATTTACCTAGGTTCCGTTTGTGTACGCTTCTTGAGTTAGTTATATTAGTTACTGATTTCTGTATTTGGTACAGTGTTAACGCATTTAGTGCCTGTAAGCATTCTCCAGGCGTCTGCGCACTGCGTCCCCCCCTAATTTTAAACAAGCGATAGCACCGATATGTTCTTATGGGACAGCCTGTAAGGTGTAACTTGTGACGTACAGAGCGCGGGGATTCGACCGCTCCCTCTTCATTTTACAGACAGACAATACCTCGTCTAAGACGCAACCCACGACGAGGATAAAGATATAACAGGTAGAACAAACAACATCAGAGGAAAAACTGGGACATCATTTGTTGCACTCTTCTCAATTACACATCTCTCGAAGCAGATGAAACCGCGGGTTACTGTCTGCACACGGCTAAATAGAAAATCGAAGCCCTTTAGTGTTATACCCTCTCCGTAGAGCAAATGTACCGTCTTATTCAGGATGTAAGCAGTATATAATGCAAAAGAATGAGGTGGTAAATGAGGTACTGACCTGAATTGGAGGAAAAATAAGTTCCAGTAAAAGAAGGGACCAGTTGTTAGGACACATCATGAGGCGTCAAGGAATGTCATTTTGGGAATGGAGGGATGTGTTGTGGGGGTAAAAACTGTACACGGTGACCAAAGTATGGATATAGTAGTAAGCAGGTTTAAATGGATGAAAGCTGCGGTAGTTATTCAGAAATGAAGAATCTGCCACAGGATATACTAGCTCTTAGCGCTACACCAGGTTAGTTTTGAACTGAAGACCACAACAACAAACATCATAAAGAGGAACAATATCCTGGAGGCCACATTCTGTTCCACGTAACAAGCCATGAACCGTTGTTACTCTCCTCCTTCTGGGCTAGTAGTTCACAAATAAAAAAAAAATTAACCATTTAACGAGCCACTCGAAAATACAAGGTCTAGACATGTTATTATTCCACTCATGTGTCACCTGACAAATGAGTGTTTCAAACAGTGCTGGAGAGCTGCGGGCAACAACTCTTGTCACCGTAAGAGTGCGACGTACCGGACGACAGCTTCTGAACCATTCGTTGCCGACAGCGAGTGAGAATGCAGTGCTGTGCAGCATGAAATTGTAGCTGTAAACGGAAATTACGGCCGATGATTTTAGGAGGAGCATTGTTTACAACGCAGGCAAGTTGCACAGTTTTACCTCTCAAAAGTCCCCTTCATGTTTGTCAGTTACATTAAATTCATTTGCATTGCCTGATACTGATATTTGGATACTGGAAAAAAGCGATTCTGCGTTGCCAGTTCAGAGTGTCACACTATGCACGAAGTGTTTTTCATTTATGGCAAAGCTTGCGTAATGCTGTAATCTCTACACGACTTACTTTTACAGGTTGCTTGGTTAATTAGTTCGTTGCATGTTCCATACAGCACTTTAACAATTTTTTTTATGAAATGAAGGATCAGTTTAAGCATATGTATGAATGATGAGTTTCTGTGGATGGTTACATTTTGGCTGTTTATAATTTCTTAAATTGCACACCAGTCTAAACTGTAGTTTAATGAACATATTATTTTTCAGTCCTGCTCATCCAACTACAATTCAAACTAGTTCTTTTTACAAGCACTCAGTGCTTAAATAAAAATTTGTCTATGGAGAAAGACTTGTTCAAAAGAAATAACTTTAGGTTAAATTCAGAACTAGCTTTCCTACCTGTCAGAAATTTTATGTTATTAAGTAATTATTCAGTAAATGATGAAAAATTTTCGTTAAGGCATACTGAACTCTTTTCTGAACCATTAACAGCTTAAATCCTGAGTAATGAAAGTGATTTTTCCTTCTAGTGTTGTGCGTATGGAGGCCATTATTCTTCTCAAATCATGGTGGATTATTCATGACGAGTTTCACCAGATGCAGGGTGTACCAGGAGCAATGGTGAGAATTCAGAGATATGACAGGAACTACTATTCGAAGCGAAAAATGTCTAGTAAACATGAGCACTAAAACGCTCATCTTAAGAGCTATGAACACTTCTTTATATTCGATACTGTGAAACAAACCTCTTCTACTGCAAACTCTTTGCTTCGCATATTTTGGGAGGAGGTAACATGGACCAGAAGAAGAAAATATTGTCTAAAAAAAAGGGCTCCAAAGTGCATTCCTTAAGAGCTATGAGCACATCATCATCTTAGATACTGTGAAAGAAATCTCTTCTACTGAAAGATGTCTGCCTCCCACGTTTTCGGAGGAGGTACTATGGATCAGAACAAGGATAAATTGTGTATTAAACACGAGCTCTAAAACCCATACTTTAAGAGTGAGCTACTCGTTCAGTAGAAGAGATGTGTCTCACAATAGCGAAGATGAGCAAGTGCTCATAGCTCTTTACATATCCACTTCAGATCTCACGTTTACTGGGCATTTTTTCTTGGTTTCGGTCCGTACTACCACCTCTTAAAACATGGAAAGCAAACAGCCTGCAGTGGAAGAGATTTGTTTCACACTACAGAAGATGAGAAAGTGCTCAGAACTCTTAAACTGTGCATTTTGGAAGCCATGTTTACTACACTTTTTTACTTCGAAATAGCGTTCCTCACATATGTGCTGAATATTGACCATTTCTCTTGGGACTCATGTATATGTACTGTAAAGGTGTAGTTAGTACTCCCTGAAGTGGTTCCCAAAATATAGATGTGCTTGAACACATATTATTCTTACTGCTATTTTTCATGCAATCAGTACTTCCTTACTTTGTGATGAGTTACCCCAAAAAGAATTTTGGCGTTGCTGAGTGGAAATGTGAAAAATGTATTAACAGGTTGTTTCAAGACTAATAATTGTACGATGAGCAAAAATACACTACTGGCCATTAAAATTGCTGCAACAAGAAGATGACGTGCTACAGACGCGAAATTTAACCGACAGGTTAAATGATTAGCTTTTCAGAGCATTCACACAAGGTTCGCGCCGGCGGTGACACCTACAACGTGCTGACATGAGGAAAGTTTCTCATACACAAACGGCAGTTGACCGGCGTTGCCTGGTGAAACTTTGTTGTGATGCCTCGTGTAAGGAGGAGAAATGCGTACCATCACGTTTCAGACTTTGATAAAGGTCGGATTGTAGCCTATCGCGATTTCGGTTTATCGTATCGCGTCATTGCTGCTCACGTTGGTCGAGATCCAATGATTGTTAGCAGAATATGGAATCGGTGGGTCCACGAGGGTAATACGGAACGCCGTGCTGGATCCCAACAGCCTCGTATCGCTAGCAGTCGAGATGACAGGCATCTTATCCGCATGGCTGTAACGGATCGTGCAGCCACGTCTCGATCTCTGAATCACCAGATGGGGACGTTTGCAAGACAACAACTATCCGCACGAACAGTTCGACGACGTTTGCAGCTGCATGGACTATCAGCTCGGAGAACATGGCTGCGGTTACCCTTGACGCTGCATCACAGATAGGAGCGTCTGCAATGGTGTACTCAACGACGATCCTGGGTGCCCGAATGGCAAAACGTCATTTTTTCGGATGAATCCAGGTTCTGTGTACAGCATCATGATGGTCACATCCGTGCTTGGCGACATCGTGGTGAACGCACATTGGAAGCGTGTATTCGTCGTCGCCATACTGGCGTATCACCCGGCGTGATAGTATGGGGTGCTATTGGTTACACGTCTCGGTCACCTCTTGTTCGCATTGACGGCACTTTGCACAGAGGACGTTACATTTCAGATGTGTTACGACCCGTGGCTCTACCCTTCATTCGCTCCCTGCGAAACGCTACATTTCAGCAGGTTAACGCACGACCGCATGTTGCAGGTCCTGTACGGGCCTTTCTGGATACAGAAAATGTTCGACTGCTGCCCTGGCCAGCACATTCTCCAGATCTCTCACCAATTGAAAACGTCTGGTCAATGGTGGCCGAGCAACTGCCTCGTCACAATACGTCAGTCATTACCCTTGATGAACTGTGGTATCGTTTTGAAGCCGCATGGGCAGCTGAACCTCTACACGGCATCCAAGCTCTGTTTGACTCAATGCCCAGGCGTATCAAGGCCGTTATTACGGTTGTTCTGGGTACTGATTTATCAGGATCTATGCACCCAAATTGCGTGAAAATGTAATCACACGTCAGTTCTAGTATAATATATTTGTCCAATGAATACCCGTTTATCATCTGCATTTCTTCTTGGTGTAGCAATTTTAATGGTCAGTAGTGTAGCTGAACTAAATTATTAGAGCTCGTCGGTAAC
The DNA here is from genome assembly GCF_021461395.2 of Schistocerca americana. NCBI lineage: Eukaryota > Metazoa > Arthropoda > Insecta > Orthoptera > Acrididae > Schistocerca > Schistocerca americana. The sequence continues at coordinate 506,782,357 of NC_060124.1, read as the reverse complement.
ATTTTTTTCCAGCTTAACATTTCATCGGTATGTACACGCCAATATTTGGGGCTTTCTAGCCTTGTGTGTGTTTTGTGAACCTTACCAGCGCCTTCTGCCGGAGAGCCACTCGCTGACCGCCTGGTGTTTCTGTGTGCCCGCGCAGAGCCGCCGCGCATGGAGAAGTCTCCGCTGCTGGCCAACGGGTACAACCAGCCGCCGACGCATCTCAACCACATGCAGTTCCTGCCGCTCAACCACCACCCCGCGGCGGCGCACACGGCCATCCTGTCGCCCGCGGGGATGCCGCACCACGGCATGCAGCGCGCCGACGGCTCCATCATCAAGGGCCAGCCCGCCATGCCCGGCATGGAGGCCATCGCCAGGTCAGTACGCCATCCCTGAGCCACTGTCTACTTGTGCGACTGGTTTCGAACATTGTACCTCATCATCAGGCAGTAATCGTGTAGACTTTTTTGTCCCTTCTTCTTTCTCTGCAAGCTCTCCAAGTTTTTAACAGGTGTTACAGGTGCCTAGTGTGGGCGCCTTTAGTGGTGTATGAAACGTCAATAAGTGCGTACAATTCGTTGAAGTGAACGAACTGCCTCGAAAGGCACTAAGCTGCCCGCGTCGGAAGTCTGTTGGTTGGGTTGCCTATCTGCATGCGCGTACTAATTCGATGCGACAGAACGGCGCGATGATTTCTCTACATGTTCCGACACGCTCGCCCCTTAATGCAGCTGCACCACAGTGCGTATTACGTATTGAGACTTGGAGAGATGCACTATCCACTGATATGTGTCATTTCTAAGGTTCCGTACCTCAACTGGTAATGGAAATGAGCGTTTGGCGTCATTGGCCGGGAGGCCCTTTACGGGGCAGGTCCGGCCGCCTTGGTGCAGGTCTTATTACATTCGACGCCACATTGGGCAACCTGCGCGCCGGATTGGGATGAAATGATGATGAAGACGACACAACACCCAGTCCCTGAGCGGAGAAAATCCCCGACCCAGCTGGGAATCGAACCCGGGCCCGTAGGACGGCAATCCATCACGCTGACCACTCAGCTATCGGGGCAGACGCCTTAACTGTTGAAAACGGAGCTTGTACAGGATCACATTGTTGTCTGTCTGTCTGTCCAACTGTTAAAACACTTTTTCTCGGGAACGGGTAGTCGTATCAAGTTGAAATTTGTGTCACATACTAAGGGATACGTTTACTTGGCGGTGTATAAAACTTAAGTTTCTAAGTTATTGGAATCAATAGATAAGGCCATTCGCGTAACATATTTTGATGCAAACTCAGTCATCAACACCTGTAGGGTAAATCGCTTTGGCCTAGAATCATAAAATTTGGCAAGAAGCAATGTTTCACAGTCCAAGTAAACGAAAAGTCGGAAAACTGGTAAGTTGTAATTGTCCCACATGTAAAGAAAAATGTTGTCTTATGTTATCTGACCGTCTGTCTGTCCACCCGTCTGTTAAGACACCTTTTTTTTCTGGAACGGGTAGATGTATCAAGTTGAAATCTACGTCACATACTAAGGTCTAATGGTCCCTTGACGATGTAGTAAATGTAAGGTTCTAAGTTAATGCAATAAAAAGATATGGCGATGTATATCACATATTTTGATACTTGCAAACGCACCTATGAAAATCTATAGGGTACTGTCCGTCGACCAAAACTCATGAAATTCAGGAGGAAACACAGATTTACGGTACAAGTAAAGGAAAAAGGAAAATCCGAACATTACCAATTTGTATCACACAAAAAATATTTCTTTTGTCATTTGTTATTTGACATCAGTCTTAAAATTAAAACATTGCCGAAAGTCTTGGAATTCCCAGAACCGATATGTATCCAGTATAAATGTCGACAACAGGCAAGATTCGTCGAAATTTTCGATTGCCAGGGTGGATGAACTATCTATAAACGTAGTTAAGTTTGTCCGGAACGCTTGGTGAGTGAGTCCTAATCGCACTTATCTGGAATGTACGTCTTGTAGTTTCCTCGCAGTCTTCTTCTAAAGCCCCAGAAGTACATACGAATAACCTTGTTTTAATACTGTGTGTCGCACTGGGACTCGAACTCGGAACCTTCAGTTTAGCGGGCAGTGTCCATGACCTGCCCTCACTTCGTGCCTGAGCAACTCAGTCTTGTAAGAGCAATGCCAGTAAAAAGTAAAGTTTGATTCCCACTCTGGCAGGCATGTTTTATCTGTCACGAAGTTTGAAAACAGCGCTCATTCCGTTCCAGAGTGTAAGCTTCATTGTTTGTAAGAACTCTAAAACACAGTAAAGTTGCCCCGAGATCGAAGATTAAGTACAACCCGATTTTAGGCTCAGGACCATGGTACAGCCGCTGGTTGATGAAATATAATAATACATTATCAACAACCGTTATAGTTGCGTTGTTTTATTAGGCTAGTGAAGCAATATCAAAATAACGGCTGTTGGTACAGTATCATTACATAGCCCGAAGATTGGTTTGAACGCCACAATACTTTGCTACACCTGGTCCTGTTGTAGGCGGTATGCTGCTGCCTTCTTCCGATCTCTCAATTGACTTACCTAGCCAGTTTAATGTGGGCTCCGAACTGTGGTCCAGGTTGACATGCTTCACATACGGTATATCTGTCATCGCTAGACGTGAAAAGGATGATAAGCAACAGTTACAAATATTCTGATTCAAAACTTCCCCTTCAAAAATAAACCTGTTCAGTTTAGAGTCATTTAAAGAAACGCAGGACAGACTTGTGCATGTTAACTAAGAACAACAGTTACTACCTGATGATGGAATACATTCTTCGAAACTGAAATAATATCTACAAATACATCATAGTCACAGCCATAGGGTTCTAAAAATATGTAAATTTATCGTGATTCCAAGCAGGTGAGTTCGTCGAAATTGTGCAGTGTTTCGATGAGTGTCAATCACTCCTATCATCATCTGGTCTACGTGCTATGAGTGACACTCGTACAGTTGTCGCGCTATCTCATTAAACTCACACAGCTGCGAATCCAGGACATTTTAGTTTGGTCACTTCTCCGGAAAAGACAATATAGAGGTGTAAAATATACTAATGTTGACGCAGAAGTTCACAGAATTTGCCGACTTCTGCTGCTGCTCTCGGACAGACACAAGACAGCAATAAACAGGAAACTGTAACCGCAATAGTTACCTTCGATAACAGAAATTGTCTTTCTCATGCACGTCAACAGTAAGTAGTTTTACCCGCTCCAGCATATATATATATATATATATATATATATATATATATATATATATATATATATATATATATACTCCTGGAAATGGAAAAAAGAACACATTGACACCGGTGTGTCAGACCCACCATACTTGCTCCGGACACTGCGAGAGGGCTGTACAAGCAATGATCACACGCACGGCACAGCGGACACACCAGGAACCGCGGTGTTGGCCGTCGAATGGCGCTAGCTGCGCAGCATTTGTGCACCGCCGCCGTCAGTGTCAGCCAGTTTGCCGTGGCATACGGAGCTCCATCGCAGTCTTTAACACTGGTAGCATGCCGCGACAGCGTGGACGTGAACCGTATGTGCAGTTGACGGACTTTGAGCGAGGGCGTGTAGTGGGCATGCGGGAGGTCGGGTGGACGTACCGCCGAATTGCTCAACACGTGGGGCGTGAGGTCTCCACAGTACATCGATGTTGTCGCCAGTGGTCGGCGGAAGGTGCACGTGCCCGTCGACCTGGGACCGGACCGCAGCGACGCACGGATGCACGCCAAGACCGTAGGATCCTACGCAGTGCCGTAGGGGACCGCACCGCCACTTCCCAGCAAATTAGGGACACTGTTGCTCCTGGGGTATCGGCGAGGACCATTCGCAATCGTCTCCATGAAGCTGGGCTACGGTCCCGCACACCGTTAGGCCGTCTTCCGCTCACGCCCCAACATCGTGCAGCCCGCCTCCAGTGGTGTCGCGACAGGCGTGAATGGAGGGACGAATGGAGACGTGTCGTCTTCAGCGATGAGAGTCGCTTCTGCCTTGGTGCCAATGATGGCCATATGCGTGTTTGGCGCCGTGCAGGTGAGCGCCACAATCAGGACTGCATACGACCAAGGCACACAGGGCCAACACCCGGCATCATGGTGTGGGGAGCGATCTCCTACACTGGCCGTACACCACTGGTGATCGTCGAGGGGACACTGAATAGTGCACGGTACATCCAAACCGTCATCGAACCCATCGTTCTACCATTCCTAGACTGGCAAGGGAACTTACTGTTCCAACAGGACAATGCACGTCCGCATGTATCCCGTGCCACCCAACGTGCTCTAGAAGGTGTAAGTCAACTAGCCTGGCCAGCAAGATCTCCGGATCTGTCCCCCATTGAGCATGTTTGGGACTGGATGAAGCGTCGTCTCACGCGGTCTGCACGTCGAGCACGAACGCTGGTCCAACTGAGGCGCCAGGTGGAAATGGCATGGCAAGCCGTTCCACAGGACTACATCCAGCATCTCTACGATCGTCTCCATGGGAGAATAGCAGCCTGCATTGCTGCGAAAGGTGGATATACACTGTACTAGTGCCGACATTGTGCATGCTCTGTTGCCTGTGTCTATGTGCCTGTGGTTCTGTCAGTGTGATCATGTGATGTATCTGACCCCAGGAATGTGTCAATAAAGTTTTCCCTTCCTGGGACAATGAATTCACGGTGTTCTTATTTCAATTTCCAGGAGTGTATATATATATATATATATATATATATATATATATATATATATATATATATATATATATATATGAAGACAGCGATGTCTTTGATTGTGTAATCGAATAAATGGTGATGTTTCTACCCTCAGACTCACTACATTTCGTTGGCTACATTACTGAGCGTTAACATCTCTGTACAGTTTCGCTCTGACTGCCTTGCCAGATTTTCTGGTAAAATATAGCAACGAGATAGCTTAGCAGGATAGTAATTGCATAATAACTAGCCAGCGCACTTCCACTGTTAGATTCAGGCAGTCTTATATGCAAAGTAAACATCTCGCATGGAGAAACGAAGCACACAACGAAAATGAATCATAAGAGTAACGTTACTGGTAGCGTTTTTCACAGCTGTTTGTGGTAACCGACGTGAAAGATACTAGAACATTATCTCAGCAGTGAACACAACAGAACGCGTGGCCAGTCTCATTCTCTCATTGGGTGTTGTTCTGATAGAAACTGTCAGTCACATTGTTCGTCTGAATCATATGTATATACTTTGAGAAGTTTCTCATGCCTCGATGTTTCTTTCACGTTACGATGGGCCGAAGATGGTGACACGCTAACCATTAAGTTACGGAGGCAGATAGGACCGTGATTATCCCAGACGAGTCGCAGTTTCACCTGTAATAGATCATGTGTCATGAAAATTCAGGGTATTTTAATCTACTGCATATAATTATGTAGCACGTTGTGCGTCACGAAATAGCTGCACCATAGATTTAAAGATATCTTCGCATCACACACGTTGTTCGAATTTCGTGCTTGAAAAAGTGCAAGTGGGTCCCGTGACACCGGTGTGCTACTCCTAACATTAGCGAACGCAAGGGACCTCTTTTAAGTGAGGCACGAACTGTCTGCGATGCAGAAAAATCTGTCGCCAAAGTATCGCCAAGCTGGAAAATTGTATTACGCTTAAACAACACACAATAATCTTATAGAAGGGATGTGCCAGATTTCGGTTTTCCTGGGGAGAGGAAGAAGCCCCGGAGAATAGCTCCCTTAAACCGCTGAGCACACAGTTGAATCAATAGGGCTTCACGGTAAGGGCCACGCGCCTTCTCTGCCATTGTTACGTAATTGACGAAGGAAAGGAATGAAGTCTCCAGCACAGACGAGAAGAATTTTCTGCCAAGGTACGACAGAAAATTAATTTACGCTATCTAGCGAAGCAGTGATTGGTTGAGAGCGTTCGTTAGTAATTTTGAAGTAGACATTGAACTTTGGCGTAAGGGAGAGCCCATTTAGTGAAGACGAGATTGGGTAATGATGATGCAGTTGAGAGCTTATGCCCCGAGCACAGTTAAAAAAAGAAGAAAAGCCCTGAGCAGCATCCATTTTTCAGTAAGTTGGCACGAGAGTTGAAGACTGTTAGTCGGAAACCGTTAGTTTGAGAACCCAGCTCAATTTTTTCCTGGAAAACATTTTCTAATTCGCACAGAAATACGTTCAGTATGTTCGATTGACTCGATTACCTCACTCGCTAAAATAAAACCAAATAACGACAGAAACTGTTCGTGTAAGAGGATTCAGGCTTGTTTACGTAATCTTGCCATCCTGAATGTTCCTTAAGTAATTCCACAAATAGAGAAGATGCTCTGTGGAAATATGCTCCAAAATATTTAGATTCCAACCCTTATCAAGAAACTTAATCAACAGCTAACGGATATTACGGAAGACAGAATAGGAAACAAAAACATGAGGAAGAACCTATAAATCATTCCTAATTTCCTTAATCCATGTTAACAGCTCCTTCTTCTTCGAGAAATGGGTGAATATTTTGTTTGGTTAGTCTATGTTTCGTTCATTCGGTATAGATGACCAACAAACGTGAGCCACCTGCAAGCCATGGCCTCCGAAATTCTTTCCAGTTTCTGGTAGACTGCTTTATACTTTCCATCCGTCTCCAGCTCGGAACTGCTCCTCCGATTTATATTAAATCTTCCAACACGTCTAGCTTTTTCAGGGTATGACTTACCATGGCCGGCCGAAGTGGCCGTGCGGTTAAAGGCGCTGCAGTCTGGAACCGCAAGACCGCTACGGTCGCAGGTTCGAATCCTGCCTCGGGCATGGATATTTGTGATGTCCTTAGGTTAGTTAGGTTTAACTAGTTCTAAGTTCTAGGGGACTAATGACCTCAGCAGTTGAGTCCCATAGTGCTCTGAGCCATTTGAACCAACTTACCATGAGGCTCAAACAAAACATGTCCTTATTTGTATTCGTTCAATACCTCCTGTTAATTATATCTGGTGTACCCCCACCCCACCCCACACTCCACACACACACACACAGACAGACAAACACACACACACACACACACACACACACACACACACACACACACACACTTGAGTAATTTCTAGGATGAGTTCTTTTTAATAGTGCTTTTCCTTTGTAGACTTGTTAGATTTTGCCAGTATCGCCCCAATAAATCGAAGTCTGTCACCTGCTTTAGCTTGTCATTCTATTTCATATTCCCACAGATCATTAGACCGAGATATTTCTATGAGTATACTATTTCCAGTTGTGATTCATTGATATACTGCTTTTGAGAGTTTTATTACGTGAACAATTTTATATTTCGTAACGTTTAAAGCAATTTACTAATGTTTGCGCCACTACCAAATCTTATCAAAATCTGACTGAATATTCGTGCAGCTTTTTTCAGACAGATAAGAGCACCACCTGCAAGAATTCCGTTATCGTTATTTGGTCTTCCAACTCTTTCATATTTAAAATTACACTGTGGAGCACCTGAAGCTACTATTGCATCAGTCGATTTATTATTATTTTTATTTATTTATTCTTTCGGCATTTGCAAAGGCGATCACCACATAATGCATTAACTATATTATTCTTATAGCTCTGTACTGAGTTGCAATATTCTTTACATATGCTCTTATGACGCTGTACAATACTACACTTATTAAATGAATGCATGATGTCTGCTCTTTCGGACATGTGTGGTAGAACAGACACCAGGCATTCGTATATTGGGTCGCCTCTATGGACAATGAATCCACCACCTTCAGTGTGGATGCACAATCGCGTTGGACCTCTTGCGGGAATCTCAAATGTAGCGAGCATGGAGGACATGAACGGAGACTGTGAAAAGAGGCTCTAGGTGCGAATGTGGTTCCGCTGGGAGGAGTGGCGAGATAGTCCGCGCAGTGACGATAAACGGTGTGTGCGAGTGGCCCAGCGGATGCCGGCACGGTAGCTCAGCGTGTTGGGTCAGAGAGCTGGTTGGCCTCTGAAAAAAAAAAAAAAAACTGAGTGAAAGGATCAACAACGAACCTGAACCGATGTCATGTGACGTCCGCAGCGACCAAACACAACGATCAACAACGAACTAAATGAAAAAAAAGCGGCTAACGCACCTGCCTCGTAAGCAGGAGATCCCGAGTTCGAATCTCGGTCCAGCACATATTTTTACTCGCCACTGCTGATTCTGCATTAAGGCCCGATGCAGCTGATATCAATAGTTCCTTCGTTTCCCTTTCGCTTCTCCCTTCTCCACCTTCATTTTCCATAATTAAACATATTATTTAGCCACTCTGTGGCCTTGTCAGAGAGTCTGTTTATATCCTTCAGTACACTCCCCTTAGCTGTCTGCTTCACTCACAGAGTATGGTCCATTGACTGTATATCCTCGTACTCGTATTCAAGACTGTCTAATAGACCCCACTTCCTTACCTCTACCAGAACTAGTTCTGACACGAATCCAACGGTCTTCTTGTTGGGGTCCTGATACGTCGGTGACTTTACATCGAATGTAATAAGCTGCGCCCTTCCACCCCAGAAATCCTCAAGCAAGACACAGTATCGCTGTTCCAAGTTATGACATCGAAGGGCCTCGTTTAAGTGACTAACCTTCACGCAGTTGACAGTAGTTACCGTTGTCAAGGACAGGAATACTGCTCACGTGGAGGTCGAGCCATCAGTAGCGGGAGAGTCGACAGGTGTTCGGAGTCGGTGAGACCCCTGGTCCTACAGGGTCAGAGGTCGCGACCCACTGCTACGACACCCGTGCAGACATCGCTCTACCGCCCCGAGGCGCCAGTCGTACGGCTTTAAGCTCGCAAATCCACTTAGCCCGCTTCCAGCAGACACTCGACAAAATTCTTTTGGCCTCCCCTGCCCCCCTCCACCATCTTAACTCAGTTAGACAATCGGCGTAGCCGGCGACGAGGACTCTTCCCGTGTCTACCTTTTCGCTCCCTCGCTGCTTGCGCCTCTTATCCAATTTCTGGGGCGCTGGCAGCTTTCCTCTGGACGCCCGGCCTCCTAAAGCTATCAAATTACCGTCGTGAGCTTCCGCTTCGGTATATCTGAGTCTGCTGTCACCCTCTCCTTGTGATTCACTGGGAACGGCACTTGGAAAAAAGAACTCCAGTTTCGTGGTCTGCATAGTAATACAGAAATCGTCCTTAATGAAGTTCCTGCTGTTACTGAAATCTCTTATTTTCTGTTCTTTCCCTTTTGCCTTCTACGTTGATGTCTGTCCGTGTTATCAAGGCGAACATTTCTTAAGTAACATAACTGCAGCAAGCCACACTTTTTGAATGAACAGTTTATTTCATCGTCAAGAGTTTCAGACCTAGACCAGTCGTCTGGGGGCAGCGAGGACTTCTGATAGAGATCTGATTCATGTATATGTGACATACCTAACCGTGAGACGGACTGAGCTGCAAGCGACATACCAGTATTGTACGAGAAATCCTGTTCAGATGCCATCGCGGATAAAATAATATCCACTTTTTTCATTCAACGCTTTTCCGTCGTTCCAGATAGAGGAGCTATTAGTTCAGGCAACATTTCATATTATACTTGCAGACTGTTATTGTTTTTCGCAAGAATTACGTGCTTATTTTCAAATTCCTAGTATTGGATCTCACGAGTTATTTTGAAACTGAGCTGAAAAGTACTTTAATCGGAGATGATCCTTGGTGTACACAGAATTTTAATGTTATGTTTTGAATTATGTTGAAATTGCTGCTTATCCAACTGTTCATTAAATACAGGTTCTTTTCCGTGTTTCTCCGTTGCTCTCGATCATGTTAGGAACGAACTTTGAAAACCATTCGCCACTTAGTGAGATTATACGTCATGCACTAGTAGCTAGTAAAGTGACGATGGGAGTTCCACAGTTATAGTCCATGCAAATTGAGCTTCTTTCACACTTTATTGTCGATCTGAGCGAATGTCGTATTGCCTTTGACCGAGACGTCGACAAAACATTAACCAGTAATCTTCCTTCTACGAATCTTATTGGTGCCTCCCCATTTCTCGCTAACCTAACTTACTATAAGAAATTCGATTAGAAAAAGGTGTGATAGGCGATTGAATCTCAAAAATGGAGAGTGCATATGGTCTTACTAAAAACTTTTATATCAGACGGTGCATGTCCTGGCATTCCAAAATAAGGCGCTATAACACTGTGCTCAAAACAGAATGCCTGTACGCTAGTGAATGCCTGTCGATGAACAAGGAGATACCGGAAAGGAGAAACCTACAAAAGATCGCGGGTGCGATCCACACGGAGCCCTTCTGAAAATTTCGGAGCAACAAAGAAATCCACCAGAATGTGCGGAGGTCTCGGAGAGCAGGAAGAAAAGGAGGTTGATATTTCGTGGACATTTGTTGGGAGTGGATAGACTAACTAAACAAATATTGTATTACCTCTGGAACAAGAAGACCACGACAACGTGGATTAAAGAACCTCAGAAAGATTTGCAAAGGTCCAACACCCCGGAAGGCCTCATGTTAGAGTGAACATATTTCGAAACTGACAAGAAAGTCTGAAAGGGTTAAAAATCGAAAGAGAAACTAGAGACCGGAAGGAAATGAACGGAAGAACAAAAGCAACAGCAAAACTACGTTATGGAGGAGTATTGGAGACAGTGGGAGCTCCTGATAAGGAGGACAAAATTAAGTAGTAGCGCGATCCTAAGGTGACATTCATCAATAAAAACTAAAGTAAAAAATTAAAAAAGTAAAAGAAGCAGAGCGAGATCCAGGGTACCCGAGGAGAAATGTTCAGTATTAAGGTTCAAAAATGGCTCTGAGCACTATGGGACTTAACTGCTGTGGTCATCAGTCCCCTAGAACTTAGACCTACTTAAATCTAACTAACCTAAGGACATCACACACATCCATGCCCGAGGCAGGATTCGAACCTGGGATCATAGCGGTCGCGTGGTTCCGGACTGTAACGCCTAGAACCGCTCGGCCACTCCGGCCGGCTCAGTATTAAGGGATGTGACGTGAATCACTTTAAGATGCATACCTGTAAGATGCAAACCTTAAGAGCTACTGTGAAACAAATCTCTTCTGCTGAAAGCTCTTTACTTTCCATGTTTTGTGAGGAACCAAAAAATAAAAGGTCATTAAACATTGGTCTAACCTTCTTCAGAGCTAAGCGCACTTGTTCAGTAAAATGTACTTGTTTGACAGTAGCGAAGATGAACAAGTGCTCATAGCTCTTACGTTATCAATTTTATCAATTTTAGAGCCCATATTTTCTACACTTATATGTTTCGAATGGTAGTTCCTGTCATACCCCTGAATATCGACCAACCATCTGGGCATCCCCTGTATAAGTGGAAAGCAACCACAGGTCTCATGGTTTCGTACAGTAAGAAGCGAGACGTCTAACGTCGTTTCTACGAGAAATGAATACATGATCGATCAGATCGGAACTCGCTAGAATACCCAGTGCATGAAGTATGCGTTTTCAGCCAAAGATCTAGAGGAGCAGCAGCTGTGTCTTTCTTCTCAGAACAGGCTCATTTTTTCACGTTCGTACCTTCAGCCACGTTATGACAAAGCCCGTTGTTAACAGAAGAAGAGAGAAAGAAAAAAATTCGGAGAGTCGCTGAGCGAGCTGTTGTCTGGGGTGTCGCAGAGGCTGACTGGCTAATTCTGTTTACCGGAGGAGGTAGCGACGGAAAGGCCGGCGCCTGATGAAGTGAGATTAACGCAACGGCCCCGAGCGCGCGTCTCGCATAGAAAGGCGCCAACTTACCATCTGGGGCGTTCTTCACGACTCGTCCGATTATGATTTATCTCGTGCGAGCGGCGAAAATACGCCGGGAGCGCGGAGGCGCAAAGAGCCAAACGTCTCCCACGAAGGGAATTTTTAGCGGGAAAACGTATTTTCTTTCGTGACAGAGGGGATTGTCTCGGAGACTGGCAAAGAGCTAAAGCAACGGTATCGCTGATGAACAGCCACAAAAGATGTCAAGTGTGTTGTGTGAGCAGCACGTAGAATCTGGAACCCGTTTCTCAAGCACAGGGGCCATTAATTGTAAATTAATTGTTCGTACAGTGCTGTGACCTCATAGCTAATCGCTGCCGCCATCACGGGCAAAATATTCTAGGTTGCCAAATAGCTTAAGTTCGGTAGGTGATTCTGAGATCGAACGTTTCCACTGACCACGACGTCAGATATAGAAACAGGCATATCCAATGTTACTGAGCCTATCTCTACAACATTCTAGAAGCCTCCCGTGTACGTAGGCGTTCCGATTGCCGTTTGACAGCAAGGATATCATTACACTGGTGAGGAGTATAACCGTTATGATCGTGAAACGGCAGAAAAACCAGTTTATTGAATTTTCTAGATTTTCAGCAAAAAATTTCCCACGCTACGTGGCTGTCAATTTCACTTGTACGGTAGATAAGACCCTGCTGCTCAAGGGATCTCAGTCACTGAACAGCTACATAGGTAAAAGTGGAAAGCGAAATTTATTACGTATACTGACCGTGCCTCCTATCTCCCAACAAAGTCACGGAAGACAAGATCTAAGTGAGAAAAGAGGCACAGAGTGTGAGAACGACAATACAGGTTCAAAAATGGTTCAAATGGCTCTGAGCACTATGGGACTTAACTTCTGAGGCCATCAGTCCCCTAGAACTTAGAACTACTTAAACCCAACTAACCTAAGGACTTCACACACATCCATGCCCGAAGCAGGATTCGAACCTGCGACCGTAGCGGTCGCGCGGCTCCAGACTGAAGCGCCTAGAACCGCTCGTCCACCCCGGCTGGCGCTTGTGCTGCCGTAAACGACGGTACATAAGATTAGCTGGCCAGGTAGGAAATGTTGCCCGATCACCAACGACACCTTCCTAAATGTTAACGCTAGCGTGCCATGTCGATGGTACCACTTGGGTTCCCATAAGCCCAAATGTGTGAGATGTGGATTTTCACAATACCATCACTAATCAGGCAAGTAGCAACACGTGCACGACTCTCTGTCAATCATTCCCATATTCTTTTGCGTGATATAATCACGCTGTCTCCCATGGGTAATGCCCACACATGAAGTGCATACGAGTCACTGTTTCGTTTGAGAAGTGTCTGGAGCCATGGCAACCAGTTCAGATACGACATGTGCACACTGCGTTTGCTGCTCATTGTGGGAACTGGTACGCAGAACATAAGGCCGCGTTTATGTTGCAGTCTCGCTGCTCCCAATCGCTGGCCTGGCCCGGAACTTGAAATATGATTGGTTGCTTCAAGGTCACTCTTCGCTTCATACTGTCTTCCATTGCACGTTGTGTGGTTCTTTAGTGGATACAGGAGCGAGGAACAGATGCTTTTCATGGACAGAGAATTCAGATATTAATTTATGCTACGTCTAATATCAAGTAGCAATAGTAATACTTAACTTTGCTTCTGAAGTTTCAGCGTCAGTTGCTAACAGTAGAGCTGAATGTACGAACAAATACAGATACAAAAGATTTATAAATCTGTCTCTCTTCAATGCACTGCATATTTAGAGATCCCGGCCACTATGAAAGTCTAAAAATGGTTCAAATGGCTCTGAGCACTATGGGACTTAACATCTGAGGTCATCAGTCCCCTAGAACTTAGAACTACTTAAACCTAACTAACCTAAGGACATCACACACATCCATGCCCGAGGCAGGATTCGAACTTGCGGCCGTAGCAGTCGCGCGGTTCCGGACTAGCGCCTAAAACGGCTTGGCCACCGCGGCCGGCTATGAAAGTCTGTAAATGTTATCCTACTGGCAAAAGCACCAAATGGGCTCAGTGTATGAATGTTCTAACGTAAGTATACCCGCCGCTGAGCTCCGCACATGGGATTCTTGCATCCCATTGGCAACGGAGTAATCGTTCGTGGCAGCGCCCCAGTGCCGGGGTGACAACCGTAGGAAACGCGGCTGAGTAACTGACGGCGCGCATGTTTGTAAGTGCGGCCGACCGATAGCGCACACATCAATGAAAGTAAAGTATTCAAGTAATTGTGAGGATGTATCAGCAGCGAAGCTGCAACATTAACCTACAGTGCTACAGCACTGGCATGATTGCACTAGTGCATACGTCGTACCGGGGAGACCATTGGTTTACGGGCCTATGTTCATTAGGATTATTTGCTTGTTTCATTGCCCCCTACTCTTCCATTTTGTTTGTACCTATAATAGTCGTACACCCTACACAGGGTGATTCCGTGACGATGGTACAAACTTTCAACGATGATGCAGAAATGTAAGTGTATCGATTTGAGGTAATGGATCCTGGTCCGATAACGACAGAGGCGAAAGTTATAAGCGAAATTAATTCTGATACCTCTGACAGTGCAATAATACTGTAAAATCCTTTTTTATACCAGTCTCTGATCACAAATGAATTCTTTAGACGATGACCGGTTTCAGTCTGTAATGACCATCTTCAGATCTTTTTTACACCATGTCCTAAAGTGATACGGCCACAATGGCATCGTCAAAACATATAAATATAATCAGCATAGCATCGTCACGTAGATTTTAATTTCTACACCATATTTTAAATCTATGTGACGATGCTATGCTGATTATATGTTTTGAAGATGCCATTATGGCCGTATCATTTCAGGACATGGTGTAGAAAAGATCTGAAGATGGTCATTACAGACTGAAACCGGTCATCGTCTAAAGAATTCATTTGTGATCAGAGACTGGTATAAAAAAGCATCTCTGTATCATAACTGAAAGTGTGTAACATCTTCACGGAATCGCCCTCTGTGTCTCAAAGGTGTAATAAGGTGTGAGACTCGACTCCAAAATGGCATAATAGAGTTATTTGTACCTCGTAGAGACACAACTAATCAGCAAGTAGCGTTCTGTTTCTGTAGTGGCCAGATACGTACAGGATGATGGGAAGGGGGTGGGGGTGGAAGAAGGAGGCGGGGAAGGGGAGGTTTGGAATAAGGAGTGTGTATGTGCGTGTGTGTGTGTGTGTGTGTGTGTGTGCGTGTGTGTGTGTGTGCGTGCGTGCGTGTGCGTGTGCGTCGTGTGGGTGACAGAGATGAATGCGTCGGCTGGCTGCCACCGTGGATTAATCACTGGGGTCAGGACGCGGCGCGGCTCGGCGCGGGGGCGGCCGTGCGCCCGCGCCGCTTTCTCACGGATTGCCGCGTTCTGCATGGCGCGTCTCGCTGCCGCCTCCTTCGGCTCCGTCCGCCCCCGCGACGGCAGCCGCAGCATCCCCCCCCCCTCCCCGCCCCCGCCCACCCCCCTCCTCCGTCCCCCACCCTACCCCCTTTACCCCTCCTGTAATCCTTCTTATGAAAGATTTGCATTTTAATTAAAAGCAAAGTGATGAAATGATAATCAACTCGCACACGCGCGGTTCACCCCCTTCTTTTCCTTTGCCGCGAGTTTCTCCTTGTCGGTCTTCGGAGAGAACGGAAGGGATGTTTCGCGGGCACGATCTGCAGCGCCGCGCTGCTGCGGACGTCCCCGTGTTTCCCCACGGCTACCCCTTGCGGACGAGGGGGTTGCGCGCCGAGAGGGTTGCGGGGCGCGTTAACGGCGCCCGGGCCCGGGACGCAGGTAGACAGAATGATATATTCCTTGTCTCTTTGTATACAAACAGAGCCCGTAATATTTACACAGTCAATACTCGGGCATCCTCCCCAATCTTCTACGCTCATATAGTCCGAGGAACTGACGGCAAAAGACCAACAAGAATCAATCATCTCTCGTCTCCCTGCCTCATCTCCTCCACTCCTCAGCCGCACCTTCATTACGCCACTCCATTTTTCATTCGTTCTTCCTCCTGAGAGAGTTTGCTTTCGTCCTTTTTTATTTGTCCCACAGACGAGCAGCTAATCAAAAAAGTAACCCTCGCGGTCTGTAGCGCCTGTGACAAGAAAAGAGATGTGGAAAGAAGCCGAGAACTGTGTAATTGGTGCCTAAACATCCTTCTGTCCTTACTGTCATTTTGACTAAACAAGTCATCGTCATTAACACCGCTGCAAATTTACATCGGATACTGTTTAGGAGTAGTGTCGGAGTTGCTTGTTGTTGTCAGTTGGTGGCACTTGCGTTGACTCGTAAAGTCGGAGTCACTCGTTCGGCACCCATCTCCCGTCGTTGTGTGTCCTGCACATATGAAGAACCTAGTGGTACAACTGCGAATATTTGTGTGCTAGATTCCTACAAATAAAAAGAAATTTAACGTAAATTAGTTAGAAAATAGCCTGTAGAATAATCATACAATGAAGGCTTTCACGACCGGATGGTACTGTTGTTGATAATTCTTCCGGGTTATATGGCCATGGTCCATGGAATACTTCTATTCCTAACGTTTCGTCCAACACTACGTTGGACATCCTCAGAGGTGTGGCTGGTCCTGTTGAGTCCTGCTGACTGACGAGTCGGGCGTCGGAGAGCGGCCTAAATACCGAGGCAAGTGGGCGTGGTCTAGCTTGCACATAGTAGCAGAGAGAAAACTAGTCAAAAAAGATAAAATGTAACTATCGATATAGTCCGTCATAGATAAAAATCACTTATCGATTCTGTAACGCCACTGTCCATATCTCGCTTTATTTCAAGGCCTTTTCTTTTCTATTAAAATTATCTTCATGTTTACAAATTTCAATAGCCTCCCTATACAGTCGTGGATAATAGTTCGTGGTAGCAACTTAAAACTGTAGTTTCAGAAAACTTAACTACATGGTCACCGGACTGATGTGCATATTCCGCAATGGCCGATTTATGAATTTTACCCACTCGGCAAGGAGGACTTCTACGGATAACTGGCAGTAAACAAAAGCACGGTGAATCGTCATAATCGCAGCTAGGTCGTGCTAACCTGTCCGTTCTCGCGCTTGCTGGTCGGCCGCACAAAGCTGTAACTCGTGCAGTGTTATCCTCAGGGAATTAAAGAAACGAGTTCAGCTTGTTTGTCGCCAAAAAAATGCAGAGGAACCTCTCCTTCTCCATGACGCACTGCCTCACACAAGTCTGCGTACCTGAGAGGAGTTCACAAAACTTCACTGGACTAGTCTTCCTCATCCACCCTATAGACATGATCTCTCAACTTCCGACCTCCATTTGTTTGGCCCAGTGAAGGATACATTCCGCGGGACGCAGTACCGTGCCTGGGTGATAGGGACGTTTTGATGCAGCAAGACGCTGGATCCGACGTCGACTAGTAGAGTGGAACCATGAGGACATACAGACCCTCCTAGTAAGATAGCGTAAGGCTGTCGCACTGAATGGAGATTATGTTGAAACATAGGGTTTTGTAGTCAAAGACTGGAGAATAATACGGTCTGCTGGAACGATAAATAAAACGAACCTGCTTCCACAAAGAAAAGTGTTGCCTTTCTTATTGAACGTCTTTCACACAATAAACGTATCAGGGATACGTTGTATTGTAAGTTTGTAAAATGCTTGACAATTGTGCGACGGCAAAATTGCATATAGGAGAATAAAAGCTTCAACCGTCATAAGAGAAAAATGACACTTCCCTCTCTGTGTTGATAGGACATCTGCTGCCATACGGCTTAGAATACAACCTCCGCGACTTCGTCTGCCGGAATTTAAGGAGTTGTATTGATGATCGATTCCATATTCTCTACGTTACTGCTCATACAAAACGAAGCACGCCTTCCCTCCTTCATTAGACGCCATCGCCCATAGGTAGACAGTGGGTGGTAGATTCTTGGTTATTTGTCCCAAGAATCAATCTCAAGAGAGATGGCACTACAAGGTCCTGCCAATAATAAGGGTGATGCTTGTACAGACCCTCCGAAACATGGCAGTACACCAAGTGCTCCCAAGTCTTTACTTATGAGATCTGATATGTTGCCTTGGATGAAGGAAGGTGGTCAGAAAGATAGACGTATTCCGCAGTATGTCACGTTAAGTGATGGGACAGCTGTAGCGCTGTACATTCACTGTACAATGCAACAGACAGTATAAGTAACTCTTCGAAAATGTTTGCTAGCGACATTGGTGTTCACGGAAATGCTTCGTCACTAAAAAAAAGTGCAAAAAAGTCCGCAGAACTCAGAAATATGCACAGAAATACAGTCCACTGAACGTCTCGTCGTAGTGAAGGAATCGATGTAAAATGAACGAAAATGTAAGTGGGATAAAGGTGAACAGGAGAGCGCAGTCGATTTCTAGACTCCTGAAGAAGTACACTGTTCGTATAAATTAAGTCACCAATGAACAATGTTCACACTGCTCTCAGAGGCAATACCAGTATATTCCCGATCCGTGAGCGTTTTATTATCGAATCGGGCGTTTTCTTCAGGTCAGAAATGAACTTGGACGTAATGTAGCAAAAGGAAGGCGTAGTCTTCCGTACGGAAAACTTCTCTAGAAGTTTCGTGAAGTTCCTGCTCCCGAACGATTACATCTCTAGAAGATCGCAGCTTGCAGAAAGCACATGAAGTTTCTGAGTTGGTGAAAGAGAGAGCAGTTAAATGACACCAGTGTTCGATATTGGTCGGTCTCACGTCCCATCTAATCTCGCAAAAAATAAATTTGACGTTCTGACAATCTATTTTTCACTGAGAATGCTCTCCGTGAAACTGATGCAACACGGCAATAACATAGCGCAAAGCGTTATACAATGAAACTGTAATTCTTGCTACCTCTCATCGTTTTGGAATGTGATAACTGAATACGCTGTGAAATTTGAGTGGCACACTGCATAGAAGTCTTGGATGAAATTCCAATGTAAAATGCTTGAAAAATTGTTTTTAGTGATTTAAATAGACAATTTATATGTACATGTGAAATTGGTAACATTATGACTCTGGAGTATGCTTGCTGATGTAGAGCACCATAAGACAAGACACATAAGCCACTAAATTAAGAGAATATGATGATATATATTATATAATTAATTAGTATAATTTAGTGGAATATGACCCAAATATAGAACTGCCTGGGCCACTAAATATCTAATGGCCATGCCAGAGCGATAAATGCAGTGTGAATTTTCCGTCCTGGCAATAACACCAAATAACATGTTTTAGGTCCGGTATTTGGGAAAACTGTCGGGCTGCCTACGAAGACATCGTCAAACATCTAGAAAGGTAGGAAGAAACATAAGTGCCTATAAAAACGCTTGTAAATGAAAGTGTGAATGGTGTGCCTCCTGTAATCGGAAACACTGATACACATTATGTTGGAATGTAGTGGCTTGATTTCATAGTAGTGATTAACATGTTATAACCACCTGTAGGACTTTAACTATCAAGTAGTTAGATTCTAATCGCAGCTAGATTATCTTGTTGTCTAACCAACTAACACTCAGATTACATTACATTTCACTATGTACTATATTGCTTCCAACAAGGTGTGAAAAAGTATTTGAGAGGGGAGAATCATTGAGGATTTTGTGATAGATAATTATTTACCTGTCATGAGGGTACTTACGTGAAAAGTGGATTAAAGAGTATTTTCTCCCTGTACAAAGAAATTACTTAATAAGAGTTTTCTTCCGGCTGGATAAAAGCATGGGCTGTTCATAGACGGAGATTCTCAACTCCGTCTTCAGGCAACATTAGAGGGAAGATCCTCAACGTATTTTCCGTACATTCCTATCTTCATGTGCTCTTGTTCCTGTAAGCAACGGAAGACTTACGCCTCCACTGGAGTTCACAAGTCTAACAGCAGATATGACAGACATAGTAAAGCTTCCCTGCTATGATAAAAGCAAATGGGAGAAGCGCTCGTCACTTTATCGATTCCACATCAGCGCTTGCAGTCCTGAAACATTTATTCAGCGGATGTCATAATCATCTCGTTTCCGCACAATGGCTCATTGCGACATTAAGGGGCAACCAAATGGTCGACGTATAGGATAGTACCACTTACGATGGAGAAAACAGCCGCTGTGGAACCCAGTTATCTATTTCCTTCAAACTGCCTGAACTTAAGCCATAGAATTGTGGAACAAAGAATCACAGGGTTTCTTAACCAGTAGGGAAAGAGTTTATGCACGAGTATTTCTTCAGTGCTAGTACATCATTGTTGAGACAGCTGCCGATGTTCAAGAAGCTTCAAAACCACTCATTATACACCTGAGCTTCAATCACGGCTGCTGACAGAAACGTCTGCAATTCACCAGTTTTACACCATCTCAACTGTGCACATACGGTGAAGAGGACACCAAAACTATTGCGAGAGCTTCTACACATGGCGACTTCAATAACTAACTTATTATCGGAGAAGGATTACAACATATAAGACTCTTAAACGTGTGTATAGTCAGACTTCTGCCTGTGGACTGTGTTACTGTTAACTAGCTGTTGAATGTTTATTTGACTGTACTGTATTATTAATTGTTTGTATAAGAGGACTGGCTGTAAAAGATCTTCTCATTTGACAACAACAAAACAAATCAGTGGGATTGTCAAACCACAAGAATGATGTGTTCCTGCGTTGTACTAAGGAGAGGTATCTTGAAATTAGTTAGCTTAGAAGACATAACGAGCTACCAGATATTGTAAGATAGGGAAGGAAGGTTAGGGCTTAACGCCGCGTCGACGGCATAGTCATCACAGAGGGCGCGCAAGCTCGGGATGAAGCAAGGATGATCTTCTTCTTCTTCTTCACTTCATGTTTTAGGCAAACTGCCTGTTATGGTACTCCATCTGTTGTACTGTCTCCCTATATTACTTCTTACTTATTTGTAATTGATAGCCTTTATCGGTAGTCTTTCTCCACCCATACGAGCTACAGGTTTCTTCCATTTTCTCCTATATTCCTTTATTTTTTCGTTTAGGTTATATATTACAAAATATTACCTTATATCCTCTTTTCTTTTACGATCTTCCCTTCTAGACCATTCCACTCTTCTTACAGAAGTTATTTCTTTAGTTTGATTCTACTTCCTCGTGTCATGTTGTCGCCCATGTTTCACTTCCAAAAGTAACGGTTAGTACTGCTTTGGTTTTATAAGGTTTTACAACATTTCATCTGTGTTTATTTTCTGGCTTTATTCTGCAAACTTTTAACGGTCATTCCACATATGGAAGTAAATTTATTTAATTTTTGGTCCACGCATGGGTATATTCGTAAGTGATGTCGCATCGTAGATATTTAAAATGTACAACTCGCTGCAAGATTCTATTATTCAAGACAATTTTACCTCTTACTAATTGTATGAACTGAACTGAAATAACTTTCGTTTTATCTACAGACAGTGTTAGGTTGCAACCTGAGGCCATCTGCTGAACTTATATACCCCCAGGGACCTGAAGACCATTTTCACTCTCTGCAGTCGGAGTTAAGTCATCTGCATGTAACATTACATTTAGTCTAGTTCACGGTCTAAACATACTCCGTCTTTATTCAGCTCTTTCCATTTGCTAATCACTTCTTCTATGAATACAGTGAACAGTGTGGGAGAAAAATAGCATTCTTATCGTACTCTTTGTCTATGTTCATTGGCTTTGTGATTATATTTCCCCGTCTATAAAAATTTCAGTGTTTGTTTATTGGCTCTTATAGTTTTTATGAGGTGAGATGGATAACCTCGTTGATCTGTAGCGTTTCTCTGCCTTTTCAAAATCCGTAAAAGCAACATGAGTTTCCCTGTTGAATTCTCGTTTCTTTTCTATAACTTGTTATAGTGTAAAACATTGCCAACAGTTGATCACCCTGCGGATCAAACCTCATTGTTCTTCAGATATTAGTTTTATCGTGAATTTCTTTAGTCTTCCATTCAGGATTTTGGCGTACTACAACTATTAAACTACTACTGCTACTAAATGTAGTACCTAATTTTAAACGTAAATGGAAGTGAAGGAACGATAGACAAGGCAATCGACAGTGTCCTTTTCATAGGAAGCATCTCGGCATTTGACTTACATGATTTCGGCAAATCACGCAAAATCTAAACACGGACTGCGGAACGAAGAATTGAACCGCCCTTGTCCTGAATGTGAGTCCGTTGTGTTGATCACTGCGCCACCTCTATCGATAGGACGTTGTCAGAAGACGAGGCATCGGTTACCTACAGAGGCATTAATTGTAAAAGACAAATTAAAAGAATTCACTATATCAGTCGCTTTCTGCTTCTTCGACGGGGCGTAGCTGTTGCTCACACCGTCATCTTGATGTGGATACACCTTGTAGTGACCTATTTCTGACAATCGATCCCTACAAGTGTACAGTGCTTCATAAACATTCCGTGAAGTGTTAATTTACGAGCAGTGATATAGTTGTTCTTTGACTTAGCTTTCGTTAGTTATTCCGTGCTGTTCATGTCTACACAATTCATTCATGTGTGCAGTGTTAAGTTATTGCTAAATATATGTGGGAATAAAGGAATTGCTTTCTCCAACACCCACATTTGGTGACACCAGACGAACTACGTTAACATCCGCGTCGACTTCAGCGTTTAACTAAGTTCCGCGACGTTCACGTTTGTAACTTCCGCGTCGCGCTCGTTTCAGCACGATAATGACCGATTCGCCAGTCTCAATTCAACCTGAAGCCAGCAGTGCAATTAACAGGGTGACGATAAAACCTCCACCATTCTGGTTACATAATCCTCTATTGTGGTTTGCCCAGTTAGAAAGCCAATTCGTCCTCGCACAAATATCGGCGGACGAAACTAAGTACAGCTATGTGGTTGCAGCACTTACAGAAGATCTAGCAGCAGAAGTAGAAGATATCCTAGCCGCACCACCGGATACCGATCGTTATGCATCCATTAAAAACGCATTAATAACGCGTTTGTCACAATCAGAAGCAAAACGGCTAGAGAAGCTACTGCGCACTGAAGAACTCGGGAGATCGCACTCCATCACAACTCTTACGACGTTTGCGCACACTGGCAAGTAACATTGTAACTGATGTGCTGCGAAATATATGGTTGTCTCGGTTGCCGTCAGATACTCAAAAAATTCTCACGGTATGAGCAGGCGATTTAAACGCACTGGCACAAACGGCCGACAGGTTAATTGAAATGTATCCCACATCAAGTGTCTCAACATTAACGCCACAACAAGAAAATTCGCCCACAGTGACGCTAGTCTCCCTGACAACCACTGACACACGTGACGCACCGCCCGGTTTCAAGAAAGAAGTAGTTACAAGAGCTGGACGGCGTGTGAAATTTAATTAGCGGTATCGTTAGCATTAAATGGGGGAGTCATGTAGTGACCTATTTCTGACAATCGATCCCTACAAGTGTACAGTGCTTCATAAACATTCCGTGAAGTGTTAATTTACGTGCAGTGATATAGTTATTCTTTGACTTAGCTTTTGTTAGTTATTCCGTGCTGTTCATGTCTACACAATTCATTCATGTGTGTAGTGTTAAGTTATTACTAAATATATGTGGGAATAAAGTAACTGTTTTCTCCAACACCCACAACCTGAAACAGAGGGTGTAAGCTGTGGAAGAGACTGAAAGCGATTGACATAGATGGTTGTGTCAATTTGTGTTTATTGTCATAAACAGACGCAGTTTCTACATGACATTCCGACACGGACGACGTAGTCCGCCCCTGGTAGCTGAGTGGTCAGCGTGACAGACTGTTAATCCTAAGGGCCCGGGTTCGATTCCCGGCTGGGTTGGAGATTTTCTCCGCTCAGGGACTTGGTGTTGTGTTGTCCTAATCATCATCATTTCATCCCCATCGACGCGCAGGTCGCCGAAGTGGCGTCAAATCGAAAGACTTGCACCAGGCGAACGGTCTACCCCACGGGAGGTCCTAGCCACACGACATTTCATTTCATTTTCACGGACGATGTAAGGCAAAGACATTAGTTGGCTACCTCAAAGGGACGCGACGGTGAACTAACAATGACAAGGACTCCCGTTACGTTAAGAGATGTGACACGATATTTTGTCACATTAGCGGCTGTTCCGAAAAGTGAGGCTCGACCCATACCGCAGGCCTCGCTCTACGACCTGGAGGTGCGGCAGGCAGAGCCCGAGCGCCAGTAAGGAGCAGCGCAGCAGCGTGGGACGGGGTGGGTCGGCCGGCCTGACGGACGAGCGGCCGCTAAGCCCCGGCTGCCGTTGCTGGGCGACGCGATGCGACGGTGATTTGTCGCCGTGGCGACCGCGACAAGTGCATAAAGCGCGTTTCCGCGCCGACGGACATCGCGCTGGCGGGCCGCTAACTCATTCGCCGCAGCCGTCACGCGCGCCACCCTGCGGGCTCTGCCGCAAAGAGGCGATCCCGGCCTGCGGCAAGGGTTTCGCGACTCCAACCAGCCTGCGCCGCACAGTTCGCCAAACAATCCGACACCAGTGCCTCACTCGTATCCGATTACGATTAACTCTTTCCTGCCCTCGTCCACTTTTGATAAATTCGAAAATATTACGTATTAGAATCCATCACTGTAATTCATTCCTGGTCGCTGTAAGGTTCACTTTGAAACGCAAGATGGCTCAAGTACATTGGGGCCACGGATTGTCCATCTTAAGCACCGGAGGTAGCGGTTGTTAAGACAATCGTTACAAGTTTTGTAACATACAATCACTAATATTATGATGATTCACTGAGGTGACAAAAGTCATGGGACACCTCTTAATATCGTGTCAGACCTGCTTTTGCCCAGCGCAGTGCAGAGTGCAACAGACCCGCCACGGTAGCCGAGACCGCTAACGCGTTGCTTCCTGGACTCGGGTAGGCGCGCCGGCCCCGGATCGAATCCGCCTGCCAGCCTGGATGTGGTTTTTAGGCGGTTTTCCACATCCCGCTAGGTGAATACCGGGCTGGTCCCCATGTTCTGCCTCAGTTACACGGCTTGCAGACATCTGAACACATTCGCACTATTCCATGGATTACACTCGACGCAGGCAGTTGGGGTACACTGATTCCGTCCCTGGGTGTACGAGGTGGCGGCAGGAAGGAAACTGGCCACCCCTTCAACATTAACATGCCAAATCCGATTAACGATGGCTGACCCTGCGTAACTGCGGGAAAAGGCTCAAGCCATAGATAGAAGTGCAGAGTGCAACAGCTCGACATGGCTTGGACTCAACAAGTCGTTGGAAATCACCTGCAGGAATATTCAGGCGTGCTGCCTCTATAGCCGGCCATAATTGCGGAAGTGTTGCCGGTACAGGATTTACTGCACGAAGTGACCACCCGATTATGTCGCATAAATGTTCGATAGGTTCATGTCGGGCGTTCTGGGTGGTCAAATTATGCGCTTCATTTATTCAGAATGTTCTTCAAACCAATCGCGAACAGATGTGGCCCGGTGATTTGGCGTATTGTCATCCATAAGCTGAAATCCACCAATGGCTGCCGGCCGCCATGACCGAGCGGTTCTAAATGCTTCAGTCCGGAACCTCGCTGCTGCTACGGTCGCAAGTTCAAAATGGTTCAAATGGCTCTGAGCACTATGGGACTTAACATCTGAGGTCATCAGTCCCCTAGAACTTAGAACTACTTAAACCTAACTAACCGAAGGTCATCACACACATCCATGCCCGGGCTAGGATTCGAACCTGCGACCGCAGCGGTCGCGCGGTTTCAGACTGAAGCGCCTAGAACCACTCGGCCACAACGGCTGGCGTCGCAGGTTCGAATCCTGCCTCGGACATGGATGTGTATGATGTCCTTAGGTTAGTTAAGTTCAACTACTTCTAAGTCTAGGGGACTGATGGTCTCAGATGTTCAGTCCCTTAGTGCTTAGAGCCATTTGAACCATTTTGAACCAATGGCTGCAAATGATTTTCAGATAGCCAAACATAACCATTTCCAGTTAATGATCGGTTCAGTTGGATCAGAGGAGCCAGTCCATTCCATGTCAACATAGCCAACATCATTATGGTTTCACCGGCAGTTTACACCGTGCCCTGTGGACAACGTGGGTCCATGGCTTCGTGGGGTCTGCGCCACACTCTACACCTGCTACCAACTCTTACCAACTGAAATCGGGACTCGTATGACCAGGCCACGGATTTCCAGTCATCTAGAGTCCAACCATCGGTCACGAGTCCGGGAGAGACACTACTGACGATGTCGTTCTCTTAGCAAATGCACTCGCGTCGGTCGTCTGCTGCCATATCCTGTTAACGCTAAATTTCGCCGCCCTGTCCTAACGGATACGTTCGTCGCAAGTCCCACTTTGATTTCTAAAGTTATTTCACACAGCGTTGCTTGTCTTTTGTCACTAACAATTCTCCGCAACGCCGCTTTTCTCGGTCCTTAAGTGAAGACCGTCGGCCACTGCCTTGAGTGGTGAGAGGTAATACCTGAAATTTGGTATTCTCGGCACACTCTTGATACTGTGGATCTCGGAGTATAGGTTTCACAAACGATTACCAAAGCGGAATGTCCCATGCGTTGAGCGGCAAGTACCCCCTCCTGGGGTCGTAATGGTGTCGTAAACCTTTTCACATGAGTCACCTGAGTAAAAATGACAGCTCCGCTAACGCACCGCCATTTTACACCTTGTGTAAACGATAGTACCGCCATCTGTACATGTACATATCGTTCTCCCACGACTTTTGTCACCTTAGTGTAAATCTGGACGTCGGGGGAGGTTTGAATCTGTCTTCTCTTGACTGCGAGTGCAGTGGCTGTATCACTGCTCCATTTCGCTGTCTAAGGAGATTGGACGTGGCGGTCTCGCGCAGAGTTGTGAGCCGGCTGGCAACTGCAGGCGGCGGTCCGCGGTCCGTGTGAAGTTGCGCCGCTGCGCTGCGCTTTCATCTTGCCGGCGCCCCATTAGGGGGAGGCCGGCAGAGCGGCTGGGCGGGAAGGCGGAGGTGTCGCCCCGTGCTAATTGCTGGCCCGCCCTAATCCCGCGGACAGTAACGAAGCGTTTCCAATTCCGCGGACTCGCCGTGCCGCTTTGTCAAAGACACACCAACACACTCGCCACCCCCCTCGCTTTAGCCCTTCGGCTGCGGCTGAAGCATTCATTTAAAAGCCCCCGCGCGAGCAGAGATTTCCAGTGTGCCGAGCAATTAATCCCTGCTAGATAGTGCACCCGCGTCTCAGCCGCCCGCGCGAGCCGGCTCGGCGCTTCTTACTGCGCCCATTTCCTTCGCGCCTATTGCGTCGTTAGCAATGCATGCATCGCCGTGCGACTTCAAAGTGGAGAACAGTAGGTAGGTTGTAGCGTAGAATCCTGTGTAGCAACTTCGGCTCACAGGTCGGCCTACACATCTTCAGTGGCGGCGTCGCGAACTATTAACGCGACCGTACGTGGCTACCTAGCTGCGCCGCGACGGCCGGACTGTTTGTAGTCGTCGGACGCGTGTTACGTAAAATAACCGGCGGGACGCTAATAGTAAATTATGAAATCGTAGTTGTGGTATCACGTATCAGTACCAGCCCAAGGGCTTCTCGAGGCTGGTAACAGAATTCCAACTTTCTGTCAGACACCAATAGCAGTCACACA
The DNA here is from genome assembly GCF_021461395.2 of Schistocerca americana. Classification (NCBI taxonomy): domain Eukaryota; kingdom Metazoa; phylum Arthropoda; class Insecta; order Orthoptera; family Acrididae; genus Schistocerca; species Schistocerca americana. The sequence continues at coordinate 506,754,983 of NC_060124.1, read as the reverse complement.
GGAGCCGGCGGACCCAAAGGTGCACGGCTGCTGGCCACGCCCCCTGCGGCTCTGAACTACCCACTCGCACTGGCTATGTGACTCTACGCAGGCGCTACCTAGTCGTACCTCTACGCAGACACCACCTAGTCCTGCCTCTGACACGATCATCTGTGTTTACTTCAGAGAATCTAATCTATATTGCTATTGTGTTAACTGGACTCTGTTTCTTGCTGCGTTATTTTTTATAATTCTTTGTGCCCTTGACGTAACACAAACTAAGCAAATCTTGTGTTTACTTTGTTACTTTATTCGCTAATCATTTCTGCTCCTTTCCAGCTTCTCCTCTCTGTAGGCCACCTTTCCCTCCTGTTTGCAGGATGTCGTAGACAACAGTAGTCAGTTTTCTTCTTGTCGTACAGGCCACGCAAGAGTCGTATCATTAGATGAACTGTACAGTTGATTAAATACCTGCATCTGCAAATGTATTACAATTAACCATGACAGAGTTCTTCGGCTTAGTCCCATTTCGACTGAGGCACAAAGTTGTAGAATTTGTCAATAGTGCTGTGTTCTGCTGACGAGCTGAAAGCCAAGATGGTAACTTGGATTTAGAACTAAAATTTTGGAGACCATGGTGATTAATGAATATCCGTTGTAGGGAACAAAGCCTTTTAAAAGTGAACGTACATCCACCGATAAAGCCATCACAAAAGTGAATAACTGTAAAGTTAGTGTTTTGCTTATATGGTCCACTTTCCCAAATCTGTCTAGGTGGCGAAAGTAGAATTCGTTCTATAGATACTGAACATATAGTATCTGGACGTCAAAGGCATTCTTATATAAAACATTGAAAAGAATAGTATATTTTATTCTCCCTCATCAACTTATGGTGAGAAGAAAGACTGACTGAACACTTTAACAGTTCTCGAACTCTTGCCAGAATCTTCGCGTTCTAGAATTGGTGCACACGTACTCCTTCTCTGTAAAACTTTAAAGACATCATATTGGGACATACACTGGCCGTTCCCTTGTTTAGGTCCTCGAGACCGTTCAGTTTTCTTTGTGGTGGGAATATTCACACCGATCAGTTATCAGCGAGTTCTAGCAATGCCAGCAACAGCTATGTAGGTAAAATACTAACGCCACATCGTTTCCACCTCTCGTCGGTCGTTTCTTCCTTATTCCCTATGCACCAGTTGCTCCGTCCTCAAAAGCGTGTTAAATTGAATTACACTTGTTCGTATAAAAAAAGTCAGTATAGCTTTCTCGATATTACTGTGCTGAGGGGAGTCAAAGAGAAGTACAGGAATCAAGAAACGAATGGGACTGCGTTGTGGGTTCAGTCATCGATACCTTTTTATCAGTGATAATATTGCCTGTATATAATTAGTCGAATACTGAAAACGACATTTCTGTCCTATTCTCGGTAAATACTGTGGAAAAAAAATTCTGTTGTCAGGATTGGGACCTACTACTTTCGAGGAGTATGCCACTGGGCAAGTGCGTGTTAGTGACATCGCTTTGAACTTTGGTTACCAACTTTTCTAGCAACATTACCCCTGACTTCAATCACATATTAGCTAGTACTCGTACAACCATCATCATCATTTGCACCTAACTAAACTTCAGAATATAACAGAATTTATTTTGAACAGTTTCAGTTTTAAGATGATGAAAGATAAACAATATTTAGCTTTTGTAGGTATTTTATTAAACCACGAACTAATGAGTTAATGAAGTAATTGGTACTGCTTATTTCTAACTGTCTCGTTTTATGGAGTGACGAAGCAGTTCTTAGAGCATCGCTAGTGCTACAAGTACATAAAGCTCCTCAAAAAAGAAGACGAACTGTCCACATTGGGAATAGACACTTCCTATAGGAAGTTCTTCGTTTGTATCACTCCACTCCCTAGCGATACTTGTTTCAACGGCACACTGAACCCACATTTTAAAATCAACCAAGTTAAAATATGTTCATTGTACATAGGCCTAGTGTTTGTAAATCACTTGATTGTTGCTCTCCTTACCTCTGAACTGGCAGAAATTGGAAGACTTAAGGTTTCCCATGATTTATGTCAGACCACTGATACTCATACTATTAACACAGCATTGTAGTAGCCATTACATAGTTGCTTCGCCTCACGCTGTCAATCAGTTCGTTAGCTTGTTGCGAAGCAAATAGTGAAGCAATTTTTTGTCTACTGCGGGAATTACTTACAAGTCCGAACGAGGCCTTTTCATGAGTTGCGAGGTCTATTCGTAAAGTATGGACCTATCGGCCGTGAAATGGAAACCACAGTGAAAATTAAAAAAAATTATTTGCAACAATTTCGTACACTTTGCAGCTACTTCTCTACGTAGTCACCTCTCCGACTTAGACATCTGTCGTAGGCTTGTACCAGCTTTCCAATACTCCCGTCATAGAAGGCAGCGGCCTGTGCTTTCCACCATTTCTCTGCGCTGGTCTGCAGCTCGTTCTCGGTGCCAGAATGTCTTGGCAGAAAACCGTTCATGTGAGCAGATGTGAACATCAGAGGGAGACAAGTCCGGGCTGCATGGTGGATGGTCAAACACTTTCCATCGAAAACGCTGAAGGCGCGTCCTGATTGCCCCTGCAGTAAACGGCCAACGATTGTCACGAAGAAGGAAATGCATGACATGTACGTTATATGGGGTTGTATGAAATCAGGCGAAATCTCTCAGCGGAAGCCCATACATGGCGGGAGACAATATTGTTCTAGGCATCTTTACGTCCTCACTGTGTGCTCAGAACTAAAAGGAGCGACGTGGCGCGATCAACACTTCTACTGGAGACACTCCCTAAACATCTATGGAAAGCTTCATTGAATTTTCACTGCCGTTTCCCTATTGCGACCTATCGGACCTTACGTTCTGAATAGCCCTCTTATTTAAGCAAATGTGTCTCAATGTTAGTGTCGTAAATGCATCGTACGAAGTACCAAGTGAGTGTGTATAGTGGGTGGAGTATGTAAGAGGAAGATGGTCTTCATATATTCGTTTCACAGGCTGTTGCCTCGACCACAATGTGTCACACGTTAATGCTAGCACTTGAAAAAAAGTCATTGTTGGTAACTTACGCGATGAGAATTACAATCTTACGAAATAGTGTTAATAGCAATGATGTTTTGAAAATTTACTATCGTAATTGAAGCGCAATTTGAGCTTTTTTATTTTTACCCCTTAGAAAAATACATTTCAGCCCTCAGGGGTTGCTCCTAGGTTGGGAACCACTGTATTAGGAGAACTAGTCTATGGGTATGTGTGGAAAAGAAATTAGTGCGTAGAGAAAAGGAGTAGGGAAGATGATGTAGAAAGTAGTAGAGAAATCTTCATTACCTAGGGTGACCAGATGCAATTGTTTAAAAAGGAGGACAAACAGCTTCAAAAAGGAGGACAAAGGAAGAAAAACGAGGATACATCAAACGACTCAACTGCAGATGAGGATACCACCCGTCAGCTGACAGTTAATCTGTCTAGTTATTTCTTACCTTTATTGGCCACTGAGACGTACGTTCCAGCTCCACATATCTTACATTCCGCTTCAAATTCATTTCTCCCTTTCTTGAAAGCCGGATATTTGCAGGAAAGGACATCAGAAAATGTACACTTTCGTTTAGGCATAGCCAAATATTTTACGTAACTCACTCGGTTAAAAATTACACTCACAAATCACACGTGCACCACAGGAAGCCAAGCCAATACAAAGCGAAGACACGAAACGAAAATTTTAAGCAATCGATATTTGCATTCGCTTATACGTCGATCAACGATAACATCGACGATTCTGGTGCCGCTTTCGTGCGTGTTTATCAGGAAGGCTGTGCCAATAGTTAAAGTATTTAAGAAAAGAGCAATAGAACGGGACGAATTGTAAATTTAACCGTATTACGCTCAACTTTGCGAAAAAGCCGGACACTGTAAAAATCCGCCCGGACCCCGGACAAAGAGCTAAAAAGGAGGACATGTCCGGATTAATCCGGACGTCTGGTCACCCTATCATTACCAGACCTAATCCGTTGTTTACCCGTCTTTACCATCTGCTAGGCGCTTTCGTAGACGGTGAACAAAAATTTGCATTTTCGGCACATTTCCAACGAACGCCCGTCGGCCGGTCCCCCTTTTTTGCGGAAGCTGCCAGATTGTCGCTGTTCGCCCCCTTTTTTTTGGAGTGCGGGGCGGTGCGGCTGAAAAGACCAGTGGCCGCCGGAACATTCGCAATTAATTTCCTCAAGACGGGGCCGGCCTAATGTATTCGCCGGATGACGCAGCGGGCGAGCACACGAGAGGCCCCGGAAACGCACCGAGCGGAGACTGATTGTTGTTACTGGCGCGGTCACACAAGATTAATTAATTTTCCATTCTAAATTCAAATCAGCGCGTTTAGTCATCGCGCGCGCCTCCGCGCGGGTGGTAGGGCCAGCGCTTGTGGAGTGAGGGGTTGGAGGGGGTGCGGGTTCGGGGGAAGGGGCAGCGTGTAGAGACGGCAGGGCCGCATTTAGTTTTAATTGGTCGGCCGGCTGGGTGCGGGAGGCGGCTGTGAGAGCGCATTCGGACGGACTAATGCTGTTTGACGCGCCACGGTAATTGCGGCGGTGATTTGTGTCACCTCCGGCATCGTGGCCCGGCAGCGCCTGTGTGCCGGCCACTGCGTATGCTGGCGCGTCGTGCGTGGCTGCTCGCTTCTGGGCGCTTTTTCTCTCTCTCTATTTTTTTGGTTTTAGGGCGGATTGGTTGCAGCCTCCATCACCTGGCCCTAGGCTGTTGTTCAGGCGTCTCGGGACATTTTAACTCGGCCATTCCAGTACTTATCCCTGTGGCGAGATTATTGCAGCATGACGTGGTCTCAATTAAAAAGGAATTGTAATACTTCTTCAGTGAACGTTAGACAGGAAAACGTTGTTCCTTAACATCACCTTACTCAAAGTACCTTTTTAAACGCAGAAGATTTGTGAATGGTGGAAAGAACTGTGATAGAACTTAGAAAGGGAATTGACGAGTGTTTTGTATGGAATGTAGTAGGGTCTATTATATGATAGTGAATCATGGGCTGTCAAAATGAAAGAGGAAATATATTTAAAGACTTTAAAAGGTACGTGTCGGGAGAAATACTGAAAGTGAAAGAGGTTGTCAAAATCAAGGACAGCGAAGAATAAAGAGAAGAAAGAAATCTAGGAAAATGGTAAACATGAAGAATACGAAACTTCCTGGCAGATTAAAACTGTGTGCCGGACCGAGACTCGAACTCGGGACCTTTCGCGGGCAAGTGCTCTACCATCTCAGCTACCCAAGCACGACTCACGCCCCGTCCTCACAGATTTACTTCTGCCAGTACCTCGTCTCCTACTTTCCAAACTTTACAGAAGCTCTCCTGCGAACCTTGCAGAACTAGCACTCCTGAAAGAAAGGATGCTGCGGAGTTATGGCCTAGCCACAACCTGGGGGATGTTTCGAGAATGAGATTTTCACTCTGCAGCGAAATGTGCGCTGATATGAAACTTTCTGGCAGATTAAAACTTTGTGCCGGACCGAGACTTTAACTCGGGACCTTTGCCTTCCGCGAGCAACTGCTCTACCATCTGAGCTACCCAAGCACGACTCAGCCCTCGTCCTCAGAGCTTTACTTCTGCCAGGAAAGCTGTGAGCACGGGGCGTGAGTCGTGCTTGGGTAGCTCAGATGCTAGAGCACTTGCTCGCGAAAGGCAAAGGTCCCGAGTTCGAGTTTCGGTCCGGCATACAGTTTTAATCTGGCAGGAAGTTTCATGTCAGCGCACACTCCGCTGCAGCGTGAAAATCTCATTCATAAAGAATACGTCTTGAGTGGGATGTACGAGGTCGCGCTGATAAGTAACACATCCGTATTTCTCATTCTGTTTTGAATATCAGTTGTGGTATTACACGTCTTGCATGCCTGCCGCTAGAAGGCTCCGAATTATAGCGTATAACATGGCGATGAGTAACGTAACTATGTCGTTGCGTGAGAAACATCATACTGTAATCTAGTTTCTAATCGCAGAAAACAGGCCTCCAATTGAAATCCATAGAACGATGAAAGCTGTGTACGGCAATGATTGTATCGACATGGGTTGTTTGTGCTCGTAAAGAAGGAAGCGGTGGTGCTAACCTCAACTTGTTTGACAGAGCCCGGAATGGACGACCGCGTACGGCAACTGACGAGACTCATCAGAATCGAAATCATGAACTCATTAGAGGAAATCGTAGGATATCACAGACACAGGTCTCGAGTAAGTGTGGCGTATCAAGAGATCGAGTACAAGCCATCGCAGCATAAGTGCGGTACAGAAAGTTGTATGCACGCTGGCTGCCTCGAATGCTCAATGCTGATATGGAATGGTGGAGACTGGATATCTGCCAACAATTTCGTTTGCGTTTTGAGCGTAATATAGACCGATTCCTTCCCAACACCGAGCGATGTGACGCAGTGGTTAGCACACTGGATTCGCATTCGGTTCGACGACGGTTCAAATTCGCCTTCGACCATCCTGATTTAGGTTCTTCGTGATTCTCCTAAATCGCTTCAGGCAAATGCCAGGATGGTTCCCTTGAAAGGGCACGGCCGATTTCCTTCCCTATCCTTCTCTACTCCGAGCTTTTGCTCCTTCTCTAGCGACCTCGTCGACGACGGGACGTTAAACACTAATCTTCTTCTCCTTAAGAACACTGTGACAGGTGATTAAAGCTGGGTTCACAATTTTGATTCCGAAAAAATGAGAATATCAGTGCACTTCCGCCAAAAGGATCATCGAAGCCAAAAAATGTAAGACCGTGCTATCAGCAGGCAAAGTCATGCTCGAAGGGTTCTGTGATGTTCGAGGTCTGGTGCCTTTGGAATCCGTATCTAAATGTGGAAATCCGTATCTATATGTGGAAAACACTGATAAGGAGAAGGGACAGGATGATAGGACATCTGCTAAGACATGAGGGAATGACTTCCATGGTACTAGAGGGAGCTGTAGAGGGCAAAAACTGTAGAGGAAGACAGAGATTGGAATACGTCAAGCAAATAATTGAGGACGTAGGTTGCAAGTGCTACTCTGAGATGAAGAGGTTAGCACAGGAAAGGAATTCGTGGCGGGCCGCATCAAACCAGTCAGTAGACTGATGACAAAAAAAAAAAAAAAAAGAAACCTAAAGGCACCGCCATTGTACAGTACAACGAATTGAATTCGTATTCGAGTTGAGAGGTTAATGTTAATCACAGCAATAAAAACAAAATTATCTAATTTCTAGTTTCATAAGCTTCGTCTCGGGTGATAGTACACATGCTGAGGAAATTTTTACAAGAAAAAAAGGAAAACAGGACCGGTACTGAGACAAGTGGTCACAACTCTTATGTCTTCTGCCGTTTTCCTGAAGAAACTCAGTGTCAGTGAGAAATATGGAACGGGAAGAGAAACCCCACACTCTTTAATAAACTTTTGAAACAATGCAGAACTCGAAATACACACAAAATTTTCTTACAGAACAAGTATCATTAGACACTCTTCGACGATCGAGCAGAGGTACTGAAACAAGTAAAAATGAAAACAATAAAAACAGTGTTTTTCTATAGGTGGAATACAGAAATTACTTCGGGGAATTTTGATGGCAATATTGAATTAAAAGACGAAATTTTCATTAACTGCGTATTCTGTCTTGGAATTAGCTACTGTAATGTTAGGTGTACTACTTCTGCTGTCACATTTCAAAACCGGCAAGAGCTGCTGTGAAATAAATGTTTATTATTATAGTTTATTATTACTATTAACAGCGGACTGCATGGCAACGTTCTTACGTTTCTTGATGATGATCGTATCATCGAAATCCATAGTTAATAAAGATATTTTTTTCACCAACGGCTGTTGACATTTTTGAAATATAACTCGTTTCCCAAATACTTACGGGGGATTTGGGACCACATGCTCAAAACAGTGTCGCTTCTGTTGTTATGGATTTATTAATTCCCTCTTTCCGAAACTATATCTGACATGACGGTGAATCGACACAAGACTAGAAACATCAGAGACGTATTGGAGGTTCCGAAGACTTCTAGGGATATTGTACATTTAGGAAAAAAAGAAACTTGAAATAGCGGTGGTTAGTTTTAGGTGAGGGGGGAGACAAGCAAGGTGTCTGTAGCAGAGGTACTCATGTGACCCCTAATTCAGTGCTGTGGCGACCAGTGGAGATGTCTGGGCGGGATACCTGAGACCCAGCGAGCTGCGCGCCGAGGCGGGCTTTTGGGTGACAAATAGCGCGCGCGCTCAGTTAATTAGGCGGATCCTGGAAACGCCGGCTGATAAATTAGGGGCGAGCAGTTTGCCGGTGTTATTAGGCGCTCTTTTCTTGGCCGACTGCGGCGTCGCAGCACAGCCGGCTCAGCCGTAATCCCGGCGCCGCGCCGTTTAATCCTGACCGATGATTCAACAGCCGCGCGCTCGTCTCGTCCCCTACTTTTCCCTTTCTCTCTTCTCCGCGCAGATCTGCAGTCCTACTCGGATTCCGCTTCGTGTAGTCTAAACACACACTCCCATTCGATTGCCCGTCTCCCCTCTCTCCCTTACACACATACACACACGCACGAGCGCACACACACACACACACACACACACACACACACACACACACGTACTCAGAAGAAAGGTGGATGCCTTCTAGTAAGCCGCTTGATGCGTAATTGCGGTTCAACCGGTAAACTTCGACAGTTCTAGCAGCGGATTACAGTCGTAAGCAAGGAAGAGTCATTGTGTGTAGCATCTCAAATTGACGCACTTATCTTAGGAACGTTAATAAAACAAGTACTCTTCACAAATATGAGTAATTTTTTAGTGAAGAGAATTATACTATTGAACTGGCGAAACCCACAACACCTGCGTCAAAATGATTTATCAATCACGACTTGATTCTTGACATAATAATCACATCTCTAGGTAACAAACTGTTGACCTTTTATTGGATAATGCCCTGACGTGCTGCAGACGCGAAATTTAACCGACAGGAAGAAGATACTGTGATGTGCAAATGATTAGCTTTTCAGAGCATTCACACAAGGTTGGTGTCGGTGGAGACACCTACAACGTGATGACATAAGGAAAGTTTCCAACCGATTTCTTATACACAAACAGCAGTTGACCGGCGTTGCCTGGTGAAACATTGTTATGATTCCTCGTGTAAGGAGGAGAAATGCGTACGATGACGTTTCCGAGTTTGATAAAGGTCGGATTGTAGCCTATCGCGTATCGCGACATTGCTGCTCGCATTGGTCGAGATCCAATGACTGTTAGTCGAATATGGAATCGGTGGATTCAGGAGGGTAATACGGAACGCCGTATTGGATCCCAACGGCCTCGTATCACTGGCAGTCGAGATGACAGGCATCTTATCTGCATGGCCGTAACGGATCGTGCAGCCACGTCTCGATCCCTGAGTCAACAGATGGGGACGTTTGCAAGACGACAACCATCTGCACCAACAGTCCGACGACGTTTGCAGGAGCATGGACTATCAGCTCGGAGACCAAGGCTGCGGTTACCCTTGACGCTGCATCACAGACAGGAGCGCCTGCGATGGTGTACTCAACGACGAACCTGGGTGCACGAATGGCTAAACGTCATTTTTTCGGATGGACCCAGGCTGTGTTTACAGCATCATGATGGTCGCATCCGTGTTTGGCGACATCGCGGTGAACGCACATTGGAAGCGTGTACTCGTCATCGCCATACTGGCGTATCACCCGGCGTGATGGTATGGGGTGGCATTGGTTACACGTCCCGCACTGATGGCACTTTGAACAGTGGACGTTAGATTTCAGATGTGTTACGACCCGTGGCTCTATCCTTCATTCGGTCCCTGTGAAACCCTACATTTCAGCAGGATAATGCACGATCGCATGTTGCAGGTCCTGTGCGGGCCTTTCTGGATACAGAAAATGTTCGACTGCTGCCTTGGCCAGCACATTCTCCAGATCTCTCACCAGTTGAAAATGTCTGGTCAATGGTGGCCGAACAACTGGCTCGTCACAATACGCCAATCACTACTCTTGATGATCTGTGGTATCGTGTTGAAGCTAGACGGGCACCTGTACCTGTACACGCCATCCAAGCTTTGTTTGACTCAATTCCCAGGCGTATCAAGGCCGCTAATATGGCCAGAGGTGGTTGTTATGGGTACTGATTTCTCAGGATCTGTGCACCCTAATTGCGTGAAAATGTAATCACATGTCAGTTCTGGTATGATATATTTGTCCAATGAATACCCGTTTATCGTCGGCATTTCTTCTTGGTGTAGCAATTTTAATGGCCAGTAGTGCATTTTGGGAGTTGCAGTTCTCTTTCATCGATGTCTGAGGGTCCACTGTAATATGCAACGCACAGAGCATAAAAAATAAGTTTCCTGAACAGGTGTTCTTGGTAAGCCTGTGTGGTGCTGGGAGACCTCTTAATGATCCCAACTTGAGCGACGTCAGTCAACTGCCGACTTTTCGTCAGCCTGTAGAAAGACGGCGGCGACCTGCTTCAGGTTCCAAGACAGAATGGAGACGCCGCTTCCGAGAATACCTCGACGCGATCGAGTTGCACGCCGGCGACAGCAGTGTCTTGCAAGACGCCGTCGCCGCCACCGTCGCCGCTCGTTACGACGCCGTGATGGATGGCGGCGACCCGATCCGCCAGCGCCGCGACCTCTGCCCCTCCCAGCCGACGCCCACTCCGATCGCCTGATTAACGACGGCGCATCTCTGCAGCGACGCCAAACGCCGCTGCCTCCTCTGAAGGAGAGGGCGTTCTTTTTTATTTTCGTCTCTCTGGAAGACTCTACTCCCTGGCCGATCTCCATTGGCCAGTTTTCCCGTTTGGGCTCGTTTAGTGCGTCGGGACAGGGGAGGGGCGGGGGTCGTCGCGTAGAACTGTGACGAACGCAACAAGAGACGGATCGTAGAGAAGTTAAAAAGTTGAAATTCAAAGACTTTGCACCGTTGAAAGTCAACAAATAATCATTTTCTTCTACGTACACTGAGGCGACAGAAGACATATGGCAGCTCCCACTACCGTGTCGTACCTCCTTTGGGCCGGAGTAATGCAGCGACTTGACGCGGCGTGGACTCAAGAAGTCGCTAGAAGGACCCTGCGGAAATATTAAGCCATGCTGCCTCTATAGCCGTCCATAATTGCGAAAGTGTTTCCGGTGCAAGATTATCTGCACCAACTGACCTCTCGATTATGTCCAATAAATGTTCGAGGGGATTCATATCGCGCAATATGGTTGACCAAATCATTATCTCGAACTGACCAGAGCGTTCTTCAATCCAATCGCAAGCAACTGACGCCCAGTAACATAGTGCACTGTCGTCCATAAAAAGAGCGTCGTATTTTGGCTGCAAACGGTCTCCAAGAAGGCGCACATAACCACTAGTCAATGATAGGCTCAGTTGAACCAGAGAACCCAGTCAATTCCATGAAAACGCTGCTCACACCATTATGGAGCCACAACCAGTTTGCACAGTGTTGTGGTGACAACTTGGCTTCGCGGGGCCTGCTCTACACTCGAACCCTACCGTCAGCTCTTACCAATTGTAATAGGGAGTTGTCTTACCAGGCTACAGTTTTCCAGTTGTCTGGGGTCGAAGCGATACGGTCACGAGCCAAGGAGAGGCACTTCAGGCGATGTCATGGTTTTACAGAGGCACTCGCGTTGGTCGTCTGGTGCCATAGCCCATTAACACCAACATGCCGTAGTTTCCTAACGGATACGTTCCTCGTACGTCTCACATTGATTTCGGCGGTTATTTCACGTATTGTTGCTTGTGTGTTACCACCGACAACTCTACGCAAACACTTCTGCTGTCGGTCGCTAAGTGAAGGCTGTTGGCCACTGTGTTGTACGTGGTGAGAGGTAACGCCTAAAACGTGGTATTCTCGACACACTCTTGACTCTGTGCATCTCGGGATGCTGAATTGCCTATCGATTTCGGAAATGGAATGTTTATGCGTCTTGCTCCAACTACCATTCCGCTTTCCAAGTCTGTTAATTCCCGGCATGGGGCCATAACCGCGTCAGAAACCTCATCTGTATTTGTGCACATCCCTATCTCACAACTTTTGTCACCTCACTGTATGTCTCACGTGTGCGGCTCCATAGCTAAGTGATCGTTACACTACCGATGCAAAAGTCTGCGTATCAGTTCAAAACCAGTACAAGATTTTTTTCTTCCTCGTCTGGAAGTGATTTAGCAACTGAAAAAAGTCAGACTGAATTGTTATTCTGCGTCCACCTTAAACCATCAGTTCCATTCTAAATGGGTGGGTAAGTAACTTCAAAGGTCAGAGAAATGATACCTAGCAAAGCATGGCAGGGTTGAAACCAGAAATCTCGTTGATGTCCGCTTTACCTGATTATCGTCACGGTAAAATTAGAGAAACCAGACAGTGTAGCGAATCTTGATGTCGTTCTTCCCACACACAATCCGAGAAGGACGCGTAAGTGCGCTGTAGAAGTACGACGCAAACGAAAGATGGCTTACGGAATCTGAATATTGATGCAGACGTTGCCAAATGAAGAACCAACGTCTGTACCTCACCGCCGCTGGACAATTTCGCTTCTCCATGTATCGTTGTTGGTGGTTAATACACCCACCGCTCAAGATTTTCAGAGTGGTTAATGAGTCATAAAAAAGGAGCAGGCAAATATTCTATTTTAAGGCGTCACGGTGGCGAGGCCATTAGAGACTTCACACTAAGTTAGTGGTCTATTAGAAAAACGGACAAGTGCGAGAGGATGTAGACGCTATTATCATTGTTATTATTTCGTGCTGCTCAATGGAGCGGTGCAGGTCTTCCTACTGAACGCCACATCGGCGATTTGCGGGTCCCTAACGGAACTCAGTGATCCAGACGGAGAAAGGGGAAGTTTAACGTGGAACCCGAACCACGTTCTGCCTACTACTCACATTGATGAGAGGGAAAGACGAAGACTGAAAAATCCTTTATCCAACCGAGGTTCGATACCATCACCTCTGCTTTCAAGATACACTCTTTGCCCCTACGCCACGAGAATCGACGTGTTATATATAGTTCGACTTAATGAGTGATGTCACGAGTATCAAAATACGTCATACATATGGCCGCATCTTTTGATAAGAGTTCAAATGGCTCTGAGCACTATGGGGCTTAACATCTGAGGTCATCAGTCCCCTAGACTTAGAACTACTTAAACCTAACTAACATAAGGACATCACACACATACACGCGCGAGGCAGGATTCGAACGTGCGACCGTAGCAGCAGCGCGGTTCCGGACTGAAGGGCCTAGAACCGCTCGGTCACAGCGGCCGGCACCGCCAAGGGATGCAGACGTTAGTATTTGACAAAAATGCCTCTACCTGTTCTTGAGAAGACGGGATCTTATCAGTCGGGCAGGGAGACAGACAGACGGAAAACAAAGTGATGCTATAAGGGTTCCCTCTTTACCGACTATGGTGCGAAATCGTAGAAAAGATGAATCGAATCGTTCACAGTCTTCATTTTGATATGGAAGCACGTACGGTATATAACGACTGGCACTGATCGCTTTTTCTTGTTTTTACCGTATTCTCCTCGTGCTTTGTGAATTTTCTTGGTTGCGTTCTGCATCTCACAAGTCGTTTCTGGTAGGCTCACTAACTGTCTAGCAGGGCTACTGTTCGCTTACAGCGATTTCAGTTTTCTTTTCTTCTGCCGCGTCGGGTTATGAGTGATTTCTCAGATCTTCTTGATCGCTTGTACAGAATGAAACCATCCCCACATTTGCCCGATGCGAGCAAGAAGGGGTCTAACAAATGGAACAGAAGATGCAAATTGAAACTACTTTCAATTCCGAATTCAGTGTCTTAACCACTACGGCACCCTTCTGCGTAAGTGGCAAAGACAATTTTTTCATTGAATCTACTAATTTCAGTTATAAAGTGCGTTTCGATCGTTTGAACACATTAGACACTCGAGCATAACCGATGTAGTATGCGCACATTGACTTCTTTATCGACCTTGCCTAGTTGCTTAAGTGGGGTAGGACGTCAAATGGGCCGACTTGATGCGGGAGATGCACCACAGGACATTTCAATTTCCAGTGTCTATACTTTTACAAATTAATTCATAAAATTTTGTCAGCATGACCAGGAAGGATTCAGAATTCACACTCATAGCAGTGGAAGTTCTAAAACATAACGAAGTAAATTCTTTTTCTTACGTGTGAAATTTCATCTTTTTTCACTTACTAATGGCAGCATTTCTTGCTATAGATACACTTTTCTTCATAAGTAAGAGAGATTCTTCAATGAATTTTGCACAGCATACAAACCATACTTAAGGGTGTATGAAACTCTAGAATTTTCCAAATCTATTAAAAACTGTGGTAAAAATTGAGGTAATTAACTATAAAATTGGTGTTTTTTCTAAACATGAAGTTAAAATATAACAGTTCATTCGTTGTTTCATAAATTGAATAAAATCTATAGTTTCATACACCTGTGAGTATGGTATGTATGCTGTCCAAAATTCATCGAAGAACCTAACTTATGAAGAAAAGTGTACCTATAGCAACAAATGCAGCCATTAGTAAGTGAAAAAATGATGAAACTTCGCACGTAAAAAAAATTATTTTGCTATGTTTTCGAACTTCCACTGCAATGGGTGTGAATCCTGAATTCTTTCTGGTGATGCTGACAAAGTTTTATGAATTAATTGTAAAAGTATAGACACTGGAAATTAAAATGTCCTGAGATGCCTCTCCTGCTCCAAGTCGGCCCGTTTGATGTCCTACCCCCCTTAAGTATCATAGCCACTATCCGTTTACGAATTTCAAGAAAATTAGCAAATGTTGTGTTATCATCACCATTTAACAGTTTTAATAATTACATGCGTTTACCCACGCAGGTTGACATATTCCACACAAATGATACAACCTTGACTTCGTCAACAGCGATTCGCAGTATAGCTCATGCGTACAGTGCCTCCAGTTCGCAAAAATAGGAGCTCTGGAAGTTATATCACTGCTTGCGGCGGTGCAGACCAGAAAGTTTCGAGGCCTCTACCAATCGCTATCCGATTCTTTTCTCCAGGTACAGTTTCATGCACGCTATACTACAGCCGATGTTCCTCAGCCAATTGCTTCGTACTTTCGTTCTTTCTGTCGTAGCGCGGTACAATATTTATTAGCCGCTCCTTTCGAAGCTTCTGACTCTGCGACCAACCGAGCAGACGCCACCACACGGGCACTTTGCTCAGTCGCGTTATCCGGCTCCCGCGATACGTATCTACAGCTGGCCGCGGCTGCAATTGAGAATCCCCGAAATGAGGAACTTCCTCGGCCGGACTTGTTTCCGTAGCGCTGTAATAGGCGGAGAGCCACGGACAGAAAGACTCGTGTTAATTGGAAGGCGTGTAATCGCCGCCGGGAGTGGACAGCTTACAGGGGTTCCCCGCTTCCCTCCTGGCGCCACCGAACCTGGTATCGCACCCTTTTCTTCCGCAAACTACACGGAAAGTTTGCGAATTCATGATGCCGCGCTCCCTGTGACCCTTGTCGTTGTCCGGCTACAAGCTGCCCTTTTCCAACCCCCCTTCCCTCTCCCCATTACTAACACAGCTTCACCCTCGGCAGCCCTCATACACACCCTAGCGCAGACACACACACACACTTCCTTCGCCCCCATCTCATTTTTACCCCCTTTCCCGCGGTTTCCGCGGTCGGACGAAGCTGGCCGCAGACGCAGCGGCGTTAATATTTCATGCCGGCGCGGGAAAATGTGATAATTTAAGCCTAATATTTGCACTTGGATATTGGCGGGCCTTTCCCTCCGAGTGGCCAGTGTGTCCTTCCGCAGGCTCCGGAGCTACTGCCGGCGCACGCTAAGATAGGACCGCCGCGAGCGCGCGCGCCTCTGCCCCGTGTGTGACAATAGACCGGCCGGCCTAATGCAGTATTCAGATGTCCACACGCGTAATACTCTCCCGCTCCCGTCGCAAGAACGCTACCAGTGCCATATGTCGCCTTTTGTGGACTTAAAAAAAAAAAGGAAGGAAGATCTGGAGAAGGGTTCACAGCCACGCAGAACATTTTAAAGGCATCAAATTTACGCCTTATGCTGCCTGTTTAAATTCAATCATCACGATTCATTTTTAAATGTAGGATTTAGTAGCTACGTTCATTATAAGTGTTGAATACGCCAAATGTACTTCACGTCAAACATAAGAAAGGTGACAGGAGAATAACCAGGTACCACTGACTGTAGTTGCTGTTGCTGCAATTATGAAGTGACTTTCTCGCAGGTAGCAACTAAGCAGCATCTTTACATGACCAAAAACTCTTAGGTAAATTGCAGCGAAATGACAGAAGCACAGATCAGCAACAATTTACAAAAATTCATTAACGTAAACTTATAATAGTTAACTGTAGTAACAAAATAAGGCGTGACAATAACGCCATGTTTACTTGCTCTGATCAGTCTTTAAATATTGTCTAGTCCTGGATCCATCGAAGTAGATCATTTCTTTTGTTTATTGCAACATGCTCCATTGCAATTTTTTTGTAATTCTAGCAGTATGCATTGTGTGTGTGTGTGTGTGTGTGTGTGTGTGTGTGTGTGTGTGTGCGTGTGTGTGAGCGCTCGTGACAGAAGGGAGACAATGTAACCTGCGCCGTGTTGCATCTACTTAGATGTAAGTTCTAGCTCCCCTTCCATTTTTCGTTGCTCTGCGAAAGCACTTCCTCCTTCCAAGATTGGGAATCGAACCCAGATCTGCTGCATACTAGGCAGGTGCGCTAGCCACTGAGGCACCTTGATAAAGTGGTTCTGACAACTGCACAGATTGTATTCTTCTCTCTATGACTACGTACCGTGTCTTCTGGAGGACATTGCAATAAGTGGTAGTCTCGTATAGTAGTAATGTCTAGTAACTTAGTATAAATGGGTGCACTTAGACCACCCTATGTACACAACCACCGACACGCAATGAAATGAAGTTTTGCTGAAAATGCAGTGCCATTAATAATTGTATATTATAAATTGGTCGTGAGAAAACTCCAGAAAACAGGTGATTCAAGACATTTCTTCGTTTTCCCACAATCGTTTCAACGCTTTTAGTATAGAGCAAACTGCCCCAAAACCAGACTCTCCCTCCCCCCCCCCCCCCTAAAGCGTAACCCCTGGTTCTTGACCCTGAAGTTTCCTGAAATATAAGGGTACCAAGTATAAATAGTAATTTAGACTTCTAACATTTTGTAGCGAGGTGCACAAGTCGTCCACTTAACGTGTTACCTATCAGTTCACCATTTTTGACAATGTTTTGACAATGGAAATAGCTTTTACATTATGCTACATTTTTCATTATTGCTCTTAGATACCGGTACTTAGCCTTTCATCCTATATGTGTTCTTGAGTAATAACGTTTAAAGTTAACGTTTATGACTAAACAGTTTCATTTCGATTTTAGTTAAAAATTTATTTGGTTGTCGAAATGTAGGCTGCGGTTGCGTAAAATGGGCCCCCTTCCGTGGCTTAATCCGGCCCCCTTACATTTTCATATTTAAAGTCTGCCTGTATTAGTACACACACTTATTCTCCTGTAATTTAATTGCAAATTCGAAAACGCTTATGGTCGATGTTGGTCATAGAAAGTGGTGTTCTTCTAAAATAATTAAAGCCACTGATGCAGAAAAAGAAGATATGTTGGAATAAGGCCAATAACCAGTTAACGTTCCAAAAATAACACTTATGAGGCTATATTTTTATCTATATATGACAGTAGTATCTGTTCCCGAAAGAACAGTTACCGTCGATGATCATGCAGCTTTGCTAGAAATGAAATGATAATTAAATTGACACCCTAGCTGCAAGCAGGCGTTGATACACTTCCTTGGGGACATGTTGAAAATGTGTGTCCAGAACGGGACTCGAACCCGGGATCTCCTGCTTACGTGGCAGACGCTCTATCCATCTGAGCCACCACGGGCACAGAGGATAGTGCGTCTGCAGGGACTTATCCCTTGCACGCCCCCCGTGAGATACACATTCCCAACATGTCAACAACACTACATTCGTAGTGCGCCTAATAGATGTTTGCCCATCATACTCATTACTCGTGGCAGATTAATCTACCAAGTCCCGTGCGAGTTCGGGCATAGCGTGTGCGTTCGCGCAAGAAGGTCAAAGGCCGGGAACCCATATTTTTATCTATATATGACAGTAGTATCTGTTCCCGAAAGAACAGTTACCGTCGATGACCATGCAGCTTTGCTAGAAATGAAATGATAATTAAATTGATGGATAGAGCGTCTGCCATGTAAGCAGGAGATCCCGGGTTCGAGTCCCGGTCGGGGCACACATTTTCAACATGTCCCCAATGAAGTGTATCAACGCCTGCTTGCAGCTAGGGTGTCAATTTAATTATCATTTCACTTATGAGGTTGTTCAAGATGAAGTACGGCACGCCAGAGGGAGCTGCAAAAACAAAACAGGCAGACATACAATTCCAGGGAAAGATGTTGAAGAAGAGCTGGTTTAGTATTGTCTTGTCAGGAAAACTTCTGTCTGTGGGCTAACTCGTAATGACTTGTGAGGAATGACCGAACAATTGGCAGACAGAAATAACATGGTACTCTCTTTCAAAGACGAAAATGCTCGTGAAGAATGGATTATTATTTTTCTTAAGCGTCGTAAAATCAAACAGTCAGAAAGAAAGCCTGCAGGAAAATGCTATAGCATGGCTCTTGAGTTCAGCAAAGAAACCACAGAGAAATACTATACTTTCTGATGGATATTCTGTTACGCCTACTTTGAAGCTAGATTATGTTTCCTCTGATTTACTACTTTTTTGTAATTTTGATTTGTAATATTTTGATTATGTTTACAAGGGATCCGATTTTGACGAATATACTCGTATTTCGAACTCACTAAGTGTAAAGTTTTGGAGTGGCAGAAAAATATAGGGAGGCCGGAAACCGTTGGTCTGACGGGCGCAAAAGAGCCCATTCTGAAAGACTGAAAGAAATTAGCCCACAAAGAAAAGCTATAAAAAAGTCCTGGAAACGCCCCTTGTTGTAAATCGCTTGTTCCCGTAAGGCCTAACGGGAACAATACCAAATATTTCATGCAGTTGTCACACACAATTTCTCGAAAACCATGATACAGACGAAATTAAACTTGCAGGGGCTGAGACAGGCATAGGCAAAAATTAGGAAAGAATGAAACTTTGCTCTCGGAGAATGTGATTGAATTAAGTATTAACGCTTTATTTTCATTTGACACAATCACATAACAAAAAAAAACTTTAACTGGTATGGACCTACACCATCCATCACCATATCTATAAGGTGAAAGCAAAAAATGTTGATCGCAACGACACGTAATGCTTCGTATGCTAGTATGACAGGGCATTATGTGTCATTTTCAGCTTTTCATTTTGTGATTATGACAAATGAAAATTAAATGTTAACGAAGATGAAAATATTGTTTCTCCAAAATTCTATATGATTGTGAACTCTGCTCAAGAAAAGACACTTTTTGAGCTTTGTTTCACATGATATGTGATGTCGGAGGATATTAATTTGCTTTCCTCATGTTGGTCCATTGTGAATGCTCTCTACACTCATACATTAAGACAAAGCGAAACATATAGTATCCCCCACGGCAGCATTAATTTCTGTTGTAGCCTCGAAGTTCCACGACACCAATATCCTAGTACTTTTGTTCCTTTAACATTTGTAACATAAAACTAACGCTTTAGCCGTATCGACAAAGTTCCACCGTCGATCTATAAATTCCGCGCCCAACCTGCAGAAACTCGTGAAAATAATGACGCCAACACGGCGGAGGAAGACAGGCATACAGAGGTTTCTCCCGTAGCCAGGAAAACGTGCCTTACACATTATCGCTCGCTCCGTAACGACCGAGCTGCGGATGTCCATAATCAGCTAATGTAATCGCTTTATTGGATATAATAATGGGTACACCCGGATTTGATTACTGTCGGATAAAGGGAGGTACTGCGGCAGCAGCTGTGTCCCATTACTTACACAAACTCCCTCAAAATGGTCCTTTTTTTGGTAAAAAATGCAGCTGCTTAATACTGTTACTCTTGATGTAACGAGAGGACTATTAAGAGAGAAGGAGTTGTGGCAAGATCTCCAGGTTAACGGCGGAATAAAAAAGAACGAAAAGTGTGTGAAGGGGTGGGGATGGGTACGACAGCGCAAGGTAATTCGTTCCATAGTCTCTGTCTGCTCAACGTGACAGTAACGCGATCTTCAAGGATGCTCCCCTGTGACCTACGAGGTCTGTTTCTACGGAAAGGTTTCTAGATATGTTTACAACGAAAGTGCGTCATTTCGCGCCTATGTTACAAATTAGAAACAGCCTAGTGCGTGCCACGTACTAGAATGGCTCACTCTGTTTCGGAGGAGATTGCAATTTTCTGTTATTTTGATACAGTGTTATTGTAGTGAAACGATTTGCACGAGTAACATGAGGCTCCACTGAAAGATGGATTGGAGGTGCCCACCTGTAATGCTGTTTACGTCTCCTAACTAACAAAATTTATTCTCCATTAACAACTACACTGAAGCGCCAAGGAAACATGTATAAACATGCGTATTCAAATGCAGAGATTTGTAAATAGCCAGAATACGGCGCTGCGGTCGGCAACGCCTACATAAGACAAGTGTCTGAGGCAGATAATAGATCGGTTACTGCTGCTACAACGGCAGGTTATCAAGATTTACGTGATTTTGAACATGGTGTTATAGTCGGCACACGAGAGATGGGACACAGCATCTCCGAGGTAGCGATGAAGTGAGGATTTTCCCGTGCGACCATTTCACGAGTGTATCGTGAATATCAAGAACCAGGTAAAACATCAAATCTCCGATATCGCTGCGGCCGGAAAAAGATCCTGGAAGAAAGGGACCAACGACGACTGAAGAGAATCGTTTAGTGTGACACAAGTGCAACCCTTCCGCAGATTTCTGCAGATTTCAGTGCTGGGACATCAATAAGTGTCAAGAGTGCGAACTGCTCAATGAAACATCATTGATATGGGCTTTCGGAGTCGAAACCCACTCGTGTACCTACGCCTCGCCTGGGTCCTTCAACACCGAAATTGGACAGGTAATGACTGGAAACATTTGCCTGGTCGGACGAGTTTCGTTTCAAATTGTATCGAGCGGTTGGACGTGTACGGGCATAGAGACAATGTCATGAATCCATTGACCCGGCATGTCAGCAGGTGACTGTTCAAGCTGGTGGAGGCTCTGTAATGGTGCAGTCATACATTAAAATACAAACTTGAGCAACTCAGCTCTTAAGTCACTGTACATCTTTGACGATATGTTTCTCATGTAATTACCTTACCTTCTGATGAAGTCACCCTTAGAGGTGACGAAACCTGGTCAAGGTGTATAGAAAACCTATGCACCCGGTTGGCTGATTTTTTTTACGTATTTTTCAAACTCTACAGGTACTTTCTGTGGTGTATTTGGATACTGTCTGCTAAACTTGTTGTGAGTTGAGTTAGTGGTAATGCAGTAATAAATTAAAAAGTCACGGTAGATGCTAAGCCTTCACTGCATGAACTGCGGAAATGCAGCGAGTGTAAACTTTTTTCTTTTACTGTTTTGTGCGTGGTGGCAGGCTTGAAATCACGCGTAAAGTTTTTTGGCAGTCACTAGTGACTCTCATTCTCAAACACTGGGTGAATATAGCCTTTATAATAGTTTGAGCTACTGTGCCGCGAGACACATACACAGTTTTAAACCTTTAACTTAAGATTACCTCTCTTGACGAACTGGTATTTTAAATTTTTAAATTCGGTCAATAATTAAGTACACGGTATGAGACCTTTGACATAAGATTATCTCTCTTAAGAAAATGGCTCTAAGTACTATGGGACTTAATATCCGAGGTCATCAGTCCCCTAGACTTAGAACTACTTAAACCTAAGTAACCTAAGGACATCACACACATCCACGTCCGAGGCAGGATTCAAACCTGCGATCGTAGCAGCCGCGTGGTTCCAGACTGAAGCCCCTAGAACCGCTCGGCCACAGCGGCCGGCTATCTCTCTTAATGAGCAGTTTGTTGATAGTTATAAGAAAGATTGAAAACAAAGTTTTGTTGCACCGTAGGAACTCGTTTTTAGGCAGTCAGTAACTGGAACTGTGCGTCCGGTTAAGCCGTTTTCATAATATCGATATCGAGAGATCGTAAGCTTACTCCAACCAAAAGATCGTAATGCTTCTGACGTCATACTGAAGTGCAGAAGTATAGTCAATGAAAGGTACGTTCCTTCGTTTGGCTCCGTGCTATTCGTTGACTGTGGAAGAGTGCGAGACGCCTTCTCACTGTCCTGCCTGCATCACTATCCTGCGAGGATGCCGAGGTCGCCTCAGCCCTCGGCTGCCGCAGCTGTCCGCACGCCGACGAGGCCCCAGTATTAGCCCATTTATCAGGGGCGGCCCTATTCGTCGCCGGAATACGGCCGAATGTAATCCAATTTCCCTAAGCCGGCCGCTGCCGGTATATCAGGGCGGCGCGCGGCAAGACGGATGTCGCAATAATAACTGGCGGCCCACAATGCGGGCCATTGTGGTCTGCGGCGAGATTTAAGGAGATGGACTTTCTGATAGCGCCGCGCTACCCGCTGCCCGCTGGCCGACCGATGCGTCCGCCGCACGCGACGCCACCCCGTCTTGCGTAACACTGCCGCGGGGGGATTCCTGCACGTTAGGCGCTCACGCCACGACCTCTATACCGCCCATGCAACGCTCTGGCTCGCCGCTCCGATTACCCAAAACTCCTCTGATGCATTCCGCGAGCCGCACCACAGCACTTACTCTGTAATGCTTTTAACACTGCTCTTTCCACTCATTTCTTGCCTTCCTTTACTGTAATTGTACCTACTGAACGTCCCGACACTGCGGTTAAAACACTTTACTAAGGTTACACGAATGTATGGGAGCACCGCTATAAATGCGAGCTTGAACATTAAGTGCAGACGCCAGGCGAACCTGCAGGTTGGCTCTCATACACTAAAGAGTGAAAGAAACTGATATACCTGCCTTATATCCAAAGAAGAGCGGCGCGTTTCGTCACAGGGTTATTTGCTAAGCGTGATAGCGTTACGGAGATGTTTAGCAAACTCAAATGGCAGACTCTGCAAGAGAGGCGCTCTCCATCGCGGTGTAACTTGCTGTCCAGGTTTCGAGAGGGTGCGTTTCTGGATGAGGTATCGAATATACTGCTTCCCCCTACTTATACCTCCCGAGGAGGTCACGAATGTAAAATCAGAGAGATTCGAGCCCGCATCTCGTGGTCGTGCGGTAGCGTTCTCGCTTCCCACGCCCGGGTTCCCGGGTTCGATTCCCGGCGGGGTCAGGGATTTTCTCTGCCTCGTGATGGCTGGGTGTTGTGTGATGTCCTTAGGTTAGTTAGGTTTAAGTAGTTCTAAGTTCTAGGGGACTGATGACCATAGATGTTAAGTCCCATAGTCTCAGAGCCATTTGAACCAAGAGAGATTCGAGCGCGCACGGAGGCTTTCCGGCAGTCGTTCTTCCCGCGAACCATACGCAACTGGAACAGGAAAGGGAGGTAATGACAGTGGTACGTAAAGTGCCCTCCGCCACGCACCGTTGGGTGGCTTGCGGAGTATAAATGTAGATGTAGATGTAGATATCGTATAGGGCCATGGCGAGCACGCAGAAGTGCCGCAATACGACGTGCCATTGCGACGACTAATATCTGGAGGGAATTGGCACCATGAATCCTGGAGGGCTGTCCATAAATCCGTAAGAGTATGAGGGGTGGAGACCTCTTCTGAAGAGCACGTTACAAGGCATCCCAGCTATGCTAAATAATGTTCATGTCTGGAGAGTTTGGTGGCCAGCGGGAGTGTTTAAACTCAGAAGAGTGTAGCAATTCTGGGCTTGTCGGGCGTCGCATTGTCCTGTTGGAATTGCCCAAGTCCGTCGGAATGGACAACAGACATGAATGGATGGAGGTGATCAGACAGGGTGCTTACGTACGTGTCACCCGTCAGAGTCATGTCTAGACGTATCAAAGGTCCCATGTCACTCCAACTGGACACACCCCACGTCATTACAGACCCTTCACCAGCTTGAACAGTCCCCTGCTGACATGCACGGCCGATGGATTCATGGTGTTGTCTCCATACTCTAACACGTCCATCCGCTCGATACACTTTGAAACGAGACTCGTCCGACCAGGCAACATGTTTCCAGTCACCGACAGACCGATGTCGATGTTGGCGGGCCATGCGTGGCGTAAAGCTTTGTGTCGTTCAGTTATGAAGGGTACACGCGTGGGTATTCGATGGTGTTCCGGTGTATGGTTCGCACGCTGACACTTGTTGATGACCCAGCACTGAAATCTGCAGCAATTTGCAAAAGGGTTGTAGTTTTGTCACGCTCTTCAGTCGTCGTTGGACCCGTTCTGGCAGGATCTTTTTCCAGCCCCAGTGGTGTCGGAGATTTGATGTTTTATCGGATTTCTGATATTCACGTTACACTCGTGAAATGTCATACGGGAAAATCCCCACTTCATCGCTACCTCGGAGATGCTGTGTCCAATCGCTCGTGCACCGACTATAACACCACGTTTAAACTCACTTAAATCTTGATAATCTGCCGTTGTAGCAGCAGTAACCAATCTAACAACTGCGCCACACACTTGCTGTCTTATAGAGGCATTACCGGTCGCAGTGCCGTATTCTGCCTGTTTACATATCTCTGTATTTGAATACGCATGCCTATACTAGTTTCTTTGGGGCTTCAGTGTATGCAACCACGAACGGTTGCTGTGCGTTATCCTCCATACACTGCAAGTGTCAGTCGTGCTCAGAACAGTGTTATGAGTGCATTATGTCGGAGCTAAATGGCAAATAGTTGGTCTCATACGGTGGGTTTTCCATAACCAAGATAGCCAAAGTGTTTGATGTTTGAAGAGACACCGTACCGAAGATTTATGGCTATACCGCTTACAAAGAACGGCTAAATCTCCCGCTAACGTACAACGTGGACGAAAGTGCGCCGTGACTGATCGTGACAGACGGTCATTGAGGAGGACCGGGACGAGAAATAAGAGGACAACAGCTGCAGAAGTCACTGCGCGTTCGAATCCTGTCAGCACTGAAACAATGCGAAGGGAGTTCCATAAGCAGTGAATTGCAGGGCGAGCTGAAATTCCAAAAACGTACATCAGTTGTGTAAATACCCGTGACGGGAAAACGTGGTGCCGAAACCAAATCCTGGACGGTGAGGCAATGGAAGAAAGTCATACAGTTTCCAATTTTTGGGCTGGATTACTTCTGGCGTACACCGCCCCAAGCCTACGTTGCAGATTGCTTGCTGCCAAGAGTGAAACATGGCGGGGTTTTGGTAATGATTTGGGCACTTCGTCGGCCCCATGCTTACTTTACAAGGTCGCGTTACTGCCAGGGATTACGGGACCAATTTCGCTGGTTAGGTCCATCCCATGGTACAATATTTGTTCCCCAATGGTGATGCTGTGTTCCAAGGCGACTGGGCCCTGCTCACACAAATCGCGTCGTCCAGGGTGGTTTTGTGAGCAGGGGGATGAATTTTCACATCTCACCTGGCCATCACAGTCACTGGATCTCAATATTATCGAGTCTTTGTACTCTTCTCTTGAGAGATAAGTGCGTGATCCCTAAGCCCTTTCCATCGTCGTTGCCTGCGCTTGCCACTGTTTTGCGGGAAGAATAGTATAAGATTCCCTTCAAAACCATACCGGGTTTCCAGAATGAGTTTTTCACTCTGCAGCGGAGTGTGCGTTGATATGAAACTTCCTGGCTGATTAAAACTGTGTGCCCGTCCGAGACACGAACTCGGGACCTTTGCATTGAAGGTAGAGCACTTGCCCGCGAAAGGCAAAGTTCCCGAGTTCGAGTCTCGGTCCGGCACACAGTTTTAATCTGCCAAGAAGTTTCATACCGGGTTACATATATCCATTCCGGCACGACAGGAAGCTGTTTTAATGTCAGGCATTTTCGTATACCGTACTAGTGACGTGTTGTATTTTTGATGTTTCCGTATTTGTGTCCATCCTCTGTACGTCCATATAGTGTGTGAGAGAGGGTACTTGGAGTACAACTATCATTTCCACACTTTCCTGTTCCATCTGCGAATACTGAGTGGTAATAAATTGTTGTTATTAAACCTCCGTGCGAGTTAGGGCAAGTAATACATTGGTTAACTCTTCTTGGAATTCGCGAACTCGCGATGGAAACATTAAACCTCTCCCGATCATACTACGCCTGTTTTGTAGCGCCTCCCACTGCAGCATCTCCATGGTAATCTCTCAGTTCCTAAGCGAATTCGTGATGTGCTCACCTCCTGAGCTTCTCTATCAACCCTGCTCGGTCAGATTCACAAACAGACTCCAAATATTCAATATCGATGGAACGAGAGTTTCGTAGTCTACTCGTTCATTCTCGTCTGATTCGACGTAAGCATGGTTTAAATATCTACTTTTTCGGTGGTTTCTCGATTTTTCCAGGAGGACATGTGGACGCCGCGGAGGATTTCCTCCCCCATTGTAGCCGAATGTAGCATGATGGTGTAACATTATGACCCAATTATCATCTTCTTTTCTCTCGTAACGCTGGGTCCAGACTCCCTTCTTGGCCATGGTTTTACTTCTTTTTAACTACTAAGGTCATCAGTCCCTAAGCTGGCACACTACTTAAACTAAATATCCTAAAGACAAATACACACACCCATGCCCGAGGGAGGACTCGAACCTCCGCCGGGACCAGCCTCACAGACCATAACTGCAGCGCCTCAGACCGCTCGGCTAATCCCGAGCAGCGTTTTACGTTTGAAATACGTCGTTACTGTGATCATGTCCTCAATATTTCCGGAAACAATGATCAAAGATGTGCGTATAATATATTTATCAGTGAGGTGAAAGAAATTACATCACCGGAAGCGAGTCGGCAAGGAGAGCTGGCATAGGAAGTTGGCGAGCGCGCCCAGCCTGGAGTCCTAACCCTTACTTGGGTGCTTATACATTAAGATTGTAAGACACTGTCGATGCTCATCCGTCGGTGTGATGCAACTCTTGAAGATTATATCTCTCTTTTTATTTTTATTTGGCCCGCAGACAAGTGTTAGATCCTCTTCGGACATACCCTCTATTGACTGTAATAGTAGAAGCTGCTCTGTTTAAGGGCTTCTCCCGAGAAACAACGTTCTGTGTCCGTAATGTATAAGATCCTGCTGGGAGGTGTGGAACTGTATCCAGGGTGTGCGTGCAGAATTTTGTGGCAGAGGTATTTTCTTCTTTTTCGCTCGTTTTCTTTGAAGAAATTTATCTCACCGCCGGTATTCGAACCGAGTACCTCACTGTCAAACGCGGTAGTTAGGTTAAGAATTCGAGTCTCAGTGCGGCACAGAGTTTTAATCTGCCAAGAAGTTTCACCATAGCTATAATTCTACATCGGCAGCGGACGCTGTGTAACGAAGCTCACACTGCCCGATATTACATATGAATAGAGCAAGAGAATATGAGATAGAGAATGGCGCAGGATGTGGGACGAGGCAGAAATTCCGGCCAGCAAAATCGTTGGAAGTAAACTAGGTGTGTTGCAATAGCGGAGGCGGACATTGTACCGCAGTATTTCCTTTCGGCCGCAGTGTTTAAGTTTCAGCGAGCAGACAAAACCGATATTCGAGCCCTTAATGAACCACGCATTGGTGGTCCCGGGCGGTTCATATGTGCTGCACTCGCTAACGGGAACCGGAGTCGCCCGAGCGGATGTGGGAACGATTTCTATGGCCTCTCCCGCTTGCCCTCGGATCCGGTTAATCCAGTCCGCTTCGATACCGGTGCCGTAAATTCCTCGCCTTCATTTCACAATGCGGCCTCAATTTCATATTTCTCGTGGCTGGTCATCGCTCGTCCCCCGCTGGAGCGGAATACTCAGTCTCGGCAGCGCACAGTGCTCGGACACTTGCCTGTATCGTCTATCTCGCCCGCTAGAGGCGCTATCGTCGGCGCTGCCGCCGTATTTATTGCTCTACCAATATTGCCGAGTTTTTGCTGCGGGCTCTTTCGCGATATTTTACTTTCCTGCTTTTAAGTCGCGATCCGGTTCTCGGCGCTGCGGTAGACCATCTGACTGCCTCGGGAAGTAAGGGATCGCAGTTCGACGCCGGTAAACTCATAGGCGTAATTTTTTCCCCCATGCCGCTACGTGGCTACAAACGAATCATTGTTTACGCAAAGGCAAATACGAATGTGATGCAGCTGTGCTGTGAGGTTGGCCCTATAACCACGAAGACTTGCAAATTTGAGACTATTTGTATTTGTGTTTTCTGTGCTGACGTCATTTAATCTTCCTGCATTTTTTCATCTCTTTGTTTTCTTGTTTTGTTCTGTCTTATTATAATAACAGCAAATACAGGCCCGTTGTAATGAAACAGAAGTATTTGCTGCAAACTGGAGCACTTTAAAAATTTCTCTGTAACTGAGTTCGTATACCCACCTCCAAGATTCTGCTTTTTCAATCAAGGTTATTATTATGTTAATAGCTGCCAAGGGGAATAGGTAAGTGAGTTTATGACCCAAAGTATTATCAACCGTTAGATGTGGAACGTATCACATCCGGAACATTAATTTTAGAACATAAAGCGCAACGAAACGTGAAGAGTCTGAGGTTCCGTTGACGAAAAGATCCTTGGAGGCGAAACCCAACGTCAGAACGAACGCAAGTTGGGAAGAAAAGTGGTCTGAGCTTCTATAAACAGCTATCCCAGCATTCAGCTTGTCGTTACACACGGTGAAACTTTTTACATGCCACTTATATTTTATTGACTATAAGAGAAAGGGCAGCATCGGTCGTGAATTTTTAATCTGTTGCTTTTTATCCAAGCCAAATATAATAGCACATGGTACCATTTGACATTACAGATAACAACATCAGTTAAACTGAGCTTGCTGCTTACATTTCTATGCAGCTAACCACGGTATGTTACATTGTAGGTCTTTATCTCCCCCAAGTCCATGTGTATAACAATATTCATTCTTTCTGCTCTTCCTTTCGCGACTGGTGCAATTGTATGTGTTGATTCTTTTGCTTCTAAGCCTCTTTCGCTTTATCTTCCTGTGTTGCGGGAATTATCTGATAAGGGCAGAAGGAACGATTCAAAGTTTACTCGAAAAAAAGAAAGTTGAAATTTTGACAGTAGTTCCTCTTCCAGCAGTTCTTGCGTAAGGACACGGATTAACGGCTAGACCAACCAATCTTGTACGATGAAGAGTGTGGAGTTAGGAGGATACTATAGCTACGATTCTTCATCCCAGTGGCTTGATATAATCTGACAAAAACTATTCTTCGTAGTTTGATTATTTCATACATTTCTCTTGTCACATCTGTTGCCAAATATCGCATGAAGAAAACTGTATCGATAGTTGTTTAGTGACTGTAAATTTTGTTTAAATAGCCATTTCCAAAGGTCTTCTTTTGGTGCACAAATAATTGATGATTCTAAGCGACACTGCTGTTGTATATTTTCGATACTTCCTTACAGATTGTGCAGTAGCTACTGAATAAGAACCGTAACATTATTACAATCAAAATCTTGTGTGATAATAGGGTTCTCATGTCGATATGAAGCTGTTACTGCAGTGAAGAGTTAAACGACCTAGATTGTGATTGCCGTTGGTCACCTTAATTTTTTGTACGTCTCTGGTGGAATAGAATACGTTTAAAGTGAACGACTTAATGCAGCATAGACATTAGATTTGGTAGCAGCAGTAGAAACAAACGAAGGAGGAAGATAAAAGTTCGATGTCTCGTCGACGACGAGGTTAGTAGAGCCGGACCGCAAGGTCGGACTGAGCAAGGACGAAGAAGGAAATTCCCTCTGAATGCAGTCATCCCCAATTTCACCTTAAGTGATTTAGGACTTGAATCGGAACACCCTAGCTGGGATTCGAACAGTTGCCAACCGGAACACGAATCCACTGAGCTCCATTCCCAGACAAGCATCCAGCTACAGGTTTGCCTATGGTCTCTCTAAATAATTTCACGGGAAAGCAGACAGGTTCCCTTCGGCTAATTTCACAGCTAATTTCCTTCACTTTTATTGCTGGGTCACCAAGATCTCGCCGTCACACGTCGTTAAACTCCTACTTCTCCTTATGCTTCTCACAAATTCGGTATTGAATTATTATTAACTGTAATAAAAGGACTGGAAACAATTATAGGTGCATAGTATCCGAGACGTCGTTGTTGCGTTGCTGAAACGGATAAAAGGGTGTGTATTTGATCGCTGGGCATGAGAATATTCTGTAATTTTTTCTGCGACTCGATAGTTCAAGTTTATACGCCATAACCCTCAAGTTCATCTGTTTATCTCTCCACTTTTCCACGACCTTCTGCAGGAACATATTCCAAATACCTTCGCTGTTTCGATTTTATCACTGCCCACGTTTCGGCTCATGTAATGGCATTCCAGCAATAAGGTAAAATAAACTTTTTCCATAATTCCGTACAGACGTCTGACAATAATATCCGTCTTCTAGTGCAAATTATGAATGAATATATCAATTTTATCATTAGAATGGACTACAACCTACATTAATTCCCACACAGCTGGTTCAGTGCGATGAGTATATGGCACATTTATATATTCACCCTTAGACGAAACATATCTGTTATAGGAGGACCCTTGGTCGCAGTCTGGTCTGCAGGAATGATCAAAACTGGAAGACGTAACTGAGGCTTGGGTAGAATATTAGACTTAAGGATGTGCACCTTAAGTCTCAAACCTAAATTTGATGCTTCTAACATTGCCACTCCGTCAAAATATAGCAAAATTTAATAATTGACACGAAAACTAGTTCAGAAGGTGAACTACTTGGACATATAACCAAACCACATCACGAAATGCCAGTGATGAAACTGACCACACTAGAGAAATTCTAAATGCTTTTTTACAATCATAATTTCGGTACAGGACGAACAGGATCTGAGTCCCTACTTCCAAATAGTCCGACACTATCTACTTCCAACTTTTTTCTTTCTTCAGGTGCAAAACAAAGTTACAGACACAATCACATTCCTTATTACACACCCAGTGGCCTCCATTGTCTATTTACGTAATTCCAACAGTCAGCTTATTATGACACATTGTTATTTAGACAAAGCGATTTCACTATTTTACTCGAAATGTGCTTTGTATGTTAGACTGTCGGACATTTATCTTCTCGTTTTTCGCTATAACTGAGCTGTTTTGTTATTATTATTGAACATTAATCTCATAACATTACTTTTAATTTACGAATTATTTAGTTAATGCCCTTTGTCCCTATGAATACAATGATTTAACGGAATTTTTAACTTTTATTGGTTTCTACTTTCGTCACTTTGTGGAATATTTTGCAATTCACCTGACGTCATCGATGTAGATACTTGCGTGTTTTTATTAGACATTATTACTTTCACCAATTACGATGTTTAATTACTGAATAATAGAGCAAAATTCTCGAATTCGTAACCAAAAATATAAATTATCTACTCAGAATTATACTTTGTGCCAAAATTTTGAAAAGCCAAGCTACTGGATCTAGAAGTACATATGGTTACAGAATGAAATATTCACTCTGCAACGGAGTGTGCGCTGATATGAAACTTCCTGGCAGATTAAAACTGTGAGCCGAACCGAGAGTCGAACTCGGGACCTTTGCCTTTCACGGGCAAGTGCTCTACCGGCTGAGCTACAAAAGCACGACTCACGACCCGTCCACACAGCTTCGATTACCTCGTCTCCTACATTCCAAACTTCACAGAAGCTCTCCTGCGAGCCTTGCAGGACTAGCACTCCTGTATGAAAGGATCTGGCGGAGACCTGGCTTAACCACAGCCTGGGGGATGTTCCCAGAATGAGAGTTTCACTCTGCAGCGGAGTGTGCGCTGCATTTGCCAGCGAAAGGCAAAGGTCCAGAGTTCGAGTCTAGATCCGGCGCACAGTTTTAATCTGCCACGAAGTTTCAAATACACATTTATCGGGTTCTATACTAAAACCGTGAATGGCGTATTACGTTATAATCTGTCATAGGCGGTTACATTTTATGCTTCAAAATACCGGGTGATCAAAAATTCAGTATAAATTTGAAAACTGAATAAATCACGGAATAATGTAGATAGAGAGGTACAAATTGACACACACGCTTGGAATGACGTGGGATTTTATTAAAACCAAAAAAATACATAAATTCAAAAACTGTCCAACAGATGGCGCTTCATCTGATCAGAATAGCAATAATTAGCATAACAAAGTAAGACAAAGCAAAGATGATGTTCTTTACAGGAAATGTTCAATATGTCCACCATCATTCCTCAACAATAGCTGTAGTCGAGGAATAAGGTTGTGAACAGCACTACTGTAAAGCATGTCCAGGTGTTATGGTGAGGCATTGGTGTCGGATGTTGTCTTTCAGCATCCCTAGAGATGTCGGTTGATCACGATACACTTGCGACTTCAGGTAAACCCCAAAGCCAGTAATCGCACGGACTGAGGTCTGGGGACCTGGGAGGCCAAGCATGATGAAAGTGGCGGCAGAGCACACGATCATCACCAACCGACGCGCGCAAGAGATCTTTCACGCGTCTAGCAATATGGGGTGGTTCTAATAAAACCCCATGTAATTCCAAGCATGTGTGTCAATTTTTACCTCTCTGTCTACATTTTTCCGTGGTTTATTTAGTTTTCAAATTTATACTAATTTTGTGATCACCCGGTATATGGAAATTTATTTCTAACATACAAAATGGTTTGCTACTGCGGACATCTCACGCAGTCATGTGTGAAGGAGTTAGAGACGCTCACTTCCGCTTGATTCCGGCTGCAACACTATGATCTCAACGAGACGTCGCAAGCTCTGAGAAGTCATCGTGATTCAAGAATACTCTGCCTTCACTGTGTTGATTATTGGCCTCCAAAAACATTGACGCCAGTTGGTCGTGATGCTGTAATGTAATTCAAAGTGAACAGTGCGTTTCCTTCTCGAGTAGCAACAGGAAATGACGACGATATGTTACGTGCTAAACACAATTGCCAGAGAGCTTAGTGCAGCTCGAGAGCCCAGTGGATACCGCAGTTTCCGACACCGGAAGCGGTAAGCCCGCTGTAACTGGAGCATTTGAATGAGCCGAGCAGAGGGTTGAGGGTTGGGGTCTGCGCAGCGCCGGACGAGCCAATAGCACGCGTGCCTATTGTGACTGCCGCTGCAATTGCGTGGGGCACAGTTGAGATATGACGTAGGCCCAGCTATCGACTGCGCTGCCCGCTGCCCGCTTCGCCGTCGCGTCCCCTCACCCCATTTTTTTTTCGGGGTGCGTTAAGTTACCCCTCCCCAGCGTCATGTCCATCAGGGGCGCTGGAGGGTGGAATTGGATGGAACAGACAACAGTAACCCCCGGTTCGTTATTTGCAGTTTTCAATGCACTGCTTCTGTGTCAATAATAATCTTCGTTCTGATTCCATCTCCCCACGCTTCTATCTCTGCCGTCATTTGCATGCTATTTCTCTCTCTCGTACGCACAAACATTTCACACACACTACTCTCTCATTCTGCTGACGCTCTCTTGCGAAACACGCACACATGCGAGCGCAAGTGCACACACTGGCGATTACTCATTGCGGTCGCTTCTTCTACACAGATTTCTCATCTCATCTACTCCTCTCCCTCTCATTCACTATCTCTCTCCTCCATCTCGCGCACTCTATTTTGCCTGTTCCTCCCTCCACCCCAACACGTGGCGCAATAAAGTGCTTCTGGGTTGTCCGCAGTCCTGGGATTTCGGCATTCAATAAACCGCGATAGAATCTTCCCTGCAACGGCCTCGACCTCGCCATTTTGCAGAACGTTTGGTTACTCTTTCCCACACAAGGTACACACAAACATTTCAGTGTCTCCCCTTCTAATGCGATCCGAGCTGGGAATCTTCCATTATTCGGCATAATCTCTGCTGAATGAATAGTGGTGAACATTTGTGGGAAAGCTGCTTGTATAGCTAGTGCCATCTTTTTTACGCCGTTTTTTCGTACGTTGTAAGTTGTGTGTCGAATTTACAGCCCTTTTGCTGGACAATATCGGCAAGTGTAGCTCAGTTTTTACTTCGGTCCAGAAAGTATCGGCTCCAGATTGACTCAAGGAACGTCTGCGGTTCGTTGCTGGAGTGGCGTCGACACTCACGTAACGCCTATAAATTTGGCCACATCATGGAGGATCGTCAGCTGAGAACTTAAAGGGTAAGAAGAAACTGGTCGCCATAGGGAAGCGTAGTGGAGCAAGACCACACAATGTTGGAAAGGCCAGTTTTAAGATCTTTTCCGGAACATTTCTTACAAAATTAATACTTGATGATGGTGATTATGAAAACAAGGTTTGGGACACCATATGTGACTGTGAGATGTAAATTAAAGACAAGAGAAAAGAAGGGTTATGTAAACTATACCGTTAAGCTGCGTATAAATTATTTACTATTCGAACTTGCGTACGGCACTAGCCCATCATCAGGATTCTTACCCTGTCTTTAGTCATATCCAAGGTGGGTGATGTATGCTGCCCCAGTAACAGTCACGGGAAAACTTGACAATATAACCATGTAAATACATGGCAACTTGTTAAAATCAGGAGGCAGAACTAACAGCTCGTGCTAGCTTCAGTACAAGACCACCTGCAACGAGTACACGACCACTCGTCTGGTCTTTATCGTATGCCGCTGGTACGACTGAAACACCGGACTACCAGTTGGAACAGCAGCTGTTGCAACGTACGCTGAGCACCAGAGTGCATGGATTAGTGCCACTGGTCTTCGACTGAAGCTGCCATTTACATGGTTACATTTTTGAAATTCCTCAAAGTAACGCTGACAGTGTCCAGACAGTACACGAGACCAGCTTGGTTACGCAAACTTGAGGAATACGACAGTGACCTTAAGATTTCGCTAGTCACAAGCATTGGTCGTATAAATAATTTGTAAGCTGCTTAATGATAGTATTTCAAAAATGTCATTAATCAAATACGTACACTGACGCTGCGAAGCGTCATGTATCCGAAATGATGGAAGATTAGATCTTTTTTTTTTTTTTTTTTTTTTTTGGCGCATAGGGGTTGGGGGTGGGGTCGGGGAGGAGGTGTTTGTGTTAGTCTTCTGACTGGTTTCATACGGCCAGCAACGGCCTTCCTACCTTGTGTCATACTCTTCATCTCAGTGCATCACTTGCACCCAAGCTTCTCAGTTATTTGATGGGTATGTAGCTTCTTATTTACTTGTTGGATATGTTTCAATTGAGGTCTTCCCATACTGTTTTTAATCCCTATATTTCCCCCCAGCACTATGGAAGTTATTCCCCATTGCCTGAACGTTTGTCCTACCGTCCTGTCCTTTATTTTCGTCCTCACTGCGCCGGTACGCGGAGAACATCTTCATTTCTTAACTCACCAGTCCACCTCTCCAGTCTGTAGCACCGCATTTCAAGCTCTCCGATTCTCTTCTTTTCCGTTTTTCCGACAGTCCATGAATCGTTTCCCAACGATGCTCTAGTCCAAAAGTACATTCTCAGAAACTTCTTTCTTAAATTAAGGCCAGTGTTTGATACTAGGGGACTTGTTTTGGCCTGAAATGCCCTCTCCTCCTGTCACGGTCTACTTTCTTATGCCGTCCATGCTTTGTCCGTTTTGTTTCCAGCGCAACAGTATTCCATAACATAGTCTGCTTTGTGTTCTACAATTTGGATGTGAAGTTTATAGCTAACCTCATTTTTGCTAGGCCTCACATCACATCACATAAAACTTTCGGGCTAATAGGCCGTGATCGATGTATACTGCCAGAGACATCTTCAGAGCTTGAGCGACGAAGTGCAGCCAGAATTCGAGGGAGCGCCGAGTATATGGGCAGTATAGAGGGAACCACAGTCCATCACGTGACGTCGGCTACGAGATTATCTCTGGTAATGGCAATATTCTCGATTGAAAGTAGTCGATCGTCATTCTTACTTTGTAGTTTGACATCCAAATTTTATCTAATTTAAAACATTTCTCTCTTCTGTTTAAATTATTACTGTGTTTATATATCTCAGTAGCCTCTCTATCCATGCGCGCATGATAATGCGTTGTTTATGATATGACGCTCGTGTTACTGAATTGTTCTGCTACGGCCGATTTATTCGTTGTCCCAGGCGGCGATACCTCTTGTGTTCAACCAGACAGGTGTTCACACTTCTGTTCGTGATACCAATATAAACGAGTCCACAAGTTCAAGGAATTCTGCACACACCCGGTGTAGCTAAAGGACGTCTTATCTTAGCTGATCTTAAACAATACCGGCCGTGAAAGTTTACATTTGCTGCGCCTGTTTGTCTTTCTGAGGTTTACTCTCAGTCAATTAAACTGTTCCTTCCACTTAAACTTACTTGCAGCTACTCCTCACTTTCACTGAGAATAGCTTGAATAAACTGCCGTTTACCAAATACACTACTGGCCATTAAAACTGCTACACCAAGAAGAAATACAGATGATAAACGGGTATTCATTGAACAAATATATTATACTAGAACTGACATGTGATTACATTTTCACGCAATGTGGGTGCATAGATCCTGATAAATCAGTACCCAGAACAACCACCTCTGGCCGTAATAACGGCCTTGATATACCTGGGCATTGAGTCAAACAGAGCTTGGATGGCGTGTACAGGTACAGGTGCCCGTCTAGCTTCAACACGATACCACAGATCATCAAGAGTAGTGACTGGCGTATTGTGACGAGCCAGTTGCTGAGCCAACATTAACCAGAGCCAATTGCTCAGCCACCTATGACCAGACGTTTTCAATTGGTGAGAGATCTGGAGACTGTGCTGGCCAGGGCAGCAGTCGAACATTTTCTGTATCCAGAAAGGCACGTACAGGACCTGCAACATGCGGACGTGCATTATCCTGCTGAAATGTACGGTTTCACAGGGATGGAATGAAGGGGTGAGCCACGGGTCGTACCACATCTGAAATGTAACGACCACTGTTCAAAGTGCCGTCAATGCGAACAAGAGGTGACCGAGACGTGTAACCAACGGCACCCCATACCATCACGCCTGGTGTTACGCCAGTATGGCGATGACGAATACACGCTTCCAATGTGCGTTCACGGCGATGTCGCCAAACACGGATGCGACCATCGTGATGCTGTAAACAGAACTTGGATTCATCCGAAAAAATTACGTTTTGCCATTCGTGCACCCAGGTTCGTCGTTGAGTACACCATCGCAGGCGCTCCTGTCTGTGATGCAGCGTCAAGGGTAACCGCAGTCGGCCGTGCGGTTCTAAGCGCGTCAGCTTGGAACCGCGTGACCGCTACGGTCGCAGGTTCGAATCCTGCCTCGGGCATGGATGTGTGTGATGTCCTTAGGTTAGTTAGGTTTAAGTAGTTCTAAGTTCTAGGGGACTGATGACCTCAGTAGTTAAGTCCCATAGTGCTCAGAGCCATTTGAACCATTTCGTAACCGCAGTCATGGTCTCCGAGCTGACAGTCCATGCTGCTGCAAACGTCGTCGAACTGTTCGTGCAGATGGTTGTTGTTTTGCAAACGTTCCCATCTGTTGACTCAGGGATCGAGACGAGGCTGCACGATCCGTTACAGTCATGCGGATGTCTGTCATCTCGACTGCTAGTGATACGAGGCCGTTGGGATCCAGCACGGCGTTCCGTATTACCCTCTTGAACCCACCGATTCCATTTTCTGCTAACAGTCATTGGATCGCGAGCAGAAATGTCGCGATACGATAAACCGCAATCGCGATAGGCTACAATCCGACCTTTATCAAAGTTGGAAACGTGATGGTACGCATTTCGCCTCCTTACACGAGGCATCACAACAACGATTCACCAGGCAACTGTTGTTTGTGTATGAGAAATCGGGTGGAAACTTTCCTTATGTCAGCACGTCGTAGGTGTCGCCACCGGCACCAACCTTGTGTGAATGCTCTGAAAAGCTAATCATTTGCATGTCACAGCATCTTCTTTCTGTCGGCTAAATTTCTCGTCTGTAGCACGTCATCTTCGTGGTGTAGCAATTTTAATGGCCAGTAGTGTAGGTAGACGGACACTGCGGAAAGCCATACGTGCGAAATGCTGAAGAATGCTGAGGATTTGATGGAACTACCGAGCCGAGAGCGCTTGTGCTAACGCACTGTGCAGCTGCTGGTGGCGGCTAGCAGAGGCGCTCGCACGTAGACGCACCTCCTCTGTCGCGCGCGCACACACACGCACGCATATGGACGGACGGTGTCCGCCAGAATAATGCATGCCAAGTTCCGCGTACCTAGCCGGACCAGGGGCGCTGGCAGAGCTCATTGGGCAGACAAAAGGCCGCTCGCTATTGTCATAACATGTAGCTTTGTTTGGTGATAACACACGCGCCCGCACCGCATAATTGAGCGAAGGAGAGCGGCCGACGGCGCGGCCAAGAAACACAGCGGCGCCGGCCGCAGCGCGCGCCGCCCTTCTTTGTTTGGCGATCTGCTCCGCTCTGCGCAAACGCGTCGCTTGTTTTAGCAGCGGAGTGGATTGCTGTTTCGACAAGGAGCCGGCCGCCGCGTCGCGCGCTGTGCCCTGTGTTTTGGCTGCCTTGCGCCACTGCCGCCGCCGCCGTGGAAAATGAGAGGCGGTGCGAAATTTCCTTAGTGGCGCAGCTTCCTGTGGGCGCCGCTGCCGCCACTAGATGGCAGCAGCAGTTCTGTTCGCTATGTGCTACTGTGTCCTGGCTAAGAGACACTGCTCGGGAATGAAGTTGCTTTAAAAACCACTGAATAATTCTACTTTAACGATAATAGAATAAGGGTCAGATTAAGTTTCAGAATAGTTAATTACATCCTTTACCCCATCCTCCAACGCAGTCATTTGCAACAGTCCTATCACCATCAAAATGGAATAATAAGAGTGCACTACAAAGAACTATGTACTCAGATGAAAAAGGGAGTAAGATAGGGATGTAGTCTTTCGCCTCTACTGTACATTAAAGAAGCAATGATGAAAATGAAAGAAAGGTTCAGGAGTGGAATTGAAATTCAAGGTGAAAGGATATCAATGATACTATTCTCTGATGACATTGCTATCCTGAGTGAAAGTGGAGAAGAATTACACGATCCTCTGAATTGAATGAACAGGCTAACCAGTACAGTATATGAAGGGCTTATTTCAATAGTGGTACAAGTCCGTTACCTCCACTTTTCTGTCTATAATTCTTCTGCAATTAATCATCCAAACAAAGAGAAAGGAAGTTTCATCTCTAGCAAAAAGCTAAATGCTTCAATATTTCTGGTATCTCAACTGCAGGTTTTTTAGCGCTCATTTAACTTTAGGACTCTGTATCTCAATATGAACAAAAGAGGACTTGTACCACTGTTGAGATAACCCCTTCATTTGGATTGAGAGTAAATCGAAGCAATATGAAAGTAGTGAGAATTTGTAGAAATGAGAACATCGAAAAACTCGACATCAGGATTGATGGTCACGAAGTGGATGAAGTTAAGGAATTCTGCTACCTAGGCAGCAAAATAACCAATGACGGACGGAGCAAGGAGGACATCAGAAGCAGTCTAGCACTGGCGAAAAAGCATTCCTGACCAAGAGAAGTTCAAATGGTTCAAATTGCTCTGAGCACTATGGGACTTAACATTTGAGGTCATCGGTCCCCTAGAACTTAGAATCTTCCCTGCAATGGCCTCGACCTCGCCATTTTGCATAACTAACCTAAGGACATCACACACATCCACGCTTGAGGCAGGATCCGAACCTGCGACCGTAGCGCTCGCGCGGTTCCAGACTGAAGTACCTAGAACCGCTCGGCCACCCCGTCCGGCAACAAGAGAAGTCTACAAGTTTCAAACATAGGCGTTAATGAGAGGAATAAATTTCTGAGAATGTACGTCTGGAGCACAGATTTGTATAGTAGTGAAAGATGGACTGTGGGAAATCGGAACAGAAGAGAATCTAGTAGTTTGAGACGTTATGCTTCAGACGAATGTTGAAAATTAGGTGAACTGATAAGGTGAGGAATGAGGAAGATCTGCGCAGAGTCGGAGGGGAAAGGAATAAGTGGAAGACATTGATAAGGAGAAGGTACAGGATGATAGGACATCGCCAGCCGGAGTGGCCGAGCGGTTCTAGGCGCTACAGTCTGGAACCGCGCGACCGCTACGGTCGCAGGTTTGAATCCTGCCTCGGGGATGGATGTGTGTGGTGTCCTTAGGTTTAAGTAGTTCTAAGTTCTAGGGGACTTATGACCTCAGCAGTTGAGTCCCATAGTGCTCAGAGCCATATGAACCTTTTTTTAAATTATTTTTTTTATAGGACATCTGTTAAGATGACTTCCATGACTTCCACGGTACTAGAGGGAGATGTAGAGTGCAAAAACTGTAGAGGAAGACAGAGATTGGAATACATCCAGCAAATAACTGAGGACGTAGGTTGGAAGTGTTGCTCTGAGATGAAGAAGTTGGCGGGGGAGAGTAATTCGTGGCGGGCCGCATCAAACCAGTCTGGCGACTGATGACTAAAAAAAAAAAAAGATTGTCAGCATGTTACCATCACATTAAGGGTGAAGTGATTGGTTTCTGCACCTGGCGATATTCTCATGTTCTTGCTCGCGTCTGCAGTCTAGCCTCAAGGCCGAGAATGTTCTCTCTGTAGGAAATCCCTAATGTCACGGAGTGAGCACAAATTCATGAAGTGACTGCGCTCCTGGACACACTCTGGTGCGGTAAACACTCAGTGAATTATACCGGTTGGGTACGAACTCCCCCACTGGCGTCAGCTTGCGGTCACGCCAGGCCAGTGAGAGAGGGAAATGGGGGAGAGAGGTGGGGGTGGAGGGAGAGAGAGGAATTTAAATCGGACGTTCCGTGTGGCCGTGATTTATCGTGTGAAACAGTCGCCCGGGGTGGTTTGCAGGGGCGGTCGGTTTATTTACAGGACTGGGCGAGCGGAGGTCGCCGACTCCGCCGCGACTGCGGGGGTGGGGCCTCGCCGCGTGGGCGGGGTATAAATTGCGTTAGGAGACGCGCAAGTCACGGCGTGCCGCTGACAGAGGCGCATAACGCGATAAGGAGGAGCCCGGCCGCCCTGCCGCTGACAAATGGACTGCGAGCGCTGAGCGCGCCGTGCCGCGGTCACTCGACCGCCGCAAGAAAAACGAGTTTTGAATTGAAATCCAATATGTTGATTCGCTCCCCTCGCGTCCTTGCCCCTCCCGTTGGTTACGCGTGACTAATTCACTGTTGTGTGCGTGGGTGCGTGCGAATCAGCGTCAGTGGCTACGTGATAGAAATGATGGTTTCGCGAGGAATTTTAGGACCCGAGAAGAACGACGTGGACAAAATGCTAAAATATGTTGCTAGTTGTTGCCTGCTCGGGTCGTCGACGTAAAGCTGCCGTCGT
This sequence comes from Schistocerca americana, assembly GCF_021461395.2. NCBI lineage: Eukaryota > Metazoa > Arthropoda > Insecta > Orthoptera > Acrididae > Schistocerca > Schistocerca americana. The sequence goes on along the minus strand of NC_060124.1, from coordinate 506,713,482 downwards.
ACCCAACGCCTCCTTTCGACAGCAACTGATTGCACTGTGTATACCTACCTCTAAGAAAAATGGTTCAAATGGCTCTGAGCACTATGCGACTTAACTTCTGAGGTCATCAGTCGCCTAGAACTTAGAACTAATTAAACCTAACTAACCTAAGGACATCACACACATCCATGCCCGAGGCAGGATTGGAACCTGCGGCCGTAGCGGTCGCTCGATTCCAGACTGTAGCGCATAGAACCGCACGACCACTCCGGCCGGCTACCTACCTCTAAACATTGAGCAAGCAATAAAAGAGACGACGTGAAATTTGGAAAGCTAATACGATTCAGGGAGAAGAGATAAAAACTTTGATATAAGCGTAGACTTCCGCGGTCATTGCCACAATCAGTAAATTTTTTCTAGGTTTGTGACCGCATTGTCAGTATGTAAAACTACCGACGTTTCGGTCCCTGTTACAAGTGATCTTCTTCAAGGTGTTTCGCAACAGTGGCCGAAACGTCGGTAGTTTCACCCATTGACAATGCGGTCACAAAACCAGAAAAAATTTATTAATTAAAAACTTTGATATCAGAATGAAATTTTCGCTCTGCAGCGGAGTGTGCGCTTATATGAAACTTCCTGGCAGATTAAAACTGTGTGCCGGACCGAGACTCGAACTCGGGACTTTTGCCTTTCGCGATCAAGTGCCCTACCAACTGAAGATAGGAGACGAGGTACTGCCGGAAGTAAAGCTGTGAGGACGGGGCGTGACTCGTGCTTGGGTAGCTCAGTTGGTAGAGCACTTGCCCGCGAAAGGCAAAGGTCCCGAGTTCGAAAAAACTTTGATGTTTGCCAGTGACCTATTTCTGTCAGACACGCCGAAGGACAAGGGAGAGCAGTTGAAAGGAATGGATAGTGTCTTGAAAAGAGATGACAAGATGAACATCAGGAAAACTAAAATGAAGGTAATGGAATGTAGTCAAATTGAGTCAAGCGATGCTGAGAGAATTAGAATAGAAAAATGAGACATAAAAAGGTTTCAAATGGCTCTGAGCACTATGGAACTTAACATCTGAGGTCATCAGTCCCGTAGAACTTAGAACTACTTAAACCTAACTGACCTAAGGACATCACAAACATCCATGCCCGAGGCAGGATTCGAACCTGCGACCGTAGCGGTTCCAGACTGAAGCTCCTAGAACCGCTCGTCCACATCGGCCGGCGCGAAAAATGAGACACTAAAAGTCTTTAATGTGTTTTTCTGATTGGGTTGCAAAATAACCGATGATGGCCGGAGGACACAAAATGCAGAATTGCAACACCAAGAAAACAATTTCTGAAAAGGAGGGTGTGATTAACATTTAATATAAATTTACGTTTTAGGAAGTGTTTTCTGGAAACATTTCTACGGAGAGTAGCCTCGTACGGAAGTGAAACGGGTTGATAAGCTGTTCAGATAAAAAGAAAATACAATCTAATTTCGGAAAAAAATTATGGCACAACCTGAGTAAAAGAATGGAGATATCAACGATAGTCAATTTGCTAATGAGCGGCAGCATGGTGGTAAAATTGTAGAGGGATTCCTAGACATGAATACAGTAAGGAGCGTCAAATGGTTGCACGGTGCAGCAGGTATTCACAGATGAAGATGCTTGCTCAGCGTAGACTAGCATGAAGAGATTCTGGCTGAAGACCGCAAAAACAGTGACAAGAACAATTCGCATACAAACTTTCACATCGCTAGGCTTTCATTTGATCCTCAGGGACATATTGCCGCACAATTCAATTAAAAATAGTCCTCATGCACCGGTTCTGATCAAGTTTTTCCGGTGAGTCTGTCGGTTGTCAGGCAGTCACTGTAACTGGAAATCCCCTCTCGAATATTCGCAGCCCGTACTCCCTCCAACCAAAACTGCCAATTCTGCTAGTATTTGGGTAAAAAGTCTCTGACTCTACATTGGTTATTATTCGTACAGCCCGCCGTACCTAGAGAATAAAAAGCATAAAAAGAAAACATGTCGCCTACACAAACATCTCTGAACGCTATATGGAACAGCGGAGGACCAGTTTTACTGGCTTGTCAACTCTCCCTTTCCTTTGCTATACTCAGTTTTGCAGTTTTGTGTCAGTAAACTTGTCGATAGTGACAAACTAGTAGCCACCGTGATGAATGTCTATAACAGCCTAAAACCATTCCAGAAGTAAATCCGCTTCGCTGCGGTACTTCATATTGTAACCGATCGATGCTATGAGTAAAAGCTCTCGTTGGTGCTGAGGCCTCTCACCTGTACGCACAACTGAGGGGGGTAACGCAGTGGTAAGACCCTGCATCCGCATTCGAGAAGACGGCGGTTCAGAACCTACATATAGGTTTCCGTGTTTTTCCCAGACCAGTTATGACAAATGATGGGATGGTGCCTAAGAAAAGGCCACGGTCAATTCCCTTTTTCATGCTTTTTCCAATCCGAGCTTGCGCTGCTTCACGTCGTCGTCAGGTCAAGGCTAATCCTCTCTTTCCTTTGCTGTACAAAAGTACACATGTCAAGCAGGTGTCTTGTCGCCCGCTCTTGAGTGGCTGGTATTTCCCATGTTTTCCGGCAATAGTACTTTTCTTTCCCGCTGAATTCTCCGGTTGGCTTGCTCGCGCCGTTGGATAGCAATTTGTTGTCCTAGCAGCCGAGACGTAGAGACGATGCCTGTTGCGGTGGAGGCCGACGCTTGTCCAGTGACAGAAAAATGCCGCCAGTGCACTGCCTCGTTAACCACTTTTGCGAAGATTTTGTGAACTGTAACTAGGTGGAAGTAAGGTGCTCAAGCAGTTGACTGGCTGCAAGACACTATCGTTAACTGCTGTGGATGTTCTGTGATATTATTTCCAGGACAACGCTGGACTGCTTTAATAAATACTCTTCTCAACAAGTGGTATTGTTTTCCATAGTTTCGTTTCCCACTGTGCCGAGTGAGGCGGCAAACACTTGGAAAAGAGATTGGCTGTAACTTCTCGTCACAAAACTGAGAAAAATGAATATATATATATTATTTTATTTATTTATTTATTTATTTATTTATTTTGATGCTGTGAAGCAGTAGGTTAGCTACGTCATCTGTTTGGCCTACGAACATTCGTGTGATGGCTGGTTCAAATGGCTCTGAGCACTATGCGACTTAACTTCTGAGGTCATCAGTCGCCTAGAACCTAGAACTAATTAAACCTAACTAACCTAAGGACATCACACACATCCATGCCCGAGGCAGGACTCGAACCTGCGACCGTAGCGGTCTCTCGGCTCCAGACTGTAGCGCCTAGAACCGCACGGCCACTCATTCGTGTGATAATATAGTACTCTTTTGTTAGACATTATATGTTTCCAGCATTAGTTTCTATAGTTCACGATTTTTACTTTTGAGCTCCATACATCAGCTTCTGTCATTCGTACGCAGCGCTTCCTGTTACATCCCAGAACTGACTTCGAAAATTTCGGGTCTGCTGTTTGAACCTTGGCACACGATTTACATCTCACATTTAGCTGAGGTGTTGTGGAAAACATTCGGTAAGAGCTTGCATCGTCACTGGACGTCTTATAATTGATGAGTACTTTCGGAGTTGGCGCGAAACATAAGTCCCATCAGTGGCGTTGTTGATAGTTGTTATCTCAACATACGGCAGGAATTGTGTCATTTCTCATTCGGGAATGGATGTTGGCTTGGTGTCTCACGTTGCCCCACAAGTCAGCGCATTCGTTTCAAATTGTAGCAACAGGTCCAAATTTCAATTACAGGATGATTTAATATATTTTATTCTCGTTTGTTTCGAAAGTACACTATTGTAAGCACAGCTATAGAGAAAGAGTAATTTTTGCAATTGTTTGAGTGAAGGTTTGACTGTACTACAAAGTAAATGATCTGGGAAAAATGCGAATGACATTACACAAAATTATATTTGAAACTGACACTAAGTTCTTCTTTTATCCTTTGGATGAATTTACATTTGAGAAGAAAATATGGAATCTGTACGCTTGCTGCCATTTGTGTCAATCATCCCTAGGACGTCAAGGATCTCTGCCAGATCTTTCAGGTTCTAAAAGATCTTCGAGAACTGTAACGGTTATAAGTGCAGATACTTTTAAACATGGCACTTTAATATGTACACATAAGTGTGTTTGTTGTTTTTTATATGCATCGAACAGTCTTCACACAAACGCTTCACAAACCTTATGACCTGATGTTTTCTGCATATTCGAAACTGCGCCATGAAGCAGACTCCGCCTCTAAGTATAGACTAACCATTTTGCGTCCAAGCAAACTACTGACCCCCTGTCCAGGGAAAAATTAGCGTTAATAGTTTGCTCTTGCCACATGTACCTAGAAGTACTAACCAATCTAAAAACATACGGCCTGTAATGGCTATAATTATTAGTCTGCAAATGATGTAAATACCTTGCAGTACACAGTCTGCCGTCACCAAGAGATGCATTATATCTCCTCTTATATCCATAACACCTTGGATACTACGCTTTTAACGAGACCGTCTTGTAAATCGTGTGGCTTCCACTATCTTGAGTACGCCGCAGGGTTTGTAATCTTATTCGTTTTATTTTCTTCGCCGCTAAATTTGGTTACATGGCCACACAGTCATTTCAACAGTTTCTTCCCATTCGCATTCGTCTTATATGTGTTCAACAACACTTCGTTGTTGTATTTAGTTGTGTCATTTGTACTCATCATGCATATGTTTATGGTCATTTCTATATCTGTCAATTTTAGGACACTCTCAATGAGTTTAGATTTAAAACTCCCCACTCATGTCCGAGGCAGAATCCGAACCCACAACCTTCATTTCACCAGCCCAAAATCATAAGCTGTTTACGATAAACATATGCCGTACTGGCGCGGACACTAGGATGCGTACTCATATTAAAATGTGTTGGTACCTTTCACTGTCTTCAGGCACCGAGCGGGGTGGTACAGTGACGAGACATTGGACGAACTCCGTCCACCCAGATATGGTATTCTCGTGAATTCCATGAATAGTTTAAGACGAATGCTGAGCTGTTTCTTTCCCCGTTAGTCCCTAATGACCTAACTGGCTTTGCGGTCACGCCCATACAGCCACCTCAATAGTGGAATGTCAGTTATGACGATACGAGCGTAAGGACAACACAACACACAGTCCCCTAACGGAGAAAACCTCCGACCCGGTCGGGAATTGAACCCTGATTTCTTCGATTAGCAAGCCGCCGCGTTGACTTCTCAGCTGCGGAGACGGACATAATGACCTAGTCGTCCACGGGATGTTCGACTTCCTTGTTTTCCATTTCTGGTAGCGTACCACTGAAGATCTGAACTAGTGGCATGTTGCGTTTCAGCGATAAATACTGAAGACAGTAAAGTCTCATTGACTAAGCTACTTGAGATTTCTGTAACCACTGATATGGCGAACGAACTTTCTTGTGTGTCAGTTTCGATGCCAGCTTTCAGCTTGATACGGAAGTAGGGCTGTGGATGAACGTAGGGCAACGAGCGTTTTGATGAAACTGTATCTACGAAACGAGACAAAGGGGGACGTCATACCTCCGTTGTTCTGGCCGCTGCCGGAGAATTAGCGGAATTCGCTTCCCGGGTTTTGCATCACTACCACAGACCCGGCCGGAGCCGCTCGTGCTCAAACTTGGGAGCAAATCTTCGCTTCGCTCCGGGCGCGGAGAAACTGAAAACGCAATCGATCGTACGAGAAGACGGCAGGCGGGCTTATCGCATTCCATAAATTCGGTTATGTGTTTACGGATGCGGCAGGGATCGGTCGGGAGATGTTCCAACTTGGCCACCGCGCCAAGTCTCTCCCGAAGACGCCGCAAGTATGCGGGGCCGAAACGCATCCCTATCCCCGTGGCCTATCGATCACTGAGGGCGCTGGCAGTCAGTCGTCTGAACGTCTTCCCTCGCCCGGGAATATTTCAATTACTGGTCGTGCCGACCTCTGGTCGAGCGCCTCTCCGTCTTCTGGCGTCCATCGCTCATCAAACAATGAATTATACACGACCGGTGACATTCCTCCAAACCTGCGCAGTCTGAAGTGTTGTTTGTATTCTGAAAGTTCTCTCTGTTCCCTTGCGTCCACACAAATTTTCTCGGAAAGTTCAGTGACGGAGGGTTACATCTTCATAAATGACAGCTTAGTGTTAGGTGATGCCACACTCAGAAATTCTTATAAGTGGCTCAAGGAATGCGGCTATATCATCTGTAGGATATTTTAGTGTAGTAAATTTCTGCTGCATTTTATAGAAGCCTCAAGTTTTCTAGGAATCCATAAGTCAATCTTTGAAAGCGGAAACCTTGTCTGTTAAAACCACTGTTTCTCATGAACTGCTAGAGGTATACACTGAAATTTGTATCAAATACTGAGGTCTAAGGTCCTTTGGTCAAAAGATATGGAAATTTATGTCACATGGTGTGATTTGATATTCGCAAACTCACTAATCAGAACCTACAGATGAACTGTGTGTATGGATAATTAAGTTTGAACGGAACTCTCAGAGCGCGAGACCTACTCGTACCTCTCTTGCTTCTTTTTTTTTAAATTTAGGAACTGCTCTTCAAAATGGTCCATTCAGATTTCTGCTGAAAACACTACTAATTTGATGTACCATTGCCAAGCCTTCCGTTTCTACAGTTCTTTGGAACAGAAAACAACTTTTGCTGACTGGTCAGTCTAGTAGAGTGTTGACTCCAGCCAGCTCCGTGTATCAGTTCCATGAAAATGGCGAGAAAATATTTTGAAGTTGTTCAAAAATAAATCGCTAGCATTAAAATATAGCAGCTTAGAACTGCGTGACACGGGGTGGGACCTTTATTTTCTGAAAAAGACCCACTGAATTTACGATTCTAAACTTTGCCTTGATTGTTGTTTTAGTTTTGTCAGTGAAGTGCAGTTCCTTGCCATTCACTCTGTAAAACGTGTTTTTACACTGTCGTTAGGTTACCCTCAAACTGCATAATACAAAGACACCTAGGTATCTCTAGCGAAAAAAAAAAAAACAGTAGTAACAGTTCTCTGTCAGTGCGCACAGCTTGTAGACCGTCTGGCATTTGTGCTGAAGTGAGTCCCTCATACAGAGCCGCTACTTACATTGTAATTATCCATTTTAAATATTTTTTTTTTTTTTTTTTTTTTTTTTTTTTTTTTGTAAATGGCTGTTTGGGGGAGGAGACCAGACAGCGAGGTTATCGATCTCATCGGATTAGGGAAGGACCGGAAAGGGAGTCGGCCGTGCCCTTTCAAAGGAACCATCACGGCATTTGCCTGGAGCGATGTAGGGAAAAAACGGAAAACCTATATCAGGGTGGCCGGACGCGGGATTGAACCGTCGTCCTCCCGAATGCGAGTCCAGTGTGCTAGCCACTGCGCCACCTCGCTCGGTATTGTAAATTTGTACTAATGTATAACATCAAAAATTACGTGCAGTTAACATATCTGATGTTTCTTGCAGGAATGTGGTGTACTTCCTACCATTAAGATTTTCTTCGATGAAATAGGGGCCTATAATTCTCCAGAATCCGACACCAAACATTCACCGACGACGGTTTTTGGTGTGCAAACTTGCCGGTGCCAACATAGATTTTCAGTTGTCCAATAATGCATGTTATGCAAATCAACATTTCCATGGTTCAGTAAATAAAATCAAATTAATAAATGTGTCATCTCTCTGAATCTGAAGTTGAGCCCATCGGCAGAATTCAATGCGACGCATACAATCCGTGCGAGTTAATTCTTGGTGGTGACTGATATGGTTAGGATGATATTTATAACGATGCAGAACACGAACAACACTACTCTGGCTCATGCCTGATTCCCTTGCGATTTGACGCGAACTAACACAAGGATCTCGAACCACAGTGGCAAGAGTACCAATTTCCGTTTCCTCGTTAGTAATTCTCCTTTGCTGGATATGTTTCCGATGCGTTAAATATCCAGTTGTTCCGAATTTATCATACACATATTTCAATGTACGGCGTGTAGGGTGAGTACGTTGAGGATATCTTTCAGCGTATAAGTTCCTAGCTTTCACTGAATTTCGTTGGCATTCTCCGTAAATGAGAAGCATATCGACTTGCTCTTCGAAGGAATACATCATTCACTTTCGCTTGATTCATCGATACTAGTCTTACCGTTCCTGTTAGTGTTGTCTTGCGAAACCGTCGAATGGTGCTTACATGTCAATGACACGTTAGATGGATACGCCGTTTTCGGCTAATATTTACTATTTGCACGATATACGAGAGAGAATTGTCCGAGCATGTGCTTCGATAAGTGCCTAAGTGATAAGGAATACCACTCAGTCCATGATAAGAAGATAGCAGCACTGCATTGATACCAATGGTCTTAAATTCGAACACCTACTGTAAATGGATGTTCATGCTACCTTTCTGACCTTCGTTAACCTTCAAAGACCTTACTGTTACACATCATTGGATTCGGCTGGATAGCCGCTATCAGAAAATAAGTACCAAACTATAGCCTCTCATTAAAAAAAAATTACCTTCATATTTCTGACGCGAACCCATCTAGTAACAAAAAACCAACGTCATGTTATGGCCCCCGTTGTCCCATGCAATATTTGTCCCACAAACTTTTCAGCTCCTATCATACTTTCGGAGTTATTCTTGGTGGCAATAGTTAGTGACTTACCCTGTAGATGGCTAGTCGATCGATTAATTTCGTGTGGGACTCACAATATTAAACACGCGAGCACTGTTTTGATCTTTTCCCGTGCAAGTGACACGTGGACATGTGGCTGACATTGGCCAGCAGTGACGAATAGATCATTTTGTTCAAATAGACAGCCTCAAAGTAACAATGGTGTCTTTTAACGGATATTTTAGAGTTGTGAGCCCGACTAGAAGGAAGAATAAGGTGTATGGAAACTTTATGTACAGAATTATTAAGATTCAGTATGTTTAGAGCGTTGCTCAAAAGTAAAAAAAACTGCGGAGCTGTTTTCCTGTGTAAGTACATTGTTTTGCTGCTCAACCATTTAGGAGGACATCGCAAGTCTTCCAGAGACCTGTCACTGAGTCGTCGCCGTTTCTTACGCCCTCGCTGGAAGCTGCCGTCATTTGTCTCCAGCTCTCGGCTTCCGGAGTCGCGGCGCTAACAGCTTTAGCAACGGCAGCTCCAGATGCGCCCTGACAAATGACGACAGGCGCTCTCTCTCCTCTGCCACGGTCGTTATTCCAGTTTCCCGTCCACGGGCAGCGCACTGCACCTCACACCCCCTTCTCAGAGTTACGCTATCCTTGCCGGCGTGGGTCGCAGTGTCTGAAAGGTCGGAGGAAACAGGCTGCCGAGCAGGAGCTATAAGCCACGGGCTTCAGAAATACGCCGGCTCAAAATAAAAGTGGGCGAATCTAATACGTCACCGCTTTTTGTCACGCTCGCGGGTGACAGATGCCTCGCCCTAATGACCAGCTCCAGACTTTCTATTAACTCTTAAGCCGAGACACACCCACCGACCGTGTTATTAGCTGCTTCCCTCGTCAGGGTATTGACTAACGTGTTTCTAATGATTTCTTCAAGCTATTTGTGGACAGTCAAAGGGAGAGCTTCTCTCCCGATTTAACGGCCAACCTACATAGTCTATTTTTCATTGTTAGTCGTTCTTACTGTACTAAGCAATGAATAGATGTGATAATTGGCATGTCAGTCTGAGCTAACGAGCCTGTAAACGTTCTTGCCAAATTGCGAACAGCTTTAAACAATCAGTGCCTTCCGTCAACTAGACGGACATGTGTTTGAAAGGACACTGAGGGAAACACTGTAACAAATCTATAGCACTCGGATAAAGCACCTCTCAATCTACACTTGTGTTTTTGCTCGGCAAGACACTTGACGGCGTTGAGCGGAGGGCACATCCTATACTCCTATCAATTTGTTTACTCCGCTTTCCAATTTACGAATAGTGAGTGGTAAGGATGTTGGTACGTCTCTGCACAAGTTTTCATTTCTCTGATTTCACTACCATGGCTGTTCAGTGAGATGTACATCGGAAAAAGTAATGTGCTGGTTGACTCTGTCACTAACTGATGAGCAACACGCTTCTTGCGGTCGTGGGAAATATTGGCCAGCCCATTTTCCTTCTCTGTACAGCGGTTATCAAATATATCGCTAGTTTTTCATGGTGTATCCTTGTTTATTTTTCTTCTGTTTGTCTTAAAGTATCTACTAGTGCGCTCTATAAACCAGTTTTCTGTTCCAAACTTGGAATTTTCACCATTCAAAGATGTTTTCGAGCTCCTGTCACTACAAAATATCTCCGCCTTAGTCCACTAGCCTTCCTTCATCACGTTCTTACTACAATGTTAGTTCAGTGCAAATTTTCTTTTTCCTTTGTTTCCATCTTCAGTTCATTCCTCCGTCTTGCCCAGATATCTCTTCCATCGTAGAAAATGGCTGTCCGTACAGTACCGTCATTCAGCTGCTCTGAATTATTCAAGTGCTACACTGAAGGACTGTCCTTCACTTTAAACGTTTTTTCTTTCTGCTCTCCACCGCTATTGAAATTTAGTTTGGTGGAATGACAGCACACTGTAGTTTGTTACACTTTAGGTGAAACTGTAGGGTAAGTTCTTCGCATTTTCGTGTAGGTCGTAGGTATAGATGATCTGTTTAGAGAATAAACTGGCCGGTGTCATAAAGTTTTCGAGTTTCTTGCTGCACGTATTTTCAAGATAACGTAGCGTCTCATTATTTCCAATTTTTATTTGAGTTTCCTTCTTCTCCGCAGAATCTGTGAATTCCAAGAATATACAGAAAACAATGTCTAGGAGAAGAGAAAGAATGATAGGACATGTATTAAGAATGTGTTCGTGGTACTAGCGGGTACTGTAGAGGGTAAAAACGTGGTGGAAGACAGAGACTGAAATGTATATTCTTTTTTACTTGCTGCCATTAACATTTGAACTGGGTAGCTACTTACCAGGACAAGTCGTGTTCTCGCAAAATTAAATTATACACGTCCGTAGAATGAACATAATTTAGATTTTTGGTGTTTTTACAAAGTTGCAGCTTTGTGTACTTGCAAACCAGAAACTAATTAGGAAACAGGGAATCTTAAAATGATCGATTTGTTGTAAGAATGTAGGAAGATAGGAAAGTGTTTAGCAATAGCCGTCTGTCTCAAATAATATAGTACATTGGATATAAATGCTACTCTGAGATGAGATTGACATAGGAGAGGAAGTCGAATTCCTGTCCGGCTGCATAGAATCGGGCAGAAGAATGACGAATAATATAAGAACTTTCTTCATTAACTCCATTTTATCTCAGGAGAAAGCGGAAAATCGTGTGATTTGACGGATAGGTCGGTAAATGTGACGTGGGGCGCGACACCTAACATTAATCTTAAGACAGTTTTAAAGACTTTTCTGCTGCAAGACCGTCAGAGACAGTTTTCTTTCGCGTATTTTCTTACCCTTTGATCACCTGCGTGCAGTGTTGTAGGCCGCGTTCCTGTACCTGAGGCGTGCTTCGTTACATTGACCTCTGTGCGACGCCGTGTGTTTCCGTTGCACCGGACTTAACCCGTCCGCGGCCCTGACACGCCTCTAACGTGTTGCCTACCGTCAGAGGCCACTGTGCGGGAGATCGGATGGCGATAGCCCTGCGACGCCTTTCGTTCGGCGCGACCTCGGCAATAGCCGTGTGTTCCTCCTGGCGGCCGGTCGGCGCAGCGAACGACTGACGATGCCTTTCGAATTCCTGTTGCTTGATGAATTTAATATCGTACACCTGCGTAAAACCAACCCTCTCTTGCAATATTCGCCAGCACCCCCCTCTCTCCGGCTGTAGGGCGACCGCGGATTGTCCTACGAACTGGCGCGACCGGCAGATCGATGCGGCGCGGTGCGTTATTGCCGCGTGAGCTTTAATATTGTCTGTTTTCGGTACGGACACAAAGACAGCGGCGCTGTCGGCGGCGCGGTGCGCGGCGGGGAATGCTTTGCACGGCGCGCGGCGCTGCGTCTGTCTGCGGGCCCGTGTGTTGTCCCCGATGAAAGGGGTGGCCCGCCCCCGCCCCCGCCGGGAATATTCCGCAAACCGTGCCAGCCCCTGCGACAGCGGCGGCGGGGCAGGTCGAATGCCGAGGAGAGAGAGCCGGCACAGGAATTCGAATCGCGCCCGTCACCGCACATCAAACGCGGCCATCTGCGCCGTTTAGCATTCCACCCCCGCGGCCCGCGGGATGACGCGACGCGGCGCACCCACCTGCTGCCTCCCTCCAGATTCTCCTCCCACGGGTTATAGTGCCACTTTACTACGGCAGTTGTCTCGATCTGTGTCTTCTAGTAAAACCGACGTTGACCAGAAACAGGTCGTTATGGCCCGTCTGAAAGTGTAACCAAGAAGGTGCGATTCCCGGCGGCGGGACCGATTTTTTGAAACCATCTGTACGGTGGAGTAGGTTAAGATGCCAGGTATCGCACTGTACAGACATTCATCCTGATGGGCCCTCTTTTTCGAGCAATTTACCAAAAAGAAATTTTCAAATTTTGTGTGACGCTCAGTAGCGTCAACGAAGTAATATTTTGTACGTTGGAGTAATGGACAGCTTAAGGCCTTTGCATTTAGATAGTATTGGGTTCTAAACTTGTCAAGTGCGTTAAATTTTTTATTTTTAAATATTTTCCGAAATGACTTTGATCACTATTTTTATTCGGATAATTAGTTGAAATGTAATTTTTCTATTCTTTCTGACTTCATTTTATATGAACTTTTTCATTTTTTCTAATTTAGTCTTCATATCATTCTTTTCCCACTCGGAATTTTTGTGAATGTGAATTTAACTGTATTTATCTGTTATAATATTTAAATTCTGAAAATGCCGATCTATCGATTAAAAAACAAAAGGCGAAATAAGCTATTTACATTAACTGTGCAATGGCGTCAGAAATGTATTTTCCGTTACAAGATGTGATATCTTTATGGCAAACATTATACAAACATTTAAAACATAGCCTACATTCCTATTGCACTATGGACAAAATGACACAGATGAAGATTTTAACGAAAGAAGGAATTTTAAGTAAAACTAAATTCAGACAAAATGAGACATAGAAATAACGAATGAAAAAACATGGACGAAAAAACAGAAATTAATACATGAAATTAATTAAAGTCACACGAACAAAGATTTCATGTGGAAGAAGAACGATAGGAACACAAATGATAGCAAATGAAGAAGTTGCTAAGATGATGAAAATAATGTGACAAAGGAACAGATACAAAAAATTACATTTAAACCAAATAAGAAACCCTATTGGGTATGTTTAGAGAAGCTGTGTTGGAAGAAGGCTGTGCGACATTTTCACCAAGGCACATCTTGCGTATGGATATATATATAGGGTGGCCGAAGTAAGAGGGCTATTTTTTTTCATACTCCGACCGGTCACAAAATTAAAACCACAGTGAAAATCCGGTGAACCTATGAGTAAATATGTTGCTCAGGCTGTACTATGCATCACGTCGCCCTCGCCAGTTCTGCGTGTACAGTGAGCACGTAAAGGTACCCAGACCTATAGTGTCTTAGGCCAAGTGTAAAGTCCTACTGAGAGGTTTCGCCTGACTTCACTCAGCCGACGTAACGTCTTGCGTTCCCTTCTTCATAACAATATTCGGCCGCGTGCTGCAGGTACAACGAAGACTCTCCTGCAACATTTTCGGTAGGAAGTGTTTCGTCATCCACCATACAGCCTGGACTTGGCTCCCTCTGTTTTTCATCTCTTCACTCACATGAACCGCAGGCTATGAGAAAAGCGTTTTGTAACAGACAACGAGCTGCAGACCAGCATAGGTAATTGACGCAAATCACAGGCGGCTGCCTTCTGTGATGAGGGTATTGGAAAGTTGGTACCATGCTATGACAAATGACTAAGCCGAAGCAGTGACTATCTAGAGAAATAGTTGAAAGGTGCAGCTAAATGTTGCAGATAAAACGTTTTAGATGTTCACTATGGGTTCCAATTCGCGACCAATCGGAATTTGAAATATTTCATACGCCTTGAGGTAGACAGCCCAACTTACATCATTCGCACCCAGGGAAAAGGATGAAAGTTGCGTTGTCTACTTAAGAGGAATGAAATATTTTTTTGTGGTAGTTTTATCTAACACATCCTCTACTAATAAGATAAGACAAATCTCTGACAAGCACTGTAAAATGTTTTGTGGTGTAAATATGAAGAGTGAAAAAGTGAAATGTTCAACATTTTATTATTTCACAAAACGCACTTGCGGTGGTATTATGTCCTCAGCACTCTGTTCCATGTATCTAGATATGTTCCAAGTGTCAGACTATGGATAAAATGTTTCAGTCTTCCATTACTAGATGGCGCATGGTCTTCCTGGCAGACAGTGCTCCCCTCTATGGTTCCAAGTGCCATGCGTCAAGATCGCCTTCATTTAGGCTGTGATGTTTACAGGAGATATCGCAAGAGTTTTTAGTGAGTGGGAACAACTTTTTCATCCGTGACATAAATTTTGCAATTGTGGAGAAGCAAAGAAAGGAAAGCAAGCCCTTTGTTCTCCAAGATTTACCCAAGATTGTAGAGTCAACTGCAGCTATGAGCCCATTCCATGTAATTCCAATGAATACAACTGATTCTTTCGAAAGATCCTGCCGAAAGGTTGTTGTTATTGCGGGAATGTAAGAGCGCCAAATGCAGTATATTTAAAGGGTCTTATATTCAGTTATCACAAATAGCTATTAAAAATTATTGCTGGGAAACAGAAGAATGGAAAAACGTCAATTTACTCATAAGAGGAAAAACCATGGGTGACGGCGGGGTCAGGGATTTTCTCTGCCTCGTGATGGCTGGGTGTTGTGTGCTGTCCTTAGGTTAGTTAGGTTTAAGTAGTTCTAAGTTCTAGGGGACTGATGACCATAGATGTTAAGTCCCATAGTGCTCAGAGCCATTTGAACCATTTGAACCATGGGTGATGTACGCTATTCTGAACTTCAACGTTTATCAGATGCACAACATATGACGTTCCCATTTCCTCCTCGACAACACAGGAAGCTGTACAGTAAACTTTGCGGCATCTTATATCAAATATGGAGTTTAAGAAACAGAAGTCAATACTGTGAGATTTCTTGCTTGATTTTAATATTGTTATTCAAATGGTTCAAATGGCTCTAAGCACTATGGGAATTAACATCTGAGGTCATCAGTCCCCTCGACTTAGGTCTACTTAAACCCAACTAACCTAAGGACATCACACACATCCATGCCCGAGACAGGATTCGAATCTGCGACCGTAGCAGCAACGCGATTCCGGACTAAAGCGCCTAAAACAGCTCGGCCACAGCGGCTGGCAATGTTATTATTCTCTTGTAAAAACTTAATATATGATTAATGAATTGCGTTGTCTACAGCAATGCTGGTTAAAACATTACTGCTGTATTCCTGTAGCTGTATTATCACAAATCAGACGTAGCGCGTCAGTAATAATGACACTTGAAACAAAAAAACACTGAAACAAGCTCGCCCATATTTTATGTAAGTTGCCAGCCAGTGACAATTTCAGTGGCATTCTTGTTGCTATGTTTTCCCTTTCCTTCGGTTCTACTTTCTTATATAGCATTTTCTTTCTTTTCCTGCTTTCTTTGCGTGTGTGCTTCAGTTTTCTTAGGTATGTCCACATTCGTTCCTTTTAATGTGTGTCAGAGCGCTGATGACCTCGATGTTGAGCGCCCGTAAACCCCAACACACACACACACACACACACACACACACACACACACACACACAAAAACTTTCTTATTGGCACGTAGAACCAATCTGTACCCATGTATGGCACTTATAACGTTCTTAACAGGTTATTCATTTTCTAATTTGTCACATAATTTTTTGCGATGACGAGATGACCAGCATAATTCTGTGGTGTCAGAAAATCTTCTCAGGCTTTTGGATACAAATAAGTTATGTACAAAAAGAAATGTATTGATTTTTGATTCTCCTGTCAAACCTGAGATCTGGCTCTTGGAAAGTTTGACATTTCCAGTCTTCATCTTTTAAGGTAGATGCATGTCTCTGGACACAGAATATTATGTCCATATAAAGAAGCTCAGAGGCCGAGAGAAATATCTTGTTTGTAGGGTGAGTCTCCACCTGTGAGCATATCGAAAAGAAGTCATATTCTGCTGATGACATTGCCAGTGACTTAATTTATGCTATTGCAATTTTAGCATTTACGCTATTATCTAACACAAATAATTGGTGACATGTCACTCGATGGATGTAACTTCAATAATATTAACGTTGTTGTTTTATGTCCCACTCTACAGCGTTGGAAGCTGTGATCACTGACAAAATAGCGTAATTACTTTACTCGTCTAACACTACGCAAGCCACCATACGATGTACGACGGAGCGTACCCTGTACCACTATTAGTTTTTCCTTTTCTGTTTCACACGCATACGGACCGAGGGAGAAATGACTATCTATATGCTTCCTTACGAGCCTTGATTTTTGTTATCTTGGCTTCACCGTCCTTACAAGAGATGCGTGTTTCTGGCGTTAGAATCGTTCTGGAGTCTGCAGCAAATGTCGGTTCCTTAAACTTTCCTCATAGTGTGCATCGCGAAAACAAAGTCTTCTTCCCTCGAAGGATTCCCATTTGAATTCACTGAGAATTTTCGTGTTGAACGAAGTTACAGACGATAAATACAGCAGCAGGCCTCTAAATTGCTTCGATGTCTTCTTTTGATAGACCCGACGATCTGGTGAGGACCCCAAACACTCGAACAGCAGTCAAGAATTGGTCGCATAAGTGTTCTGCACCCGATTTCCTTCATGGAGGAACTGCGTTTTCCTAGAATACATCGAAGTCGACAATTAGCGTTCCCTATAACCGACATCACGCGCTTTGCAACGTTATCCCTGGATAGTTAACTGACATGGCTGTGTGTAGCAGCACAACACTAATACTGTACACTGATGTTAGGGGGATTATTTTTCCTACTCATCTGCATTAACTTACATTTCCCGATATTTACAGATAGGTTTCATTCATCACACCAAGCGGAAATTCTATCCAAATCATCTTGTATCCGATTACCGTCACCCAGAACCACACTTTCCCGTGCACTGCAGCGTCATGAACAAACAGTCACAGATTGCTTCTCACCCTATGCGTCAAATCGTTAATGTATGTAGAAAACAAGAGATGTCCTATTGCATTTCCGTGAAGCACTTCTGAAGATATCTTTGTCCCCGATGAACACTCGCCGCCGTGGACAGCGCACTGGGTACTATTACTTAACAAGTCTTCGAGCCACCCGTACACCTGGGAACCCGTTCCACATGCTCAGATCTTCGTTAACAGTATGCAGTGTGGCGCTGTCTAAAACGTTTTTCTCAAAGCTTGGAATATGAAATGTGCTTATTGTCCTTTCACCACAGTCCGCAGGATATTGCGCGAGAAAAGTGCAACATGAATTTCGCACGAGAGATGTTTCCTAAACCCGTGCAGATTTATCGATATAAGCACAAAGAAATTTATTATATTCGAATTTCTCAATTGTAAGGCAAACAATACAGGTAGAAACACTAATACATCACTAATGCAGTCAGACTTTACGATGCAGTCAGAAACGTCTATGGCGTTAAAAGTAAGATTCGTGACCACGGATTACCACAGATTCCATAAAATGCCTCACCAAACTTTCTTACTCCAGAGTTAGAGGACTGTCAGCTTACACACATCACCACATCATCATTTGCCTTTCAACAGCGAGGTTTCGTACGATGACTATTTAAAACGATAGAAGATATTTATTACACACTGTTATTTATGAAAGAAGCGAATCGATGCGTAACAGAAAGATACTGAAACTACGCGAACTAACATAATGTAAGGAGATTCTGCGCAGAATCTGTGAGTTCCAAGAATATATGGAAAACAACGTCTAGAAGAAGGGAAACAATGATATGACATGTGTTATGACGTGGTACTAGCGGGTACGGTAAAAATGTAGGGAAGACAGTGATAGAAATGTATATTCATTTTTACTTGCTGCCATTTAGATTTGAACTGGGCATATAGTCACTAAGATAAGTACTGCTGTCACAGAATTAAATTGTACACGTGCATAAAATGATCCTAATTTAATTTATTTGTGGTTTTACAAAGTTGCAGCTTTGTGTACTTGGAAACTTGAAATTAATTAGAAAACGGAAAAGCTTAAAATGAACAATTTGTATTAAGACTATAGGAAGATAGGGAAAGTTTAGATTGAAATATATGTCTATAATCGAGTAGGTTGGATGCAAATGCAACTCTGAGATGACATTGACACGGAAGACGGAGTTGAATTCCTATCTGGCTGCACAGAATCAGGCAGAAGAATGATGAATAATATAATAACTTGGTTCATCAGTTCTATTTTATCTCACACGAAGGGGAGCTCGAGTCTTGTGATTTGACGAATAGGTCGGTAAATGTGGAGTAGTGAGCAACGGCTAACGGTCCTCTCTCCCTGTAGTGAGAGTTTTACGTGTGTGTGTCGCAGACGCCGGCAGCCGATGGATCCCTTACCGGCCGAGCGAGCCTTTGCCGCCACCTTTTAACCCCTGCTGTTTCCGATACAGAACACGAAATTGGAATGAAAACCGATATCTGTCGGCGTGGCTAAGTTATTACGCTTCACACCGTCACGGTGCGAGCGACTTTTAATCTGGAGCCAGCCGGATGTCTGGCAGCCTTTGTCGCGCCGAATATCCGGCAGTGCTGCCAACACCACCACGAGCAGGCGACTTTTTTTCTGCCCTCTCTGCAGAGTGCACGGGGCGCAGGCTCGCGTTGCAATATGGGCGATTTAATTTTGGCGTCCGTTTTTATAGTGTTGCTGACGGTAGGCACCCCTGTTAAGTCTCTTAGCCCGTTGATTCTGTGGTTTTGTCTGCGCGCGTATTATTTAATATCTAGTGAGCGCCCTACGCGGAAGCCAGGCAGAAGAGGCGAAGTGTTTCGAGACGGAAATGTGAAATGAATGGGCTTCAGTTTTACTTTGTTTCATTCACGCTAAACAAAATAAAAGTAGACAAACGCAGAAATATGTCGTGCGTCAGAGAAGTGTGCAGTTATCTTACTGTGGGTTATTCTTCGAGAATAATAATAAACTAATCCGTAAGGGCAAGGTCATATATGAAGTCTCAAGAGTCCTTCGTTGTTTACATTTAAAAAGAAGTGTTAAGTTTTGCAATTTTGGTAACAGGGTTTTCTTTGTTTTTACTTGGTCTGGTGGGTGCACAAACTCAAAGCTGTTCGATTTTCCGTTAGGAGCAAGGCAAAGGTACTATACCTTCAATACAAACATATAACGCTAAAGGACTGAATGTAGATTTTTAGATTTAATGGGAGTTTCATTATACGAACTTTTTGAGTTTAGTATCTCCTCCCTCAGTTTTTTCACTTTCCATTGGACTTTGAAGATTTAAATATATTGTAAAAATCATTTTGCTCCACCAAATCTGCGGCTTTTTTTCCTGTCCTATACCATTTGCAGGCGATCCATGCGTTCAAATATATCATAATTGATTTACCGTGTGTAATGTTAACTTTTAGTTGTTGAACGCACTGATAATGATGGGTGGGTGGATACTAGAGGTGGAAGAATCCAAATAAATTATCGTGAGAGATATTGCCCTTGAAGAAAAGCTCAGTATTTTTTTAGACTTTGACACTGTCCCTAACAATCTCGTCGTTAAACCATAAACGTCCTTGAGTTCTTCCATCTACAACGGCAGCAATGGTTATTAAATTTCCTTATAACCTGAAAAGAAGATTATTTTGATTACGTCTTACTGCACTATCGATTTTGTAGAGCAAAATTCTTAAAGAAACTCAAAATCGAAAAAACTGAAGTTTAGTAAGTGCTTTCAAGGTTTTTGCATCGTCGATCCATTATTTCATAATTGTTAAGAAAAAAAAATGATTTAAAAGACATGCGACTCCAGAAATCGGGCAGTTCACCCGATAAGTTGGAGAACAGTTCAGATATGGGCAGTAGTTTATCATTTCACATCGATCCTCCGATATTTTATTATCTAAATACGTCCTCGTTAGTTGGTTTACAAAATCACTGCACAAGTCCATTATTTTTTCTTGTGTCAATCACAAGATTATACAGAAGCAATATTGTTTAGTTTTTCGTATACGTGACCACTCTTCGAGTATATGGAGGACGGATACGACTCTAACATAGTATTTCTTCACGTGCTCATTTCTTCTTCGCCTGATAAGGCCCACCATAAAGCCTTATCTTGTTCTAACTCCACAGTGGTATTTGTACCCACAGACCTCATTTATTTGTTGGAAGTGCTCCGATATCTGTCTTCCCCTACAGTTTATGTCAGCTACAGCGCCCTGTAGTGTCAGGTTTCACAAACTGTGGTTCCACGGAACACTGGCATTCCGCGAGAAGTGAATAAATGTCTACTCAGGTCTGAAGATCTTCACTAACGACCAGAATTAATAACCTGATTACAGATAAACATTGTTATCTAAGACTCGAATCATTACAAATCAAATATGAATACATAGCGTTTTTCCCGACATTTTGACGACACCAATATTTTTTAAAATTTTATTATGATACCTATGTTATTAGTTATGATTAAAATTCACGTACTCATGAAATTAAAACGTTTTTCTCGTTTTTTTAAAATTTCATTTACCTTCAAAATAAACAAAGTTTTCCATTGAAGTACTGGGATTCTCAAAGCGCTCCGTCAAAGAAGAAGTTTATGTGCCCCTGGTCTATTACCATATGCGTCACTCACCGAAGTCTTAACATGTGCTGACGTCCTGTATCTTGTCCTCCTCAGTGTTTTCCATATGTTCCTTTCCTTGCCGATTCTGCGAGGAACCTTCTCATTCCTTATCATCTCAGTCCACGTGATTTTCAACGTCCGTCTACCACATCTTATACGCTCCCGTTCTCTTCAAGCTGGGTTTTCCCACATTGCCTGACACACTACCATACAATGCTGGGCTGCGAATGTACATTATCAGAAATTTCTTCCTCATATTAAGTCCTATGTTTGATGCTAACAGGCTTCCCCTGCTCAGCAACGCCGTCTTTGCCAGCTCTGCTTTTTGTGTACTTCTCGCTACTATCGTCGAACGTTAATTTCCTTCCAAGCTTACAGAATGCCGACGTGGTCATACTTAATACAATTCGCTTTTTGTCACAGTGATCCTCGCCGAATAAATAGAAAAGGAAGAAGAATATAGGGGAGGAGAAAGAGGAAGAAAAGAAGAAGGTGAAAGAGAAAAAAAGAGAGAGAACAGTAGGATACCGTGGTGTGTGAGTATGCGTGGGTGTAACGATAGCTGCGAATACGTGACACCGAGAAAATTTCTACGAGGCTGCTCAGCCGTTCCCTGGGACGCAATTCAGACAGAATACGTTTGTGGCGAGGGAAGAACGCAGAAGGTTCTCGTGTTTCGGCCTGCGGCCAGTCTACCCTCTTTCGACAAATACCTCCTCCTCTCTTCCGACGAATACCTCCTCCTCTCTCGAAGTCTTCAGTCGGTCGGCAGGCCGTCGCTTATCCCCCCAGCGCGCCTTTTGAGCTCCTGTTTCTCCTTCTTCTACCGGAAGATTTAATTTTCGTTTCTCCGCATTTCCCCTGGCTCCTGTTGCAACTCGGATCATAAACTGTCTCTATTGTATTGACGTGGCAGGCAACGAGTCCGCCACAGAGATGAAACGGGCGCCCTAGCTCTGCGCACGGGGAGATGCTCGCCCGCCACGAGAAGGCAATTACAATCTTTGCCTTTTGTTCGATCAACAAACAATTATTCATTTCGCCGGCCGGGAGAGGTGGGCGGTAAGGCAAAGGGTGGTCGTATATTGGGGGACGGGGGGGGGGGGGGATGAGGGCGGTGGGAAGAGGGAAAGGAGGGGAGGTTATCCGACTCCGTCTGCAACAGGGGCGGGAGCAGATACACCGGCTTCCAAAGGAAACGGGGGGTGCGGAGCACCAAAGGGAGACACCGCCAAAAAAGGTATGCTAATATCGCACTCAAAATAGAAAGCGCGCGCACACAGACTTAGGAGGCTTAATTTGAATTGTATTGCCAATCTGAGGCGGCTCGCGTCCTTCTCTGCCACCTACCTCCCACCTCCCCCCCCCCCCCCCCCCCCCCGTATTCCCATCCCCTTACCCCTCCCCCTAGACTGAGAAATCTCCCGTTCTGTCGTATTACGTCCGCGGAACACTGATTGATGGCAGTTTAATCGTTTCATATTGGAGGATCTTGAACTTAAACTTCAAAATCCCCTCCGGCGGTGGGCCGCTTTTTGTTATACGCCGGCCTTCTGTGTGTGTGTGTGTGTGTGTGTGTGTGTGTGTGTGTGTGTGTGTGTGTGCCAGCGCGAGTATCAGCGGCGTAGCTACGCGGCGAAGCGAGTTTCGTAAAGCCGGTTGCAGAAGAGCGATTTCCTGGTAAAATCGACTGCTTGTGGCATGTACGCGGTGTCACGTGCCAGCGTGTAAACCAGCTGCCAACCATGTCGCGAGTGGGCCAGTGGCGCTAATGAACGATTGGTTGTGTCAAGTATAGTATTTAGAATCGTGAGAATGCCGAAGACTGCGCATGTACTGTAACATAGGATGATGGGGTCGTCTGATATCATCGGACGTTAACTGATTCTCGTCGTGCTCACTCACATTATAGACATGGACTTCGCTCTCCTCAATTTTATATTATTGTAAGCTTTCTCTTCGTGACGTGTCGCAAAGGCTACGTGAGGATTTTCCACAGAAGTTCTGTCACGAGAGGGACAAAATATCAGAAAACAAACAGCTGTTTAGGTTTTCCAGTAGTTGGAGAGAGAGAAAATATATCCATGGCCAGATTCGGAGACCAGTGTAAAGTGCATGGCAATTGGCGCTTTCCAGTGTAACAATTACACTGAAGAGCCAAACTAACCGGTACAACTGCCTAATATCGTGTAGGGTCCCCGCGAGCACGCAGAAGTGCCGAGACACGACATGGCATGGACTCGGCTAATGACTCAAATAGTGCTAGAGGGAACTGACACCTTGAATCCTGCAGGGCTGTCCATAAATCCGTAAGAGTACGAGGGGTGGGGACCTCCACTGAACAGCACGTTGCAAGACATCCCAGATATGCTCAATAATGTTCATGTCTGGGGAGTTCGGTGGCCAGCGGAAGTGTTTAACCTCAGAAGAGTGTTCCTCGAGCCACTCTGAAGCAATTCTGGATGTGTGGGGTGTCGCACTGTCCTGCGGGAATTGCCCAGGTCCGTCGGAATGCACAATGGACAGGAATGGACGCAGATGATCAGACAGGATGCTTACGTACGTGTCACCTGTCACAGTCGTTTCTAGAAGTATCAGGGGTTCCATATCACTCCAACTGCACACGTCTCACACCATTACAGAGCCTCCACCAGATTGAACAGTCCCCTCCTGACATGCCAGGCGAGGCGTAAAGCTTTGTGTCGTGCAGACATCAAGGCTACACGAGTGGACCTTCGGCTCCGAAAGCCCATGTCGATGATGTTTCGTTGAATGGTTCGCACGCTGACACTTGTTGATGGCCCAGCACTGAAATCTGCAGTAATTTGCGGAAGGGTTGCACTTATGCACATTGAACGATTCTCTTCAGTCTTCGTTGGTCCCGTTCTTGCAGGACATTTTTCCGGCCGCAGCGATGTCGGAATTTTATGATGTTGTACCGGATTTCTGCTATTCACGGTACGCTCGTGAAGTGGTCGTACGGGAACATCCCCACTTCATCGCTATCTTGGAGATTCTATGTCCCAGCGCTCGTGCGCTGACTATAACTCCACATTCAAATAAATTCTGATAACCTGTCATTGTAGCAGCAGTAACCGATCTAATAATTGCACCAGACATTCGTTGTCTTATATAGGCGTTGCCGACCGTAGCACCCTATTCTACCTGTTTACATATCTCCGTATTTGAATACGCATGCCTATACCAGTTTCTTTGCAGCTTCAGTGTAAAACTTTTTCCCTTTGCGCTCACGTACGGAACGCGAGAAGTCAAAATGCCTCTGTGAACGCTGTAAGTAATCAAATCTTGTCTTCACGATCCCTACGGGTGCGATGCACAGAAAGTTTTTGTACATTACTAGACTTACCATTTAAAGATGGTTCTTGAACCTTTGTAAGTAGGCTGTCTCGGGAGAGTTTGTGCCTATCTTCAGGAGTTGTTACTTGAGCGTCTTCTGCGCTTCTGTCACTCTTTCTCTCACGGGTCAAAAAAACCTGTCATCATTCATACTGCACTTCTCCGTGAACGTTCGGTATATCCTGTTAGTGCTATTTGATATTAACCCCATATACTTGAGTAGCATTCCAAGATCGATAGGAAGAGTGATGTATAAGCCATCACTTCTGTAGACTGATTGAATTCCCGTAGGCCGAGAGTTGCTATTGGCAAGTGGGCTGCACTCATTCCTTAAGGTAAGCTGAGGAGTTGGTTAACTAAGAAGTACCGGCTCCTGTCACCAAAACTGTCAGCGGTCGGGAGAACTGTGGGTTGACCTCGTGCCCCTTCATATCAGCATACAGTGACGCCTGTCGTCTGAGGATGACACGGCGGTCAGTCGGGACCGTTGGGCCTTCCGAAGCCTGTTCGGACGGAGTATTCTCTCAATTCCTGGGCCTATGTCACAGTTCCATTTCATATTCCTTCAAAATGTTACATTATTTATTGAGTGAAGTTAGAAAAGTAAATAGATGATGTTTTAAAATAAAAAACTGTTTCAAAGTGAAAAAGCCAGCTCTACTAAAGGAAAAACATAGTTTGGATATTATTCGGCACTTAAAAAGTGATACACAGTGTCTCGCTGCTTCTATTGCATCCACGGATGTATCACAAGTTGAGCAAGGAAGCACCTGTGAAGTACATATAACTGTTACTCTGCACAGAAGCTAATTGTTTAGTAAGTTTGAGCTCCTCCGTTCGCGACCGCGCCTTTTCGTATTAACGTGCCGTTACGCCTCAATAACTTTTTTTCATGTTTGGGAAAGCATTGTGGTTGACACGACTACCATACATGAAACTGTAATTCTGTTACGTGTGTTGAAACTGGCAGACTGAGAATGGAGCTTTGAAAGTTCCTAAAGTGCTAAGCGAACGGAAAGTATCTGTGGTTTGCAGCATGACTCCATTTGCATTATTTCTCGAAATTTACAGCTTTCACTTAAACTATACTCACAGTAGATCTACATATTTTTTGTGAAAAAAAACTAGAAGCATGTAGTAGTTACCTGCACGCCGACAATATTTTAATGTGATCTAGCAACAGATTCAAAACCGGTGTTTGAGAGGTTTGTGGGTCACGTGTTGCTGCACTGCACTATCCAACGGAGCCGCTGGTGCACATCACATGGCCTAGAGCACAGCAACTTGTGCTAGTTTGAAGTTGTGCACTGGACTGTGAGCTGTGGCTGGATAGCTCAGTCGTTGGGGAATCGACGATCAAAGCCGGGAAACCGGATCGATTCTCGGTTAAGAACCTGGGCTATTCTAACATGCTTGGATGAGTTCGTCTTATTTGTTTATCCACGTTACTGCTGGTTACGCTCCGTGGCTGCCAATCACCTGAAGAAATATGCAACTATCTTTGTTTATGCCAATATGCGTATACGGCTTTTGCCCATCTTCAATTAGAATAATACATTTACTCGTGTGTTTTTGTCACTTCATTGCAGTTGCCTTTTGCCCCGGTACCTTGTAGCTCGTTTTTCGCCTTAGTACGCATAGCAAAAGCACTTTTAGTTTCCCTGATGTAGTGCAGGATACAACATGTTGCCGTCTGTTATTCAAAAGCCAGTTTGAAGGCGCCTAGTTAAACATAATCGAGAATAATATAATCGAGAATAATATAGTGGACCCCTCATCTACGTCGGTCGAAGTAAGAGACAACGAGAAAAGCTGTGGCTATCATTTCGAACAATGTATCATGTAGATTTCTCTCTTTCTAAAAGTATAAATTTTGCATTAATTGAAAAGGTACTTGACAGCTCCTCTTAGAGGTCAAAAGTTTCCAGATAATACTGATAAACCTGAGAGGTATTACAAGTACTCCAGTGTTTACCAGATACGTAGACGTCCATCTGAAACGCAAAACTGAAACAGTACAAGAAGCAACAGAAGTAGTATCAAGAAAATTATATAATAAAATAGAAGTAATAGGAGAAAGGGTGCGACACCACACTACTTCTAGTTAGGGACTTTTTATATAGCTTAACCCTTAATAGTGCGATTACAATGAGAAAAAAGCAAGACCTAGAGACAGTAAAAATGAGACACATGGGAGAGCTTTAATTTCATAACAATAGTTTATAAGATTAATTTATTTGTAACGTTTTTTGGAACCGCTAGTGGTCATCTTCAACCATCAATGAACGCAAAACGGACACTGTTTACGATACTACGAGTCATGTTGGCCGAATTATCGGTATTTTGTTGTCCGTATGCGACGATTCAGGTAATAGCAGCTTTGGCAATAGAAATAGTATTAAGTTTTCTGTCGTACTTGATAAATGAACATGGACAACATTGGCTCGAGCCGTCTCCCAAATAAATTAATGTTATAAAATTAATGACCTATAAATAATGAAACTGTTTGTGGTATAAACATGTAAACTTCATTATAACACAGTTAAGGCGAACCAATTCTTCCGTTGCGGGGAATGTACAGACTTGGGGGTTAAGTCGAAGAACCAAAGGTGATCCATTGAAGACTTGAAACTTCCTCGCAGATTAAAACTGTATGCCGGACCGCGACTCGAACTCGGGACCTTTACGACAGTTTTAATCTGCCAGGAAGTTTCATATCCGCGCACACTCCGCTGCAGAGTGAAAAACTCGTTCTGGAAACATCCCCCAGTCTGCGGCTAAGCCATGTCACCGCTATATCCTTTCTTCCAGGAGTGCTAGTTCTGCAAGATTCGCAGGAGAGCTTCTGTGAAGTTTGGAAGGCAGGAGACGAGGTACTGCCGGAATTGAAGATGTGAGGACGGGTTGTGATTCGTGCTTGGGCAGCTCAGTTTGGTAGGGCACTTGCCCTCTAAAGGCAAAGGTCTCGAGTTCGTGTCTCAATCCGGCACACAGTTTTAATCTGCCAGGAAGTTTCATATCGGCGCACACTCCGCTGCAGAGTGAAAATCTCATTCTGGCATTGAAGAGTTGTTGCAAAAGTGAATAAATATAATAACACCTCTTAAAACCAACCCATATACAAAAAAATTATGCAGTGCAACATCCAATTGCTTTCACTTAAACAAATTTAGAAGAAGTTCAAGTACATTTGAAATCAAGAGAATTTACTCATGAGGCAACCGTATCACCGTTTAGGAGTGTCGTTGCACTCGGTCCGTTATGCCCAACTCCAGTACTGCACAGGTTATCGGCACTAATCGTGTTAAGAGAACCTACAATCAAGACTGGAACAGAGTGGCAAGGAAACTCCCCGACCCGACAATCACCAGTGTCACTCTGCACTTGCATTGTCCAAAACTGCGCGGGTTCAGCTGTCGGGCGGAACGAAAGCGACCAAAAGCAGCATCCCATCTCTATTGCGCAGAGGTCGCGCGGACACAGTGCTCGATTCGCCGGCGTGATGACAATGCGAACACGACACGAGGCGTGGCGCTCCTCGGTGTGCTAACAATAGGACGTAGAGATTTATACTATTTGGGAACTGCAGAAAATTATACGTCGTAAAAAGTCACCATTCTCGCCGGAGCACTTTCCCCCCCCCCCCGGTCGCGAACGACTTGTCCGACGAAATCAACACTACCATCGCAAAAACCTTTTCATTCCCAGCACAATGGCGGCGCACTTAGTAGTACAAAGCCAGCTGCGTCCCGATTCACTCAATGACGTGTCTAAGAGTAAAAAAAATAATAGTGATAAAAAAGAGGGAAAACATTTCTTTCATAGGCGTTTCCATTTCGGATCGAGTGGTGAATGGGTCGGGACGCGATTGCCTCGTTTGATGGCTGTCGCCGCGTGGAAGGAGCGCGCTGACGTCGCTGATACATATCTGATCAATGAAGGGTAAACTAAACAAAAGTGGAGGCGCACCACGCCCCTCGGAGCGGCTGCGTTGGGCGGCGCCCTCACCCTCCACCTCCACCCCCCTCCCTCCTCACCTTCTCTCCACCGTTGGGAGTTCTCCGGTGTCAGCATCGTTTCCGGAACACTGTCTGCGGAATGACGTTTCGCCGTGTTGGGCCGCAGATCGTGTGACTACCTGTCCGTAAACGGAAAATAACTCCGCGTGGTATATTCCTTTTGGCTGCACCGATGACGACTCCAGTGAATCGTTTATAGTTTCCTTGGCATAACACCAGACCGCTCCCTGACTTACATTAATCATCTAGAAAACGTAAGCCAAAAGCTAAAGAGTCGCAACAACATCTACATCTACATCCATAATCCGCAAGCCACCTGACGGTACCTTGAGTATCTCTATCAGTTCTCCCTTCTATTCCAGTCTCGCATTGTTCGCGGAAAGAAGGATTGTCGGTATGCTTCTATGTGGGCTCTAATCTCTCTGATTTTATCCTCATGGTCTCTTCGCGAAATATACGTAGGAGGGAGCAATATACTGCTTGACTCTTCGGTGAAGGTATGTTCTCGAAACTTCAACAAAAGCCCGTACCGAGCTACAGAGCGCCTCTTTTGCAGTCTTCCACTGGAGGTTATCTATCATCCCCATAACGCTTTCGCGATTACTAAATGATCCTGTAACGAAGCGCGCTGCTCTCCGTTGGATCTTCTCTATCTCATCTATGAACCCTATCTGGTACGGATCCCACACTGCTGAGCAGTATTCAAGTAGTGAGCGAACAAGCGTACTGTAACCTACTTCCTTTGTTTTCGGATTGCATTTCCTTAGGATTCTTCCAATGAATCTCAGTCTGGCATCTGCTTTACCAACGATCAACTTTATATGATCATTCCATTTTAAATCACTCCTAATGCGTACTCCCAGATAATTTATGGAATTAACTGCTTCCAGTTGCTGAACTGCTGTTTTATAGCTAAATGATAAGGGATCTTTCTTTTTATGTATTCGCAGCATATTACACTTGTCTACATTGAGATTCAATTGCCATTCCCTGCACCATGCGTCAATTCGCTGCAGATCCTCCTGCATTTCAGTACAATTTTCTATTGTTACAATCTCTCGATATACCACAGCATCATCCGCAAAAAGCCTCAGTGAACTTCCGATGTCATCCACAAGGTCATTTCTGTATATTGTGAATAGCAACGGTCATACGACACTCCCCTGCGGCACACCTGAAATCACTCCTACTTCGGAAGACTTCTCTCCATTGAGAATGACATGCTGCGTTCTGTTATCTAGGAACTCTTCAATCCAATCACACAATTGGTCTGATAGTCCATATGCTCTTATTTTGTTCATTAAACGACTGTCGGGAGCTGTATCGAACGCCTTGCGGAAGTCAAGAAACACGGAATCTACCTGTGAACCCGTGTCGATGGCCCTGTTCAGTCTCGTGGACGAATAGCGCGAGCTGGGTTTCACACGTCCGTCTTTTTCGAAACCCATGCTGATTCCTACAGAGTAGATTTCTAGTCTCCAGAAAAGTGATTATACTCGAACATAATACGTGTTCCAAAATTCTACAACTGATCAGGGATCAGAGAAAATTGGCTGGCTCGACTTGGGGAGCCCAAGCATCTACCTTACGTATTGCCGCAATAGCCCTGGTATATCCTGTTGCCGAATATCGCTCTGCTGTCTGGCATTCGAGCACTCATACTAAGAAAATCGACATCCAGTTGAACGAGTGTTGAGGACAATAACGGGTACTATTAAATCCACCCCAGTCCCTTGGCTGCATACTCTAAGCAATATCCCACCTACACAATTGAGAAGGCAAGAAGCAGCAGCAAGAGAGAGGTCAAAAATTCGTGACTCAGATTACCCACAGAATGTACCAATCCATGATGTTTTGAACGAAATACCATCGACCCGCTTGAAGTCACGGAAGCCTGTATGGGTCAATACACAAGAACATCAACCTGACATCAAGGAGCAATGGCGGCACTTTTGGAATGACTCTGGAATTAATAAACAAGGTATCCAAGATCCTACTCTGGAATTACCGGGCTTTGACCAGAAGAGATGTACCTGGACTAAGTTAATCCGTACCAGAACGGGCCATGCAAGATGCAATGCATGTAAGTACAAGTGAGGTCTATACGACTCACCAGCCTGTGACTGTGGAGCACCAGAACACAACGTCCGCCATATTACTGTGGAATGCCCCTTAAGAAGATACGCCGGACCTGTCTCTGAGGTTATATATGTGAAACCCTCTGCTTTGGATTGGCTGTGCAATCTGGATATTGAGCTTTAAATATATGAATGAGTTTCTAGTCAGGCTTGCCAAGCTTTTAACGTGTAGTTATTTTGTCTTGAGTGTTTGTACTTTATCCTTTTGTGCTATTGCTTGTTTTTCACACATATACTATTTACACATTGTTTTGTTTTATACATTTCGTTTACTTATATAAACTATTGTCGCTGTATTGCCATACGCAAAATAATAAAAATAAAAATAGCGGAAAATAACTTACGCACCTGATAATTCCCGAATCCTTAGAGGTACTTGTAGATCCCAAGTGGTACACTCATGGTTTTAGATCACAACCAAGGAGGCAGTCCGTATTCGACGCCGACAGTCTATGATGAGCAGCTGTAGCAATTATGTG
Organism: Schistocerca americana; assembly: GCF_021461395.2. Lineage (NCBI taxonomy): Eukaryota > Metazoa > Arthropoda > Insecta > Orthoptera > Acrididae > Schistocerca > Schistocerca americana. The sequence continues at coordinate 506,682,686 of NC_060124.1, read as the reverse complement.
CTATATACGAGCTGTCAACGATACTTTCTATAACGTACCACAGTGGCGTAGCCGAAGTCGAGAAGAACAATTTGATACAGGACAACTGTGGTCTATCAAGCCGGGAAATAACCTGAAACTGGCCTACACAAGCCAGCAAAGGCACTGCGCATGCGCAATGAGCGAAATGTGGAATATCCTCTCGCCCTCTATCGCCACCGTCCTAGTCAGTCCTAACCGTTTGGAACTCATTTGTTTCCCTCGCTAAAATCGTTCTCGTTCTTGCACTTAAAAATCATAGAATCGACGTTTATGTAAATTTTATCTCAGAATTTTGTAAATTTTAGCAGCGTAAAATTAACAATTAAATAACTTTGTTCCCGTAATATTCTTACAACAACAGTACTCTGGTTGTGAGGGCTAAGTTGAGATCGAATTGTAAAAGTAATTAGTTTTTGAATAACGTTTGCAAAAGTCTGTTTTTTCTTTCACTTCCCTCACGAAAAAGTTTAAAATACTAATTTTAACCAAACAGAACGTTTCAAAAAATCTGACCCACCAAGCCAGTGGATGAAGAGGGCGAGAGGGTATTGAAAATATCGTAGTTTAGGCGGCTAGTGCAGGCCAGTTTAAGGTAGTTCTACGACTTGATAGACTCAAAGTGTCCTGTATCAAACTGTTCGTTTACATCCTCTAGTACGGCAAACTTCTCGTTTAAATTAATCGGCATTAATTCTGCAGTCATTTACTTATTTAGTGGTGCTACAAACTAAACTTGCAGGATATATAATACAAATTACAATCACAACAATACCTGGAACAGTGAGTGCATAAAACCATTACTAGGGGCTGAAGTTGTTTGTTGCGGTGTTGTACAGGGGGTATTCCAAAGTAAGCTCCGATCGATCGCGAAATCGATATCAAGTAACGTGATCGACAGGCTTACTATAGACAGTGCCCAACATATTTGTGCAAAGCTTCATTTTCACTGTAGTTTCCATTTCGCGAACTATCGGACCTTACTTTCCAAATAGCCCTCTTATAAGAGGCGCTCATATGGAAACGAGACAGATGAAAAAATAAGTAAGTAAAATGTTTATTGTTTCAAAAGTAATCTCTTACAACAATTATCCCACTGTTAGATAAGACTGCATGTTTTGACGGAAAAACGTTTGCGGTTGCTATGACTGTATTCAGGCTTACACCTGTTCGTCCGAGGCATATCCACGAAAGCGAATGTCTTTCTTCCTGGTTCCAAAAACATGGAAATCGCATCAGGAGTGATTTGGATGGGGACTGTGTAAGGACTTCACAGCGAAACTTCTGCAGCGTACCTGAAACAACTTTGACAAAATGTAGGCGGGTCACCCTCCGTTCGCAGTCCCGATCTCTTCCCATGCGATTTGTATATTTTTGGAGCCCCGAAGAAATACATTCGTGGCCGTCGATTTGCTTCGGACTAACGGGTGTATGCCAGGATAGAATCATGGCAACCGCAAACGTTTTTCCCTGAAGGCAATGACCGTCTTGTCTCGCAGTGGGATAAATACATTAATACTTTGGCGATTATTTTTGAAATAATAAACAGTTTTCTTACTTTTTTCAATCTGTCTCGTTTGCATATGACTGTTCCCTATATATGAACAACTAGTATCCGTCGTTGGAGAGATTTGCGAACTTTCTTCATCTATGCTATACACTGTGAGTAAAAATGAAAAAGGAAGAAACAGAAGCTTTTAAGAATTTGTCCGATTAGAAAGAAACAGGAAAATCATCGATAGTGGGTAACCGCAAACGAATCCTCAACTTCTTTTTCTCTTGTACTTACATGAGGCAATGCTGATTTTACAGGTGACATGCAAAGGAACTGCACATGTTGTCACTTTATGCGGTTATTTCTAAAATAAAGAACCGCTCAAGTGAGTAAGGCTTGAACCAAGCCCATCTGAAGATTTATTCGAAAAAACGTTATTTATTTTGTGCAGGTAATGCCACACAGCTAATAAGTATTCGAAAAAAAATACATATTTCGGAACCGCCAACTGTCGCTTTCGAACATATGATATCTTCAGGTATCACAGAGTTATTTACAACACCTTGTAACGCCCCCTTAGAAAAATCAATGAATTACTGTGCTGATAAACCCCTTACATTATTTGAATTTCAAACAGCTGAGCAGAATTGAACGTACTCAGACATTTCGCTCTTTCCCTATTCTGATCAACACTAAACTGACACATAATATTTTTAGCGCAACGCAATCTGACTTTCAATAATCTCTACAAAAGAATGGCCCTGTTACTAACAATAACCTATACCTTTCATGAATCACTTACCTCACAAAAATCTTCGTTACTCGAGCTACCGCAATACAGCGAGCGTCAATACTGCCAGCTAACTAAAAGATTCTAACTACTGAAGGCAGTAACTACTGATAGGCATAGTTAGCAAATGAAAGATTTTGATAGAGAACAAACAATGTATTTACCTTAATAGCGTTCAAAAGTCATTATATATATATATATATCAGTTCATGACATCCAGTGTTACAAATTTACTCTCTCTGATGGACACACGTCCAGATGATCCGCTCTCAAAACTCCGCCGTCTCACTCCCCACATCCACCACTGATGGCGGCTCATCTCCAACTGCGCAACGCTACGCGCTATTAACAGCCAACTGCCCAACACTACAATGCCAAATATTCCAACAATGCCGACCAGCCACAGACTGCACACAGCACAGTCAGTGATTTCCATCTAGAGGGCTACGTAGTGTTACCAACAAATAAACCTAAACAGCCTACTTACAACCTTAATCTTCAAATGTATTGAAACAGTCGTGTGCCACTGCCGCCTGTAGTAAAATACATTACGCAGTCAATGGTAAAATGTGCTAAGACAGTCAATCGATCGTTCTGCAGTCGTAATCGAGCTAGATCTCTGCATGTGGAGTACCTTCTACATACTAAATTTATCTGGCGTCGCTGTTTTGCTATGTAAGTCTTACGTAATTCCTGGTTTCCACTTTGTCGTGCGTGTATTAATTTACCAGATACCCCACTTTGACGTAGACAGGTGCTTATAGGTTGGGTTGTTTGGGGGAAGAGACCAAACAGCGAGGTCATCGGTCTCATCGGATTAGGGAAGGAAGTCGGCCGTGTCCTTTCAAAGGAACCATCCCAGCATTTACCTGGAACGATTTAGGGAAATCACGGAAAACCTAAATCAGGATAGCCGGACGCGGGATTGAACCGTCGTCCTCCCGAATGCGAGTCGAATGCGCTAACCACTGCGCCGCCTTGCTCGGTAGGTGCTTATGTCGAAAGATTTCGCGTTGCATTTCCCTCATGTTCCTCCATACTTTTTCCTCCCACCTTCAGAGGCTCCTGGGAGGCAGACATTCCAGTGAGAGCAACTAACCTCTCGAACAAAGCTCGGGCGTCACCGGGCAGGCGTGAAGTGAGACTCGTTCGGCCCGCCGCCGATGTGCACGACGCAGTTTGGCATGCAACGACACGGCTGCGGCGTGATCAAGCGCCGCAACACGGCGGCGCTAACGGGTTCACGGCACTCAGCAGACGCTGCGTTTCCGCGTGCAGGGCGGGGCCCATCCTCACGTCGCGAGTCTTACCGTTAAACCGCGCTCTAACGTTCTTTTGTTCTCCGGCGATCGGCTGCCTCGCAGTGTGTCGGTGCGATTCTTGCTAGTCCAGCCATTCCTCGCCTATATGGGTGCCGGATTAGCGGAAGTGCTTGATTATGGGGAATGCCTTAAATTTAGTCTAAAGCATAGGTGTTATACTTTATTAAATCCAAAGATACATTCATTTTCATTGAAAACTTAGTCCATGAGCGTGTACTGTACATAGTATCACTCACTGTGAAACATATCGCGAAGTTTTAGTCGTCCCACTGATGACAAGCGACGCCGGCATGCAACCTCTTCACAAGAGTTAGATCAGAACTGCATGTATCTTGCTGTTGCATTATGTACTCCAGGAAGACGTCTACAGTTTCAGCACCAGCGCTCTCCCTCGTCCTATGTCCTCTCCTTCATCACTTCCAACACTTCTTTTCTGCTCAACTTTTGATTATTTCTTCATGCATTAAATTTGGTCTATCTCACAGTTTTCCTCATTCCTTTTTGTGGGGCTATAGTAATGGCAAGGTGTACAAAATAGCCCCAGAACCATTGCTGAACTGAAAAGAGCCATTCAGGAGGTCATCAGCGGGTCTTGCAGTATTCCGCTATTCGTCTGCGCCAAATCAGCGCCAAGGATGGCAGGCATATCGAACATGTCATAACCTAAATCCCAATATCTATAGCGAGGTTTACATGTTGAATAAAGTGAGTGCACACCGAAGTTTGCAACTAATTTATGTTTTTTTCATGTTGTTGTTCTTGTGGTCTTCAGTCCTAAGACTGGTTTGATGCAGCTCTCCATGCTACTCTATTCTGTGCAAGCTTCTTCATCTCACAGTACCTACTGCGGCCTACATCCTTTTGAATCTGTTTAGTGTATTCATCTCTTGGTCTCCCTCTACAATTTTTACCCTCCACGCTGCCCTCCAGTACTAAATTGGTGATCCCTTGATGCCTCAGAACATGTCCTACCAACCGATCGTTTCTTCTAGTCAAGTTGTGCCACAAACTCCTCTTCTCCCCAATTCTATTCAATACCTCCTCATTAGTTATGTGATCTACCCATCTAATCTTCAGCATTCTTCTGTAGCACCACATTTCGAATGCTTCTATTCTCTTCTTGTCCAAACTATTTATCGTCCATGTTTCACTTCCATACATGGCTACACTCCATACAGCTACTTCGCAACATTGTATTTAACTGACAAAATTTTTGCCCACCATAATTCATTGTTGTGGGCGTCGTTTCTGCTTGACCGGCTAGAGACCGGATGTTGACCGGATTACTGAGAGGCCGGACTACTGACAGGCAGATCTGCTAGAGTTGTGTTGTCAGGATAGATGGTGAGCTCTTTCCTCGTGAAAGGACCGTCAAACTCTGTGATGCTCAGTTCCTGATGACGTAGCGACGCAGATACGTGTCGGCCGCGGTGGCCGAGCGGTTCTAGGCGCTTCATTACGGAACCGCGCGACTGCTACGGTCGCAGGTTCGAATCCTGCCTCGGGCATGGATGTGTGTGAGGTTAGTTAGGTTTAAGTAGTTCTAAGTTCTAGGGGACTGATGAGCTCAGATGTTAGGTCCCAGAGTGCTCAGAGCCATTTGAACAGATACGTACTGGGGTACTATACCTTTTGCTGGCAACACCAGAGTAAATCCGTTTGATTTCATAACAGATTGCATGTCAGCTGCTAACCAGTGCTGCTTTTTGTAATTACATAGCAACTACAAGAAGGTACTATCATCTTGTATTCAATTACCCATTGTCGAGTGGTTTTTCTACTTTTCTCAATCTTTCTTTTTTCAGTTTTCTTAATGGTATAGTACCTTAAAGTCTCTCTCTCTCTCTCTCTCTCTCTCTCTCTCTCTCTCTCTCTCTCTCTCTCTGTGTGTGTGTGTGTGTGTGTGTGTGTGTGTGTGTGTGTGTGTGTGTGTGTGTATGTATGCGCGCGCATTTATCTTCCTTTCCTCCCTTTCTTCTTTACCATCAATATCTGGGGAGCCCAATCGATTGTACATTTGGGAGTATGCTTTTTGTTGCATCCTACTGTTCAGCTTACGCAAAGAAAGTAGAGATGTGGTCATCCATGTATCTGCATGATTTCTCACTGCAGTGCCTGAAAGCAACACCTATAGTAAAGACGCCCATTCTCACAGAAATTTCTGATATTGGACGCCAGATGTTAGCAGATGTAGGGAAATGACTCGTATTGTGATGTCTTGCTGTCAAATGTGTAATCCGTTTCTTTTGATAAAGTGATTCATATTACTATGGTTCAAATGGCTCTGAGCACTATGGGACTCAACTGCTGTGGTCATCAGTCCCCTAGAACTTAGAACTACTTAAACCTAACTAACCTAAGGACATCACACACATCCATGCCCGAGGCAGGATTCGAACCTGCGACCGTAGTAGTCGCACGGTTCCGGACTGCGCGCCTAGAACCGCGAGACCACCGCGGCCGGCTCATATTACTATGACCGATTCCAGCTATAAACAACAGTCAACAATCCCCTTGAGAAATTAATTTGCTACAGAATGCTGATCTCGTTAGTCCCCATAATACGTTAGTACTTCAGTGAGGGAAGTGTGCAGCACTTTGCACATCAGACGTTGCTTTGCAGCGAATTACTGTTCTTCGAAATTTCACAACCAAATCGGGTACTTTTAGTGTAGCGGCAAATTTTTCTTTCAGCCTTTTCTTCTCCCTACTGGAATAGCATTAGATATTAAAAGGGCGAAATACCTTCCGAATATCCAGATATAGAATTTACGTGACGTTCCAAAATCAACTGACACGAATGTCGTTACATTATTTTCTAAATAACTAAATTTTAATTTTCTTAACCAAGCGTGAATCATCTGACTGTAGTAGAGATCTGCAGTGATCTGCAGCAGATGTGACTTATAATTATTTGCGTACTATGAACTTTTATTACTATAAATATTTTGCTTTTAATAGTTCAACAAGATCTGTAGTATCTCTAAGCTTCACTTTACATTAATTCATGATTTACATTATTTTTTAGTGAAGTATACAGACTAATCACTTACTTTTATCTCTCATAACATCAATACGTATCCATTGCCTGATTTGTTTCCTCCTCTGAAACTGAAATCGTGCAACATCCTTTTACGCAAATTTGCGCCGAATTGCACTACATTGTACCTGATACTGCTATGGAAAAGTCCCTTTGAAAGGGACATTTTTCTCCGCCTTTTAGTGGCTAAAGCTCTTACCTCTGGAAAGCGCGGGTGTTCGAATCGGAATTTCGGTTCTTTTTGGTTGCCCTAAACGGCTTAAGGTGGATGCCATGAGAGTACTTTTGAAAACGACGAGACCAAATTCTTTCGCGTCGCGGCCCAACCCGAGCGTGTGCTCTGTCCCTAATCACCTCGTCGTCGACAGGATGTGAGGTTATAATCTTACTGACTTCTTTCCTTTGCCCGCCTCTCAATTTCTATGAAATTTGTTTCGAAAAATTAAGTATTATTGTAATACAACGGAAAAGAAAATATTGGAATTCCAAACTTTTTTACTTAATAAGGGGGACATTCAATTTCAAGATCGAGCTAAACTTTTATAGTTCCACGTGTACTTAATTGCAAAATGTAAACTTTGACGGCTGGAAATGTCAAACAGGTTAAAATATTCGTGCTATTATGCTGTGGGCGCATGAATTTCTTGTCGAAATACAACGTTTCGTCCCTTTCTGCGGAGGACTTCTTCGAGGGGGATTTGTAGCTCTTTTGGTGGTCCGACGCACATCCAATCTCTATACTATCCGATGTAGCGGGACAGGATGTAAATCGGACATCCGAAAAGGCTACAACCCCTTTGAAGATGTCCGTAGAAGGGAACGAAACGTTAGGTTTATATAAGAAATTCATTCGATCACGATATAATGGACCGAAATATTTTAATAAAGGCGTGTACAGGGTGAGAAAAATGAAAACTGGCCCGGAAAATACTCCACGCACCTTATGATAGCCTGTCGAACTTTATTCGCACCAGCGGGCAGATGAAGTACTTATGGTTAACTGTCTTAAGGTGCATGAAATATTTTCTAGGCCGGTTTTATTTTGCCCAATTCTCTATAATGCCTGAAACAGTATATATTTAGTTTGTTTTTGAATGCTAACTTTTTCTTGCGGTATGTATATTGATAGAGGACTTTTCAAGAAGGTGGTTCAGTCGAAAGGTTACAATAGACCTCTATGGAACGGAAGCCGGCTGAAGTCAAAGGCAGGGCGGCTTCGGCAGACGTTTCGCGCCACCCCATTCAGGCGTCGTCAGTACATTTCCCGAGGCGCGCGGCTGATAGCGCGGCGCGGCCGCAATCTCGGGTGTTTATTGCTTCCCATTGGGCCGCGTGGGGGTAGGAGGTGAGGTGTGCTGAGGGAAAGGCGCGCCCAGAGTTTCTTTCTGAGCGGCGGCCGTGGCGCGTCGCCGTGTTATCACGGGCCGCCGGTTTATAACCCCGGCGCAGATTTACAAATGGCTCGGGAAATGCGCTTCCGCGCCGTGTCTCCTCAGATAAACCGAGGCGGGGCGGGGCGACAACCAAACCGGCGGAGGCGGAGGGGAAAGGAGCGACTACCCGACCGGGGCGGCAGTCGGCTCCCCCCAGATTGCGTGCGGCGTGTGACGCGCGCCGACGAAAGCACCCTCTGCCCCTTCCCTACCGTCTCGCGACCTTGAGAGGAGTGGAGGCGTCGGATAATACCGGCCGCATTCACGCACTGGCTCCCACTTGCAGATGAGAGTTTTCTGGCAATTGACGAGCCGCATATAACAAAGCGTTTCAAAGTCTTCGCATATAACGTCTGTAGGAGATACTCCACGTCACGAGGAACAACTTCTGTTAGAGACTAAATGTTCGCTGACACTTCCCGGCGATGCTAGACGGCCTTGGTTATGCCCCTGAGAGGCGGCAGTACACAGGCATTCTGAGGCTTGCTTATGCCTAAATGAATTTTATCCATATTGGATGCTGTTGAACTCCGGGACTGTTCCTTTATAGGGTGTAGAAAAATTTCCGCTACTAGTCACAATAAAAGGTTATTTATTTGTCACACGACCGGTTTCGGGCTTGCGCCCATCCTCAGGTGCTTATACATTCATGCACATGTTTATATAGCTGGAGATCACTGTAAAAATACAAAAGAAAATTTTTTTTGTGGTGACTAAACAGATACAAGTGGGACACTTGTAAGTGGCAAGGCAGCATTTGTCGAAAATGCCTTGTGTGTTGCCTTTAAGCCAGCCATATGCTCTGTACGAAAGGGAGTAGACCAGCAAAATTGAAGTTCCTGATAAGGTTTTAAATTATCCTTCTCCGCATAGAGGCTCATTCGACAACACATTTATCATCTGGGGCCCAATGGTCGTGAAAAACTGGGAGAATTCTTAGAACACCTGAGCAGCATTCACGACCGCATCACGCTTACAGTGGATGTAGATATAGGTCGTGCACTGGCTTTCCTTGACGTCCTCTTTCGCCAAAAACCAAACTTGTACACTGGGGAGCTGTGATGTACGGTACTTTCTCATGTGCGACAATGGGAGCCTTGTGCTGAAATTTTAAGCATTGCACATTAAAAACTACATTGAAATTTGTAGTACCAACATATAAGGATGTGTAGCTGATGATGGTAGCACTCCACGAAAGAATGAACGGAAAAAAAGAAGAAATTATCCCAGTTGGACTTTTCAAAACACCCGAATGTTGTTATACTAATGATTTTCGTTATTTTTTAATAGTTTAGATCTGAGGTCATAATGTCGACAAATATTACGAACATAACGTAGTACTGTTTGTTAATAGTAGCAGTCCACTGTATTTTCCATGTTGGTTTTACAGTACAGTTCCGCTTGTTGACATCAGGTGAAGAAGTTGGTCATCCGTTGTCAAGAAATGGAACTGTGTTGTAAAAGAATGGTGCCTGATACTCTGAACGCCTGTGTTCTCGCTGTACTTCTGATGTCAACGAACCGTCCTTTCATGTTATGGTGATAGTAAAATGTGTTTAAAAAAGTGCCACATATTCTTACACGAGGCAGTATTGCTCGAAACTAGAAGAAAAGTTCCTACAATGATACGTCCGGAGACAAAAAAAAAAAAAAAAAAAAAATACCTGTTGAGATGTGGGACAATCCGTCCTCTCAACTCCATTCACATAAAATTAGACACCGCAGACAGTGCTACATGCGGTTACCGCGTATCCTGAAACGTCACTAAGTCCTTTTTCGCAGTGAATCACGAACTTTTTTCAACTCACCTGGCTCCATTGGCATTGTGTCGCTTACATTGCCACAGGCTCTTGTAACGCAATACACATTGCCGATGGGTTGGTCATACACTAATGACTTTAAATGTCCCCATTGCCAGAAATGCAATGGGGTCACGTCCGACCAGTCTATGGGCTATGAAACTCTACTCGTGCATAAACCATATCGCTGTCTGCAGCAGCGTTAGTAATTCATAGTGCAGAACTCAATCATTCACAGCACCTCTTAATGTGTTCGGTTCAGTTCCTGCCACTACACTGATAACTGAAGTCATTCTGATACCTCGCCATCTTTGCTCGAAGGTATGCATTTGCCCGCAAGGCGCGTATTGTGGTAATTTAGGATGCCATCGCTTATGAATCCTGCCTAATCTGTATGTAAATAAACTGCAGGCTGAGAGCTGCGGATTTTCAACGGCCCCTATCACAACAGGTAGTGCTTTTGTACATATTATTATAGGTGCTTTTCTTCTAGTTATAACCAATGCTACCTGTGTAGGAATTGTAAGTTCCCCACTATGCGTTTCTCTAAGAAATTGAGCCCAAATTTGCTTCCCATTACATATTACCGAAACTATGAATCCACAAACTGTTATCCAATTTAAACTCGTATGTTAACCTTTGATTAAACACAACCTAATTTGAATTGAATTGTAAGTGATCTGATCACAGCTTGCCTTTATATTAAATGCGCAGCTGAAGTAAAACAATTATCTGGCCCTAACCAAAATTTACACTTACCTCTCGTCCTGACAAGGTAGTTGCAAATTTCTCGAAAGCACAACAGCAAACAAGAAATAGGCAGCGGCTAAGCCAGGTTCCCATTTTTGGATAAAATTTCGACATACCATATGGCGCAATGTGGTAATGCGTATTGATAAACCTTCTGTATACAGTGTGACGGGGAGAGAAACTATTTCTATGAAATGATATTCCAAGACAACGATTTTAGAATGAAGTATGTATTAAAATAGAGTATAACTTCGAGATCTTCACGCATAACATTGGTCTGAACAATACTATGCTTAAAAAAGTGAACAATGTTATTAGGGTACAATGTTAAGAGAGAATTTCTGTAAAAACCAAACAGCTTATCAGTTGTTATGTTCATGCATGTCTCAGGAAAGTGGAGTGGTCTTTCACTCAGTTCTAAAAATGGTTCAAATGGCTCTGAGCACTATGGGACTTAACACCTGAGGTCATCAGGCCCCTAGACTGAGAACTACTTAAACCGAACTATCCTAAACACATCACACACATCCATGCCAGAGGCAGGATTCGAACCTGCGACCGTAGCTCTCAGTTCTGAGCAAGTGAACAAAGTTGAATGGCTGACAATAATCATCCCGACTAACTATCAGCACAGGTGCTGCAGTCTTACTTCATACTTCTTCTATTAAAAAAAAAAAAAACAATTCAGACTTTACTCTCATTTCGTCTTTAAGTATATACATCACATTCATCCTTGCTGTCTTTACAATAAATCTTACCTCAGGTAACAGATATAGTAACAAATCAACACAGTACTACTGAATACGTCCATCACCTACCACTCTTGACCTAAGATTGTATCAGACAGCGCAGAGGCAAAGACTGTGCCACAACAAGACCAAAGATTGTTTAACAGTAACGTAACTTACCCCCTCTCTGACGTTCACGTCTCTTACAAAAATCAAAATGACATGCCCACCTTCCAAAATATGTGACACTTTTTTTTGAACACCCTGTATCTGTCGACCTGAAGATGATTTGAGGCCGAAACTAGCGAAGGACAACAAAGATTGTTAATGTAACACCTTTCGGCGGTTAAAAGATGTCTTTCCTGTATCATTTAAGAGCTGCAGAGCAATGACTGCAGAAGGTGTGTCGTTTTTCCGCCGAGGCGGTGACTTCAGATCATTTCAGAATCGCGCACCAGACGCGCAGGCGCACAGTGGGTAGCGCATGCGGCGGGTACATGGAGCGCCGTGTTTTGCTTCCATCCGGAGACAATGGACCGAGCCGGCGGTCAGCGGCAGCAAGGAGTGGGTGCGCAGGCTGTGCCGCGACAAAGGCAGGCCGGCGGCCGGCGCGCCCGCTTATCGGGGGCCGCGTATTGACTCAGAGCGCGATGTTTGCGCGCCGCTCGCGGTGGGGCAGCGCGATCTGCACCGGCACAGTACCTCGGCCGCGAGGCCGGAACAGCCGCTAGTCGAGCCGAGTAGCCGCTGCTCGGGGCCCGCACGCAGAAGAGTGTGGCAGTGAGTTACTAGTCTCAACTCGGCAGTGGGGTCGCTCGGCGTCGTAGGACTATAATCTCTCACACTGTTCGAATAACACATAATGGCAGATACCTGGGACGTAAGGAGGGAAACATTACACGGAAGAAGGTTTAAAATTCCACGTTTCGTCTACATTAAATGGTCCGAGATGAGACATTAACTCATCACCATTCACTAAGAAGAAGATATCCTTCTCTCTTTCTTACCATCTGTGCAATGTGATTGTTTCCACTTGCTACACTCTGCAAAATTGATGTTCTAATCCTGTCCCTTGATTTTCTTCCCTTTGGATGACATTCTTTAAGAGGGCATTGCATCGAATCAGATGACCAACCGAATTTAATTTTATTGGCAGTCACCTTTTTTAATTGCTTTTTTTGACACTCTTATATAGTTTTTTTTTAAATTATAACTCAAAACAATTCCATTCCTGTGTCTCAAAAGTCACATTCACGGCTCATAAACACTCCAGATAACTCAATCGACTTTTTCCTTCAAACTTACTGTCAGATTAAAACTGTGTGCCGGACCGAGACTCGAACTCGGGACCTTTGCCTTTCGCGGGCAAGTGCTCTACCGTCTGAGCTACCCAAGCACGACTCACGCCCCGTCCTCGCAGCTTTACTTCCACCAGTATCTCGTCTCCTACTGGTAACAAATATAACAGTGAGCGTCTGAACTGCTTCGATGTCTTCCTTTAATCAGAGTTGGTGCAGGTCCAGAACGCTCGAGCAGTACTCAAGAACCGGTCGCGCTAGTGTCCTTTAGGGGTCTCCTTTACAGATAAACCACACTTACCAAAAAAACCGAAGACGCCCATTCGCCCTCGCTACTACATTCCTTACGTACTCATTCGATTTCATGTCGCTTTGCAACTTTACGACCTGTTATTTAAATCAGGTGACTGTGTCAAACACCTTGCTACTAAAGCTATATGTCCATTATGATGATCCCGGATGTTATGCCGTGGTCGGTTGATGAATTTTGTCTCAATTCCCAACGTTTCGTCCCCGTCTGCGGGAGACATCTTCAGTAGCGAGCCAGCGAATGTGTGGGACCTTCCATCGAGCTACAGACCCCCTTGAAGATGTCTCCCGCAGACGGGGACGAAACGTTGGGAATTGAGACAAAATTCATCAACCGACCACGGCATAACAGCCCGGATAATCATAATGGACATGACATTTCCGGCCGTGAAAGTCTACATTTTAGTACTAAAGCTATATTTGCACATTACGGGTTTGTTTTCTCTACATCATTAACTTACATTTTTCTACATTTCTGAATCTGGTAAACAGACGAACGTCGACATCTCCACTCTTTTTATCAGTGATCCGATCAGAGAGAGGAGAGAGAAACAACGCAGGCATTTGTTTTGGCTGTGCCAGCTTGTAAGAGCGCAACTTGCGGCTCAAGCGGTAGCGGTGGCGGCGTGGGACTCTTATTACGGCTGGGTCGGTGTTTGTGGCTCACAGAGCCGCCGCATCAAGTGTCCGCTGGAGGGGTCATTACAGGAGTGGAGTGGGGGGTGACGGGGTGGCAGGAAGCGACGGCGCTCCCCGGCGTCCAGCCGCGGCGGCGCGGGGCGTCGTGCAGGCGACGCTCAGACGTCTCGGTCGAGTTTCTGGCGCCTCGTTACTGGCGCGCCGGCAATTACCATTGCTATAAATAATCGTAATTGCCGCCATTAAGGGTGGCCGCTACAATGCGAGCGCCGTAACTGGAAGACCCGCGCCGAGGTGATTGCCCGGACCGCGGCTCGCCGATTAATCACGCTTGCGTGGGACTCGCTTTGGATTTTGTATCCGAAGGGACCGCGCGGGCTCTCTCCAGAGACAGCATTTTGAAGGGTCGCGTTCTCCTCGCCTTCCGGACGGAGCCTGTTTCTCCGGCCGGGCCCAAACACCAGCCTTATACAATGCGCAACAGAATTAAAGGATCAATTTTTAGAAACCCCGTAACTGTCCCCCTTTGCGAAGCTTAAGTTTGAAATTTGGTTCAAAGGTGCCTACAACCTTCCTCTGTAATGATGCAAAAGAGTGGCGCCCTACGACTTCACCCCGTATGGAGTGCAGCGCAACCGCGATGTTTGCTCTCGTGTACCGGTTGGAACCGCTAGGGAGTTGGAACCACCGATCTGAACGTGATCCGAAGCAGCGAAGCATAGTGAAGCTTTCTAGTGTCACCTGTTTTCCTCCATGTGGCATATTTCAAATGGCTCTAAGCACTATGGGACTTAACATCTGAGGTCATCAGTCCCTTAGACTTAGACTTAGAACTACCATGCCCGAGGCAGGATTCCAACCTGCGACCGTAGCGGTCTCGCGGTTCCAGACTGTAGGCGCTCCCTGTAAGGTGCCGTAAGGGCGTCACATTGGAGACTATGTTGAAAAATAGGGTTTTGTAGCGAAAAGAATGTGTAATACTGTGGTGCATTGGAAACCTTAATAAAACAAACCTGCTTTCAGAAAAAAATGTTGCATTACTTATGGAAAGCCCCTCGTAATTTTGATTTTTTAAAGTTTCGTGTATACAGAATATGTTGGTAATTAGAACACGGCGAGTTATCATCTGTAGAATTTTAAGTGACATACGTGTACTTGACCCCCTAATCATCACAATGTGGAAAAATCTGCTTACTGTGCATTGCAGTCTGTATCATAAGTCACTTTTGTTACAAGCTAACCAAATAAATTATTACATGACCACTGTCGCTTCGCACCCTGAGAAAAGCTTGTGCCAAAGTGACCATCACCATGTTATCGTCTGTGGATTATCATCTGTCGTCATAGGTCTAGTCATAGTACATTCGTCAGGAACGATTATTTGACGCTGTCAAACTATCCTCCAATACAAGGTGAAATGCGTTTTGGAGCCACTATACAGCGTATTTAATCGAGGAGCAAGTATATCATATTTTGGGCAACCAGCAGTCGCCCAGTGAACCTTAACCCTTCTCCATGTCTACGTTCCTGAAATATGTGACTTGAGAACGAACTCGTACAGGAAATTTATGTCATTTTGTAGCTAATGGCCAGCAGCTTCTGAGCTGTAACATCTGTCCGACTCCTACGGGCAGGAGTAAGAGGGCAGCCGGATTCCTTGCCTCCTCCCGAGCAGAAGCAACAGAGCGTGGGGAGGGGTGGCTCCAGAAACGCAGTAATTCGCAGCCCCGACTCCGCTCGCCTCCATCCCCATCCGAGCGGGCCTGCCACCGTAAAGACGCACCTAATGAAGGAGCCGTGACGTGGCCTAATGAAACCGGCCAGCGCTCACACAGTCTGATGGTTTGCCGCTCCTGGGGCTTCCAGGACTTACGCGAAATACACGATGGAGACAGAAGGGTCCCTGTATCTCAAGTACTGGTTATCTCTACACACACAACGACAGTTTGCAAGACGGGCGTCTTATTTATTCAGCGACTCCCACGTTAAGTCCCCGAAAAGTCTCCATTACAAGCTAAGTAGAGTGGTTGCCGGTTATTTAATTTTCTTTAACTTGGTTAACACTTACCAAAAGCGCCAATAAGAAAAATAAACGAAAATCATAATGCAGGAAACTGCATGCCGTTCTGTTACAATACATAAATACTTACTGAAAGGAGCTCAAGATGACACTAGTTCATCGAAACTGCGGCTTTGGAGGATGTTTTCAAATAGCTGGACAGAGATAGGAGGACGCACGAAAGGGTATTGTACAATCTCCAAGATGAACTTGTGTGAGGTGGACTAAAGTAGTTCGCACCAAGGTTCTTCGTTATAATACAGGGTACAGCGGGCATAAGTGCAGATATTTCTATTGGCGACTGAGGACGGTCTACTAAACAATATTACGTCAGTATTTACGTCATTTACAGACTAGTAGGTTTTTTTTTTTTGGTCATCAGTCTACTGACTGGTTTGATGCGGCCCGCCACGAATTCCTTTCCTGTGCTAACCTCTTCATCTCAGAGTAGCACTTGCAACCTACGTCCTCAATTATTTGCTTGACGTATTCCAATCTCTGTCTTCCTCTACAGTTTTTGCCCTCTATAGCTCCCTCTAGTACCATGGAAGTCATTCCCTCATGTCTTAGCAGATGCCTATCATCCTGTCCCTTCTCCTTATCAGTGTTTTCCACATATACCTTTCCTCTCCGATTCTGCGTAGAACCTCCCCATTCCTTACCTTATCAGTCCACGTAATTTTGAACATTCGTCTATAGCACCACATCTCAAATGCTTCGATTCTCTTCTGTTCCGGTTTTCCCACAGTCCATGTTTCACTACCATAGAATGCTGTACTCCAGACGTACATCCTCAGAAATTTCTTCCTCAAATTAATGCCGGTATTTGATATTAGTAGACTTCTCTTGGCCAGAAATGCCTTTTTTGCCATAGCGAGTCTGCTTTTGATGTCCTCCTTGCTCCGTCCGTCATTGGTTATTTTACTGCCTAGGTAGCAGAATTCCTTAACTTCATTGACTTCGTGACCATCAATCCTGATGTTAAGTTTCTCGCTGTTCTCATTTCTACTACTTCTCATTACCTTCGTCTTTCTCCGATTTACTCTCAAACCATACTGTGTACTCATTAGACTGTTCATTCCGTTCAGCAGATCATTTAATTCTTCTTCGCTTTCACTCAGGATAGTTACTGGTAGTATATTTTTGGGTTGGTTAGTAGCTCCAAGTACACGTGGCAAGAGGGAGACAATAATACTTATTATTCCCTGGGCAGGAGGTCATGTGCTGAACTGTAGTGGGTGGACGCAGGACGGTTACTCTATACTGACAGACACAGTCCTCGTAACGGTACAGTAAGACTGTGCATAAAACATCATGTCGTAAAGTTTGTGACGTGTGTGTGGGAAGACTGTTCGACACAGAGAAAGCATAACCATCTCACTGATGGGTGCACATGTTGAGGTATCCATATAAAAATACCTACACTTGCAGCCGTTGCACTTTGTATACTCGCTCTTCGACGACCTTCTGAAAGCTGGAAGAAGCGCATCCGAGAATAGGCTTGATAGCAGGAGTGAGAATGTCGTGTGTACTGTTTTGAATCTTCTCACCAGATTAACATGTCGTAACACCAACAAGGAAGCTTACCAACTGATCTGTCCAGCAGTGAGTATTACGTTGTCCTTCTGGGAACGTTACTTAACTGGATTAACGTAATTGGGAAAATTCTGATAAAAGCTGTGCAGTTTTTAATTAGGATGTTTACTCATCGCTGCGCGGAATACGTAACGGGACAGATTGATCTAAAAATTCAGAGATTTCCATTCTAAGACAATTCGAGAAACGTATTAATTTCGTGCACGCACGCATCCGATCCAATGATCAGAACGGTAGAATTTAGATAAATTTGATTACACATAGACGCAATGACAGCCTTTTGTTACGCAGAATAAAGGATATTATCTTACCACTCAGCTCTGTATACCGTTTTAACTTATTTACTAGTTTGTGCTTTATGTTCAGGTACCTTAGTTTTGTGATCCGTGAGAGAGAACACCGTTTATGTACCCCAGCCTTGTCTAGTGTGCCAACTGTAAGACTGGCCAGTTTTAAACGACTCGCATTCTAGAGGGTGACAGTCCATTCGCATTTAGATTTTCCCTAGTTTCCTGAAACCATTTAAGACTATGCCGGGATGGTTCCTTCACTGATTTCGTTCCCAATTCTTCCTCAGTCCGAGGTTGTGCACCTTACGCAAACTTTCTACCCTCTTTCACTGAAATACCTTAGCTTCCGGGGTATAGATGTAGTTGTTGATGCGTCTATATATAATGATGGTGTTGTGGTCTTCAGTTTGATGCAGCTCTCTATGCTAAGCTATCCTGTGGAAGCATCACCACTGAATAATTACTGCAAACTACAACGATTTACACCTGCCCAACCGCTGCTTCCCTTTCATGCCCCTCGACTATTGTAACTGCCAGTTTGTTTCTGTACAAATTGTAAATAGCCTTTCGCTCCGCATATTTTACCCCTGCCACCTTCAGAATTTGAGAGAGAGCATTCCAGTCAACATTGTCAAAAGATTTCTCTATGTCTAAAAACGATAGAAACGTGGGTTTGTCTTTCGTTAACCTATCCTCTAAGGTAAGTCGCAGGGTCAGTATTGCCTCGCGTGCTCCAACATTTCTACGGAATCCAAACTGATCTTGCACGAGGTCGTCTTCTAACAACTTTTCTATTCGTCTGTAAAAAATACTATACATTATACTCTCGTATTTCGCGCATTATACTCCGATGTGTCCGTCTAGAACTATGGGAATTGTCGGAATCTCCTTCAGTAGAAGAAGTTGCTGGCGCGGTCGAGAGCCGGTGAACACCGCCCCTCAATGTGTCACGGAAACGTAAAACTTGTCTCCGAATGTAGGCGAGGGCGGCCGGGGAGGGAGAAGAAAAGAAGGGAACCAGAGCACTGCTGGAAGAGTGCAATCGATATGGCGGCCGGACGCCTGTTGACGCCGCAGGCGACGCCCCGCGCAGTTGCCGGCGTCGCCGCCAGATAGCATCGCGAGCGGCCCGGCCTCCTGTTGCTCCCTCCGCAATAAGAGAAACGGCGCCTAATGGCCATATTTCTAGTTGATTTACTGAATTACCTTACCCCGGAGCTCCGCCAGTTCCCCTACCCTGCCCGTCCCGACGACGCTGCACTCGGAAGCAGTCGAATAACCGTAAAACTAAAAGCCTCCCAGTTATGTAATTCGCGATGGGAATGAAAATTAAGATTAATCCTAATACCGTTATTAAATCGTGAGTCATGCGCCCGCCAGCTGTCCCGCGCGGACCCCTCGGTCGCTGCCGCCGCCGCCCCCGTCGATCCGATTTCCCCCTTCGCAGTCGGCGAATCTAACCGGCAACCCCCTCTAATTTGTTTCTTTGAAATCGAAAACGAGTCGGAATTATTATTTGGAGCCGGCTTCCCGTCGGCAGTCAGGGACGCCCGAGGCGGTATCACCTTGCACTCGCCCGCGGACGAGTGGCTTACCGTAGCGTACGGACGGCGCCAGGGGAGAGCAGAGGCGAAAAAATTTACGACCCGAGGGGCGAGCGGCAGTGAGCTGCACGCCGGGAAACCCGGCCCATCTCCTCACAATAAATGTCAAATGGCTATAATTAACATTCTACGAGGCCGCGTATTCCTTCCTTTCCAGCCTTCGCCTGGTCTCTTTTTCCGTCACCCTTTTTGTACTCCACCATATGTTTGTACACCTAAATTTACATGCATATATCACAGTTCGCAGCAAACTTCTATAGCCATTACATGCAAAACGTATGTTTCCTTACTCCGACAAGTGCGTCTTTCTTTGCCCATTTCAGCTGGAATGTTGGTTTGGAAACAACCACAATTTGAAGTGGAATGATCATATAAAATTAATTGTTGGTAAGGCGGGTACCAGGTTGAGATTCATTGGGACAGTCCTTAGAAAATGTAGTCCATCAACAAAGGAGGTGGCTTACAAAACACTCGTTCGACCTATACTTGAGTATTGCTCATCAGTGTGGGATCCGTAGCAGATCGGGTTGACGGAGAAGATAGAGAAGACACAAAGAAGAGCGGCGCGTTTCGTCACAGGGTTAATTGGTAACCGTGATAGCGTTACGGAGATGTTTAGCAAACTCAAGTGGCAGACTCTGCAAGAGAGGCGCTCTGCATCGCGGTGTAGCTTGTCGCCAGATTTCTAGAGGGTGCGTTTCTGGATATATTGCTTTCCCCTACTTATACCTCCGGAGGAGATCACGAATGTAAAATTAGAGAGATTCGAGCGCGCACGGAGGCTTTCAGACAGTCGTTCTTCCCACGAACCATACGCGACTGGAACAGAAAGGGGAGGTAATGACAGTGGCACGTAAAATGCCCTCCGGCACACACCGTTGGGTGGCTTGCGTAGTATAAATGAAGATGTAGATGTAGAACCAGTCAACCCGCATTTCCTTAAAGAATCCAACAGCCATGTATGAAACAGCTTCAAACTTCTGATTGGATTACAAATGAGTTAATATGTTAAATACACTCCTGGAAATGGAAAAAAGAACACATTGACACCGGTGTGTCAGACCCACCATACTTGCTCCGGACACTGCGAGAGGGCTGTACAAGCAATGATCACACGCACGGCACAGCGGACACACCAGGAATCGCGGTGTTGGCCGTCGAATGGCGCTAGCTGCGCAGCATTTGTGCACCGCCGCCGTCAGTGTCAGCCAGTTTGCCGTGGCATACGGAGCTCCATCGCAGTCTTTAACACTGGTAGCATGCCGCGACAGCGTGGACGTGAACCGTATGTGCAGTTGACGGACTTTGAGCGAGGGCGTATAGTGGGCATGCGGGAGGCCGGGTGGACGTACCGCCGAATTGCTCAACACGTGGGGCGTGAGGTCTCCACAGTACATCGATGTTGTCGCCAGTGGTCGGCGGAAGGTGCACGTGCCCGTCGACCTGGGACCGGACCGCAGCGACGCACGGATGCACGCCAAGACCGTAGGATCCTACGCAGTGCCGTAGGGGACCGCACCGCCACTTCCCAGCAAATTAGGGACACTGTTGCTCCTGGAGTATCGGCGAGGACCATTCGCAACCGTCTCCATGAAGCTGGGCTACGGTCCCGCACACCGTTAGGCCGTCTTCCGCTCACGCCCCAACATCGTGCAGCCCGCCTCCAGTGGTGTCGCGACAGGCGTGAATGGAGGGACGAATGGAGACGTGTCGTCTTCAGCGATGAAAGTCGCTTCTGCCTTGGTGCCAATGATGGTCGTATGCGTGTTTGGCGCCGTGCAGGTGAGCGCCACAATCAGGACTGCATACGACCGAGGCACACAGGGCCAACACCCGGCATCATGGTGTGGGGAGCGTTCTCCTACACTGGCCGTACACCACTGGTGATCGTCGAGGGGGCACTGAATAGTGCACGGTACATCCAAACCGTCATCGAACCCATCGTTCTACCATTCCTAGACCGGCAAGGGAACTTGCTGTTCCAACAGGACAATGCACGTCCGCATGTATCCCGTGCCACCCAACGTGCTCTAGAAGGTGTAAGTCAACTACCCTGGCCAGCAAGATCTCCGGATCTGTCCCCCATTGAGCATGTTTGGGACTGGATGAAGCGTCGTCTCACGCGGTCTGCACGTCCAGCACGAACGCTGGTCCAACTGAGGCGCCAGGTGGAAATGGCATGGCAAGCCGTTCCACAGGACTACATCCAGCATCTCTACGATCGTCTCCATGGGAGAATAGCAGCCTGCATTGCTGCGAAAGGTGGATATACACTGTACTAGTGCCGACATTGTGCATGCTCTGTTGCCTGTGTCTATGTGCCTGTGGTTCTGTCAGTGTGATCATGTGATGTATCTGACCCCAGGAATGTGTCAATAAAGTTTCCCCTTCCTGGGACAATGAATTCACGGTGTTCTTATTTCAATTTCCAGGAGTGTATTTCACTTTCAGCATGTAAGTGAGAAGAAGCTCAGAATAGTTTTGAAATACTGTTTAAAGTTTATTGGAAATCGCTAAGTGCTGTCAAACACTGGATGAGTATATTCTGGGAAATTTGAGCTCCGTTTTAAGCGAAAGCTAGTTTTTTAAGCCATCTCAATGTTTATGGCGTCATACCCCCTGAGGCGTATGTCGTACGACATCATAATACTGCAAGTACATTCATTGCTATACACTGACATGGCAAAAGTTATGGGATAGTGATATGCACTTACAGAGGTGGCTGCAGTATCGCGTACACAACTCATGTGACTCACGTAAAAACTTTTCCGACGTCATTATTGCCGCACGACGGGTATTAACTCACTTTGATATCGGAATGAGCTAGGCGCATGGGACATTCCATTGCGAAAATCGTTAGGGAATTCAGTGTTTCGAGATTCACAGCACCACGTTTGTGCCATGAATACTAAATTTCAGGCATTGTCTCTCACTGACAACGCAGCGGACGATAGCCTTCACTTAACGACCGAGAGCAGCGCCGTTTGCGTAGATTTGTCAGTGCTAAACAACACTCCTTGAAATAACCATAAAAATGAATCTGGGACGGACGACATCGCCTGCAGCGTCTCTCCTCGGCTCGTGACTGTATCGGTTGGGCCCTTGATGACTGGAAAACTGTGGCCTTGAACATGAGTCTCGATTTCAGTTGCCAAGAGCTGATGGTATGGTTCGAACGCGGCGCAGACCCCAAGAAGCCATGGACGCCAGTTGTCAACAAAGCACTGTGAAAGTTGGTGGTGGCTCCTTAACTCCTTAACGATACGGGCTGCAGTGTTTACATAGGGTGGAGTGAATGGGAATGGTTATCTTCGGCTACTTGTCACCAAACAACGATAGAGTTTTTATGGATGACAATACGTCATGTCACCTGGCCACGATTGTGCACTGTTGGTTTGAAGAACATTCTGGACAATTCGAGCGAATGATTTGGCCGCCCAGATCGCCTGACATGAGTCACATAGAACTTTTATGAGATATAATCGAGAGGTTAGTTCGTGCAGAAAATCCTGCACCGGGAACACTTTCGCAATTATGGACGGGTATAGAAGCAGCAAGGCTCAATATTGGTGCAGGGAACTTCTAACGACTTGTTGGGTCCATGTCACATCGAGTTGCTTCACTACCCCGAACAAAAGAGCTCCGACACGATATTAGAAGGTATCCTATAATTAATTGAAGTCTGAATTCAGAGCCATATTTCAAAACAGTAACTGACAGCTTCAAACATTAGCTTCTAAACTCTGTAACTGTTTGTTGCTTGTGTGTTACCTGATGAACGCCTTGCTCGATTGATTTGTGGAATGTACGAAACCTGAGTGTACAGCCGAAGTTTCTGGCAATTGGCAGACTGTTTATCAAATTATTCAGACAAATACAAAAATTAAATTATCGGTTAATTTTATTTTCTTAACATACGGGAATGGGTATATGTGCAATGCGACAAATGCATGTCTTCGGAACATTGTCCCGCCTTCATTTGCGCAAAGTAACAGTAAATAGACTGGCACTGTTATGTGATATGCAAGGAAGGGAATGTGTAATGTTTCAAATGAAACTGCTTAAACTGGTCATAGCCCACACGATAGTTTACCAGAGGACAATGTAAACGTTAGGCAAAGTAAACCATAAATACTGCCACGCGTCAATATATTGAATCTGACAACAGCAGCGGCAGTTCCAATTCATCACCTGAGCAGTAGGTAAATGTTGCGAAATAAGTAATACTTAGAAATACTAAGCCTCCTTTCCTTCTTTGTTCAGATAGCGTTAGTATTTCGCTGTATTTCGCGGTAAGACAACCACTGTTCTACATTTGCATTTATTCCAAGGGTACGCAAATTACATGAAACACGTACCTTCTTGAGCGATGTTTAAACACGATGTAAGATGTTTCCACTTCTTCATGCCCTGCGTCGTTAGCCAGAAATGGTGGATCTGCTTGGACATTCTTTCGGGAAAGCGACGTGAAGCAATGTTCTGAACAATGGAAGGAGCTATAGCCGACGTTGTGGGCTTTGTGTGCTCAAGCGACCAACGTTAAAAGAACAATTTGTTTGTTAAGACACACATTTGAAAAATCGGTCTCGTTTTCTTTTGAGTCGCAGAGGGCACTGAGCATGTACTCCGTAAATCCGCCTTACGGTACGTGATGAATCTTCCTGGTACCAGTATTATTTTCTACCTTTTCTTTACCACCCTTGAATATTTCGCGAGGACGACTGTTATTAAGCATACGTATGAGCTCGAACTTCTCTTGTTTTTTCGTTAGGACAATTTCGCGAAAAAAATGTTCAAATGTGTGTCAAATCTTATGGGACTTAACTGCTAAGGTCATCAGTCCCTAAGCCTACACACTTCTTAACCTAAATTATCTTAAGGACAAACAAACACACCCATGCCCGAGGGAGGACTCGAACCTCCGCCGGGACCAGCCGCACAGTCTATGACTGCAGCGCCCTAGACCACTCGGCCTTTTTCGCGAGGTTTATATGGGGAGTAGTAGCAGCAGTACTACTTCGGTAAATTTTGCGAGGTTACATCAGGAGGAGTAACAATGGTGCTATAAGAATCCCCTGGGGCACTCCCAAAGTTACCTCCATATGTAATGATTTCGTCATGCTAAAAATTACATGTTCTTTCTGATATTGTATCCTGAAATCAATGATAACATTTGTTCGATACTACGTAAGCTGGTATTTTGTTCACTAGACGACAGTGAAAACTGCATCAAACGTCTTTTTGAGATCAAGGAACGCGGCATCAAGTTGTCTATTGACGTTGGATCTCACGGGGAAGAAAGTGATTTGAGATACACAAGGTCGCTATTTTTTGCATGGATGTTTATTGCTACAGAGGAGATTTTCGTTCGGTGACAAAGTTACAATCGCAGCAGTGAAGTCAGCGCTACCATGGGAGGAAATATTGGTAGATTCCCAACCGGGCACTCGGTGAACTAATTCAGGGAAGGCCCACACTTAAACCAGGATGACCGATCCAAGATTCGAATAAACATAGTACTTAACTTGAATGCCGTTTCTTAGTTCGTAGGGATTACTAATAGGTCGGGTTGGGTTGTTTGGGGGAGGAAACCAGACAGCGAGGTCATCGGTCTCATCGGATTAGGGAAGGACGGGCAAGGAAGCCGGCTGTGCCCTTTCAAAGGAACCATCCCGGCATTTGCTTGGAGGGATTTAGGGAAATCACGGAAAACCTAAATCAGGATGGCCGGACGCGGGATTGAACCGTCGTCCTCCCGAATGCGAGTCCAGTGTGCTAGCCATTACTAATAGGGATTACTAATAAAGTGCTAAAAACCTGGTGCTGAACCTTGTTTTGCGAATTCAATTCTATTTTATATCTGGTAATGGCGGCAACCGAAACGGCGTGATAAATTAATAAATTTATTACGCGATCTAGAAGGTTTTATTCACAAAATAGTCCGTACGGTAGTACATTTCTTACCGTTTTTGGTCTCACTCATACATGTTCCGCTCCTGTCTCGGAACCTTCATTAGAGCTAGTAATGACTTGTTGTTAACTGTAAGTATCGGTCAGCGAGCACGAAGAGTGAGGCCGGTGCCGGCGCGGGAGAAATTCTAGAAGGTCGACCGACGGCACACGGAAGTTGGGCAATTACCCGCACCAATTAACACGCGCCGAGGCGCCCGGAAAGGTACACAGGATGACACGCGAGAGCACTCCCCGCTCAGCCTGTCGTATCGCCCAACGCCATCACCTCCAGAACCGATACGCCACACGGTTCCCCAACAGCAAAAATCGCTCTCCTTCCGAAAGCCGTAGACACAACGGTTCTCCTCTACTGTCAGTAACATCCGTGGTAAGACGAAGCGCAAAGTTCAGCCTTAGCTGACCCCAAACTGACACCGATTGATTTT
This sequence comes from Schistocerca americana, assembly GCF_021461395.2. Lineage (NCBI taxonomy): Eukaryota > Metazoa > Arthropoda > Insecta > Orthoptera > Acrididae > Schistocerca > Schistocerca americana. Next base: position 506,657,118 of record NC_060124.1, on the reverse strand, counting down.
CAAACTAGTTCTGGAAGCGAAATTTGAAATAGATTAACAGCAATTTGTCCGACTGTTATCTGGGGTATACATCGTGTTCCGCCCTAGTCTAGTTAAAACTTTCGTATTATTGCCATCGCCTATATGTAACGAGCCGCGGTCGTGTATTACGTGGAATGGTGGTCTCTCTTTCTGCTATTTCGAGCTCCACACATAATGAGTAATCGTCTGTTTTGCGCCGGCCGGGGTGGCCGAGCGGTTCTAGGCGCTTCAGTCTGGAACTGCGCGATCACTACGGTCGCAGGTTCGAGTCCTGCCTCGGGCGTGGATTTGTGTGATGTCCTTAGGTTAGTTAGGTTTATGTAGTTCTAAGTTCCAGGGGACTGATGATCTCAGATGTTAAGTCACATAGTGCTCACAGCCAATCGTCTGTTTTGCATTTCTCAGATACTTAACTGCTGCGGTGGGTGCCCTTCGTGTTATTTTTAAGATGTAGTGATAGTCCTGTACGACACATGCCTGTGAATCGTGCAATGAGTTCGGGTCGTGTTTCGTTTTGTGGCAGATATCGTGATGTGTTTCCGAGGTAGAAGTGGGAAACCAGCGTGACATTTTCTTAGTTGAGTGTTAGTAACCATTAAATTGATTAGAGGTCCGTCGAGCCAACGGGCGTCCTACCTGAGTGTGAGGTGCCTCACAGAGCGCTGCAAGCCATTCTACTCAACCAGAGGGCCGTGTTTCGACACCCTTCTGGCCATACAGTTTTGAACTGTCAGAGTGTTCCCTGCTGACGTCGTCTGACCTTTTCTTTTCTTTCATGTTGGTGGCTTTTCCTCATTTATGTCAAGTACCACTCGAAAATGACATAACAGCCGAATTGCGTAAAACAGCAGAATAAACAATAATTCCAAGCGACGGCGGAAATTTTGTACGATTGTAGTTCCTGACCGAAGGAAAAAGTAGACAGAAACTGTTGATCACAGTTGACGGCAGTCTGAAATTATGTTTCTTTTTTTCTTTCAATTAAATGGTTCATTTAGTTACATATTATGCATCTTAGTTACGTGCGAAGGTAGCTTTACCCAGTCCTTCACACTCTTTTCCACTGTAAGACGGACGGTACGCTGTTTGCTATCTATTCTCCTATTCTCACCCGTAGCTTTGCTTCTGGGAAGTGAGAGAAACAATGGTGAAATATCTAGATCACGGTGATGTTTGTGTAATACTGTATTTGAAGCATAACACCACTGCAGACTGCTTAGCTGCTGCCGATGGTACGGCATTGCTACACGAGAACAAAGAAGTCGGCCAAAATGGTATAGGAAAATGTTGCTGTAATTGTAGCCAGATCCGGCCTCGTTGTAGTCTACAATAAGAGCAAGGTCCTGAATGCAGAGACCAACTGGAAGGCTGAAGGTCAAATGCTGGACAATGTGAACTTCTTTCGTTACCCGGAGAAAAATATAACAGACGAGTTACAGATCAACAAGAGCATGATATAAAGGTCTCATATGCTGAAGAAACTACATGTTGCAACAGAACGTATGGAAAGAAAAACCTGTCCCAGGAACACCAAACTGCGACAATGCCGAAAACCAGAAATATCGTATTGTAGGCAACACAGACGACCATGTTGGGCAGCAGATCCTGTACTCGGCTGGAGAAGGAGGAACGAAAGATCTTGGGAGACATCTGGGGCACGAATAAACAAGGTAAAGCCGGGATACACAGTTTAAGGAAGGAGATGGATGAGAGTGTCGAACGAATTTCAGGCACGATGCGGGAGAGGAAACTTATTGTCGGACGCATCATGAGGATGGAGGACAACATGTTGACCAAGGAGATGTGGAATGCAACATCTTTAACAGGAGACAACTGGATAAAAGAAGCCAGAAGGGTCTAGAAAATAACTGCAGTAAGCAAAGAAAGTACGTACCTACGAAATACAGTGGAAGATTAAGTGGATTAATGTCGGAATCAGTATTATGGAGGCGGAGACAACCAGGAGCAGCAGGAGAATGAAGAGGTGACGGGAAGAAAGAAGACGTGCTGAACAACTCAAATGTGATCCGAAAGGATCGAAACGAATCAAATAATAATAATACTGTAGTTGAAAGTAGCTGCATCTTTTTACTTAAAGTTTCTGGTAGTATTTTCTCACTATGGAGTTTATGTAGTTGAAGACGTAAAAGGTAGTCTGGTTGAGAAGCGAACTCGCCGATACTCCTGTGGCTGAAAGGAGGGGACGGTATCGAACAAATGCCGACCGCGGAACAAGAAACACAAGATTCTCAGAAGATGCAGCCAACTGCCTCCGAACATTTTCAATTTACAACTTTAATTAAATTTTAATTACTACTTAGAGCTAATTAAGGTTCGATCAATTATTTCGAGTCTGCGTATCATCACCGACGAGAGCTTTCACTTATTAAATTTGTAATTAGGGTAATATTCGTGTGGATATTAATATGTCAGCGTTGCAGATTTCGTAGACTGTCTGTCGAGGCGACGGTGGGTCTGGCAGGGGCGGAAAGCAGGGGATGCCGGGGAAAGGGTTAATGAATGCTGACAATTAGGGTGCAGCCCGCCCTGACGACGAATCTTGCACGAGTGCGTGAGCATCTCTCGGCCTCGCTTTAATATCGCCGGCGATACGGAAGCGGCTGAGCAGGGAGTTAAAGGGAGAGAAAGTGCTGGCTGCACGTACTGCCGATGTATCTCTCGTTCTTCTGTCTCACATCACGCTGCCGACCAAAAACCTTACAGTGGGGGTCTTGGCCATTCGAACGCATTCAAAAATCACTGATCTCTCTACATTCACATCTACCTCTACATATACACTTCGCAAGCCACTCTACATTTACGCTCGAGAGTAGTTAGCTCCAGTATTAGCAATTTTCTCTCCCATTCTCGTACGTGTGCCTCCCTTAAGTTGTCTTTCTAAGCTTGCCGCTCTTTTTGAAACTGATCTTGTGCTCACACAAGCATATGACCTGATTTCTGCCCTGAAATATACCCCCAGACGTTAAATATGACCCATTACAACTCAATCTGCCTTTTGAAGTTTGAGTTCGAAGATGGCAAAACTTATTAACAGCGCAACGAAAGGAGTGTTGCTCTGAAGTAACATAATCTGAGAACTGAGTAGGAACATTAATTGCAAGTCTCATGTTACACGGCCAAGCGGACCTTATAGGCTAGATTTGTGTAGAATTTTTTTCATCTGTTACCAAATAAAATGAGAACAGAGAGCTTGTGTGATGAAGGCTATAGTTTATGATGACCCCGTCTGCCGACGCCGAAGAACTCGGAGAACTGCGTTAGCCAAGTCCTACCTGGATTACTGAAAATAACTTAGGAAAATTATCACGAGCATCGTACGCATGTGCTGCACGCATGTGCAATGTAACCCTTTAATAAATTGCAAAATACAGGGCGATTCCATAACGATAGTACAAACTTTCAGGGATGATTGAGAAGGGTAAATGTATCAATCAGAGGTAAGGGACCCTGCCCCGGAAACAACCGAGTCGAAAGTTACAAGCGAAAATCGTTCTGATACCTCTGACAGTGCAAGCTGCATTTCTACTGCAAGCTCTTTGCTTTCCATATTTTGGGAAGTAGTAGTATGGAGCAAACCAAGAAAAAATGTCGAGTAACATGAGCACTGAAGTGCATAGCGTAAGAGTTATGAGTTCTTGTTCATTTTCGCTACAGTGAAAAACACCTCTGCTATTACAGACTCTTTGGTTGCCGTATCTTCTGCTGTTGTGCCAACGTTCCACTACTTTTCTCACAGAAGCCAGCCGTCTGTGCTTTCTACGCTGGTCTACAGCTCATCGTCTGTGCCAAAATGCTGTTCGGTTCAGCCAGCCAGCCAGCGGTTCATATGAGCAAAGAGGTGAAAATCACAGGGAACCAAGTCCGGTCTTACTGTTGGTGATGAGACATTTCCCATCAAAACGCAGCAGGAGTTTCTTTGTTGCAGCTGTATTGTGCGCTAAGCATTGTTATGAAGAAGGATAATGCCTGATGACAACATTAATCTTCACTTGTTATGAGTTGCCGTTCTGAGTTGACAAATATATTATACTAGAACTGACATGGCGTTACATTTTCCCGCAATTTGGGTGCATAGATCCTGAGAAATCAGTACCCAGAACAACCATCTCTGGCCGTAATAACGGCCTTGATACGCCTGGGCATTGAGTCAAACAAAGCTTGGATGGCGTGTACAGGTACAGCTTCAACACGATACCACAGTTCATCAAGAGTAGTGACTGGCGTATTGTGATGAGCCAGTTGCTCCGCTACCATTGACCAGACGCTTTCAATTGGTGAGAGATCTGGAGAATGTGCTGGCCAGGGCAGCAGTCGAACATTTTCTGTATCCAGAAAGGCCCGTACAGGACCTGTAACATGCGGTCGTGCATTATCCCGCTGAAATGCAGGGTTTCGCAGGGATCGAATGAAGGGTGGAGCCACGGGTCATAGCCGAGCGGTCTGAGGCGCTGCAGTCATGGACTGTGTGGCTGGTCCCGACGGAGGGTCGAGTCCTCCCTCGGGCATGGGTGTGTGTGTTTGTCCTCGGGATAATTTAGATTAAGTAGTGTGTAAGCTTAGGGACTGATGACCTTAGCAGTTAAGTCCCATAAGATTTCACACACATTAATAGAGCCACGGGTCGTAACACATCTGAAATGTAACGTCCACTGTTCAAAGTGCCGTCAATACGAACAAGAGGTGACCGAGACGTGTAACCAATGGCACCCCATACCATCACGCCGGGTGATACGCCAGTATGGCGATGACGAATACACGCTTCCAATGTGCGTTCACTGCGATGTCGCCAAACACGGATGCGACCATCATGATGCTGTAAACAGAACCTAGATTCATCCCAAAAAATGACGTTTTGCCATTCGTGCAACCAGGTTCGTCGTTGAGTACACCATCGCAGGCGCTCCTGTCTGTGATGCAGCGTCAAGGTAACCGCAGCCACGGTCTCCGAGCTGCTGCAAACGTCGTCGAAATGTTCGTGCAGATGGTTGTCTTGCAAACGTCCCCATCTGTTGACTCAGGGATCGAGACGTGGCTGCACGATCCGTTACAGCCACGCGGATAAGATGCCTGCCATCTCGACTGCTAGTGATACGAGGCAGTTTGGATCCAGCACGGTGTTCCGTATTACTCTCCTGAACCCACCGATTCCATATTCTGCTAACAGTCATTGGATCTCGACCAACGCGAGCAGCAATGTCGCGATACGATAAACCGCAATCGCGATAGACTACAATCCGACCTTTATCAAAGTCGGAAACGTGATGATACGCATTTCTCCTCCTTACACGAGGCATCACAACAACGTTTCACCAGGCAACGCCGGTCTACTGCTGTTTGTGTATGAGAAATCGATCGGAAACTTTCGTCACGTCAGCACGTTGTAGGTGTCGCCACCGGTGCCAACCTTGTGTGAATGCTCTGAAAAGCCAATCATTTGCTTATCACAGCATCTTCTTCCTGTCGGTTAAATTTCGCGTCTGTAGCTCGTCGTCTTCGTGGTGTAGTGATTTTAATGGCCAGTAGTGTAAAAAATTCTGAGCCGTCACTTATCAGCGCGCTCTTGTTCTTTTCCTCATTTACGACTCGTAGCAAAACTCGCGTGTACTGATTGTTTTCAAATCGTGAAAGATGCCGCCTTATTGGGTTTTATTGCACGTGTAAGGTGCAAATGAACAGTCAGCCCACCACTCGCTTGCTGCACGCTGATCCATGTCAGGGCCTTATGGCGATTCATCCAAACTCCGAAGCTGCGCAAGATTCAGAGCGAGTCTCTCCCTTAGTGGCGGGATCAGACGCCCTACGCTCCCCGCTGCGGCAGCAAGTTTCATTCGGGCCTGCCGTTAACGGGGGTCGTGCCGTCACCGTCGTACCTCCGAATGCGCGTGCAGAGTCGGCCGCCGCTGCGCAGATCAGAGGCGCAGCCGCGGGTGGCCAATGCGGCGCCGGCTGTTTCCGGCTGCGGAGCTCCGTTCGGATCTCATTTCCTGCTTATAGCCGGCGCGGGCGGCCCCGGAATCATAATTAGCCCGGTGAATGGCACCAGCGGCTCTCCCTCTTTCCTCGCCGACCCTCAAACGCCCGCCAGGCGCTGCGTTGATGGCACCTCGCGACGCACGGGCCGACTTCATCAGCGCCGCCGGGAACGGGCCCGCTGCGGCTCCGAGGGAAGTGCCGCGCAGGAGACGTTTCCCCAGGTTAAGGGCTCGAGATGTAGGCAGCGACTCGGGATGTCACGTAAAACGCTCGCATCACAGAAGTCTCTTCCCACTGCGACCCGTATAACTCACGAGACAATTCGGTCAGCAATGAATCTGTACCACGCAATGCTCTCCGGGCAGATACCATAGTCGTACTAAATTTCTGAAATGACAACATTTATTTTCCACTAGCGATCAGCTTCGACTTTTACGTCGTTTTTAAGCGGTAGTTGATTTGTATGAGGACAAGCTACCAAGCTGTTCGGTGGTGTATGACTTGGAGATAGCGTAGCTAAATTTTCATTACAGTACTGGTCGATTCCGATGTTTATTAAACTTCTCGATACTAATATATATATATATATATATATATATATATATATATATATATATATATATATATATATATATATAAATGGAAACTGATAAATAAATACTGAATAATAAACTTTAGCGTGAAATATCTTTAAATAATTTCGAGTTCTGGAACATACTGTTTACACATTACGTGGAAATCCTTAGTACTCCTTCTTTTGTTTTTAATAACTTCTTTTGTTTTAAAATAAATGATGTGATTACGAAACTGACTAAATGTTAAACATACTTGTTGTACTTGGATGTAGCTAAAAAGAAATACATTTACTAGATACAATATATGACGATACGTGTGATCACATATAAGAAGTTATTTCAATCGTCATATATTGTACCTAGTAAATGCATTTCTTCTTACCTACAGCCAAGTACAACAACCATATTTAACATTTAGTAAGTTTCGTCATCACATCATTTATTTTACAACGAAGGAAGTTATTAAAAACAAAAGGAGGGGTACTAAGGATTTCAACGTAATGTGTAATCAGTATGTTCGAGAACTCGAAATTTTTTAAATATATTTGACATTAAAGTCTATTATTCAGTACTTATTTATCAGTTTCCTCATTGTAACCAAGTAATTAGTTTGATTAAAAACAATTTTTAAAGAAATATGATAATATTAATCTCACTCACTCACTCCGTCTTCAGGCCACAAGTGGCCCATCGGGACCATCCGACCGCCGTGTCATCCTCAGCTGAGAATGCGGATAGGAGGGGCGATTGGTCAGCACACCGCTTTCCCGGTCGTTACGATGGTTTTCTGTGACCGGAGCCGCTACTAATCGGTCGAGTAGCTACTCAATTGGCGTCACGAGGCTGAGTGCACCCCGAAAAATGAGAACAGCGCATGGCGGCTGGATGGTCACCCATCCAAGTGCCGACCACGCCCGACAGCGCTTAATTTCGGTGATCTCACGGGAACCGGTGTAGCCACTGCGGCAAGGCCGGTGCCATTTATTAATCGGCCACTTTATTTTATTATTGCTTATCATGAAGTAAACGAAGTTAAGGAATTCTGCTACCTAGCTAGCAAAATAATCCATTACGAACGGAGTAAGGAGGACATAAAGAAGGGCATTCCTGGACAAGAGATTCTACAAGTATCAAATAAAGGCCTGAATTTGAGGAAGAAAGTTCTAAGAACTGTATGGTAGTGGAACACGGACTGTGGAAAAATCGGAACAAAAGACAATCGAAGCATAGGAGATGTCGTGCTACATAAGAATGTGAAAATTAGGTGGACGGATAAGGTGAGGAGAGAGGGTGTTCTCCGCAGAATAGGCGAGGAAACATGGAAATCACTGACAAGAAGAAGGGAGAAGGTGATACGACATATGTTAAGATGTTCGAGAATAGCTTTTGTTGTACTAGAGGGAGCTGTGGAGGGTAAAAACTGTAGAGGAAGAGGGCCGGCCGGAGTGGCCGAGCGGTTAAAGGCGCTCCAGTCTGGAACCTCACGACCGCTACGGTCGCAGGTTCGAATCCTGCCTCGGGCATGGATGTCTGTGATGTCCTTAGGTTAGTTAGGTTTAGGTAGTTCTAAGTTCTAGGGGACTTATGACCACAGCAGTTGAGTCCCATAGTCCTCAGAGCCATTTTTTTGTAGAGGAAGAGAGAGATTGGAACACGTCAAGCAAGTAACTGATGACTTGCAAGTGTTACTCTGAGATGAAGAGCTTAGCAGGGGAGAGGATTTCGTGGCGGTCCGCATCAAACCTGTCAGAAGACTGACGACAAAAGAAAAGAAAAAAGTTATTGTTGACAAAACCTTCGCATGCTAGTTTTTTGTTGTTGTAAAACTGAATAAGATGGCCTTTCGTGAAATTGAATAAGATTTGAGTGACCATATTCTTGTAATCCTAATCCTCATATGTCTAAAAATGTATACTTTTGTCAAAACTGATGTGCTAAAAGCAATATTGTTGAAATTAGAAAGTTCCTGTATCGCGAGAATTATGTGCGAAGACAAGTCTGAAGTACCCTTGAGAAGTTACACGCGACGATTTATGAAGCATGATTCCTTCAGAACACCAACATTTTGCCGGCAATAAATTTCGCAAATTTCAAACTTCCATTTTTCGCTCTGTTACGCTCTGCATCCAGTTCGGCATCATCTTGAAAGACGTGTGAGTTTAGCTATAGGTGGAACGCGAGTATCGAGGCGAAACTCACGGCCTTAGTGGCCTCGTTCGGAGCCGAGAGACATCTGGCGAGAGCTGTTGGCCAAGTTTATGGGATGTGCGGCGATGATTTATTCGCGCCATTACTATTAATTCCTCGCCTCCCCGGATCCATTATCGACATAAGCTCGCAGGAACGGCCGTTCTATAAATCGATTATACATTTTGTTCTTATCGCGCGGTCTGCCTGTGTGAACATCTGCTTCGCAAGATAACATAAAAGAGTGCTGCAATTAAGGCTTATTTAAACATACCATTACATATTCATTGTCCGTTATCTGAGGCACAACTGTTGTGTCTTATCTACGGACGTAGCCTTCTGAATATCTCCGTAATGACATTATAAACATGAAAAGCAACACAACGCGCCTCCATTATCGCAGAGCAGCTTGTAATGAAAACACCTTTTTCACAATCAGCAGTAAGTAAAACAGCGACTGCTAAAAAAAATTACGAGGTGCACTCAGATTCTACGGTGCTGCTCCGAGGAATTGTCATTTGCGAATATATGAGAACAAGTTATTAGAAAGTCAAGCATCCAAAGCTGATGATGGCAGCATATTATGAAACTCATAACTTTAGTACGTGAACTTGCTTTAAACTCTCGTTATGATACTTTTAATAAAAGAATGACCTGCCTTTCTTATTGTTGCGTGTCGCGAATAAATGCAGTGTCATTACAGTTATTTGTAAGGTTCTTCATAGACAGTGACTCAGACGAATAAGTAAACCAACTAGAAACAGACGATAATAGACCACCCGAGGACTCACCACTCGTTCCTCACTGTAAATGTCTTCAGCACGAGTTTAATTTAAATAGTGACAAAAGACGTTGATTTTATTATAATCCAATTAAGCATTAGTGATCGTTAGTGATACTACACAATGCTTGTATTTGAATCTAGGTGGAATATTGAATTCAATATTGTTTAACCCAAATACACCCTACACTTCATTGACTCCAGGTCTTCATATTGATCAGAATTGTCTAAATGTGATCTCACGATATGCAAGAAACATACTGTCTCTAATTCTGACATAACCATTGGTTTTGTAGCTGAAGAATACGAACTTGTATATAAATTTGAGTTCCATACTTCCGTTGTTGGCACTTTTCTTTTGAAAGCATTTCCATGTTTTGTAGCGCAATTATAGTTTGCCACCAGGGAGAGACAATGTTTATTTACGTGTCTGCGATTAAATTTCGCTGCAGTATTTTCAGAAGGTATTGTATGACGAGTTAGAGCGTTACATTCAACGTGTTTGATTTCCTGTTACTTCGGAACTATTGTGTTGCTGTATATAGTTTTCGGTGTCTTCGGTAATTTTCATCCTTGTATGAAATGGAATGAACACATAAAAAACGTGTAATTTCAGAATCGAGGTTATAGTATTTTTATCGATGAAATGTTCATTTAATTCCTTCATTGTACTTGAAATATGTATGCCAAGTGCCAACCGGAGTGGCTGAGCGGTTCTAGGCGCTTCAGTCTGGAACTGCGCGACCGCTACGGTCGCAGGTTCGAATCCTGCCTCGGGCATGGATGTGTGTGATGTCCTTAGCTTAGTTAAGTTTTAGTAGTTCTAAGTTCTAGGGGACTGATGACCTCAGATGTTAAGTCCCATAGTGCTGAGAGCCATTTGATTTGTGTGCAAAGTGTATTCAGCTGGGTAAATATATTTTATCCTTCACGAAAATGACATGAAATGGTTTTTTATATTTTTTATTATTGGCGCCAAAGGAGGAGTGATTCCTTACAGGTTGCCATAGCAGTTTCATGTTGTTCGTTCCACAGAAACTGATAGCGAATAACTATATGACTTATCACCAACTCTTGGTGTTAGATAAATACTTGTACTTTAATATAATTTGTTAGTACACCATCAATCTTAACCCAAATATTAATTCTTTCATTAGCATTAACACGTCTCCTGTTCTTCCCTCTGCGGCTGCAGAGGGAAGCTAGTTCAAGGTCACCCGCCTATAGGGCCGCGCACACAGCAATGAAAAGGACCCACCCACCTCCCCAGGGGTCGGAACCCCTGCAACCCACAATAGAGAAAGATGCTTCAGTAGCTGATTTGTGTTTTTAAATTTAAAAAAAAAAATCTCACGGGATAGATAAGGATGGTTCGTTTATTAAGGATGAAAAAATACAGTCACAGCTCCTTGTAATTTAATATAATTTGTTAGTACACCATCAATCTTAACCCAAATATTAATTCTTTCATTAGCATTAACACGTCTCCTGTTCTTTGTATATAAACAAAATGGTTTATCAGTAAATACAACAGCTGTACCATAATTCCGATCGGCCTGAACACCAATTGAACAGGTACGATAACAAATAATGTCTCTGTCATAATAGGACTCCAAGCCTAATTGAGGCTTTTCACTGCCCCCTTACAATAGCAATAGTTAACCAACTATTACCAGTTACAACCTCTGTTGTTGTACAAGAAAAATGAATCTTAGCACCTACAAAAGTAATAGGTCCATTTAGTAGCTCTTCTTGTGCTACATTATTAGGAGTAAGCCTCTGCAGCCGCAGAGGGAAGAACAGGAGACGTGTTAATGCTAATGAAAGAATTAATATTTGGGTTAAGATTGATGGTGTACTAACAAATTATTATCGATTTACTTTCTACGTATAATTTATGGTGGTTATTTTTCTGCTCGTGTATTGTGTGCATGTAATACAGTAGTTTTGTCATCTTGTTCTTAAGGGACCCAGGTGGACTATGGACAGAGAGATGAGAAATTAGCCTCCTCTTTCGGTCACTTGCGCATGTCTGTGTACTGTTTAAGGGCATGAGACTATTGCGCCAATTTTTTTGCTGCTGCTGCTGCAAAAAAAAAAAAAAGAAATGATTTTCCTGCTCGTTCGTGTAGGCCCTACTACTGTGACTTCTGTCACTGAGTGTATAGTAACGTGCGGTGTATCATAAGACAGATATTTCTTCCTTCGAGTCCTGTTTGTAGTGCGTACACCAGTAGTGCAAGCTTATATCTGCCCGAGTTTAATACTGCATTGCGGCTATGCGATTCCTGTGTTGTACTCCGGCCCGCCCCATAAGAGGCTGTTTGTCAGTGAGGGAGAGGGGGAGGGGAGAGGATTGCCACCACTCTCCCATAGTGCAGGTGGCAGGGCAGCTTTATGGGTGGCCACAATAAAAGACGGACACCGGCGCCTCCCAATAAAGGCGACAAGTTTATTGTTTGTAAATTGCGACTGTGTGCCGGGCCGGTGCGGCGTAATGAATGTGGCGGCGGTGGCCGGGCTTTACGAGACGGCGATTTACGGCGTTTGCCGGTCGGTCCGGCGCCTGCAGCGTCTTGCGGACCCCGCCTCCTGGCGCGTCACACAGCCGCGACGACGGAGGGACCGTTGCGCCCCTGCTCCAGGGGCTTTCAGCTCAGATCCCCATCCCCCAAGCCCTCCCTCTGCAGAGTGTTTAAGAAAACAGTGGCTGTATACACTGAAGCGGCAAACAAACTGGTATAGGCATGCGTATTCAGATACAGAGATACGTAAACAGGCAGAATACGGCGCTACGGTCGGCAGAGCCTCTGTAAGACGACAAGTGTCTGGAGCAGTTGTTTGCTCGGTTACTGCTGTTACAAAGGCAGGTTGAAAGGTGGCTACACTGAGCCACAGCGCCAGAGATTGCGCCAGAGAGTATTATTCAGCCGCCTCCACTGGCAGTTCTTATCGAGAAGTCGTGGTGGAGAGTGCTTGTTGAGGTGTAGCAGTGGTGAGTCGTTGTTGAGAAGTTCCTATGGAGAGTGCTTGTTCAGAACTTGTAGTATTGTTTTGATGGGCTAGACACCAGATGTTGTTGGATTAGGGATGCTGTAATGTGCTTTTCGTCAATATATATGAAGGTAAAAAAGTTCCTTTTTTTATTTATTTCAATGTCTTAAACAATAATGCCTCTTGGTCACAGCTTCAGTCAACAAAGCATCTGGCTCGTATTCTTGTATTAGACTGTATTTCTGGTTTCTATGTGCAATTATAGTATTTCTGTTTTTTTTAATTACTTCAGTATAAATGGTGTTTAAAATATCTGGTCTTATTGAGGAAGAACCGTGCCAGATGTGTTCGTTGAATCACACTTCCACACACAGAACAGCTACACTTGTGTTTTGTTGTTTCGTAGGTTTTATAGTTGCTGGGGACTTAATTAATTAATTGTGTTAACGGAAGTTTTCTTTCATTCGTTGTTGTTCTATGCAGTCAGATTGCGTACTATTACTAGTCAGGGCCAACCGGTTACGAGACTTCGTAGCCGGACATTCAGCTACTAAAATTTAAAAAAATTATTTGCATTAATATTTAATTAAGCCCCCATGCAAGGTATCAAGATTTAACTGAGTTTGAACGTGGTATTACAGTCGCCGCACGAGCGATGGGACACAGTATCTCCGAGGTAGCGATGAAGTGGGGATTTTCCCGTACGACCATTTCAAGCGTGCACCGTGAATATCAGGAATCCGGTAAAACGTAAAATCTCCCACATCACTGCAGCCAGAAAAACATTCTGAAGAGCAGGACCAATGACGACTGAAGAGACTCGTTCGACGTGACAGAAGTGCAACCCTTCGGCACATTGCAGCAGATTTCAGTACTGGGCCGTCAACAAGTGTCAGCGTGCAAAGTGTTCAACGAAGCATCATCGATATGGGCATTGGAGCCGAAGGCTCACTCGAGTACCCTTTACGACCGCACGACACAAAGCTTTACGCCTCGCCTGGGCCCGCCAGCACCGACATTGAACTGTTGAAGACTGGAAACATGTTGCCTGGTCGGGCGACTCTCATTTCAAATTGTATCGAGATGCTGGATGTGAACGGGCATGGATCCGTGGACCCTGCATGTCAGCAGGGGACTGTTCAAGCTGGTGGAGGCTCTGTAATGGTGTGGGGCGTGTGCAGTTGGAGTGGTATGGGACTCCTGATAAGTCTAGATACGACTGTGACAGGTGACACATACGTAAGGATCATGTCTGTTCACCTGCATCCATTCGTGTCCATTGTGCATTCCGACGGACTTGGGAAATTCCCGACACTCCACACGTCCAGAATTGCTACAGGGTAGCTCCAGGAACACTCTTCTGAGTTTAAACACTTCCGCTGGCCACCAGACTCCCCAGACATGAACGTTATTGAGCATATCTGGAATGTCTTGAAACATACTGTTGAGAAGAGATCTCCAACCTCTCAAATCTTACGGACTTGTGGACAGCCCTGCAGGATTCATGGTGTCAGTTTTCTCCAGCACTACTTCAGACATAAGTCGAGTGCATGCCACGTTGTGTTGTGGCACTTCTGCGTGCTCGCGGAGGCCCTGCACGGCAGTAGGCAGGTTTACCAATTTCTTTGGGTGTTCAGTGCATTTTGACATGTGACAGTACTGGTCGAAGCTACGAAAAAATGTATTTTTTTCCGGTTTGTGCCAACCTCGTCATTCCTGGGTATTGCACCCTATGTCCTCAATTATTTGTTGTATGTATTCCAATACGTGTCTTCCCCACTGGTTTTACCCTCTACTGCACCCTCTAGCATCATGGTGGTCATTCTCTGATACCTTAACACATTACTATCATCCAGCTCCTTGTTGGCAGTGTTATCCATATGTTCTTCGCCGATTCTGCGAGGAACCTCCTCAAACCTTATTTTATAAGTCCACCTAATTTTCAACACTCTTCTGCAACACCACACCACAAACGCTTCTATTCTGTTTTGTTCTGGATTCCCTGGTACCCGTGATTCACTACCATTCAATGCTGTGCTCCAAACGTACATTCTCAGAAATCTCTTCCTGAAATTATCGTCTACCTTTGATACCAGAAGGCCTCTCTTTGCCTCTTTGTCTGTGCTAGTCTGATTTTATGTTCTCGTTCGCCGTGGGTTACGTTGGTTTTTGTAAATACGGGTCCGGAAACAAATACTTGCTATATAGGCCTTTCTGTTCTATGACAGTCTCCTCTCTGGTTGCCACTCATTTTTAGACACAGTTCGGCGCTCGGGCTAAAGCAGTCACAAACTTGAACAGACAATTCTGGTTCCCGACAGATTTAGTCGCGTGCGTCGCACACGCACCCCTACAACGTGTGCACGCTGTCGATGGGTGTACTACGCAGCAGTGGCTTTACACGTTCCCGTAGCCAGAAAGGATTCCAGGTCAGATGAACGGAGTGAGCAATGTTACTGGGGCTGCTTCACCAACCCATCAAACACTTCTGTCTGGTGTTATCGTACGAGGCTCCTATATGAACACTGCTGGCTAAGCAGTAACTGAATGGCATGCCTGTCATTTTCGGCACCGAATAATAGGTTTCCACTTCTCATTTTACAGCGTCCAAATTCCGTGGAATCACAGTACTCTTGATCCAGTCCCAGTACGAACTAAAGGCGGTACGTGCAGAATGGTTGACAACAGTAAGACAGTAAGAGTAATAAATGTAGAGACATAACACAACCAACAATAAATGAGCAACGCACGTCAACAAGCATGCATGTTCGAAGGAACAGGCACTGCGGTGTTTACAGACGCTATGAAATGCACGAAATGTATTTGTATTTGCGAATGTGAACAACCATGGTTGACGAAATATGGAAGTTTGGGTTCGGCTGCGAGTCGAGCTAGGGTAGCCTAATGGTAAGGCGACCGCACGCGTTAAATCCGGGTTCGAGTCCCGGTCTAGCACAGAATTTCATTGTTGTCATTCTATTATACAGCTGACCGTTGCCGATATTCTAGTTATGTAGTGTGGAAATGATTATTACAGAACAGCGATCGTCTCTTTAGAGAGACTGTGACACAGGAGGAAAGGCCAAGTGAGACTCGCAACTACAGCCAAATGCAGCTAGTTGAAGTGTTTCGGAAAACGGCAGATCAGTGGACGGAGCTGTGTAGTATGCTGCCCGGCACTGGCAACGCTTGGAGCCTGCCGGAGCCGCCGCCACGGGCGTCTGGTGAGACGGCGGGCGCCCGAGATGGGGCGTGTTAACGGCGGCTCAGCGGGGGTCGCGACGCGCCGCGACGACATAAACTGCCGGCCGGGCTCATTTAGCCGGCTAATCAACAGGCGGGGGCGGCTTTTGTTGGCGCAGTCTGCGTGTCTCACTGCTGGAAGACCCGCTGGGGGCGGGCCGGCGACGTCTGCGCCCGGCGGGGAGTCCCCGGCAATTGGCGCTGCTGCGCTCTGTCGGCGAGAGCGCCTACTGCGCAATCAGACGCGTCTCCAGCCGGCGTCTAACTCGTAACTCGCACTTTGCGCTCCGTCACCCGATTGTTTCTCCCCCTCTCGACGAGCAGAGGCGAGCGCGCCTGTACCATTAGCTGTGGCCTTCAGGCGAAACCTCGGTAGTTCTGTAGAGAAACTGCTAAGGAACGTCTTGCTGCTGCCTTTTTTTTCCCCCGAACAAAAATAACACTTCTCCAGTAGGCCTTGTGAGGCTGTGACCTCTGGCAGCATCCCGTCGGCAACTACCATCCGATATACTCTACTGCAGGGCTTCCTAACGTGTGGTCCGCGGACCCCTTAGGGGTCCGCCGGCTCTTTCTAGGGGGTCCGCGGCCACCCTTCACCAAATCGTGTAAAAAATGAGTAAAATTATTGAATAAAAATGTGAAAATCAAATTCATCTTTTTTTTCGTGTGAAAAACATGTGTACATTTACTTCAGGTCGTATTCCCAAGCAGCCTTTGCGATTCCTAAGTGAGAACGCATACACAGTTTAGTGCCGGAGAATGCGGCTTCTCTTATTGTTTCGCAACAATACGGGGGTCGTTTGTACGCCGACTCACGGCGGTAGATGCGCTGAAACCTTCTACGCATGCGCGGAGCGAGCTTTGTCGACCAATCACGGCGCTCGCTGGCACGTATGCGGCCCCAGGCATCATTAAATGTTAAACTTGCTTTGTCAGTGCACTACCTATTACATAAGTCGATTTTTGACCTTCAAGTTGTTCTCATTCATCTCTAAACCAAAGATTATTGATACTTCGAGGGGGGGGGGGGGGGATCGTTGGGAACATGGAACTTGCATTAAGAAGCTTTCAGTTCCCATGGGTTTCGTTCTGAAATTTAAAGTTACTGTGCTCTTGACTGACTAGGGGTCCGCCATGGATTTTCGACTGAAGAAGGGGTCCACCTGCTGAAACGTTTGGGAAGCCCTGCTCTACTGTATTGTTATGAGTATAAAATAGCTTCGCTGATATTAGTTAAATAATCGAAAACGACGTGTTAATCTTGATCAGTCACTGATGTCACTGCGATTTCATTAATATTTTACACAAAGAAGTGAGGCAATAAAAACTTCTGCCATCGAGTCAGTTATGCAGTCAATTTCATCGTCAGAAATTACGAGTAACCGATCGAAGAAACAAAAAACTTTTGCCTGGCGTTCTATTACGGCCGGCCTGGGTGGCCGAGCGGTTCTAGGCGCTACAGTCGGAGCTTTCTCTCTGGACAACCCTCTTATGTGGATTAAGTAATCTGCTACCTGCCTGAAGCATCAAAAGTGAGTGGAGTTGCAGTTCCTTACAGGGAACTACACCGGACAGTTGGTTTCAGTCGCTCACTGTGCGCACACTGCAATTTCGATCTTCATGTTATGCAACTACATAGAGATGCAATGAAGATACATCAAGGCTGCACCATGCGGATGATTCGAGGAATATCAGAATCTGCCGACTTTTGATATCCTGTATTCCATATGTCAATGCTTAATCAACAGACAAGTACAAGTAGGCACGCAGTAGAAATTCCATACCGAAAGCTTAAAAGAGATTTGCTGAAGCGATCAGCGCTACAAAATTCGAGACTGGAATATTGGCTAGGATAGCCATGTATATGTACGAGGACTTGCTGAAAAGTAATACCTCCGAATTTTTAATGTGAAAATTTCTGCAGTTTTTTAAATAAAAGAAACATTTTTAACGTTCTACGTCTTTAATCTTCTTGTCTCTATATTCGAAGCCCCCTGCCGCTAGAGTGCTCCGAACTGTGACATGACGAAGTGTAACGTAAATATGTCGGTTTGTAAGTAAGAGCGTGCTGTAATTGCGTTTCGAATTTAAAGAGTTCGTCCACATATTTAGCACCTCTGCAGGCTTCGAGATGATGCGTTTCTGGATGAGGTATCGAATATATTGCTTCCTCCTACATATACCTCCGGAGGATATCACGAATGTAAAATTAGAGAGATTCGAGCGCGCACGGAGGCTTTCCGGCAGTCTTTCTTCCCGCGAACCATACGCGACTGGAACAGGAAAGGGAGGTAATGACAGTGGCACGTAAAGTGCCCTCCGCCACACACCGTTGGGTGGCTTGCGGAGTATAAATGTAGATGTAGATGTAGATGAAGCCTGACAATGCTAGTCATCCCACGAGCGTTGCATCTGCCACAATCTGACGCATTGGGTTCACTGTCATCTTTCATCCTCCATGCAGTCACGGCTTGGCCCGATCCAGTTTTCATCTATTTCCAAAACTTAAAGAACACCTTCGAGGGCTTCATTTTGATAATGATGAAGCGGTGCAAGCAGAAATGAGGTCGTGCTGAAACGCACGCCCTCTTAACTTGGCAACTAAGTCAATGGTTAAAAAACATTTGTACATAAAAGTCTTGAAGAGGTGTGAAGTGAGGTCTATGGCATAACATTGAAGCAGTGTGGCCTGCACGGGAAAATAAAACAATTCACTGGAGTCATTTATGCGACTTTTTTTACCATTTTGCTTTAGCCACTATATAGGTTCAAAGCAGTCCACGAATTCCCCTGCGGCAAAAATGACATTGCTAATTCAGAATCAACCTCGTGAAGAAAGCATTTAAACTCTCGAAATTTCCAAATTTATTTATTCGTCACACCTGAGTGGTGAAACGTATTTGTGTTGGACTCTACTGGAGATTAAATTTGAAATGTGAATGCTGTGACGGTCGTAACATTCAACAAGAATGCCAGCACTGACATATATTTTTTCCTTCCGTGTCCTGTAAACACGATCGTACGTCAAACTTGAATGGGTGACACTGAATATGATATGCGTCCTTTGCCGGTGAACTTTAAAGAAAGCCGGTACGACACGGCAATTACAATTCATTAGAGCGCTAACGGCGGAAATAAAGTTCAGGCACGAATGCCGATGTTCAGGCGAAGGCAACACTCCTGTCCTCCACAGACGGCTTCAGACTAGAGCCCGACGGAATTACTGGGGCTTCACGCCAACAACCGTAACGTGATAAATAAAGCGCGAGCAATTATCAAATAGCGGCCACGCCGAGCGGACCGAATAAATTCGGAACGGGTAGAGATTTACGCGGGCCGAATACGGTTGGCCGACCGCCAGAGGAATGCAGCGACAGGCAGCCTCCAGAAGCGGCTGCTGCTCTCCTTCTTACGGACAAAAGTCACGAAAAGCTTCCAGATACCGTAGACAGAAGGTATACAGGAACGTCATCTACGGTAAGACAACGTCTGCTGACCCAGCTACTCAAACGCGACTTTTCTCAGAGCACACGTACTGATGGGACACGAATGTACATTCCGAATATTTTTGGCTAGTAAATTATTTAACGGTCTTTCGCCACTTAGTCCTTACGGCAAGAAAAAAGGAATAAAAGTGAGATAGGATTAATACTTTCATCCTTCTTTACCTCCTCTGCATTACTGCAGATGACGTGTCACTGAGCACATTTGTGCTGTGCATGCAGTACACGTGAGGTGCCTAGTTGTTTCCACTGCCCTGTGTGGAATACATAAGTTCTTGTACACTTCACTAACCTGCTGTCTTCATGATAATGATGTCCCCAGCGCAGAAAACAGCACGCAGGTCGTGGAATCTTTTTCTTGAGGCTGCAATTAACTTCGCAAGGAACTGTTGCTACGACTAAACTATAACTCATTTGGGATGCCACTCGCGTTTTTATTGATATAGACACGAGAAACTATTCTTGATCACAACGTATTGAACATATCTTTCCACACTCATTATATCTGGCTAAAATAACGTGAAATACGTCCTGCCACAGACAACATGTCTGTCTACTGGAATCGTCGAACTGAAGAATAAAATTACATGAATCAAATACTACTATTACAGACAACATGTCTGTACCTAGCGACGGTCGCAACTGTAGTAAATAAAACTGCATGAAACAAATACTGCTATAACAGACAACATGACCGTCTACTGGAACAGTCAGAACTGGAGAGCCGGACTGCCCGAGACACTTCGCGCGCCAAGCCAGCAATGCGTGACCCGAACACCACCGAAGTGCATCGGCAGTAATATCGTCAGTCTTTTGATTTAGTAATACTTTGATTTTAATAATTTTGAAATGACTGATTGATAGCTGACTGTTGAGAGATGTTTATTTAAAAAATGAAGTAATTTGGATGACAGGTTTAATTAATAATAGCAACTAAAGTTTAACGCTTTGGCGCCCTACCGCCGAACACAGCAGCCAATCACAGAGCAGCAGCATCATGCATGCGGTCTTTCTCACGGGAATGGTACCGACTCTAACATCTATCACCGGTACCTCATCCCACATTGCGTCATTTCTGTGCTTCTTGCATCTCCTCTGCCCTGGGAGTATCTTCCTAGAGCCTAATATGATGGCTGAATAAGCCAGAAATATTACATCCTTCAGGTTATGTATTCACTTCCGTAACCTCCACAGGCCACGGATGATACTTACAAATGACAGGTGGTGCTATGATGTACGATCAGAGCGCCAAATAGTGTTAAGAAGCTTTTGCAGTGTTGAATCGCGGAGTAACACGAGATTTTCCGAACGAAATTTGCGAATTTGAGACTGTAGGGAAGAGTCAGCAAGGATGAACTCATGTGCACTGGTTCAGATAACAAATATGCCTGACAGTGAATTTGGTATACAGTACGATTCAGTTGCCCCTACCGCTGAGTTCTGTCCAGTGCTAAACACCTTCAAAGACCATATGCAAGATTTTCGTATTCTCTCGCTTGCTACGCACACACATCTAGTCCTATTGAAAAAATGAACATAACCATTATTGGAAATGGAATGAAGTAAAATTTTTTACTGGGATATGTCTTCGATGGAGGTTTTCGAGTTATTCAAGAAAAACGCTTTTGAAAGTCAATTTTTGTACGTTTATCTTGAATAATTCGAAAACTAACACCTCAAGCGAAAACATATATACCAGTATAAAATCCAACCACATTACGTTTCCTACGAATAGATCCTGCTCACTTTTTCTGCAGGACTAATAGCTTTTGTGCAGCGAGCGAAAGAATCTGAAATACCTACACGTGGTATTTGAAGGCGTTGCTGTTTGTATAAAAGGCAGCTGTAGAGACCGCCGACTCAGCCTGTATACAGGGTGCCCCAGGAAGAATGGTCAGAATGCAGGGATATGACAGGGACGATCATTCGAACCGAAACGTCTAGAAAACATGGATTTTAAAATGCACGGCTGATGAGCTATAAGCACTTCTTAATCTCTGGTACTATGAAACAGGTCTTTTCTAGTACAAGCTCTTCGCGTTTGTATTATGGGAAGAACCCTGTCAGGTAATCAAGGGTTCTAAAATGCATACGTTAAGAGCTAGGAGCCCTTGTTTAATAGAAGAAATATGTTTCACATTAGCGAAGACGAACAAGTGCTCATAGTTCTTAATGTATCTACTTTAGAGCCCATGTTTACTGGATATTGTTCCCTTGTTTTGATCCACCTTGCTCTCAAAATACAAAAAAAAAAAAAATTAAAAAAAATGGTTCAAATGGCTCTGAGCACTATGGGACTTAACATCTGAGGTCATCAGTCCCCTAGAACTTAGAACTACTGAAACCTAACTAACCTAAGGACATCACACACATCCATGACCGAGCAGGATTCGAACCTGCGACCGTATCGGTCGCGCGGTTCCAGAATGAAGCGCCTGGAACCGATCGGCCACTGCGGCCGGCCCTCAAAATACAGAAAACAAAGACCCTGCCTTGGTTATACAAAAATATATATGGTGTCTGTCCTAAGAGTCTTCAGGCGCATTTTCCTGTTTTATCGGTAGGTATTTGTAAAATCGGTTTTTAGTGTACCGATGAAATCGGCCCGTACAAATACTGCACATCATATGTATCATGCGAAGCTCATTGTAAACGGAAAACGTCGGTTTGTTGCTCGTTACAAATAAAACGTCTTTTAAATCGGAATTTAACTTGCTCATTCTGTAGGGCGGTCCCAAATCGTTCTAGTGCGACATTTGGTTTAGCGACATGTATTAAGAGCGTAGCGAAACAGGAAGAACAAACAGTACTACAGCAGCGACTGACCAGCGCTGCCGCATGGTGGGAGAAGTCAGCACTGGGCAGGTCGGCACCTGAGACCGGAAAAGTTGGGCAACGACTTCTCAATAACTGCTGGTTATTCTTTTTTTCAGCCGAATAAACGAATATGGCTCTAGAGTTATTTGGGTCCGCTTTATCGAAAGGGCAAATAAAATTCCTCTTTATAAATTATTTTGATTGTAATAAGAAACAAATCAACGCTTTTTGTCGACACTGGGTCGAAAGACTGACTCCAGCTACACATTACAAAAACGTAATGGCAAATACCTACCGCAAGACCAGAGAAAGTGCGCCTGACGACTCTTCGGAGGGATACCCGTACAAGTGATCAGGAAGGAGAAGGAGGGGAATGAACAACAATCTCATTCACCAGACCCAGGTGACAGAACTCTCTGAAAGCTTCTTGTGAGGGTGACAGCGAAGACCTCAAAGACAGTGATCTTGTAATGGCGGGGTTAGCGAAAGGTGTATCTCATTTGACAAAATCTACTTTGCCTCTGACTTGGAACAAGCGGCAGTAACATCGGAATCTGTTCACCAGAGGTGCGGCCGGAACTTAAAATTGTGGAACTACTCCCTGCAATCGTAACCACTGATTTTTTTATACAATCTCGACCCCGTAATCGCAAAAACCGAACGTTTTAAATGCCCATTAATGTACGTTATTGGTCCAATAAGACTGAAACGGTGAACTATAAGATGGACAAACTAGAAGTACTGGAAAGAAGGATTATTAGTAAAATAATGGGTCCAATGCAAACTGCAGATGGTTGGAAAATAAGACGTAATGACGAGATCTACAAAAATATAGAGAAAATATCTGAAGTAATGGCCAAACGAAGATTAACCTTTTTTGAACATCTCTACCGAGCGGATGGAAATAGACTAACAAAACAAATACTCCTATATTTCTGGAAGAAGAAATCGACAATAGCATGGATTACAGAAGTAAGAAAAGATCTTGAAAGAAACAACATCAAAGAATCAGAAAGAGCAGAAAGAAACCGTTTTAAAAACAGAATACTAAATTTGGAAGGCTTTCAAAGCAGAAGAAATAAAAAATCTGGAACAACATGGACAGAAGAAAGGAAGAGACTTCATGGGGAGAAAATGAGGGAATACTGGAAAATAGGCGGAGTGGACAAAATAAAACTGGCTCTGAAAATATTTCGTCCACCTTCAAATAGGGAGCACAATTTACAACTGCATCAGATGATGTGGTGTAACTCGCGTTGCCTATCTCAAGGCGCATGGAATATTTTCAGAGCCAGTTTTACTTTCTCCATCCTGAGTGTGTGTGTTTGTGTGAAGAGGAGTCGTTACTGTGGTAGTGAAGCCAGAGCGATTTAGACTCGCCCATGATCTTACAAGAGTCTTAACATTTCCTCACTTTCGTTTCATTGTAGGATCTCCACTGATACAAAGAGCCTGAAAGAACCGGCTTTGGCATCAGTGTGCTGCAAGGGAGAATGAGTAAGGTAACTCTAAATAACGATGTGGACGAAAAATCTTGTCATTTGGACAATACTGCAGGACTGTGAACGCAAGTAAAAAGAAAATAATTCTTGTTCTCCAAAAGTCTGCAATATGCGATGTAGTACGTACGTGTGGTCGCAGACTCGTGAAATACCGAGTGATCAAAAGTCAGTACAAATTTGAAAACTTAATAAACCACGGAATAATGTAGATAGAGAGGTAAAAATTGACTCACATGTTGGAATGGCATGGGGTTTTATTAGAATCAAAAAAAAAAAAAAAAAACTTCTCAAAATGTCCGACAGATGGCGCTAGACAGCAAAACGTCAGTGACTGCTACCGTGACGGGTGAGAGGTACGCCGATATGTTACAGAATCGCATCATCCCCAGCCTGGCTGATAAACACCTCCAGGAATGTACAATGTTTATGCAGGATGGCGCTCCACCCCATATTGCTAGACGCGTGAAAGATGTCTTGCGCGTGTTGTTTGGTGATGATCGTGTGCTCAGCCGCCACTTTCGTCATGCTTGGCCTCCCAGGTCCCCAGACCTCAGTCCGTGCGATTATTGGCTTTGGGGTTACCTGAAGTCGCAAGTGTATCGTGATCGACCGACATCTCTAGGGATGCTGAAAGACAACATCCGACGCCAATGTGTCACCAGAACTCCGGACATGCTTTACAGTGCTGTTCACAACATTATTCCTCGACTACAGCTATTGCTGAGGAATGATGGTGGACATATTGAGCATTTCCTGTAAAGAACATCATCTTTGATTTGCCTTACTTTGTTATGCTAATTATTGCTATTCTGATCAGATGAAGCGCCATCCGTCGGACATTTTTTGAACTTTCGTGTTTTTTTAGTTCTAATAAAACCCCATGTCATTCCAAGCATGTGTGTCAATTTGTACCTCTCTATCTACATTATTCCGTGATTTATTCAGTTTTCGAATTTGTACTGACTTTTTGATCACCCCGTATTTTCTTTCGTGTTGTGGAGACCCTTTGATTGCATCGTGTTGTAATTAGCCTAGAAACGAAATACGTGTTTGGACCAAAAGCTCACCTGACAGCAGTGCGACATTCATATTGGTAGAGACCACTCTAGTTCGCACGGTCGGCGAAGCTAGCTGCCCTGCCGAAAGCTTCCTTCGCTACAGCAGAGCGCCTGGTCGTCCCTCCCCGGCACAAGAATCATGCCGCCGCGCCGTGAAGGCTCCGCCAGTCGCGTCCCTTTTTACACCGAGAATATGCAAGTCATATCTCTTCATTTAGCGCACCGCTTCTGCTTTTAAGACGATGCTCCCATCAGCCGCCCAAATTATTATTTTTCCTTCCCCCTGGTGGCTCCCGCTCTGTCTTACTCTCCTCTCCCTGCTCTTGTCCCGCTTCTCCACTTCCCGTCATATCTCCTTGCGGTAGTGGAGGCAGCAGAAAAAAAAGTGGAGCGAAGAAAAAAAGGGAGAAAATCCCCTTAGGATTAGTTTTGCGGAGTGTAAAGGAGACGTACGCTGGGAATGGGGTGGGGCGGGGGGACGCCGTATTTATTGGATGGACGCAGAACGTGCGATGAATGACTACGGCGCTTACTGCCAACTCAATTTATGGCGGAAAGTTTGGGCGAGCGGCAGGGACCGGAGATGAAAATTAGGAGCGGGGACGCTAATTTGCCTTTACGGGAAATGCATGAGACTGTCGGCGGACGGCAAAGGCCCCGAAAACCCATCTCTTAAATTTTTGTCATTTGTCCAACTGTTCATGAGGTTTGATCATCAAAGTCACCCGTACAGAAATTTGTCTTCCCTTTTCGTTATTTTTTCGTCTCCACATTTCCTTTGCGGGATTAAAGAAGTTTGGGGATGGGGTTAGTTATTTCAAACGAAAACAGATACGAGAACGTAACTGTGACCTGGCCGAAGAAATAGTAGATAATAGGAAATACAAATAATGAAGGAGGAGAAGGAGGGAGATTTCATTAAACAGAGCTGTAAGCTGTGTAATGGGGAGAGGCTTGTGGCTTGGGAGGGAGTGCGTTAGGGAGAAACGGCGTAGTAACAAAAAAATGGCTCTGAGCACTATGGGACTCAACTGCTGTGGTCATAAGTCCCCTAGAACTTAGAACTACTTAAACCTAACTAACCTAGGGACATCACACACATCCATGCCCGAGGCAGGATTCGAACCTGCGACCGTAGCGGTCGTGCGGTTCCGGACTGTAGCGCCTTTAACCGCTCGGCCACTCCGGCCGGCTTGGCGTAGTAACAGAGTCATTGACGTTTGAAGAGGCAGTATAAGACAGATTCAAGAATTGTATTAAAATTCTGGGTGAAAGGTTATCAGTGATAAGATTCACTGATGACTTTGCTATCCTCAGTGAAAATGAAGTGCCGGCCGGGGTGGCCGACAGGTTCTAGGCGCTACAGTCTGGAACCGCGCGACCGCTACGGTCGCAGGTTCGAATCCTGCCTCGGGCATGGATGTATGTGATGTCCTTAGGTTAGTTAGGTTTAAGTAGTTCTAAGTTCTAGGGGTCTGATGACCTCAGAAGTTAAGTCCCATAGTGCTCAGAGCCATTTGAACCATTTTTTTTGAAAATGAACCATAATTAAATAACTTATTGAATGAGTAAAGAGTATGCTCTAATACTAAGACTAACAAATGCGAAAGTAGCAGAAATGAGACTAGCGCTAAACTTGTCATCAGAAATTGAGGACCACGAAGTAAACGAACTGAAGAAATTTTGCTACCTTCGAATCAAAATAAGGTAATACGAAAGAAGCAAAGAGGGCATAAAAACCAGAGAGCACAGGCAAAGACGACATTCCTGGTCAAAAGAAGTACAGCATTATATGGTAATGAAGCGTGGACTGTGGATCACCGAAAAAGAAGAGAACAGAGGCATTGCAGGTGTGGTGCTATAGAAGGGTGCTGAAAATTACGTGGACTGATAAAGAATGAGGAGCTACTCCGGAGAATCGGCGAAGAAAAGAACATACGGACAAGGGGCAAAATGACAGGACATGTGTTAACACAGAAGGATATAATACCTATGTCACCAGAGGGAGCTATGGAGTGCAAAAGTTGTATGGAAAGATAAAGACTGGAATAAGCCCAACAAATAATTGAGGACGTAGGATGCAATTGCAACTCTGAGATGAAGAGGCTGTCGCAAGAGAGAAATTCCTGGCAGGCCGAATCTAACCAGCAAGAAGGCTGAAGACTCGTGCCTTTGCAATCAGCGCTCGGAGAGGAGAGTAAATCGATTAAAGTTCTATCTCTAAGTAATGAGCACCTCATGAAACAACTAAAATTATGAACACGAAGTAGTTAAAACTGACCTGTTTGGCTTTTACGGGTGACCTAACACTCTTAAGTATCGACTGTGGAAAACTACAGATCAGGCTACCACCATACTATAACACAAAAAGTCCAGGCGGAAAATGTTGCCATTTCAGAAATAAATTGAATTGTTTCAAAACTAGAGCAAATAACGGTGATACTTCTAGTGTACCCGTATTATTTCAAAACTCAACCGCAATTGTAACCAAGATATGTACTCGGTGATATGCTATGGCACTCGGGTCGTAGGTAGCCTCTACTGCACCCGTATTATTTCAAAACTCAACCGCGTCCGTAACCAAGATATGTACTCGGTCATATGCTATGGCACTCGGGTCGAAGGTAGCCGGTTCGAATCCCGATGATGGAAGAAATTTTTTCCGCCAGTAGTGGTCGGGCAAGTGGAGGCGGTGGCCTACAAATCCTGATAAGTAGTATCTGGAATGAGATTTTCACTCTGCAGCGGAGTGTGCGCTGATATGAAACTTCCTGGCAGATTAAAACTGTATGCCCGACCGAGACTTGAACTCGGGACCTTTGCCTTTCGCGGGCAAGAGCACTGCCAGGAAGTTTCAAGTAGTATATGCATGAATTTCAAACCCTCCCGCAGTGTTTCATGGCGTGAGGGCATGTGAGACACTTGACGGTGGTCTGCCCTTCGTAGGGAGACGTTTATGGCCACTACCTTGGCGCTATTCGAGAGGAGTAACCTCTGTGCTGGCACCGAATGTCGATATGGTGCGATACCTGTGAGTGTGTTTTTTGTTCTGCACTGTGTCTCAAACTCTGAGAAATGTGTTGAATCGTATTTGTTACTGAATGAAAAATGCCATAAAATGACGCTGTATTTTCTATGTAAATAACACAAAATTAACTCTGTTATTTTCTCAGAATCTTTGTTGTTTAAGTTAATTGTCAGATCCAATTAAAATAAAGGAGGCATTTTTTCTTACACCGTTTTTTGCTGCAGGAAACCACCACCGCAACGAAAAAAACCGCCAACGTGTTGTGTTCAGCATAAACTAAATGAAATAGTAAACGCGAACATCCGTCTGAAGATAAATCTTTCTGTTCTAAATGAGTTACGGCGTTATCTTTTATTCATAAGTAGCATTATTAACAGGGACTGAAACTCGTACCACAAGACTGAAACTCATTGCACAAGAAAAAGAATCATTTAGCAGCTATCGTTGTTTTCCAAGATGTCTTTTATGAATTTCAATAGAACTGGTACCTGATGCGTTCAATTTTAATATATCGTTATTGTCGCTATTGTGGTCTTCAGTCTTACGACTGGTTTGATGCAACCGCCTACGACAGAGCTGCGTTCCTTGGGAAACATAACATCTGTATTTTCCCTTTGCTTTCAGCCGCTCGCAGTACCAACATAGGAAAGCCATGCTGGCTGATACTAGGAAGCCAGATAAATCAGACATCCAATCCGTTGCGCTTGCAACTACTGAAAAGACTGCTGCCTCTTTTCAGGAGCCATATCTCTGTGTGGCCTCTCCACACACCTCAGTTATGCTGCACCTACGGTACGGCCTTCTCCTCCGTAGGCGCATTGAAACTGCCCCACCTCGGAAAGTCCACGGTTCTTCGGCAGTCACACTGGTGTAAGCCGCAGGCAACAGCAACCGAAACGTTGAAAATTTCAGCACGTATCACGCAGCAACATGCCCAAGAAGAATCTTTCTGGATTCCAGCAAACATTTGCAGAAGAACTCTACCACTCTCTTACAAACAAGGCTTTACGAACGAAATTGGGCGAGTCGGCTAGACGCGCAATTAGTACCGACTAAACTCCCAGGTCCTGGCCGCTCGCCTCGCATTATTTCACGGCGCATTTACTGCGAAGAGAAGGCGGAGCCCAGCGTCGGCGAAAGCGGGCGAAAAGTAATCTTATGATTTTTTAAATGGATGGAATTATCTCTGCAATCTCTCGGCGGCGGCATAAGTCTTTTGGCCCCGCGGGGACCATCATCGCCCCGCCGAAATCCTGTAATCGCGGGATTTTTACCCCGGCCGGGCGCGTCTAATGAGGAAATGCTTTTACGGGAGAAGGGGGAGGGGGTTTGCCCCGTAATGGAGAAGTCCTAATGGGCCGCGAGCGCGCCAACAATAACGTCAATTATAAAACTGCGAGGCGTCCCCAGCGTCGATGGCGATCCGCGTCTCCTGCCCTATGGGGAGAACAGGCGGACTTCTCCAAGCGGGCTGCCACAGCGTCTTAGCGCGGCTGTGAGCGACAGGCAAGATAACTTTTGGAGCATCCTGTGTCTGTGAGTTTCGGGGCGTAGACAAAAGTGATTCCAAGTCCAAATGTTGCCAGCCTGATCAACGCTTTGTGACCGACGTCTGTGTACTTACTACCTTAAAATAAGGAATATCGAGTTCGGAAACTTACAATTTTTGCTAGTGTTCGGAAACTTACAATTTTTGCTAGTGAGAAATGTGTATGTAAATCTGAGCACACTCGTGGTCGTTGTGAGTCTATAGCTTCTCAGCCGTTTTCTAACGTCTTACTTTTGTATACAACATTCAACACCTCCGTCATCCTGTTGTGAGCTTAATCAGGACTCAATAGACAGCTTAACGCCGGTATGACAATAGTGTGACCCTTGAAGGAGATCACAGGATCAGCACAGAAACGTTGAATGAAGCGGCTGGAAAGACGACACTGTCAAACGACTTGGTACACTTCATGTATTCAGTTATCCTTCTCCGAGTTCCCGTAAGCTCTCACTACACATTCTGTGTTGGTTTACTTCGCAACAGTGGAGGTCTGGTTACGCTAGTGATTGCACACATCCTATGGAAATATGTTCCGAAACTTTCTGAGGTCATAGAGGTAGGCGAAAGTTTTCGAGGGGTTTTCTGCCCACTTGAGACGCTGAACCAAAATTACACCCACCTTCTTCACAGTTTTTTTGTATACAGGGTCTCTCTGGAGGAACGGTCGATGTTCAGAGATATGACAGGAACGATCATTGGAAGCAAAAAAGTCTAGTAAACAAGGGCTCTAAAATGAATACCTTAGGAGCTGACAGCACTTACTGACCTTCGCTGCTGTGAAAGACATTTCATCTACTGAACAAGTGCTCATAGCTGTTAATGTACGCACTTTAGAGCTCATGTTTACTGGCAGATTTTTTTCTTGTCTTGGGCCATTCTCCCAAAATAAGGAAAGCAAAGAGCTTGCTGTAGAAGATATGTGTTTCACAGTATCGAAATTGAACAAAAAATGGTTCAAATGGCTCTGTGCACTATGGGACTTAACATCTTAGGTCATCTGCCCCCTAGAACTTAGGACTACTTAAACTAAACTAACCTAAGGACATCACACACATCCGTGCCCGAGACAGGATTCGAACCTGCGACCGTAGCAGTCGAGCAGTTCAGAACTGAAGCGCCTAGAACCGCTCGTCCACCGCGGCCGGCAAATGAACAACAGCTCATACCTCTCAAGAGAACTTATTTACTAGAATGTTTTACTTCGAAAGATCGTTCCTGTCATTTCCCTGAATACTGACAATTTCTACGGGGACAACCTGCAGTATTTAATAACAAAATCGTAGAAAATTTCAATAAGGAGAGATGGCGTCAGGTCTTGCTACCGTTGGTACAAAGCTGTAGCTCACTTGAATGAGGATGGAGACGAAACCGGTCGTGAACTTTTTGAAAGAATAACTGCTGCATTTAACCTGGAGCATCAGCACTGTTTATCCAGGATATTTATGAGCAGCTGTCTAGACGATTTATCAAATCGCTCGGACATAACCTGTAAAAGATGGATTTGGAGCTCGACCAATGAGTTTCGCAGTATTGCTTAATCTGAGAGGTGTGCTTATCAGAGGAAGGATTGCCGCGGCTTTCCGGGTGGTCGCTCCCCTTTCCGCAAACGCCCGCGATCTGTCGCGGCGAACGCGGCGTAGAAATCTGCGCCTGTCTACCCGTCCGGAAATTGTGATGGTGGAAGGGTGGGGGAGGGGGGAGGAGGGGCACCATATGGCCGTGACATCTGCTTTCCCGCAGATTGGTTTATGATACAGCCGAGAGGCGTCACGTTCCGTATCCTTGCGTGGCGGCCAGTCGGTGTCATATTTATCATTATCGGTAATAACACGCTGCTCTGTTGGATAAATGATTAAATGCCTCCTGCGAGAGCCCCGCGATAAGCGATATTGATTTGGCGCCCTTATCTCAGATAGCTAACCTGCCAGCGCCCGTGCCGTCCGGCTCCCAGCGCACTGAGGGGCCAAATATTCTTTATTTTCGTTGGAGTAAGTCGCTTCGACGTCCCTCTGAAAAGCGTGAAGCTAAAAAGTCCTGAGCTTCGTACACGTTTTGCCGTTTGAGAT
This sequence comes from Schistocerca americana, assembly GCF_021461395.2. NCBI lineage: Eukaryota > Metazoa > Arthropoda > Insecta > Orthoptera > Acrididae > Schistocerca > Schistocerca americana. The sequence continues at coordinate 506,625,800 of NC_060124.1, read as the reverse complement.
AAGGGCTGCACATCAGACGGCGGATGGAACTAAGACAACGTCTTCCAAAAGAATTATAGCAAGCATTTTCCCATCAATAGTGATGGGGGTAATTAGTAACGGAAACATCAACTCCCAGAATTACAAATGGAACAGCAACGTCGAGTGAAATGGTTCTCTAGTTTGTGAGTTTACGTCTCGAGTACTCAGTGGTTTCCTCAGACAGGGACCGGACCTTCTTCGAATTTCTTCGTACATTTTGAAAACCAGTGCTCGAACATCAGTTCCGTAAAGCAGTATGACACAACTCTCAAGAGAAGTGGAACAAATCTCCGCTTATGATTAAGTCTTCTGAGCGCTCTTAAGCACAATACACGTCGAATTTTTGATAGTAGTGGCTGGTGGACGAATGCAAAGCATGTAAAGACTAATAATCGCAAAATAGCTGGCTCGAATCTCGCTAATAGTAACTCTTTTTTACTTCTATTGAAATTCCACATTTACGAACAAATAGAAATGTAGAGTTTGTTTATAAAATAAGCTTTTTGATTACCAGTCACGATTTTCTTTTTACTTATGTTGTGAGGTGCATTTTCGTGTATTATGCCATTTATTTGAGATGTTTTGGATATGTGATGAACTGAATAGTATTATTCCTTTTACTATAGAAAACATCATGAAAAAATGGTATAATGTACGAAAAACACAATTGAAAATGTGATTTATGGTTGACGAACATACAGCACACAGCATCGTCGATAGTTATGTATTAAAAGATGAACATGTCACCAATTTGTGTTACGAAACACACAGTATCAATATGGAACGCAGGTTTCTCGTCGAATTTCTTCGATGAAATCCTCTCGGGTTACCAGCAGAGTCACGGCGTCAAGTTCTCGCAACGTTTCAACGTATTTCTACCCTCTTTTCACTTCGCCTGAAGATGACGAGTAGGAAGCTTCTCGAAACGTTGCGGCAACACAGCGCTACGACTCGTCTAATAATCCGAGAAGATTTCATCGTAGTTTCAATGTTTGATTTTTACCTCCAAGACTGTATTACTTAGAGAGTGAGTTGGATTTCGCTGACTTGACTTATTGCATTGTAATGTATACGATCGCAGGTTCGAATCCTGCCTCGGGCATGGATGTGTGTGATGTCCTTAGAGTAGTTAGGTTTAAATAGTTTTAAGTTCTAGGGGATTGATGACCTCAGAAGTTAAGTCCCATAGTGCTCAGAGCCATTTGAGCCATTTTTGTAATGTATATGCTTTGAATGTGTTGTGGCTACCACGTCGCTGGTTGACGATTTTGCTAACGGCGTGTTCCCGTTGTGTGTTGCAGGCTCAGAGAAGAGCGCGGCGAGACGGAACGGGCCCTGGCGTTGGACCATAAGGTGCGGGACCTCAGTTCGCACAACGGTTAGTATCTGCAACTGCACCTACACGCTGACAGTACTCACCATCTGCTTAAATTTATTCACAGTCTCACAGACTTCCTTTACAACTGTCAGAGTAAGACACCAAATTGCTTTAGCGCCTGGGAGAATTAAATGGCAACTATCAAATTAACGTATAAGAAGAATGATTATTATAAACTGCGTAATAGCGCAGGGTAGGCAGAATAAATTTTGCCCGGAAAATATTTCACTCACCTTGAAACAACATCTACATTTCGTGATTACTCTGTTTTCACAATAAAGTGCCTGGCAGAGAGTTCAATGATCCATCTTCATGCTGTCTCTCTACCGTTGCACTCTCGAACGGCACGCGGGAAAAACGAGCACTTAAATTTTTCTGTGCGAGCCCTTATTTCTCTTATTTTATCGTGATGATCATTTCTGCCTACGTAGGTGAGTGCCAACAGAATGTTTTCGCAATCGGAGGAGAAAACTGGTGATTTAAATTTCATGAGAAGATCCCGTCGTAACGAAAAGCGCCTTTGTTTTAATGATTGCCTTTTCAATTCACGTATCATGTCTGTGACACTATCTCCCCTACTTCGTGATAATACAAAACGAGCTGCCCTTCTTTATACTTTTTCGATGTCATCCGTCAGTCCCACCTGATGCGGATCCCACACCGTACAACAATACTCCAGAATATGGCGGACAAGCATAGTGTAATCTGTCTCTTTGGTAGATCTGTTGCACCTTCTAAGTGTTCTGCCAATGAATCGCAGTCCTTGGTTTGCTCTACCCAATATATATATATATATATATATATATATATATATATATATATATATATATATATATATCAACCCAAGTTACATCATCTACTCGACGTAAGAGTGACGTAAGTTGGGTTGCCTCTCTTCAGTTGCGTGAAATATTTCCCGCGTCAGTATATACAGCCCATTAAGCATATGGCGTTAACTGATTTAGGTTTAAGATTTATGTAATATGCCTCCACATTCCTATAAAATATTTCAATAAATGTCTTTCCTTGGCTGTGGCCACCATGAAGCGGCACCTATAACGGAAGCCAAAGAGTAGCGACAGTTCACATTATAGATCTCAAGCATGGATTATCTCATGTAACGAAACGAAAAAATTCTATCTGCGGACCGAAGGATGCTTTGAATAGCTAGAGACCTGTGTTATGACTTCCCATTAAATTCCGTGTACACATTAGTTAAAACCTAAAATATGCTAGGGTGAAATAAAAGAACAAATCAACAGATTCGGCCTCAACAGACTATGTAACAGTCACTCTTGCAGGACAGTCATGCAACTTTTAGTTTTCCTGAATTCGAATATGCATTTCCTCCCTACATTATTCTCGAAACCCTATCGATTTCATTCCAACACAATGTAGATCTGCATGGATACTCTGCAAATCACACGTAATTACGTGGCAGAGAGTTTATCAAACTACCTTCACAATAATTCTGTATTATTCCATTCTCGAACAGCGTGCGTAAGAAACGACCACCTATATCTTTCCGTGCGAGCTAGAAAACGAAGAAATCAATGAGACTGTCTACATATCAAGAACACCTACGACGGTTTGTGATGATGTACGAGCCTGATAGAGAAAGAACAACTTACTGAGCAGAAGTACTTCAATTTAAACCAACAGAAGGAGACAATATTCTCTACATCGACTAGATTTTCAAGTTTTTCATCATCTTCTACAGAATTAGACGGTAATTCTCAACATAGAGGCAGTTCCAAGATCACAATATCACATTATCAAGCCCACTGAGGTAGTATGAATATATACAAGCCAGTTGGAGTTTTTTCGGTAGAGGTGTTTTGCTCAGCCATGGGGGGAATGACGGGATTTGGAATGAAGGAAACTTAAACAACATATTCCTCTCTGCTTTGCATTTATATGCAACTAAAAATTCTGCTAAATTAAATAAGCATACAGTTACCCAACATAAATTGTGTCACACCAGGACAACCTATAACTGCTGGCTGAAATGGGCTATGCTCTACTACAGCTCATTGTCTCCTTGAGAGATGGAAAAAAAAAAAACATTCACTAAATAAGCAAAATAAAATAGTCGCTGTAATTCGGAAAATTTTACAGACTACAGTGACGTAGTATTTATATTTATCGCGTAAAAGAAGGAATGGAGTATCTACAAGCATTGAAGCTACCGTCTGCGAAGCTTGGGATTGCTGGCTATTACCACAGCCTCGCTGGGCGACTACACAGCGGGGTGAAGTAGCCAGCAGCCGCTTCCCTTGGCCCTATCGGCTCGGCCCACATGTTACTGTCCGTACAGTATCGCGGTGGGCCATCCATCGCGGCTTCCGCGTGTGGTCAGCGGACGTCTCCGTGAAGGATATCTGCCGGTCGACTCGCCACTGCACGACGTCTCCCCAGTAATTGATAGCGACCACTCCAGAGCTACCCTTCCGCAAATATCTCATCCCGCACCACACGCGTCGTGCATCTGCAGCGCAGACAGGGAAGCAACTAACGCTGAACCCATTTAAAATGTTCTCCATTGACGCGAATGGAAGGAATTACCCTCTTCTGTTTCTACTGTCGGCGCGCAACCCCAGAAACGCTCGCCTGAGTACTGGTAAGTTGGCAGGGTTGATACAATCTAAGGTGAGTGACGCTGTATAATCTACTATTTTCCTTCTCAACTTCGAAGTCGAGATCCTCATGTAACCGATTCGAATCCTGACGATGCGAAAGAATTTCGTCTACAGTATTTGGTTGCCAATGGTGACGCAATGTTTCTCAGCACCAGATCTTGGGGCAGTTTCTAGGGCTGAACGCCACACCGTTCGGCAGTATTTCATGGACTGAGTGTGTTCGTCATCGTTGATGGGGATTCGCTCGTTGCCGGCCGGAGTGGCCGTGCGGTTCTAGGCGCTACAGTCTGGAGCCGAGCGGCCGCTACGGTCGCAGGTTCGAATCCTGCCTCGGGCATGGATGTGTGTGATGTCCTTAGGTTGGTTAGGTTTAATTAGTTCTAAGTTCTAGGCGACTGATGACCTCAGAAGTTGAGTCGCATAGTGCTCAGAGCCATTTGAACCATTTGATCCGCTCGATAATTTGCGCGTTACGTCCGGAAGTTCGAATGAACGTATTCGAGAACAGGCTGTGTGCTACTACCAGGGTTCACTCTCTCCATTTCTTTCATTCCGTACTCAAACACTGCGCTGCGTTGCGTACTTGACTTGTCATTATCTTAGATAGTATTGGAAAATACGATTCTGCTATATTCCCAACTCTCACTACCGAGCGAGATGCGTAGTGGTTAGCACGTATTGGGGAAGACGACGGTTGATATCACCAACTGGCCGTCCAGATTCAAGTTTTCCGTGATTTGTCTAAATCGCTTAATGCCTGGATGGTTGCTCTGAAAAGGCGCTGCCAATTTCCTTCGTCGTGCTCATTTAATCTGAGTTTTTGCTCCGTCTCTAACGATCACATTGTCGACGGGACGTTAAACACTAATCTTCCTTCGTTCCTGCCAACTCTCAATGCGTTGGTACGATGTTTTGTTAGTAAGCAAACAGTTACTGTGTTCTGGAGCTTCGATACTAATCCGTTTCATATATTTACGTTCTTGCTATGTTTTGGTGATCTTTGGGTTTATCTAAGAAAGATAAAATAGTTGAAAGTGCCAGTCGTGAGGTATGAATCTGCCGAATAAAAAGGCAGCCTTGCAGCAGAAAGATTTCATTTCATAACATTCTCGACGGAATCCACGGTACAATTAGGTTTCATTTTGGAACTTAAGGCTTCCACGTCTGCTAGTGTAACGTGGTTCGCATTTACCACTCAAAAGTGTAGGCTCCTCGCCTTTCATACAGTGGCGTAACAAAACTACACCGACCCACTTCGTGACTGTTTCTAGGATCGATTTGAGGACAGGAGGGAACCAACGTCCGAAAACATCACACAACGACGGGAAAACCTGCTGCCAGTCACCCCTTCGTCATATGATCTCGAATTTATTCTATTGGGCATCTAATTCAACTACTCACAATGGACATGACAGCATTCAGGACGTTAGATGGTGGCCATAGCGACCATGCGTGTCGTAATAACACTGTAGAGTCTAGAGTGCTTTCAGCACTTGGCTTCCTATGAGCAATTTGTTCCAACGCTCTGCAGCTCCGTGTAGTTTCGGGCATCGTTTTGTTACTAATTGACTGTATATGATTAATTGAACCAGCTGACATGTACTAAGAAGGCAAAGGCGAGCTACCACCTTCAGCAACACCATGCCTAAAAGATAACTGTTCAAACCAGCGTTTGCATTAGGTCCACTATGTTGGCTTTTTTGCTGCTGTCACCCTAAGGAAAAATGCACAGATAAAACCGCCACAGGTCGCAGATTATGTGATTTATTGATTAGTTTCTCTCATTGAACGCGGAGATCCTCAGATGGTCTTACAGTAAACACAGCAGATGCAACTCACAAAACTATGTTGACGACGGTGCCGAGTGGTGTTTAAAACAACTAACATGTTAAAGCATCCACATCTACATGATTTCTCTGCAGTTCGCAATTTAGTGCTTTAAAGAGGGTTGACTGAACCACTTTCAAACTATTTCCCTATCGTTCCACTTCCTAACCACGCACGGGGAAAACGAGCACTGAAGTCATTCCAGCCGAGCTCTGATTTATCTTTTTTTATGAGAATTATTTCTTCCAATGTAGATGGGCGCCAACAAAATATTTTCCTAGCCGGAAGAGGAAGGTACTGTTTCAAATTTAATGAGGATACTTACCGCAACAAAAAACGGCATTGTTCTAGTGATAATCACCCCCATTCGCTTATCATATCCATGATACTCTCTCCCCTATTTCACGAAACGAGCTGCCCTTCCTTGGACTTTTTCGATGTCCTCCGTGCCGGCCGGAGTGGCCGAGCGGTTCTAGGCGCTACAGTCTGGAACCGCGCGACCGCTACGGTCGCAGGTTCGAATCCTGCCTCGGGCATGGATGTGTGTGATGCCCTTAGGTTAGTTAGGTTTAATTGGTTCTAAGTTATAGGGACTGATGACCTCAGAAGTTAAGTCTCATAGTGCTCAGAGCCATTTTTTGATGTCCTCCGTCAGTCCCATCTGATGCGGATCCCACACAGCACAGCAGTACTCGAGAAGTAGACTTGTTGCAATTTCTGTGTGTTCTGCCAATAAATCTCAGTCGTCAGTTTGCTCTTCTCACAACATTATCTAGGTGATTGTTTCAGTTAAAATTATTCGTAATTGTAATAGCTAGGTATTTAATTGAATTTTCAGCCTTTATATTTGTCTGATTCAGTGTGCATCCGAGATGTTTTGGATTTCTTGTATTACTTATCAGGATGAGTTCACACTTTTCATTGCCAACAGAGAAATTAATATGTGAGGATGATCGAGTCTGATGGTCGAAACTACGCAACAATTCAAATTACTCGGGATCTGTGGCGAATTTATTCGTACATTATTTACAGCGGTCCCTATATCTCCTGCTAGCGAGGTGACCCTATAGTTTGTTAGCGAATCTTTATGGTTGTATGACAGTGGCGCATCAAACTTTTTGTTTTCCACGTTTCGTCCAGAACTGTGCTGGACGTCTTTAGAGATGCCCCTTGGATCCACTGAGTGTTGAGTCGATAAGACCCAGCGGGTCCGGGAGCACCACTCTTCGTAGCTGTATGGTCGTGGTGCATGAAACTTTTTTGTACTTGACCTTTAGTCTAGAGCTGCGCCAGACATCTTCAGTAGTCCAGAACTGCGCCGGACATGTTCAGGGGTGCCCCTTGGATCCGCTGAGTGTTGAATCTATAAGAACTGGCGGATACTGGAGAACCTCTGAAGATGTCGAAGGCAGCTCTGCCTGAAACATTAGGAACAAAAAAGTTTCATGGACCACGACTGTACAGTCTGGGAGATTCACCAGCAACCACGAGAATCGGACGTGCAATCCTTCATTCTATGATACCTTTGTTTAGGGAGTATCATTGTCTTATTTTCGAGGCCAGCTGTATGTAAGAGGCACTGTGGAGAGGAGAGTGACATGGAGCTGTTTGTGTTGCAGGCTCGAGCAACGGCCACTCGCCCGTGCTGAACCTGAGCAAGAGCGGCGCGGGCTCCGGCGGCGAGCACTCGGGCAGCGAGGCGGGACACACGGCCGAGCCCGACGACGAGGAAGACGACGAGAACGTCAGCGACGTCGACGACGACGACGACAAGGACGCGGGTGAGTGCCCCGCAGACAATTTCGAGCGCCTTGCCAGCTGCAAACTCAGCCGCACTGCCAGGAGAAGTTCGTGTCGAGCGCCGTGGCAACCAGCGGGAGGAAATGTCCAACAGCAGGTAGTGCAAGTTTCAAGGTGATCGAGGAGCGGAAGAACTTAACCGAGTTCGACAGGGCCGCAGACGGTCGTATTCTCGATGGGTGGAGGATGGATTCCTCAGATAGTCGGGTGTTCAAGAGTAACTGCAGCCACTAATGTCAACGCAGGAGAAGGCAAGCTTCCGGCAGTATTCACCGACATTGTGGCACAACAGACACTCTACTGAGAACCTCCTCCACTTTATCATTCCTCAGTTGCTGGCGTCACTAATTTCATGGTTCTGGTTGGTGTGATAAAGGGCAGCAAGCTCTAAACGTAGAAAAATTCAAGTTAATGAGGATGATTACGAAACATAAACCAGTAATGCTCATGTACAGCGTTAGGCGTGCCCGTGTGACACAGTCACGTCGTTTAAATATCTAAGCGTAAAGCTGCAAAGCGCTGTGAAATGGAACGAACATGTGAGGATTGTGGAACGGGAGGCCAGTGCTCGACTTCGATTTATTCGTGGAATTTTGGGAAAGTGTGGTTCATCTGTAAAGCAGACCGCATATAGGACACTATTGCGACCTATTCTTGAGTATCGCTCGAGTGTTTGGAATCTATACCAGGTTGGCTTAAAGGAAGACATCGAAGTAATTTAATAGGGGGATGGTAGGTTTACGGCCGGAAGGTTCGAACAACACGTAAGCGTTACGGAGATGCTTCGGGAACTCGAATGGGAATCCCTGGAGGGAAGACGAAATTCTTTTCGAGGAACACTATTTAGAAAATGTAGACAGCCAGCATTTGAAGCTGACTGCAGAACGATTCCACTGCAGCCAACATACATTTCGCGTAAGGACCACGAAGACGAGAGAAATTAGGATTATTACGGAGGCATATATATATATATATATATATATATATATATATATATATATATATATATACATAGTCGTTTTTTTCGTTATTTGCGAGTGGAACGGGAACGGAAATCACGAGTAGTGGTATAGGCTACCTTCAGCGATACACCGTTCTCTGATTTGTGTAGTAAGTAAGTAGATGTAGGTGCAGATGTAGATCATGTTCATCAAACCAAACCCGAACAACTGTGACCCGGTGACATGGTGCATCGTCATCCATAAAAATTCTGTCGTTGCTTGTAAACATAAAACCGATGAATGGCTGCAAACAGTCTCCAAGTTGCCGAACATAATTATTTACAGTCAATAATCGGTTCACTTGGACAGGAGAGCCCAGTACGTTGCGTGTAAACACATCTCACATCATTAGCACAGTGCCGTGTTGGCAACTTGAGTCCATGAAGTCGTGAGGTCTGCGCCACACTTGAATCCTACCATCAGCTATCAACATCTTAAACGGGACTCATCTTACCAGGCCACGGTTTTCCAGTCGTGTAGGGCCCAACCGATATTGTCAGGAGCGCAGGAAAGCGCCGCACGGGATTTCGTGATGTTAGCAAAGACACTCGCGTCGGTCGTCTGCTGCCGTAGCCCATTAACGCCAGATTTCGCCGGACTGTCCTAATGGATACATTCGTCGTGCGCTCCACATTGACTTCTGTGGTTATCTCAGTCAGTGATGTCTGTTACCACTGACAACTTTACACAAACGCCTCTACTCTCGGTCGTTAAGTGAAGGCTTCGGACACTGCTTTGTCCGTGGTGTGAGGTAATGCTTGAAATTTTGTATTCTCGGCACCCTCGTTCCACTGTGGATACCGAAATATTGAATTCCCTAACGATTTGCGGAATGGAATGTACCGTGCATTTAGATACAACTGCCACTCCGCGTTTAAAGTCTCTCAGTTCCCGTAGTGCGGCAGTCATCATGTCGGAAACTGTTTCACACGAATCACCTGCGTACAAATGAGAGATCCGCCAATGCATTGACCTTTTATACGTTGCATACTCGGTACTTCCGCCATCTGCATGTGTGCACACCACTGTCCCATGACTTGTGCCACTACAGTGTAATGTCGTTGCGAACACAATGCAGTATATCGTCGGTGTAAGACTTTGAGCTCCATGAGGTGCAGGATTGGCGGCTGCCGGGTGTCGGTAGCGTGTCCGCGGGCGCTGCTACCGACCATTGTTCCGAACCTGTTGCCGCCTCCGCCGCCGCCGCCACCGCCGCCTGGCGCCAGCTGACCCCGTCCCTCCAGTAGAGTTCTGCTACAACGATGGCAAGTGACACAAATTTCTGTGTTCCCATCACACAACCAGCGGACAGCCCGAAGTTTTAACTCTCCTTATCAATCATCATCACTATCACCTCCTTTTTGCTTCTTATTAAGAGAATAGAGTTTGTTGTCTCAGTTCACACCTGTTGACATCCGTAATTTCGTAGTCCTTCGATCTGCTTTTCTTAGACATCGTGACCTCTTCCGCTTGGTATCTGTGTTACACCATTCCAGCAAAAGTTTGCTTGAGGACCCTGTGGAGAGATATTCTCTTAATAACATTGCTGTCGTTTTAGTTCAAGGCCTACAGTCCAGCCTTAGCTGTGTCGAATACCTCAGTTATCGGACGCTTTCTTCTTTCCTTATGAAAAACCGAGGAAGGCTCCACAACTTATCATACAAGTTACTTGTAGCACAGTACGTATTTATACTGAGAATTAGCAAGATGTATGTCACTATGCCACATTCTGCGTAACATGTGTTACGTATGTTCATAAGCTGTAATGTTTTTACATAGATATTTCGATATTAGGATGGTGCTACACGCATCTACGAGGGTTATTCCAAAAGTAAGGTCCGATTCGCCGTAACTATTGAAATTTGGCGCCAATGACAAAACACGCATGCGCGCCGACTCCCGGCAAGCCTTGCGCGTCAAACGCCGCCATTCGCTTTGTTACTGTTGCTGAGTGTAGTTCACAGTGTCACTTTACAATGTTTAAGACAATTGATCAGCCCGCCGATTGTGAAGTAAGGGCAGTAATACGGTTTTTGTCTGCAAGAAACAATTCAGCGGCGGAAATCCATCGCCAGATTACTGAAGTGTACGGTCCTAACATAATGAGCGACAGTAAAGTGCGCAAGTGGGTGCGAGCTTTTAATGAAGGACGGGATAATGTGCACGATGAACCATGGTGTGGCCGACCATCAGTGATTTCAGACGATTTGGTCAATGCGGTTGACAAAAAAATTCGTGAAGATCGCCGATTCACTATTACAGACGTAGACATGCATTTTCCGAATGTGAGTAGAACAACTTTGTACAGAATTGTGTCTGAACATTTGAAGTTTCACAAATTGTGTGCCCGTTGGGTTCCCAGGCTGCTTACTGAGCCCCAACGAATGAAAAGAATGGCTTTTGCTCTTGATTTTTTGGAGCGATATCATAAGGAAGGTGACAGTCTTTTAGACAATGTTGTCACAGGGGATGAGACATGGGTTTCTCACATCACTCCAGAGTCTAAACGTCAGTCAATGCAATGGCGTCACACGTCATCGCCAGTCAAGGTCAAGGCAAAGCAGACAATCTCAACACGTAAGGTTATGGCGACTGTGTTCTGGGATAGATGTGGAGTATTGTTAGTCGACTTTATGGAGAGAGGAACAACGATTAATAAAGCCGCCTACTGCGCTACCCTGACTAAACTTCGACGTGCAATCCAGAATAAGCGACGTGGTCTTTTGTCGTCTGGAATCTTGTTGTTGCATGACAATGCCAGACCCCACACTGCAAATGAAACGCAAGCTCTGATCAAGAAATTTGGATGGGAACAGATGGACCATCCTCCTTACAGTCCGGACCTGGCGCCAAGTGATTTCCACCTGTTCCGTTACTTAAAGGAGTTTCTCGGCGGCAAGCGCTTCGACACAGATGATGAAGTGAAAGAAGCAGTTAAGGACTGGTTATCGTCACAGGCGGCCGATTTCTATAACATGGGCATTCAAAAGCTTGTTGAACGATGTGACAAATGTTTAAATAAGTATGGAAGTTATGTAGAAAAATAGATAAAGATGTAAGGAATGTAAATAAAACAATTGTTTTGAAAAAACATTTTAGTTTTGATTTTTTTTTTATAACCGGACCTTACTTTTGGAATAACCCTCGTACTTTACTATAATTGTAAATGTACGTAAAAATGTTTCCCGACAGATCACCGATGCTAAGCACTGTCGGGCTCGTCTAGCATTTGGATGGATGAACACCTGGTCTGCCGAGCGCTGTTGGCAAGCGAGACGCAGTCAGCTCTTGTGAGGCAAACTGGGAAGCTACTTGATTGAGAAATAGCGGCTCCGGTCTCGGGAACTGACAAAACGGCCGGGAGAGCGGTGTGCTGACCACATGCGCCTCCATATCCGCATCCAGTGACGCCTGTAAGCTGAGACTGACACGGCGGCCGGTCGGTACCGTTGGGCCTTCCAAGGCCTGTTCGGATGGAGTTTAGTTTCATACCTAAAAATACCCTTCCCTTCTTTGACGTATGGCGACCTTCACTATAGATCGGCTGCATTAGGATTGATAGGTAACATGTATCTGATATTACGCCATGAAACGCCATAATTTTTTCATAAATTTCATCCTGAAAGTCTGTTTCGGGACAAGAACGGTTGCCGTAGCTCGTTTGTCCACACACCATTGTTACTACAATTCCAAATGAATTTATTATAACATTTGAATTGTCCAGCATTTGGAATACTCTGAGGACTGTCAGTACCGGCGATGAGTGATCAAGACATGCAGTGAACATTACCCTAAGCGTCATAGTGCGTGGTAGGGCCAATAAAAAGTTTCCTGATTGGACATATCACCAGGATCATATCTTACAGAGATTTTGGTATGCATTTTAAAAGAGGAATTTCTGTTAAAATGCGTACCAAAATCTCTGCGGGGTAGGAAGGTCAGCTGTGCTAGTACGGATACATACTGGGAGCAGCGCCTTCTGCTGCGGTCAGCATTGTGTGAGACGTAAGAACTGAGGCAGATGATCACTTGGAAAACCTAAACAGAGATGCCGACCCACATTGCTTGCTTTCATCAACAATTAGACTCTGCTAAAGTGCCGAAGCACTAAGACTGGAAGAAGGTCAATCGCCATATGGAAACCAGAGGAAATCTAATGAGGGTGGATGATATCTCCTCCTTGTAGTCGTCTTGACCTTGAGCTGAACGCCTCAACACACCTCACACTCTTTGACAGCATGTGACAACAACCTAAAGGACCTCAGTTCACTTACTGTTCGTAAACTGAACTATCGGATACGTAGCAGAGATACGGAAATACAGGGTTATTACAAATGATTGAAGCGATTTCACAGCTCTACAATAACTTTATTATTTGAGATATTTTCACAATGCTTTGCACACACATACAAAAACTCAAAAAGTTTTTTTAGGCATTCACAAATGTTCGATATGTGCCCCTTTAGTGATTCGGCAGACATCAAGCCGATAATCAAGTTCCTCCCGCACTCGGCGCAGCATGTCCCCATCAATGAGTTCGAAAGCATTGTTGATGCGAGCTCGCAGTTCTGGCACGTTTCTTGGTAGAGGAGGTTTAAACACTGAATCTTTCACATCACTATGCGTGAAACTTGCCCGCACGCTTTCAACCGTTTCTTCGCTCACTGCAGGCCGACCCGTTGATTTCCCCTTACAGAGGCATCCAGAAGCTTTAAACTGAGCATGCCATCGCCGAATGGAGTTAGCAGTTGGTGGATCTTTGTTGAACTTTGTCCTGAAGTGTCGTTGCACTGTTATGACTGACTGATGTGAGTGCATTTCAAGCACGACATACGCTTTCTCGGCTCCTGTCGCCATTTTGTCTCACTGCGCTCTCGAGCGCTCTGGCGGCAGAAACCTGAAGTGCAGCTTCAGCCGAACAAAACTTTATGAGTTTTTCTACGTATCTGTAGTGTGTCGTGACCATATGTCAATGAATGGAGCTACAGTGAATTTATGAAATCGCTTCAATCATTTGTAATAGCCCTGTAGAAGACGCGGAAATAGAAGTACATCACCTTCAGATGTGCTTTCAGACATAGAAGACAGTTCGTCACTATGGGAAGAGCAGGTACTGGTACCACACCTAATCCTTAGCCGTTCGTAGCTTTTGCTCCAGCACAGGTGCCCATGATGAAAATGGGATACTTAACGCTATGAGTTCCCGTCACTCTCTTCTCTTCTATATTTCCCTAAGTTAGACGCATCGTCTTTTAGGTCAGATGTTGCCTGTACAAAAAATGGTTCAAATGGCTCTGAGCACTATGGGACTCAACTGCTGTGGTCATAAGTCCCCTAGAACTTAGAACTACTTAAACCTAACTAACCTAAGGACAGCACACAACACCCAGCCATCACGAGGCAGAGAAAATCCCTGACCCCGCCGGGAATCGAACCCGGGAACCCGGGCGTGGGAAGCGAGAACGCTACCGCACGACCACGAGATGCGGGCATTGCCTGTACACTTTAGCTAGAACAGCTACATTTGAGTATTTACAAAACTTTGAAGTTATGTTATTCGTCGTACCGTTCACTCAGAATTAAAGAATACAGTAAGTCAATTATGATACTTTTTTTTTCCAAAGTAGGCTTGCGACCCACCGAACCCAGCGCAAGGCTGCAGCGCTGCCTTCGAGAGCAGGAGTAGCCGGCAGTTAACGACGCTTCGTGATCCGCGCTAATAAAAGCGAATCGTGAGGAATCGGTTAGGGCGGCGAACGCCATTAGTGGTGACCCGGCGACGCCCCGCCAAGCTGCCGATTTACGACCCGCCGGCGGACAATAATTCCTGACGATGACGCCCTGCTAGGTGTACGAAACGAAGCGATGACGCCCGACTGCGTTCTGTTTCCTAATGGTGCGCGCCACCGCGGCTATTAAAACCGGCGGGAGTTGCCGTCTTTTACAAATATGAACACTCCATTTCTCTCCCGTCTCTCTCTCTGTACTTCTCTTATCCTCTTCCAGCCTTACCCACCCGAACTTTTCTTTTTTTAAACTCCGCGCTCCACCGGCGTTTACTTTAGAACACCGAACGTCACGCGAGCTGTTAGTTAATGTACGGGCTGTACTACTATATTTAATTTCCTTCTCGTTTCGTTATACATTTTTCAGCGGCCGGTATTTCTCATATATCTCGTTAGCGGGCGGCGGTATTAAAATTTATGGCGCGTTTGTATTAATGTAATGATCGTGCAGCGCCAGGGAGACGGACAAAGGCAGTATTGGGCAATAGAGGGAGAAGCTCGGCGTGTATTTAATTACGTCCAGATGTTTACGAGACATTTTCGGTAATGGGAGTGTATAATAATAATAGGTGTGTTGGCGCGGCCGGCGGTCCCGGGTTGTTATCCGGCGATCTGTTTGTTGTAAGGTTACACGGGCGGTCTTGTTAGTGGCGCAGCATCAGATGCGCGCGAGCCTGTGATTGCCACTCTGCGCGCCGGATGTTTGCTCTGGCCCGCCGTAATAGCTTACGTGCTTTCTGGCGCGCGCGGCAGTCGCCGTGACACACTTTTACTGCCGTCGGCAGGTAGCGTCGGAGCCCCACGGGCGCCGGTATTGGGCTCTAGCGTCGGCTGTGTTCGAGCTCCGCTATTTTCCACCCTAGAGCACCGTCCTCAACAATTCGGGGTTGAGGACGTCCTAAAAATTCTTAACAGAACGACCTCTGGTACTGTAAGTACCCTCCGCAACACACCGTAAGGCCGTCGGCACACGGACCGTGCTATCGAACGATAACGTTGAGCGTGCCAAGTTCAATGTGCTGCTGAACGCTCAGGGACGATGCGACTTGTACATACGGTACGTGGGCCCCAACGTGGTACACGCGATCGCAGCGCACTCCAGCGGTAGTTGTGGGATGTTTCTAGTTAGTAAATCACACTGTTTACTCAAAGGGCGCGCGTAAAATTCCCACGTTAGCTCTATTAAAACGCACATTTGGCTCTGAGCACTATGGGACTTAACATCTATGGTCATCACTCCCTTAGAACTTAGAACTACTTAAACCTAACTAACCTAAGGACAACACACACATCCATGACCGAGGCAGGATTCGAACCTGCGACCGTAGCAGTCGCGCGGTTCCAGACTGAAGCGCCTAGAACCGTTTGGCCACACCCACATTTTAGTAAAACACCAAGGTCAATCTTACTTGATCACTGTTCCTATCCAGTGGCAGAATCTTTGTAACATGTGAATTATGAAGCGTAAAAGAAAAAGGAGCAAAATATCTTTATACAGTTAGCTCAAGCTGTCATGTAGATTAAGCCAATCGAACAACGTCACCCCTCAAAAAAAGGTGAACTTATATTTACATAACATAAAATATTATAGTACATACTTATATTAAACTAATAATAAAGTATCAGAACCTAATAAAAACGCGAATGTTAGGAAAAAAAGTTAGAAGTGTTCCGACGTGAACCACCGCCCCAATAATTAACTTTATTGAGAGCAGTAACACTACTTATTACGCTAAACCAACAATAGGACACATATTTTTAATCATAGTATGTTACCTCTTGCTGAAAACCTTAATCGTAAATATGTTACTAATTGAAATTTAATTATAGCAAATTGTACCAAGAACAATGCGTTTTGGGTGGATCTTGAGTGTGTCTCTGCCTTCAAATAGCCTACCCTCTTAATACGCAAGTTACAATAATTGTTTTGCCACGAATATGACGTTCCTCAATATTTTATTGGAACGAATCCACAGTTAACAACGGGTTTTCCAGTTATTCTCAATTTGCTGGTGCTCAGGAACGGCATGTATACATATAGCCTTGAAATGAATGCCAGTATGGCGCCTCACAACTCATTACTGAAGGGAGACGTCGTGCGTGTGACGTAGGTGGCGTTATGCCATCTCATTGTTCAACGCTCACACGCACGCTCAGAACATCTGACATGCCAGATATTGCTCTGCACGTTCGGAAAGACTCCCGAACGTGCTATTCCACGCTATGACGTCAGAAACTCGACACGCTCAACGCTCAACGTTCGGATGCACGGTCCGTGTGCCAACGGCTTAAAGTCTTCCTCTCACGGAACGTGGAAAGGTACGTGAACGAAGAGCTGGTGAAATCACAATGTGGAATTCCACTTTCTGCTAGAGTGGGAAGCGTGAAATGAAGAATCTGGCACTCAGAGTTTTGCCTTACGAAAGGAACGTGGCCAATACCATGCGACGTCGTTTTCATGTCACAAACAGAACTTGGGAGCCGCCATAATGTGTGGAGATAAACTGCGTATTTGCTGTTTTTTTTTTTTATTCTAGAGTGCGTGGTATGAATTTAAGCTGTTTCATAGCATCAGAACACTGAGAAGCTCTCGAAAAAAATGGTTCAGATGGCTCTGAGCACTATGGGACTCAACTGCTGAGGTCATTAGTCCCCTAGAACTTAGAACTAGTTAAACCTAACTAACCTAAGGACATCACAAACATCCATGCCCGAGGCAGGATTCGAACCTGCGACCGTAGCGGTCTTGCGGTTCCAGACTGCAGCGCCTTTAACCGCACGGCCACGTCGGCCGGCAAGCTCTCGAAAACCCGTTATGTTTTGGTTGGCAGGAGAGTCAACACCGGGTTACTAGAGGAGGCCGAAAGGCACACGTTTTAGCTCACGCAGGCTGGCGTGAGGTCTGGAACAGGACAAGGAAATTAGAATTTAGAAAAACGGACGTAGCTGGTGGAATACTTAACTATAATCCGTTAATGAAGAACGTCGGTATTGACGGTACATGTTTCACAATATCAATAGTTACTGATAATGGCGCCTTGCTAGGTCGTAGCAAATGACGTAGCTGAAGGCTATGCTAAACTATCGTCTCGCCAAATGAGAGCGTATTTTGTCAGTGAACCATCGCTAGAAAAGTTGGTTGTACAACTGTGGCGAGTGCTAGGAAGTCTCTCTAGACCTGCCGTGTGGCGGCGCTCGGTCTGCAATCACTGATAGTGGCGACACGGGGGTCTGACGTATACTAACGGACCGCGGCCGATTTAAAGGCTACCACCTAGCAAGTGTGGTGTCTGGCGGTGACACCACACGTTATTTTAGGTACGACTTGTGATAATATTATGATAGGAAACTACATATCTGTAGTTAAAGGCTTTCCATATTTAATACCTTCAGTGTAGCACTGAAGCGCCAAAGAAACTGGTGTAGGCATGCGTATTTAAATACAGAGATATGTAAACAGGCAGAATACGGCACTGCACCGAGCGAGGTGTCGCAGTGGTTACACACTGGACTCGCATTCGGGAGGACGACGGTTCCATCCCGCCTCCGGCCATCCTGATTTAGGTTTTGCGTGGTTTCCCTCAATCACTCCAGGCAAATGCCGGGATGGTTCCTCTGAAAGGGCACGGTCGACTTCCTTCCCCATCCTTCCCTAATCAGATGAGGCCGATGACCTCGCTGCCTGGTCTCCTTCCCCAGACAACCCAACCCAATACGGCACTGCGGTCGGCAGCAGCTATATAAAACAACTAGCGTCTGGCGCAGTTGTTAGATGGGTTACTGCTGCTACAATCGCAGGTTATCAAGATTTATGTGAGTTTAAACGTGGTGCTATAGTCGGCACACGAGCGATGCGACACAAAGTCTCCGGGATAGCGTACGACCATATCACGACTGTACTGTGAATATCAGGAGTCTGGTAAAACATTAAATCTCCGACATCGCTGCGGCCGGAAAAAGATCCTGCAAGAATGGGACAAACGACGACTGAAGAGAATCGTTCAACGTGACTGAAATGCAACCCTTCAACAAATTTCTGCAGACTTCAGTGCTAGGCCATCAAAAAGTGTCAGATATGGGCTTTCGGAGCCGAAGGCCCCTCTCGCGCAACCTTAATGACTGCTCGACACAAATTTACGCCTCGCCTGGGCCCGTCAACACCGACATCGGACTGTTGATGACTGGAAACATGTTGCCCGGTCGGACGAGTCTCGTTTCGAAATGTATCGAGCGGATTGACGTGTACGGGTATGGAGACAACGTCACAAATCTATGGACCCTGCATGTCAGCAGGTGACTGTTCAAGCTGCTGTGTGGCGTGTGCAGTTGGAGCGATATTTATTTATTTATTTATTGCCAAATTATAGACCTGTTACCTGAAGTTTTCAGACAGGTCGTACATCTTACAATTTTCGTTTTTCACCTTTTTACAGTTTTCTTTTCTTTTGTTTTATCTACAACATTTACAAAGAATAATACTTTTCAAAGAACAATAATTTAAGGTTGAAATGTAAATAAAATTTTGTTGTTTTTTTAAGAAGAAAAACAAAAACGATAGCAGCTGGCGACACTAAGTCTCAATGAAAATCATCGACTTTTTACGATGGTTAATGTTTCACTTTGTATGACGACAATATGTTTTCAGAAGGTTGTGGCCCACAGCTCGTACATATTTCAAGAATGCCACGTTTACCGCCAAAAGCTTCTGATAAAATTTCTGTATGAAGCATTCAGTGTCGGTCCAGAGACCATCATTAGGTTCATAATTGAATTTACATCAATCATATTAGGCGATGTAAAATCATTGGCGTCAGGCAATAAAACCTATGAAGTAGTCACTGTTACAGCTGCAACGTGACAACATTATTATTTGACGTCAAACGATTTTATGTCGCCTAATATGGTGTTGAGCCAACGGTCTTGCCACACTGATAACATCCGTTCCCGTCAGATCATCGAAGCTAAGCACTGTCGGGCTGGGCTAGCAATAGGATGGGTAACAACCCGGTCTACCGAGCGGTGTTGGCATATGGGGTGCACTCACCACTTGTGAGGCAAACTGAGGAGCTACTTGATTGATAAGTAGCGACTGCGGTCTCGTAAACTGACATACGGCCTGGAGAACGGTGTGCTGACCACATGCCTCTCCACATCTGCATCCAGTGACTGCTGCGGGTTGAGGATGACATGGCAGCCGGTCGGTACCGTTAGGCCTTCATGCCCAGTTCGGGCGAAGTTTAGTTTACTTTAGTTTTAAATGATGTTGAACATGGTTTTCTGAATAATGGTCTCTGTACCGAAACTGGTTGTTAAATAAAAGAATTTTATCAGGAGCTCTTGGCAGTTATGATGACAGTCTTGAAATATATGGCAGTAGCTCGCCCCAGATAGCCAGCTTCACGAGATTGCGTGGTCCAGAAGATGATGGTATTATCGGAACTACACGTCAAAAAGTCGTGTTGCTGCTTCTCGGTGGCCCTCTCCTGTTTTGAAGTACTTAGAAGCTGCGGGGCACCATCTGCGCACAGTGTATCGGAGGGTCAGATTAGTGGTGAGACAGAAGGACGGGCTCAGGCGGTGAGTGGCAGCGGGTGTTTTGCGTTGCAGGCGAGCTGAGCGACGCGGGTGAGATGGCGGGCCCGCATCCGGGCTCGGAGTCTCCGCACGCGCTCAACTACTCTGCGCTGGGCGCCGCCGGGGTGCCCACCGCGGAGGGAGTCTCCTCCACAGAGACGCTGCTGCGGAACATCCAGGGCCTGCTCAAGGTCGCCGCCGACAACGCGCGCCAGCAGGAGCGGCAGATCAACTACGAGAAGAGTGAGTACCCCGCCACACTAACCACTACTGCCTACAAGGCGAAACAATGTTGAGCAGTAAACGTACTACATATAATTCACTTTAGGCATGGCTACTTCTGAACCTGCATAACGTCCTTACTGTGGACGCTGGGTTTGAGAGGCAACCTTCTTGGTGTACTGCCGCGTCATCTCATAAAATATACTGACGGAAAAAAAATCGCAACACCAAAAAATGATTAACGTAAAATAAGGAAACTTCGGAAATACATTTGCCTAGGTAACATCGACAACGATCGGGAGAGTAGTATACTGACCACATGCACCCCTGTACCGCATTCAATGGCGGTATTGGCAGAGGATGTCACGGCGGTCGGTCGGGAAAACTGGCCCGTCTAGCTTCAGAATGTGGAAGTTTGCTGACTTTTATTTTATAAGATGACGCGACAGTAAACGCTAAATGATATGAATGAGGGTTCCCTTGGAAGTAATTTCAGTAGTTTAGCAAAAAATAAACGCCATCTTCTTGGTGTACATCAGGAGTGTCCAACCTGCGGCCCAAAGCAAGTATCAATTCGATCCAAGAAGTGAGCATCCGTCACACGACTGGTAGGGAAAAAAAATCCATAAAATTGCGTTTACGTAAAGTGACCGTACACTGTAACACAGTCCTAAAGACAGGTTGAAATACGCTGCTATACTTTTCGTTCTGATTCAAGAATGGGAAAATCGATTTCAGAATTTTCGAAATAACAGTCAAATCTTTTATAGTTATTAGACAACTTCCACAAGCAACAGAGATACGCTGCCAGAAGATTTTCAAATGGAATGCACAGAGTTGCTGCCTGACATCCAGCTATAGGAAAAATTTGATCATGTATCTTTGTTGGACTTACGAAAAACCATAGCTGCCCAGAGACAAATACCCCTCGTTGCACAGTCATGCGTTAATGTCATCTTTGTTCGGAAGCAGGTATGTTTTTGAAACAGTTGTCTTCAAGAGCAAAGAACACGGTGTGTAAAAATACAGCCAATATATCAGATGAACACCTTGAGAACACCCTGAGAACTGCAACTTCTACGATCGAATCTGATGTTGATACATTATTTTCCAAAATTCAAAATGAAACATCACATCAATTCTATTATTTTTAATTGCATATAAAATTATTAATGACATCTCAGTAGTTTCTTAAATGTGTTAAGTGTATACCTCCGGCCTTGCCTTTCATTTTTTCGGCGATTCTTGACAATGTTAAGAATTAGTATATTACGTGCAGACCAAAAATACTCATGTTCTTCCAGTGTGGCCCAGGTAGCTAGAAGACTGGACACCCTTGTCTAGATTTAACGCTTTATTTATAATGTTGCTCCAAAGCAACACTGATATCCATTAGCGATTACTTCTAAAACATTCTAACTTCTCACAGTCACCCAGTAGCTACGCTCAGTCGGTAGTGTCTATTGCTGTTGTGTTTGTTACCATGTAGCACATACTACGAAGTGTTGCGCTGGAGCTTTGACTGCCTGATGGCAAGTACCTTTTCCCTTTAGTTTTATCATGAATGTGCTTTATAAAACAATTACAGGGATCTTTGTAATGATTTACGTAGCAAAAAAGTAATATTGTACTCTCTGGAAAGACTTGCTTGTGAATAACTTTCAATATAAATGTATGCATCATTTAAATTAAATTACCAGAAGTTATCTGTGAAATGCTTACAGACACATTCTCAAAAGTGAAGTTCATAGGCGAAATTACTAATCACTTTAAAATAAATACAGGTGCCTAGTGGCTTATCTCCAGTCCCCTCCAACAGTGTGTTGTAAATAATAGTAAAAATTTAGAAAGAAAAATTGAATGTCGAGTATTACAGATACTCTTGGGACGAAAGAAACATCATGTTATAGTAAACTGGGTGGCATTTCAAGACGATTTTGCCTGACTATCTGAAATTGCAACTGATGCAGAAATGCAAGCAAATCCCTTGGACCATATAGGAAGTACAGCTAGCTAAATAAGCTCTGGAGAGAAAACCAAATTTATCGCTGACATGGAAGAACTGCACCACAGATTTTTTATAGACAGGCATAGGTCAAACAGTCAAGTATTTAAGAGAAATAATCAAAGAGAATGGGTTAGAAAAGACTGACAGATATGAAAGAATATGCTAGATGGAAAAGTTGTACATATTTCGTATTTCGAAGTCACTCTTTTGGACATGGTATATTTTTCAAATCAATGTACATATGCAACTTATAATGCCAAGTACCCAAGGAGAAAACAGTTTACCTAAACATGTCCGTTATCATAATATGGGCTATTGCGGTACTCATCCTTTCACCTCCATAGAAGCAGCAGGAATCGTCAATAAAAAGTGCTGGACGCAGTAAGCAGTTTCATAGCTAATACGGGGTAGTACCTGTAAAAGTGCAACAGAATTTATGGTCATAGTGAAGCGGCGAACTGCTTTAGTTCTCCTGAAAAAGGAACAAAAAGCTTAAACGGTACAATTAGTGGCAGGAAAATCTTACAGACTGAGAAGCCACAGGCACGGCGCATGAGAAGCCTCAAGTGAAACTCTTTATGAGCTCTTCGTGGTACCAATAATCACACTTGTTTGCAGGCAGAAAGTGCTCTTTAGAAAAAACCCACGAGGAATGTAGCGAGTACGAAATGGCTTTCAAGAGAACTGCGGGGCATTGTAGGAGCGTAAATGCTAATATACGACTGCATTCAAGTATAGCAATTTAGAAAGCTGGCTTTGAAGCAAAAGGCATTTAAAAAATCTATGGAGAATCGCACTCAATTACTGCATGATGTGGGTAGCAGCGAAGTAGAGTCTATCTCGTACTCGCGGCATTAAATTGTGATTACATTCTGTAGCGTTTTACCGGACGAAGTAAATACGTCGATCCAAGTTTTTGTAAAAATTTTCTAAATTTCGAAAACCTTTAGGGTGTTATTTTCTAAGAAAGTCAGTGATCGGGGCAATGGTGAAGTGTTACTCGTACAGATACGTCTCGATCACATAAATTATACTTTTTACAATTGCCGTTTCGACCATTGCTGTCTTTAGATCATAAAAATATTCAGATGTAAGTGTCAACGTCAAAATCAATATATCTAGGTACATAGTAAGTGCTACTGCAAATGGCGGTGGTTTCGGATCAGTGGAACGCACATTACATGCGGTCTGGTTCGGAGCTGTCCCTGTAGTAACCTAACCGATTTGTAACAGTTCGTTGTGTCACTGTGGTGCCAGCTGCCGCTCAAATTGCTGCTGTAAATGCAGTACGATGCACCAGAACCATAAACCGAACGCGATGGTCTTCCCTCTCGGCAGTGCCAAATGGCCGTCCGCATTCAAGTCGTCTTGCGACCATACATTTTCGTGGCTACCGCTGCCAGCAATCATTTACAGTGGCTACATTCCTGCCAAGTCTTTCGACAATATCGCTGAAGAAACATCAAGCATCCAGTAGCGCTATTACACGCCCTCGTTCAAACTCAGTGAGGTACTAAAAATGGCATCTTTGTCCCTTAAAAGAGTTCTTAACTAACATCAGCTCATCACGTCCAATCTCATAGGCAGCTAACGCTCACGAGCGTTACATTGTGGGTTTAAAGCAAACCTGATTAGCATCTTCATAGTGGCGTTTCTAGCACCATTCCAATACGAATGGCGTCAAATCTGAATAGAAACCATCTTTCAGATATAGAAACACTTCTACCAACTTCCGTTCATGTTGCAAAACGCTCTTTTGGTGTGTTTACATGAGTAATTGCTATTAACTGCAGTTGAATTTCCATCCCATGTCCTTAATAGCTCTTAGCTCTGTCCTCGGAATATCCTAGAAATTAGTCATAGATTTGCCTCTCCGACAAGGATTACTACCACCTAGTGTAAAGAACAACAAAAACGGACGCTCAAAGGAATCACTTTGAGAGAGAGGTGTATTCAGGAATATGGTTCAAATGGCTCTGAGCACTATGGGACTCAACATCTGAGGACATCAGTCCCCTAGAACTTAGAACTACTTAAACCTAACTAAACTAAGGACATCACACACATCCATGCCCGAGGCAGATTCGAACCTGCGGCCGTAGCGGTCACGCGGTTCCAAACTGAAGCGCCTAGAACCTCACGGCCACACCGGCCGGCCATGAATATGGAATGACAGAAAACATCCGGTTTGTAGCGCATAGAACTCGATTAATCAACGTGAAAAACTTGTAGGCTAAACTTTGATGGCGTAGAATGTACCACATACAGATGATAAACTACCTAGCTTTCCATTAGTGTACCTCTGTCGGAGTACGTGGCATTCCCCACAGTTTAAATATGGCTCCACCGCGATGGAATTAACGCCCGTTATTTTGTGATGAATAGTGCATATGTTGCGGCCGTGATGCTAACTACATTTGAACACTTGTTATATACAGGTCACCGATGACGCTGATATACGACGTAGGTTGGGGAAAAAAGGAAGTGCCTGTTCCGATGTACAGCGAATAATTGCCGTGCGAGCGGTATGCTGTTGGGGGGTTGGTTTCCATTTTGAACAGAGTTTAAGCACTGTCAATTAACGCAGCCTTTTATTGGAATCAAAACAACTGTGCTATTCGCAGTTATTCCAGGAATTGCCATCCATTATCGGTTCAGCTTACCGGTTGTTTGCGAACACTTAACCTGCGCATTCCTGTCTAAGGCTAATGACTTCAATTTCCCGTACAAATTAATCCAGCTTCTATGTTATTGCACGTTCCACGAAATAAAGTCGCACTATTTCTTTTCCCTATCTCGCGTCAATTTGTTCTCTTCTAAAACTCAAATTAATCAGGACCAGTTACACTTTTGTATTACATTTGCATGGGTGTTTCGGAGATTGATTATTCTTCTTTAGACGCACTGTTTAATTCTTGCATTATGTAATACAAGTTGTTCAGTTTAATACTTTCGAATGAAATTGCTAAGACCAGCAGGAAGGGAGACTGCGAGAAAAAGATTCATCATATTCAAATTATTGTGTCCGTCTTCAGAATACTAAAACATTGCACTACTTCAGTTTCGCTACGTGTTAGAGCACGTTTGCTAATGATGAGGAAGTGCTTCGTACTATATATAAGATTAACTGAAGCTTGTTGATAATATTCATTTGTGTTTCACAGTAAGAGTATTGTACGTCTTTGCGTGTTATACAAATGGCTCTGAGCACTATGGGACTCAACTGCTGTGGTCATCAGTCCCCTAGAACTTAGAACTACTTAAACCTAACCAACCTAAGGACATCACACATACCCATGCCCGAGGCAGGATTCGAACCTGCGACCGTAGCAGCAGCGCGGCTCCGGACTGGAGCGCCTAGAACCGCACGGCCACCGCGGCCGCGTGTTATACATACCGTATGGTTAGTAAGTAGTTCTATACTGATTTCCGGATAACACTTGTTTCTCTACATCATGTCTTTCATTATGGTGCTTGGATTATTCCGTACGGGACAGCTTATACGTGTTTTTACTCTCAGTAGCTTCTCTTCGGGTTACCGTGAGGAATCTGATATTGCCTACTTGATCGTGCAGTCTATCTTCTAATGCTCGGACACCTGTGAATGAATGCAAATAAGCGCCAATAAATAACTATTCATCTGCCACTCAATCAACTTAATACGCGCCATATATCAGCGACGACCCCAGGGTATCATTTAACACCACCTGCACCATAGATGGGCGGTTATTGATCCGACCGTCTTGGGTTGCGGCAGACAAGAAGAAAGAAAAACAAGAACAACTCGTGTTATTGCATCCCTCCGTATTCAACCACTGTCCGACGACAAGGACCGAGAGAGATAAATTAGTGATTTGTTTCACTGATCATTTTCACAGGCTAAGTAGTTACAATCTGAATACACCAGCCGACGGACATACGTAACACATATCCTCTGTGGCTCTGAGATGCTTCTGTATTAGTGCGCTGTGTGTAAAATTAGTGAAGGTGAGGCAGAGGGATACATACAGAACGAGGAATGGGTATTTCTGTGGTTTTTGTGGTATATGACGTGGCTGAGTTGAAACGGGCTCTAGACTCCCAATGTACTATATACTACCCATCTGATGAACGGACGTGTTCTCTGCCCGTTTTACTGTGTCTGAATCCATCTTAAAGAAACCACACGCACACACAAAACCAAGGATGAAAATCATGTGTGAGCCAGGCCAAACAAATCAGCATCTGCATCTGCATGTATGTTTGGCATACGTGGCACAGGTCGTCACATGAAACATATAAATCATTTAGTTTGTAATTCCATTCTACGACTGAATCACCAACAATATCATTGTGATACATGAGCGATATGTGTCACAGTTCGAACTGTATCATGATGTCAAGGTAAAGGACAAATCGACGTCTCTTCCATAATGTAAACCTTGTGAGTTCGTTTAACACCGTGAGACAGTTTTAACAGTATCGGGTCTAACCGCTGTTTCAAAGGCTTTCCGTCAAACGTCTACCAGTGACAGTGCAGTTAATGGGGAACAACTATTGCTAGAGACAAAATGTCCGCTGAAGCTTCCAGGAAATGTTAAGCGTCTTTTATAATGGATATTGTCCCTGAGAGCAGCAGGGTGCAGGCGCTCTGCGGCGTACGTGATCTACGTATGTTGCTTACAATCCAGTCATCCGCTCCGCGAGAAAGAAGGCAGGCCGAGATTTTCAAATAGCTTTCTCCGCTTAGTGGCACTCATTCTTAAACTTTTCGAGTTGAAACTCACTCTGTCGATTTACTGGTGTAGGTAGAGTATACATGCAGTACACATGGTTAGTAGGACCTGCTAGTTCGGTGTAATCTCGTCGTCCTAGGGACGGCAAAGCAATAAAAAGACACATCAGCGAACGAAAGTTGTTCCCCATGACGTGGTATATCACCCCAAGACGTTTGAGGCACAGAAATTGAAACATCCTGTTGTATACTATAATTCTGACCTTACTAGGATCGTACAGCCTCGAAAAATATTCATGAGACAGAGTCAAGATTTTCACGTAAACTTTATTGCTGATACACGATACTCTTCCCACAGATACCAATGAACCACCATTTACCATATTCTACATTTGCTCTACATTTTCGTTCCACTAAGTATAATTTACGACGTTCATCGTAAACTCTGTCGGAATAATTGACCACATGGTTTTTTTTTTTTACTGTATGTGACTCAAGGGATATGAGAAGCTCTTTGTATAACCCTCTCTGGTACGTAATTGAGATTCTATAAAGAGTCATAGTAAGTATTTTTCGTTCGATTTGGCCCGCAGCGTACAACGCGTTATAATATGATATTTCGGAAAGGAAAGGCCCACACTAACTGCAGAAAGTCTAATATTCTTTATTACAACAACTGTTTCGGATTTATTGCCATTCTCAAATAACCTACGAATGCGACATTGGTGAAATTATTTACATGCGTGGTAGTTGTCCATGCGAATAATTGTACGCTGGAATAGTACATTGGTACTTGTTCCTAGTTTGATTTGATGTTCAAGTTACATCTAAACAGCGACTGTCTGATTCTCAGAGATTACGTGAAATTAGTAGTTATAGACGTATGGAATACGTTTTATCACTTGTTTTATAGTTAGTTTCCTATAAAGCACGATTTGACATTTATTTGACAGTTCGTTTACTCTGATGCTATATGTTTACAAAGTATTTTTAGCTAAGCAACGGTAGTATTTCACTGACTCGATTTTGCTGAAAAACTTATTTTTGGTTTGAGTAGGTTTTGTTCTACACGTGTACTATATATTTTCATGATGCAATATGTCAATAAAGTTTTCCAGATAATACTTACGTTTAACGTCTGTATCTCCGTTTAGTATTTCGTGTGGATAGTCTACTGTGAAATATAGCATTATCTTTGCTTAGCCAACTATACTGTGTAAACATACAGCATCAGAATAAACGAACTGTAAAATAAATGTCAAATCGTACTTTACTGTAAACTAACTACCAAATAAATGACAAAACGTATTCCATACATTTATAATTACTGCATGCCACGTAATCTCTACGAGTTCGATAATAACAGATTAAAACGGACGTCAAATCGAACTAGACGTGAGTACCATTGTGCTATTCCATTGTACAATTATTCACGTGCACAGTCGCCATACATATAAATAATTTCACCAACGTTATATTCGCAGGTTACTTGAAAATGGCAGCAAAGGCGAAACAGCTGTCGTAGTAAAGAATATTAAACTTATTGCAGTTAGTCTGGTCCATTCCTTTTCGAAATCACTGTAAAATTTGCTGATTAATTGCATTTCCGAGTTAAACATTTTTCTTTGATGAACAAGACCAATCTGATATTGTCTCATAAGAAATTTGTGGATACTGGCAGTAACAGAGGTCCTAGTACACATACCCGAGGTGCCAACTGACTAATATCATTCGTAAAGCACGTAGTCTCGCAGATGTACCACTGACCCTAGTTATTCACTAGTGTCTACGTTAAAAAAGTGCGCCGTTTCATCGCAGTGTTCTGTTTCCCTCAGCGACTGATTAACAAAGCTTTGCTATGTCAGTCGTACCCTTTCCTCCTCTGGTTTTCGTCCTGCCGCAGGTGGCCCTAGAGCAAATAGCGATTCGGCAGCGCGCCGTGAGAACCCGCGGCAGGCAAATTACTTGCGCTCGCGCAATAAGCACACTGCGCAGCCCGACTTAGTGCAGCTGTTTTTCTTCCGATAGCGGAGAGATATCACGGCAAACGGCCGCTGATAAGTGCCGGTCGGACGTAATAAAGTTCCGTCAGCCACCCGTTTCACATGAAACACAGTAAATTTTCCTTTACAAACAATGTGATTTTAATATACCTGCCAAATAGCTTCTATATCTTTTATCTCTCACGTTCGTAATACACGGCGCGTGGTTATGTTTCTCCGAGCGGACGGAATAACGCGCGGTGAGGCCGGCCTAGGATAAACGGTAAGGAACGCCCATTCACTGTAGACGTCCGCTTGTAATTAGCTGTCCATTTGCTGTGCCGGAGATCTCGCCGCCAGATGCCGCCTCCATGTCTCCACTACAAATGACTATCCGGCTCTAAATCTGACAGTTCGTTTCGCACCGTAAATAAGCACAACAGTTGTTTTCTTTTTTACTCATTATTTGTATTACAACTGAGCCTCTGTGAATCATTTGTTAGCAGCTAGTATCACTTTCTATGTTTAAGTTTTCTACTCTTGCCGTTTCTGACGCTATGCTAGTCTTTCACATTACTACGCGTCCTCATTCGTTGCCACAGTAACATATCTCTAGAACCAATCCGACATTCTTCTGCCTAGAAAGCCTTGTCTAATGTCGTTCCGTTTCTACCATGTGCAGCGTATCAAATCCTACTGCAGCTAACCCACATCACAAGCGAAACCATATTCTTTCCCATTACCCCAACGATCGACAGAGCTTGCTAAGTTAACTCCCCACCCCCCAACCCGTTTCCATATTCTCTACTTTTGTCACAATCCACAAAAATGTCTGTCTGGTGCTGGTCGGACAACATCCTCCAAGTGTCATTCATAAGCATCAACGTCAACATCCAGCGTAATAAGTTTTACATCTCAGACTTTATAGTCATAAATCTATTAAGAGGCAGTTCTATTTTCCACTTCCACATCTTCATCTACATACATATTCCGCAGGCCAAGATACAGTGGATAGCGAATGGTACCACGTACCACAACTAGTCAGTTACTTTTCTTCCACTCGCAGATACAGCGAGGGAAAAATGACTGTCTTCATGACTCCTTATGAGCCCTTATTTTTAGTTTTAGTTATGTCATGTTCCGTAGATCATTTCCCGATTATTTTATCGATATAATGTGGAACAATTCAGATTACAAGATATATATACACACATGAATAGTGCTAATATTAATATTACTGAAATTTGTAGTTCTACACATGCAACTACATTTAGAGGTACATTTTTTTTACCATTTCCGAAACAGAAACTCGTTCATGGAGTAGAAGGAGTTGTCCAAAAGAAATGATTTTAAGCTAGATTGAAAACTTTATTTCCTTCCTGTCAGACACTTTATGTTGTTGGGCAAATGATCAAAGATTTTTGTTGCTGAATAATGAACTCCTTTTTGAGCAACTGACAGCTTAAATAACGGATAGGAAGGGTCATTTTTCCATCTTGTGTTGTACGTATGAACATCACTGTTCTTCGCGAATTGAGATGGATTATTTGTAACGAATTTCATTAGTGAATATATGTACTCTGATGCTGCAGTTAAAATACCTAACTCCTTGAAAAGGTGCCTACATGACGTCCTTGGGTGAACACCACTAATTATTCTCACTGCCCTCTTTTGTGAAATCAATACTTTATGTCTAAGTGGTGAGTTACCCCTGAACAGAACGCAGCGGGTTTCTCATTCAGAAATCATGTTTGCCCATTAGTTGATTGTGAGAAGATCATGTTATGCGTGCGTAATACCACCAAGCACACCAGAAAGTGTCGGAATTCGCATGTTACTTCACGAAATAAGCTTGTTTGCCGCAAGACAAGTGTCGAAACGGGTAGTGAGATGACGTCTGGACTCCGAACCTGACTATGAGCACAGGGATCATTGTAGCGGCTCATCTTGACACAACACCAGAGCGAGGCGTGTCTACACACTGCTGTGTCCAACGACAGCAACGTACACGCGAGTGGTACTACTTCGTCTTTCCAGACGAGCTCTGGTTTTGCATACAACATCACGATGGCCGCATCCAAGCGTGGACGCTCAGAAGATCATCGTCATATGGGCCTAGCACTCATTGTGATGTTATTGGGTGCTACTGGCTACAAATCACGATCATATTTGGATCGAACAGCAGGTAATTCGTTCAGCAACCGTTACATTTCAGACGTGTTAAGGTTGGTGACCGTGCCCTGTCTTCGGGGTCTCCATAACGTTAACGTTCAACAAGATAACGCTCTCCTCACTTACCTAGATACGGATGGTGGTGAACCAGGACCTGGTGTGATGCTATTGGGTGCCACTGGGTACAAATCAAGATCGCCTTTGGACCGTACAACTGGTTAATCGATCAGCAGCCGTTACATTTCTGGTGTTAAAGTTGGTGACCGTGCACTGTCTTTGGGGCATCCGTGACATTAATTTTACAACAAGACAACGCTGTCCCGTCCTACCTAGAAACAGATATTGTTCGACCAACACCCGGCGTGATGCTATTGGGTACCACTGTGTACAAATCAAGATCGTCTTTGGCCCGTACTACTGGTTATTCAGTCAGCAGCCGTTACATTTCTGGTGTCAAAGTTGGTGACCGTGCACTGTCTTTAGGGCATCCGTGACATCATTTTTCAACCAGACAATGCTGTCCTGTTCAACATAGAAACAGATATTGTTCGACCAACACCCGGTGTGATGATACTGAGTGTCGCTGGGTACGAATAACGATCACTTTTGGCTCGGACAGCTGGTAATTTGGTCAGCAGCCGCCAAAAAATGGTTCAAATGGTTCTGAGCACTGTGGGACTTAACATCTGAGGTCATCAATCTCCTAGACTTAGAACTACTTAAACTTAACAAACCCAAGGACATCACACACATCCATGCCCGAGGCAGGATTCGAACCTGCGACCGTAGCGGTCGCGCGGTTCCAGACTGTAGCGCCTAGAACCGCTCGGCCACTTCGGCTGGCAGCAGCCGCTACATTTCTGATATGTTAAGGCTGGTGACCGTGCCCTAGTTTCGGGATGTCAGTGTCGTTAACTTTCAACAAGATAACACAAGACTACGTAATGCTCATTGCTGTCCTGACCTACCCACGTGTAGGTAATGTTCGACCAGCATCTGGTGTGATGTTATTGCTTTCCATTGGGTACAAATCACGACCTCCTTTGGCCAGGGAAGCTGGTAATTTGGTCAGCTGCCGTTACATTTCTGACATGTTAAGGTTGGTGACCGTGCTCTATCTTCGGGGTATCCGTCTCGTTAACTTTCAACAAGATAACACAATACCACATAATGTTCATTGCTGTTTTGACCTACCTAGATACAGATGGTGTTCGATTTTTGCTCTGCCCAGCACATTTTTCAGATCTGTCATCAGTTGAAAAGATCTGATCACGAGCTTACGAGGGACTCGCATGTCACCACGAGGAGATGAAGCAGCCTGGATGACGTACCCACGTCTGATATTCAAGCTCATTTTGATTCGATGTCCAGCCCGCTGAGAGCCAATGGACGCCTGGCACTATGAGGACCTCTGGAAGTCGCATATTACTGGCGTGGTGTCGACCTCCGCGGCGACAAAGTGCGCTGCTTACCCCGGCGAGCCGGAGAGCGGCTGCTCACGACCGCCATTATGCGGCCCGCGACTCTCATTACGGCGACGGTCGTGGCCGGGCGCGCCGCTTGAGGGCGTCCGTCGTGTGTGGCGCAGGACTTCTGCGCGGATGCCGAGCCTTATAAGCGCACTTCACACTGCGCCGCGCACAGCCGCAAAAATCGCGCGGCATTTTAATGTGCGCCTGCGCGATTGAGAGGTCGCCAATTTATTCGTGCGGTATGCCGTAATGGCGTCCGCCGGCCAGATTTAGTGGCGTCGGCCGATCTATTAACGGCGCCGGGATAATGCGGCCACCTGCCGGTAGGGAGCCGTTTGTCTCCCCAGGGGCGCTAACTATCTCTGCACGCCGCCGCTCCCTTCTATAGAGGCACTCTTCCGTTTGTGGAAAACGCTGCACTGCAGAGGAAACGTCTTTCTACACATTCAAAGCTAATACGCTGTGGCATAGCAGTGGTAGTCACTGCTTTTCTTTGCAGTCGACTTGGTCGGTGGAACAAGGTACTGGACAATGGACAATAGAATTCTTCATACCACGCGTGGTAGCGTCCTGACAACGTCCTTGTGTCCCAACCGGGGAGATATTCCTATAGGCTGTCGGTTGCGAGACTTAGGAGTGAGCTTTTCGTACGTTTTGGTCTCGGATGCTCAGCCTCAAGTACTTCCTCGAGACCTGTCACTTTGTTTTGGATTCTATAGCCCAGCGGAATGAGTCATAAGCAAGTTCCTGAAAAGAAAACACGTTAACACTCGGCAACTCTAAAGGGTGGCCAACAGACTCGGGGTTCGAACACTTGTGCGGTGGTTGTGCAGAGACATTTTTGCGGATCATGGGCTCTTGCTGCGTAAGTGATTTTTCGCAGAAACTGGCGCACGAAGAATTTGTTTGCCGCGCCTGATTAGCCGAGCGGTCTCAGGCGCTGCAGTCATGGATTGTGCGGCTGATCCCGGCGGAGGTTCGAGTCCTCCCACCTGCATGGATGTGTGTGTTTGTCCTTTGGATAATTTAGGTTAAGTAGTGTGTAAGCTTAGGGACTGATGACCTTAGCACTTAAGTCCCATAAGATTTCACACACATTTGAACTTTTTTCTTAAGAATTTGTTTTTTATCCAGCAGAGTGATTTCTGTTACTGGGAAATATTTAATATATATGTTGAATAATTTAAAACTGCAACCAGTCACTTTTTTATGGCAATTTATGTTGCTTTTACCAGTTTCAAGCTGGTCTGCCCATGACGAGGTCTACGTTAGTCTGGAACGTGAGAGTTTGGTTGTGAGTTAGAGAAATCAACGAATGGTGAAGCAAAAGATCTGGTTGTGGTAACAGATCGGCTACTTGTCCTAATGCGTAGCTTCGGTTGGAATGTTAAAATATAGTTGAGAGTTGGCAAAGAAAACGAGTGTAAAAGAAATATTTGTTTAAACAAATTGAATTTTCGATACACAAAGTTTTCTAATTGTGCAAAAACAGACATAATGTCTGATTGGGATAACCGGAATCAGCGGTTTTATAGTGTTACTTATAATCCGTCTTGATTGCAAAATGTTTATTCGTTATGACCGGTTTCGGTTCCTCTAGAACCATCTTCAGATCTAATATTGCGGCTACAAGAGTAACCCGTCCACACACAGCAACCTTCACATGCTGCGTCACATGCTTCTAGAGGAACCAAAACCGGTCATATGAATAAACATTTTGCGATCAAGACGGATTATAAGTAACATTGTAAAATTGTTTTTAAATTGGACTAAAAATATGTAATAATTTCCTCTATACTCATACAGATTCCTACCCACTGAAAATTTGTTATTGTAAATTTTTAATAGCTATGAAAATACTTATAAGATTTAAAGCGAAAAATGCGGGTCGCTGGCAATTCACACTCGCAAGTAGGTGAACTATTCATGTATCAACTCGTAAATACAGTAACAATAATAAGCTAAAAACTATTCGTGCTTCAATTATCTATTGAATCAGCGTAATCTTTGATAACATTTAAAACATTTTTATGAGATCACAAAACAGACAAGAGGTAAATTTCAGGTTTATTTCAGTTTCTCTTCGCCTGACAAAACCAATGTATTGTTTCCGCTTACCTATATCCCCAGAAAGACTAAAAGGTAAAAATTAGAAAGATTTGAGGTGACACAGAGGATTACCAGCAATCGTTCTTCCAGCGAACCATTCTTGACTGGAACCGGCAATGTAGGAAATGGGAGTGATAAACAAAGTTCCCTCCGCTGCATATCAGAAAAGACAACAAGTTAATTTTGCATTGTCATCCAGTTCAGAGCTATGCTTAAGACTTCAAGTACCTAGCTCACTGGGTAGTCTTTAAAATCAACTGCAAAATTTGCGCCAAAGAGACACACAGACAAGAAAGCGAAACCCATCTCCTCCTCCTCCTCCTCCTCCTCCCCCCCCCCCCCCCCTTTGGTCTAACGTGCTCCTCCACCGCATATCGCCTGTGACACATTCCTATCCTATCCGCACAACACGATGATCCTACAAGGCAGCTGAGATATCAGGGGTTACTGACCTTTTCACACAAACCGTCACTTGTATTGATCAGACAGACAAGAAAGCGAGTTAATACTACTTTGTCATTCCCTTCTGTACAACTGTTTACGACAATTTTTTTCAGAAAAGACTTCCTAATTCTTAAATTCATGTCAGATAACGTATTTCCCCTTTTCTAGAAAATATTTTATTTCTATTGCAAATCTGCACTTCGTATCATCTTTACTTCTGTAATCGTGCTACTTTGCTCACCAAATTGTGAAAACGGTTTACTATTTTCAGTAACTGATTTCCTCATCTAATTCCCTCAGCATCACATGATTTAATTTCATTACATTCTTTTACTTTTGTTGAACTTCACCCTTCATACACATATTTTAGATTTGAACCCCTTTCTCTACCGGGAAAATAAAGCTACACTTCTGGATCCCGTGAAATATCACTAAGCAACAAACAGTGCTTACTACCGAATGATGAGACGCAGTTGTAAGACGCTCAACGCGTGTTCAGAAGGTTGGTGGTTCACATCTGTGTCCAGCCATCGCAATTTAGGCTTTCCGTGAATTTTCTAAGACACTTAAGGCAAATGCCACGGCGTTCCCTGCGAAAGGGCGCGACGGATTTCCTCCCCTCATCCTCCACCAACATAGTTTATGCTCCGTCTCTAAACCCTAACCTTCCCTCCTTCCACAACACAGACTTGCATACATTGCTTTTACACACTGTGTAACAAAATGAAATGAACGGAGATATCTAATGTGACGCCACGATTTCTAAGCGTTGCAGTCTTTTGTAGCTGTGGCTAAGAAAGCACGTTAGAACCAGCAGCGCACGACGCCTCTGCGCGGCTTCCAGCAGACGGCGGTCCGTGGGTTCGAACCCCGCCGGCGTCCCAGAGCACGCCGGTCGCTTGAGGCATGGCCGCAACAGCACAATGCATTCCACGCGCGCCGTCCTCGCTCGCGGCATTAATTTAATTAAATTTG
The DNA here is from genome assembly GCF_021461395.2 of Schistocerca americana. Taxonomy (NCBI): domain Eukaryota; kingdom Metazoa; phylum Arthropoda; class Insecta; order Orthoptera; family Acrididae; genus Schistocerca; species Schistocerca americana. The sequence continues at coordinate 506,589,676 of NC_060124.1, read as the reverse complement.
CCAATTTAGGTATGGAATAATCTCTGGCGGACGTGACGGCTTTCGTTCTTCTTGTTGTTGCTCTGCCGGCTCATGCCGTACCAATAAAATACCGCCGCATTCGTTCTCTAAGTGCCGCTCTGCCATGCGTGCCTTAAAACTCGGTCTGCGCGTTGCTTCTCAAAGAGGTGTGTGCCGAAACGTATTCTCTGACCCGCCACTCAATAAATCGTGAAAAATACCACTCGTCTGCACTACGCACGTTTCACGTTTTATTCGAGAATACCGATTAGAAATGATTCTGGAAGAGACCGGTTTGCAGATAGAGTTTAACGTCCCGTCGACAACGAAGTCGTAACAGGCGGTGCACAATTTCTGATTGGAGGAGGATGGCGAACGATATCGGTCGCGACCTTTCACAGGCACTATCCCGGCAATCCCAGCAATTTTGAGAAGTCATGAGAAACCCAGTGCTTTATAACTGGACAGGGATTCAAACCGCTGTCCTCCCGAATACAACACAGCCTGTTACTACTTCGTCACTTAGCTCGGGAAGTCATTCTGAGCTACGAGGCAGACTCTGTTTCCTCCTCTAATTTTCCAACAAACTAGACGATTAAATTCCTCTTTTGCAACCTTATTCTGGGGGTCATGTGGTGTACACAGTTCGTTGAATATTGCACCGCTTCCTAATACCAGAAGTCTCTTGAAGAAGGTCCCAACAGAGACGTCAAAACGATGAATTGGTTGAAATGTTAACCTGATTGCAAACCCCGCGCGAGAAGAATAAAATTTACTTAGATTGTTAGGGTTTGACACAACGATGAAATGACTGAAAAGGTGGGGTACGCTCACAAAAATAAGTACGTATAGAGAAAGTCTCAAAGAGGATTGGGAAGGAGAAGAAATGTTAATCCAAGTAAGCTTTGAATGCAAATGCAAAATAATTTAATATATGCTGTAGGAAGTTAATCACACGTAAAATTTTGAGAACTGTTGGTGCAGTGTGAAGAATTATAAAATTTATCGATAAATGAACAAATAACGCGCTGCAGTCATGGCTGTGCGGCTTGTCCCGGCGGAGGTTCGAGTCCCCAAAAATGGTTCAAATGGCTCTGAGCACTATGGGACTTAACATCTGAGGTCGTCAGTCCCCTAGAACTTAGAACTACTTAAACCTAACTAACCTAAGGACAACACACACATCCATGCCCGAGGCAGGATTCGAACCTGCGACCGTAGCAGTCGCAGGATTCGAACCTGCGACCGTAGCGGTCGCGCGGTTCCAGACTGTAGCGCCTAGAACCGCTCGGCCACTCCGGCCGGCTTCGAGTCCTCCCTCGGGCATGGGTGTGTGTTTTTGTCCTTAGGATAATTTAGGTTAAGTAGTGTGTAATCTTAGGGACTGATGACCTTAGCAGTTAAGTCCCATAAGATTTCACACACATTTGAACATTTTTTTGAACAAATAACGAAGAAAGGCCCGTAGAGGGAAAGCAGAAGTTAATTGTTTCTTAATGCTTCTTTATGTCAGTGCTGCATGTACTCTCTTGGACAAAATATTGTCATTTTTTAAAATCATATCTCCCTTTTTTCATCTTTTCCAGTGCTTTGGACTTGTGCAGGACACATGTACTTACCTCCTCTTCATGTTAGTCGCACGTCATTTAGTTTTAGCGGATGGTTATCTGGAACACCTCAAACGGAAGAATTCCTTATCAGCTTTCAGAAAGCGCCAACGGCGTTGCCGCAGTGGTAACACAGGTTCCCGTCAGACCAACTAAGTTAAGCGCTGTCAGGTTTGGCTATCAGTTGGATGGGTGACCGTCCGAGATTGCCGAGTGCCGTGGGCAAGCGAGGTGCATTCGGCCCTCTTGAAGCTAACTGAGCAGCTGCTTGATTCAGAAGTAGTGACTCCGGTCACGAAAGCTGACAATGGCCGGGAGACCAGTGTGGTGACCACACACCTTTCCATATCCACATCCAGTGACGCCTATCCGCTGAGGATGGCGCGGCGGTTGGTCGGCACCGTTGAGTTAGTTCCCACCAAGCAGTGCGTAATGGGCACTCTCCTCTCTGCTTGCTCTTTTCGTCGCAATTGTGATTGTTTTGGAACATAGTAGTTCGCAATAATGCAGAAAGAAAGCATCCGTCAATGCCGAGTTTCAAGGACGATTTACACCACTACACGGGCGAAACTTTAGGAACACAGCGAAACAAAGTCTTCTACGGTTACAAATCCTCCGGTTCTTTTTTTTTCAGCAAGTTCATGAACGTAAAATGAAGAGAGAAATTAAAAAAAAGAAGTTTCTCCGATTACTTCAGCGACATGAGTTTACTGCCGTGCTGTGCGCTCCAGCGCCGAGGTCTCCCATGAGGCCGGCCCCCTAACACGAGCCACGTCAACAACTTGTTTCCTAATTATACTGCGTTCACATACATTTCAGCTTACGCTTTACGTTCGGACGGATGAGCGCCGAGCAAGAAAGCCACACTCGCTGCAGATTAAACTTGTCACTCCGGACAGCGAGAGCTAATCTTCCCGCCTGCAGTCATTAACAGATGATGAATGGTATCGGCCGTTTACGAAGCGCTGTTCCATTATGGGAAAGTAAACACATTTTCATATTATCATTGTCCAGCGAACACATGGGAAGTTAACAAAATTACTGGAAATGTATGTGCGTAGTATCTCCTAGGTTCTTCTATTCAAGATACAAATCTCGTAATCGTGGATTAGACTCGTCATAACTGTAGATCGTTGATTTTCAGCAACGGTGTGTAGTACGTAGCGTCATTTAGTCGAAGTTATTTGCTATTACTTCACGGTTTGTGAAATGTAAAAGGCTAATGACGAAATTCAGCGATCCCTCTACCACCAAAATTGCTAAATCCAGATTAACATGTCGAGTCCGTCAAGAGAAAGGGTAAGGAGAGGGAAAGGAAGAAGACGTCGAAGCTCACGAGAAGGTCTCAAAGTGATGTTGCACTTACGTTGAATGGTGCACCGACTGCACGACCATTTTGGATGGAATATTTGCTCTTTTGTTTTTCAATATCAAGGAGTTGATCTGTTAAATGTTTAACATAGTCAGACAAGTGTTACCGTTACAACTGTGTATATGTCTTCAAGTAACGTAACTCACTGCGCTCAAATTATTCAGAATATATTCATGCAGTGTTTGAGAACGAGAAGACTTGGCCACTTCCAACAAGCTTTAAACTTAATTTCAAACCTTTTCCCAAACATCTTCTCGGTCAGATGCTTAACGTCAAATATTTAATACAGTAACTCAGTTTTAAAATAAAGCCACTCTGAATCGGCGGTGGGGACTGCTGTGGACAGTTACTGACCCATTATAATAAAGAAAATATTGTTTTTGAAGGATAGTTTTGTATGTGGGTACGAAGTTGATAAAGTATTTTTCTGACAACAACATTCCATACCTACAGTGAGACCAGCTGCAACCAGAGATAATGCCAGGTAACAGCTTGATAGTTTGAATGATTGCAAGAACGAGGCTTTGAGAATGGGAGTCCGAAACTGGTGGCAAAGAATGCAGCGTAAACAAACAAACCCAAAACCGTAGGTCTAGCTGTCGAACAGGCAGTTTTCTCTCTCTCTCTCTCTCTCTTTTTTTTTTAAAAAAATAGGTGATGGAGGCAAGTAATATTTCTCTATCTTATGTCTTTGTTATGGTCTTCAGTAGAAGACTGGTGTTCATGCTACTCTATCCTCTGCAAGCCTCTTGATCTATGAATAACTACTGCTGCTTACATTCTTTTCAACCCGCTTAATGTGTTCATCTCTTGGTCTGCCTCTACAATTTTTACCACTTTTCCTACTTCTCTCCAATGCTACACTGGCGATCCCTTGATGCCTCAGAATGCGTCCTACTAACCGATCCCTTCTTTAGGTCAAGTTATGCCACAAATTTCTTTTCTCTCCTATTTTATTCACTACTTCCTCATTGGTTCACGATCTACCAATCTAATCTTCAGCATTCTTCTGTAGCACTACTTTTCAAAAGCTTCTATTTCTTCATTTCAGCCGCTCTGAAATAGTTGTTTCCTCAGTTGCTGCCGTCGTCAAGCTTGAAGACACATGCGATCTTGCTTTTATATGACTCCGCTTTTCTGGCAGTATTTTACCTTTGTTTTCGAGAACCGTCGAAGCAATGAAATACTCTTTCGGAACGTGAGCTCTTTCCTGTCGTGTAAGAAGTATTTCCAACAGATTTTGTGAGAGGTATGGTAAGTTGTCTGCCCAAAGCGATGTTTAGTTAAGATTTCCTGTTTCATTTACAACGTCTACGGTGTTCTGATACCCACACGAAGACCGACCTGGGGTTACGAGAGGCGAGAAGACAGAGGTGCTGAGCTCACCGGGAACGGGTTCCGCTTAGGCGCGCAGAAATAACCTCCCATTGTGCTCCCTGGCTCATTAACTACGCCCGCACTGACGACTCGTTTGAACTCTACTTTCACAGCGATTTTGTCCGATGGTAACGTTAACAGATCGCTGCAACGGTTACGGTGCACTGCTGGCTGCGATATATGCTTTCCGCTTCAAACTCAATACTGCAGCACTCTTAAAATGAAGCGGCTGGCGAGCCAAGCAGACGAGTTTCTCGTCTATCACCGAAGAACCATCCCATAAATGCTCTTAGGCTTTGGACACAGTGATCGGATGTGGACGGTTCTTTGTCTAACAGGGTGCTACGAGAACAATATCGCATTTCTTCCCAAGACACCCATTCTATTTCCTGACAATCTCCCTCGGAATTCCGTAAGGACTGCATCGCTCTATGACGATCCTATCAGCACGCTTTCTATCATTCTTTCTTGATGAGAACTGCAACACTGGAGCAGCATTCTTCTAATGGATAACACTATCACCTTGCAAGTGGTTTGCCATAGAAATACACTGCAACTCCCAAAAGTTCTGCCAATAAATGGAAGTCTTTTATTCAGCCTCCTTGCTGTTGATTGCAGCCGGTCGCTGTGGCCGAACGGTTCTAGGGGCTTCAGTCTGGAACCAGGCTGCTGCTACGGTCGCAGGTTCGAACCCTGCCTCGGGCATGGATGTGTGTGATGTCCTTAGGTTAGTTAGGTTTAAGTAGTTCTAAGTATGGGGGACTGATGACCTCAGATGTTAAGTCTCATAGTGCTCAGAGCCATTTGAACCATTTCAGAGCGACCACAGTGCGTCTAGCACAGACAGATTGGTTCGAGGCCCTCAACTGGCCTTCTAACAAACACACGGCTGTCAGTGGCATCGAGGAGAACCAACTTTCATCAGAAAACACAATACAGCTCCACCATTCTCTCTAACTGAGCTGTCCGCAGCTCGCGGTCTAGTGGCTAGAGTTGCTGCCTCTGGATGACGGGGTCCTGGGTTTGATTCCTGGCCGCGTTGCGGATTTTCTCTGCCAGGGGACTTGGTGTTTGTGTTGTCCTCGTCATTTCATCATCATCATTCATGACAGTGGCTAGATTGGACTGTGTAAAAATTGGACTGTGTACAAATTGGGACTTTGTACGGGCGCTAATGAGGGCGCAGTTGAGCGCCTCACCAACCAGATATCATCACGATCCAACTGAGCTCTAGCTTGACACCATTGAAGTCTCAGATGACTGTGGTTCGCGATTAGTGGAATGCCTGCTACAGGGCGTCTGGTTCGGAAGCAGCATTTACGCCAAATCTTTCTGCAATATGGCAAAAGTAACATCAAGCTCCTCGTAGCCATATTACACGACCTCGTTCAAAGTCAGTGGGGTGTTGGTAACGGCGTCTTTGTCGTTTTAAAGGCATTCTTGACCAGCGTCAACTCTCCACGTCCATTCTCAAAGATAACTGACGCTCACGACCGTTGTAGCTTGTATTTCAAGCAGCGCCACTCTTGTTCACTATTTGAATAGAGATCATCTTTCAGAAGTAGAAACACGCCTTCCAGCTTTCGTCATGTTGCATAGCTCCTTCTTGGTGTTGCAATATTTTTTTCCAGAATGAGATTTTCACTCTGCAGCGGAGTGTGCGCTGATATGAAACTTCCTGGCAGATTAAAACTGTGTGCCGGACCGAGACTCGAACTCGGGACCTTTGCCTTTCGCGGGCAAGTGCTCTACCAACTGAGCTACCCAAGCACGACTCACGCCCCGTCCTCACAGCTTTACTTCTGCCAGTACCTCGTCTCATACCTTCCAAACTTTACAGAAGCTCTCCTGCGAAGGTCCCGAGTTCGAGTCTCGGTCCGGCATACAATTTTAATGTGCCAGGAAGTTTCATATCAGCGCACACTCCGTTGCAGAGTGAAAATCTCATTCTGGAAACATCCCCCAGGCTGTGGCTAAGCCATGTCTCCGCAATATCCTTTCTTTCAGGAGTGCTAGTTCTGCAAGTTTCGCAGGAGAGCTTCTGTAAAGTTTGGAAGGTAGAAGACGAGCTACTGGCAGAAGTAAAGCTGTGAGGACGGGGCGTGAGTCGTGCTTGGGTAGCTCAGTTGGTAGAGCACTTGCCCGCGAAAGGCAAAGGTCCCGACTTCGAGTCTCGGTCCGACACACAGTATTAATCTGCCAGGAAGTTTCAATTATTTTTCGTTTGTGTAGACGATTCAGATGGCGGCTATACCGCGAAAAACCACAATGGTGGTATACTCATTCAGAGAGTTTATTTCCCTTATCAATACGTCGTCTCTCTCAGTGGAGCACTTACAATCCTCACGATTGGCGAGAGCGTTAGCGCTCGAGTTACGTCACCTGGTTGATACGGTTAGTGATTGATTACCGGTCAGCTGACTTGTAGACGGACGCCAGTCAGACCGTTGACGGCAGTCGAAACGCCACGCCGGCCTCGAACACGTGGCCACCTGGCCGGCGGCCAGCAACAGGTTGCCATGCGCGGCGCGGACGGGGCGCCACTTTTGCCGGCAGCGAATGTACCGGCTCGGCGCAGCGCGGCGCGGCCTATGCGTGCGAGAGAGCAACCCGCGCTGACCCCTGGTCCGGGTCCGGCCCGGCACAATCGTTAAAAGTAGCCAATCTCTCTCTCCGGGCGCGGGGCAATCCACAATATTTAATTACCGGCTGCGGACGGACATAAATTTGTTGGCTCCGATTCATGGTTTCTTCCTCATACGCCGCCCCGCGCCGCGCACTCGCTATATATCTTAGTTTTTGGTGGGAGGCGCGCCCCGGCCAAGACGTGCATGTTTGTTTAATCTGCGGCCGGCGCTTCTCAACACATTTTCCCATTACCTCTCCGGACGAACGTGCCTCGCCTCGTCTTCCAGCGTGTGAATGTGTGTGCGCGCGTGTGTGCGGAGTCGTTATTGTTCGGGCGGCCAGTACTCCCGGCTTCTTTTTCCAATTGTGATATCAACCATCATCCCTTTGTCTGTACGGCGTAGAGCGCCAGTAATGGGGCGGGAGGTATCTCCAATTTCTCATCTGATGCTACATCTTTTGTTGCATTGTGGTCTTGTTGCAGTCGTTGAAAGTTACTGCTAATTGCTTCGAGACACGCTAGCGTATCAATGCGTCTACTCGCTGTTCTACTGTCCCCTTGACGGCGCTGACATTCCACTGATAGGTGTGTCAGCAACTGTCATGCTCTCGGGTAGTTACGGACTCCAAAGCTGCAGCGGTTAGTACACATAGCATGGGGAAAATTAAATGAAATGGTGTGGGATTGAAGGCAGGGCTTCCCTATCTGGAGAACTTCGGCCGCCGAATTGCAAGTCTTTTCAGTTGACGCCACAGTGGACGACTTGCTTGTCGATGACGATAAGCCGGCCGGAGTGGCCGTGCGGTTCTAGGCGCTACAGTCTGGAGCCGCGTGACCGCTACGGTCGCAGGTTCGAATCCTGCCTCGGGCATGGATGTGTGTGATGCCCTTCGGTTAGTTAGGTTTAAGTAGTTCTAAGTTCTAGGGGACTGATGACCACAGCAGTTAAGTCCCTTAGTGCTCAGAGCTATTTGAACCATTTGATGATGACAGAATGATGTCAAGACAACACCCGGTCTCCGAGCGAAGAAAATCTCTAACGCAGCCGGGAACGGAACGTTGGCGGTCACATTCGCCAAACACTCAGAGAAGGAGACGGAGACATGTCACGGAAGTAGACGACACTAAATCTTTAAATACAATTACGTCTGTCCAAGTACGGAAATTATTAGTTTAACAAAGGGAGGCTGCACACTGAGACCCACATACCTAACGCACTGACGGGAACCACTCATATAGGCAATGGGCTATGACTCCAGATTTGATAGTGTCTGGGGAGCTATTAAACAGTTGCGCAGCCAATCCTGTTATAAGAAAATGAATCTTTGGTACTGATCAAAAGAAAAAAATACAAAGACTATAAACGAGATTTCTTAGTGTGGTGAAGGGACGTAAAAGGATAGAGCAAATACAAAGTGAAGATATTCGAACTGACTCGAAAATTTGGAGTGTGAAAGAAAAACTGAAGACAAACAAAAAGAAATGAAGCGAAATGGTTCAAATGGCTCTGAGCACTTAAACGTAACTAACCTAAGGACATCACACACACGCATCCCCGAGCCAGGATTCGAACCTGCGACCGAAGCGGTCTCGCGGTTCCAGACTGAAGGGCCTAGAACCGCTCGGCCACACCGGACGGAAATGAAGTGAAGAACTTCAAATAATGGATCCAGTGAGACTACCACGTCAGATAAAGAACTTTAAACCCAAGTGGAAGAAAGATTCTGGGAACCGTAAAAGATCACATTTGGCCTAATACGGAAAGTTAAGAATACAAAGAAGAGGCTCTGGTTCATTGAGAAAGCCTTGTTTATGTCTGTAACAAATATATTGTATGATAATGCTCCACTAAGAGGTAGCCGACTCGACTCCTGCTGGTAGAAGTAATTTTCACCACCGGCATTTCTCCAGCAAGGAGACGAAAGATAGTGGCGTAAAGTTCCTGATCACCATTCTTTGCGCCAATGTGCTGGATTAAAGGCCAAACATCTCAGCAGTTCTCCGTGGTCGTTGGGAGGGGAGGGGGGTGGTGCGGGGGGGAGGGGAACAATGTCGCACCGTCGACGGTGATTGTTCCGTCGAATAGGAACACTGAGCTCTTCGGCTAGCTTGGTGCTATTCGAGAAGGACAGGCTATGTGCTGGTAGCGGGTTGCACGCTCTCCCTTCTCTCACCATCTTATAACACAAGCAGACCACCACACTATAAGCACATTGCTCCACGCAGTGCCGCGCGAGATTAGCCGAGCGGTCTCAGGCGCTGCAGTCATGGACTAGCGGCTGGTCCCGGCGGAGGTTCGGGTCCTCCCTCGGGCATGGGTGTATGTGTTTGTCCTTAGGATGATTTAGGTTAAGTAGTGTGTAAGCTTAGGGACTGATGACCTTAGCAGTTAAGTCCCATAAGATTTCACACACATTTGAACATTTTTCTCTACGTAATGATCGGATACGAAAGTATTTCACCCTGTTTGACGAAAATCATTTGGGGTATTATGCTACGTTACTGTGAAACACTAAGACAATTAAAACGCCGACGTTTCGACCGACTTTGCAGCGATCCTTTTCAGGGCGACTAACAGTTGTGTTCTGGTGGTGGTCTTTTCCAATAAATTGCCTTATTTCGGTTATCAGTTGGCTACCAGCGTCACATTATGGGATTACACTGGATACTTCGAATGAATTGAAAATGCAGAGCAGTATCACCATCCTCCGAACATGGAGAAAGAAATACTTTTAGCCGTCCGGAGTGGCCGAGCGGTTCTAGGCGCTTCAGTCTGGAACCGCGCGACCGCTACGGTCGCAGTTTAGAATCCTGCCTCGGGTATGGATGTGTGTGATGTCCTTAGGTTAGTTAGGTTTAAGTAGTTCTAAGTTCTAGGGGACTGATGACCTCAGATGTTAAGTCCCATAGTGCTCAGAGCCATTTTTTGAAATACTTTTATTTTCCTACTCTGTATCCCGACGAGGGAAGGAGGGAGGGCAAAACCCGGCGCCGGTAAGTGCTCGAATAGCACCAAAGTGGCCGCGAGCTTAACGTCCCCCCGACTGAAGCGTCACCATTAACAGTGTCACATGCCCTCACTTCACGAGTAACTACAGGAAGGTCTGAAATTTAACCCACGGCGCTGCTATCGAACTCTAGCGATCAGTAACGTTGCGCCACCTCCGCTGCTGCCATATCCGGCGAAATGCTGGAGGTGAAAATTTCTTCCACCATCGGGATTCGAACCGGTGACCTTCGAATCGAGCGCCACCTCAAAGGCGTGCGTGAGCGACACAGGCTGCTGGGGCGGATGTGCTGCCGCTGTGTGTCGTGCTGACACATTAAGCATCTCAGGGAGACTGCCTAGCTGGCCCAGAGTTCGGACCCGAGCTGCGGTTTGGTCGCTTGCAGCGAGCGTAGCTGCCGCCGGCCTGGTCGTTTGTCCCCGCGACACGGACACCGCGCGCCGCACCGCAGAAGCCGCAGATACATAAACACCTTGGCCGGCGCTCTCCCTTTTTATAGGAGCGGACACTTGGCACCTCGCGATTCCCGCCGCCGATCTTCCCGAAACAAAATACAAGGCGCTAACCGAGGCGCCGCATGTTTTGTTTTCTCCTTGAAACATGGTACTCACAAAGGCCAAGGCTACAAATGCTTAGTTACATTGTTGTTTTAAGACGTAGTTGTTCCGTTCGTCAGAGCAATACTGACCGGGTAAATCCGATTCCATTATTTTAGTTCTGAATAATCGGTATCTGTTTGGACTTGGTTGTAACAGTTGTTTTTTACACTGAAGACCCACAGACTGGCTAATATTCTGTAGGGCCCCCACGAGCACGCAGAAGTGCCGCAACACGACGTAACATGGCCACGACTAATGTCTGAAGTAGTGCTGGATGAAATCGACACCATGTATACTGCAAGGCTGTCCATAAATCCGAAACAGTACGAGGGTGTGGAGATCTCTTCTGAACAGCACGTTGCAATGCATCCCAGATATACTCAATAACGATTATGTCTGGCAAGTCTGGTGGACAGCGGAAGTGTTCAAACTAAGAAGAGCGTTCCTGGAGCCACTCAGTTCTGGGCGTGTGGAGTGTCGCATTGTCCTGCGTAATGGATATGAATGGATACAGGTGATCAGACAGGATGCTTGCGGACGTGTTACCTGTCAGAGTCGTATCTAAGCGTATCAGGGGTCCCATACCACTCCAACTGCACACGCCTCACACCATTACAGAGCCTCCACCACCTTGAGCAGTCCCCTGCTGACATGCACGGTCCCCTATACGTCCATCCGCTCGATACAATTCGAAACGAGACTCATCCAACCAGGCAACATGTTGCCAGTTATAAATAGTCCAATGGCGCTTTTGACGGACCCAGGCGAGGCGTAAAGCTTTGTGTCGTGCAGTCATCAAGGGTAGACGAGTGGGCCCTCGGCTCCGAAAGCTCATATCGATGATGTTTCATTGAATGGTTCGCACATTGACACTTGTCGATGGTCAGCATTGAAATCTGCAGCAATTTGCGGAAGGATTGCACTTCTGTCACGTTGAACGATTCTCTTCAGTCGTCGTGGGTCCCGTTCTTGCAGGATCTTTTCCCGGCCCCAGCGATGTCGGAGATTAGATGTTTTACCGGGTTCCTGATATTCACGGTACACTCTTGAAATGGTCGTACGGCAATATCCCCACTTCATCGCTACCTCGGAGATGTTGTGTCCCCTCGCTCGTGCGCCTACTACAACACCATGTTCAAACTCACTTGATACCTGCCATCGTGGCAGCAGTAACCAATCTAACAACTGCGCCAGACACTTCTTGTCTTATACAGGGTGTTACAAAAAGGTACGGCCAAACTTTCAGGAAACATTCCTCACACACAAATTAAGAAAAGATGTTATGTGGACATGTGTCCGGAAACGCTTAATTTCCATGTTAGAGCTCATTTTATTACTTCTCTTCAAATCACATTAATCATGGAATGGAAACACACAGCAACAGAACGTACCAGCGTGACTTCAAACACTTTGTTACAGGAAATGTTCAAAATGTCCTCCGTTAGCGAGGCTACATGCATCCACCCTCCGTCGCATGGAATCCCTGATGCGCTGATGCAGCCCTGGAGAATGGCGTATTGTATCACAGCCGTCCACAATACGAGCACGAAGAGTCTCTACATTTGGTACCGGGGTTGCGTAGACAAGAGCTTTCAAATGCCCCCATAAATGAAAGTCAAGAGGTTTGAGGTCAGGAGAGCGTGGAGGCCATGGAATTGGTCCGCCTCTACCAATCCATCGGTCACCGAATCTGTTGTTGAGAAGCGGACGAACACTTCGACTGAAATGTGCAGGAGCTCCATCGTGCATGAACCACATGTTGTGTCGTACTTGTAAAGGCACATGTTCTAGCAGCATAGGTAGAGTATCCCTATGAAATCATGACAACGTGCTCAATTGAGCGTAGGTGGAAGAACGTGGGGTCCAATCAAGACATCACCAACAATGCCTGCCCAAACGATCACAGAAAATCTGTGTTGATGACGTGAAGTCAACATTACTTTCCTTCAATTGGGACAACTGGCGGCGAATCGTGGAAGTACAGTACATACTGACGAAACTAAAATGAGCTCTAACATGGAAATCAAGCGTTTCCAGACACATGTCCACATAACATCTTTTCTTTATTTGTGTGTGAGGAATGTTTCCTGAAAGTTTGGCCGTACCTTTTTGTAACACCCTGTATAGGCGTTGCCGACAGCAGCACCGTATTCGGCCTGTTTACATATCTCTGTATTTGAATGCGCCTCTCCTGGGCTCGTGAGCCTAGACAAATGGAATACCGCGAGTTTGTCACATGAGATCTAATTTCAGTTGGTAAGAGCTAGTGGTAGGATTCTTCGTTGCGCAGACCCCACGAAGCCATGGACCCAGGTTCTCAAAAAGGCACTGTGCAAGCTCGTGGTGGATCCATAAAGCTGTAGGCTGTGGTAACATGGAATGGACTGAGTCCTCTGATCCAACTGAACCGATCGTTGACCAGAAACGTTATGTTTGGCTAGCTGGTAACCATTTGCAGAAATTTATGGGCTTAATATTCCCAAACGCCGATGCATGTCACCGGCCTACATTTGTTCTTGATTGGTTTGAAGAACATTCTGAACAATTTCAGCGATGAGTTGGCCCTGTATCGAACATTTATGGGACATAATTGAGAAGTCAGTTCGTGCACGAAAACCTGCACCGCAACACTTTCTCGATTATCGATGACTGTAGAGGCAGCATGATTCAATATTTCTGCAGGGGCCTTCAGCGACTTGTTGACTCCATGTCATGTCGTGTTACTGCACTACGCCGCACACAAGGAGATCCGACACGATATAAGGAGGTATGTTCGTGATCCCAGACACTAAATTATGTTGTCAAGTACTGAGCAGCGCAGAAGAAAACCACGCTTTGTGCTTTGGACCCATGTGGAAACGAATATCCCAAAATCGGTGAGACAGCTTTTCGTGATGTGGGGCTACAGAAAGGGATAAAGGTGATTCACCATAATATCATGTCATGCCAGGAGCATTCAGAAATGCTACAATCTTAAAATCACTGTCGGTGTGCTCTAGGTCCTTATGGTTCTCAGCGCATCAGTTACTCTGTGAAGAGCCACCGGAGAGCAAGGGTCTCTGATACCAAAGTTCTTAGAATATATCTCTGTACAACATCCGGAATTTTAAGTGAATTTTATCCCCAGTGGATGCTGTTGAACACCGTGACTGTTCCTTTATAGGGTGTAAAAAAATTTCCGCTACCAGTCACAAAAAAATATTAATTATTTGTCATATGACCGGTTTCGGGCTTGTGCCCATCCTCAGGTGTTTATACATTCATGTACATGCATATATTGTATATTTCTGTGTGAGCAACATCTTTGCACCTCTTACGTCTAAATTCTTTGACCATAGACGGCCGTGCTGGCCGAGCGGTTCTAGGCACTACAGTCTGGAGCCGCGCGACCGCTACGGTCGCAGGTTCGAATCCTGCCTCGGGCATTGATGTGTGTGATGACCTTAGGTTAGTTAGGTTTAAGTAGTTCTACGTTCTAGGGAACTGATGACGTTAGAAGTTAAGTCCCATAGTGTTCAGAGCCATTTGAACCGTAGCCTATATGTTTGAGTGTAAACACATTGTACATCACTAGTGCACGACGCAATAGTGAAATACGAAGCTAAATTTTATAAAACTGAAACATGGGCGTGAAAATGATAAGAAATGTGCAACGTAGTGGATAAACTGTCACCACAGCATAGTTATAATGATGATGAAGCCTCATCTTTATGTAAGTATAGATATATTTTTGCGACAAATACTGCCTTGCCACTTACAATTGTTCCACTCGTATCTGTTTAGTCACCAACAAATAATTTTCTTTGTATTTATACAGTAATCTCCAGCAATATAAACATGTACATGAAAGTATAAACACCTGAGTATGGGCACATGCCCGAAACCGGTCGTGTGACGAATAAATAATCTTTTATTGTGACTGGTAGAGGAAATTTTTCTACACCCTCTGAAATTTTGTCGCTGAGGTCACCAGTCGCCTAGAACTTAGAACTAATTAAACCTAACTAACCTAAGGACATCACACACATCTATGCCTGAGGCAGGATTCGATCCTGCGACCGTAGCGGTCGCTCGGCTCCAGAATGTAGCGCCTAGAACCGCACGGCCACTCCGCCCGGCAACGGTATCTCTCAACCGGGAGATTTAGCGCAGGTCAGACATTGGTCCATTGACTCGAACCCGGGACCTTCGTGCTAATAGCTAACGTGGTAACGGCTACACCACTGACATGGCCCCCGTGTGAAGTAAAGAGCAGCGATATGAGTGGTGGAAGCCCACCCTCCGTATGAGAATTCAGTACCCCGCAAGGAATGGAAGGAAACAGGGCGATCAGTGGGGTACATTTCTCGTCGCTGTAATAGACGAGGAAAGTAATTCGATGTCCGAGTATGTGGACAAAGGTTGTAGGAGGAGGCAGCCGTTTGTCTGGCCAGCCTATTAGCAGGTCGTATTCCCAGAAGGGCGACCGCTGCTGCGCGGCCGTGCTGCCCAAGTGACGTCCATCTAGATGCGGCCGCACATCATGTAAACATAACGTCTAAACTCATTAAGTTGTAACAACGTTCGATTGTAGTGCGTATCTGCGGTCGGGATCAAATCTCTCCCTTGTCCCCCTCTCACCATCCTCCCCCTACCTCCTTGCTTCCCTCCCTCTTCTGTGCCTCTTCGCGTGGCACAAAAAAGGAACTCTTAATGGGATTTTCGTGAAGTAGTTTTGTTACTCGGCCTCTCGCCGCTCTTATCATTACTGTGACTTTTATTACGGTCATCTCCCGACATTGTGTATTCTAAAATGAATTAGGGGGTACGGCCGAGCGGTTTGCCCGCCAAGGAAGTGCTTCCGGCGTGTCACGAGTCTACAGGAAGGCAGTGTCAGCGTCTCTGAAGCGACGCAGCCGCACTCGGGAGGGTGTACGTTTAATGCCATCTACAAGAATGACTGTAATGTCGGATCTTGCTTGGTAAATTGTGAAAGCAGATGCTAGCAAGTATCGTTTCTACGTGTAATAACCCCTTGTCGTATTTGTCGCTACATCCTACATTCAAGCAAACTAAGCCACTAAAATATCATGTTTAGTCAAATTTTTCGTTTTACATCGCCAACGGGACGAGAGCGCCGTTAGAGTGTCTCTCTAGCTGCCAGTGACCGCCGCTGCCGCTTGTGCATGATATTCAAGCCACCGTGGGAGCCTATGATAAGCAGCAATGCTGCATGAAACAAGGACCATTCAAATATTTTTCTATTGAACCCATTGCATCGGGGACAGTAGAGTACGCCTTCACGCTTAATCAGAGTGAATGAAGATAGTTACTTTCTTAACTGCTCGCAGAAATGATGCGAGCAGTTAGTTGTACAACGTCTGGTCTCTGCCCTAATGTAGTTATCTCACATCCTGATTTCATCGATCGTATAAGACGGTTTTCGTACCAGATGTAGAAGTCTCGAGATTTTGATATTTCTAATTCGGAATGTAGACAGCAAGTGCTATCCTGAGACTAAGATGATGATGCAAGAGAGTAATTCGTGACTGGCTTACATCTAGCCAGTCAGAAGACGATTAAGAAAATCCAGTTCAAAATATTGCTCACATTACAACTAAAAGTTTGTGATAAATGTGTACATCGTATCAGTAACAATAAAATTAGTGTAACTGGGGCATTGGACACAGAATATTGTTTGCAGTTTTCTGTGTATGGCAAAATATGTGGCCTCTAATTTTGATTCCCTTCAGACCTCAATGTGTCGAAGATATTAACGAGGGTTTTAAGCTTCTTTAGAGATGTATTTGCTGAAATTTTTCCTGAATTTGCAGTGTTAATGACGAAACCAAGACGATATGTAATCAGTAAAAATAAGATGTGCATTTCCATAAAAATGATTATTAGAAATGTGTTAATTAGCATGCGTTTAATAACTCTTCTATTCATATTTCCTACGTATTTCAACTGATTGCGAACGGGAAAAAACGAAAAAAATAATGAATGAAACAAGATTAGAACCAACGATTCAGCCATTACCGGTCTGGATTGCTATCAACTTTTTTTTCATCGTCACATATTTTACACTTCACGGAAATGCTCGTAGGACATGTGCCTTTGGTTAAAAATCTTCATCGAACCCAAGACCCACACGTAGCACAAGATCATTCTATCACACAACGACGCTACCTATCGAGAAATTGGCCTTAGTTTAGGATATTAAAGATGCTCGCAAAACTTCAAAGTTAATTTTCTCGAGAACTTTTGAGAGATACATGAAACTGTTATGGTGGATTAATATTTGAGTTGTGAAGTTTATGTGCCAGAAATATAAAAAAAAATTAAAAAACCGAATGCCATGTGGTCTTCTTGCTACAAGGAAGTTCTGCTGCTCTATATGTCTACATAAGGCCAGCAAATCAACTTTCCTAATCTTATATTACTAACAAGTTATGTGATGGTGACACTTTCGCACCATGAGACACGATAAACATTCATGGACATTTAACGTAAATGAATTTATTGCCTCATATTGGCAAAAAAGAAATGTGTTAGAAATAATATAAGAGGTATCCAGAACGAGATTTTCAATGTGCAGCGGAGTTTACGCTGATATGAAACTTCCTGGCAGATTAAAACTATGTGCCGGACCGAGACTAGTACTCGGGACCTTTGCGTTTCACGGGCAAGTTCGCAGGAGAGCATCTGTAAAGTTTGGAAGGTAGGAGACGAGGTACTGGCAGAAGTAAGGCTGTGAGGAGGGTGCGTGAGTCGTGCTTGGATAGCTCAAATGGTAGAGCACTTGCCCGCGACAGGCAAAGGTCCCGAGTTCGAGTCTCGGTCCGGCAAACACTTTTAATCTGCCTTGAAGTTTCAATATAAGAGGTAAATAAATAGCAGCAAGCTGTCTACACCGCTGATCCTGGAGACTAATCCATAGGTGCTGCACTTTCATGGAAGCTTTACTCAGCCAATCTCGTGCAGTAACTGGAATACCTTCTTTCTCTATCAGATCACAATTAAGATTAAGGTCTTGTCCAGTGCTTCAACAGGCTGGCGTGTGCCTCGCACTCAACTGCTCGATTCTGAAGTAAGGCAATGAGCGTCCACCTGCTCTTGTCGCTGGTACCAACTTATTGGGTAGTCTCTTTATATATAAATGAAATCACTTGCTCACGTACGTCTATGTATGTAGGCTAATCTCACGGACTGCTGTAGGGATTTTGATCTGGTTTTCTCTAATAGACAGGCTAATCTCTAGGATCACCGTAAGGACCTTATTCTGTATTTGACTGATAGATACACTGGTTCTTTCGGATAAAATTTATAGCTATTTCGTACAAATTGTCCGAATTATGGTGAATTAAAGTTAAATTGTGAAAAAGATGCCATTACCAACCAGCGAATAGCACCTAGAATGCAGCAATGCCTCGAGAACTACGCTAGCTGGATCTAATTCGCATCTGGTGAGGGGATCGAGCGGTATAATGTGTAGGCTTCGTATGATCAAAGAACAGCTCGAGATTACAGTTTTCTTGCAAACTGTTGCCGTCTCGTTACCTTGCAATAACTTCTTTTTCTGCTGGCGAGCCAAGGGTAAGTGACCACGACGGATTGTCTAAGAGATGAGAATATGAGGACAACCTGTTCCAAGAAGCGATGTCTTGTAGTCCGTCACAGAGTCCGGCCTGTACAGCTGAGCGTGAAGTAACCCACGCAGCCAACTGGAGAATCTAGCGTTTGCGCAGATGTCGCCGCACGCTATCTGGCGTGGTGTGGTATACGACGCAAGGATCGTGTTTGCCTTGGCGCGCGCCCCACGTATGCACATGCGGCCCAAGTTTACGCAGAGGACGCAGCGCGGCGCGGCGCTGTCGGCCCGGCTAACACCTCGGAGCGGCCACCGTGTTTATGATATCCGCGTCCCGGCGTGTACTACACCGGACCTGCATTTAGTGTCGCCTTGTCGCGCCGCGGGCGAGACCGTTCGTCCGTCGCCGCAGCCCAGATTAATGCTAATGACTTTGCCCGTGTCTCTCTCCTACGTGTGTATACTGGAGAATGTCTCCGGCCGAGCCGCACCTGCTCCGTGTGTTCCCACAAGCACTGTGTGTGTGTGTGTGTGTGTGTGTGTGTGTGTGAGAGAGAGAGAGTGAGAGAGAGAGAGAGAGAGGTGGAATGCGAGAGCTTTAGACAGTGCAATAGATCGCTGAGTGCCCTCTCCTGGCTCTCTTTCAACAGGCTGTACTGAAATTTTGCATTACAGTAAAGTGTGTGACTCAGTAGTGGAACAACTAAAAGAATCCCTACGTATTATAAAAGTATA
This sequence comes from Schistocerca americana, assembly GCF_021461395.2. Classification (NCBI taxonomy): domain Eukaryota; kingdom Metazoa; phylum Arthropoda; class Insecta; order Orthoptera; family Acrididae; genus Schistocerca; species Schistocerca americana. The sequence continues at coordinate 506,570,779 of NC_060124.1, read as the reverse complement.
TATACACTATGTGATCAAAAGTATCCGGACACCCCCGGAAACATATGTTATTCATATTAGGTGCATTTTGCTGCCACATACTGCCAGGTGCTCCATATCGGCGACCTCAGTAGTCATTAGACATCGTGAGACAGCAGAATGGCTTGCTCCGTGGAACTCACGGACTTCGAACGTGGTCAGGTGACTGGGTGTCACTTGTGTCATACGTATGTACCAAGATTTCCACACTCCTAAACATCCCAAGGTCCACTGTTTCCGATGTGATAGTGGAGTGGAAACGTGAAGGGACACGTACAGCAAAAAAGCGTACAGGCCGACCTTGTCTGTTGACTGACAGAGACCGGCGGGTGTGGCCGAATGTTCTAGACGCTTCAGTCTGGAACCGCGCGACCACTACGGTCGCAGGTTCGAATCCTGCCTCGGGCATGGTTGTGTGCGATGTCCTTAGGTTAGTTAGGTTTAAGTAGTTCTAAGTTCTAGGGGACTGATGACCATAGCTGTTAAGTCCCATAGTGCTCAGAGCCATTTTTCGAGCCATTTTTTTGAACTGATAGAGACCGCCGGCAGTTGAAGAGGGTCGTAATGTGAAATAGGTGGACATCTATCCAGACCATCGCACAGGAATTCCAAACTGCATCAGGATCCACTGCAAGTACCATGGCAGTTAGGCAGAAGGTGAGAAAAGTTCCACACATCACGCCGGTAAATGCTAAATGACGCCTCGCTTTGTGTAAACATTGGACGATTGAACAGTGGATAAACTTTGTGTGAAGTGACGAATCACCGTACACATTGTGGCGATCCGATGGCAGGGTGTGGGTATGGCGAATGCCCAGTGAACGTCATCTGCCAGCGTGTGTAATGCCGACAGTAAAATTCGGAGGTGGTGGTATTATGGTTTGGTCGTGTTTTCCATGGAGGGGGCTTACACCCCTCGTTGTTTTGCGTGGCACTATCACAGCCTACATTGATGTTTTAAGCACCTTCTGCTTCCCACTGTTGAAGAGCAATTCGGGGATGGCGATTGCATCTTTCAACACGATCGAACACCTGTTCATATTGCATGGCCTGTGGCGGAATAATTACACGAAAATAATATCCCTGTATTGGACTGGTCCGCACAGATCCCTGACCTGAATCCTACAGAACACCTTGGGACGTTTTGGAACGCCTAATTCGTGCCACGTCTCACCGACCGACATCGATACGTCTCCTCAGTGCAGCACTCCGTGAGGAATGGGCTGCCATTCCCTAAGAAACCTTCCAGCACCTAACTGAACGTATGCCTGCGAGAGACGAAGCTGTCATCAAGGCTAAGGGTGGGCCAACACCATACTGCATTCCAGCAGTACCGACGCGGGGGCACCACGAACTTCTAAGTCACTTTCAGCCAGGTGTCCAGATACTTCTAATCACATAGTGTATGTATTTTTGTGTGTGTGTGTTGCATACGCGATCGATTTCAGCCAAACTTGGTACACATATCACTCACAGTTTGGAAAGGATCACTGTGGGGGTAAGAACCACCTATCTGTCAAAGGGGTGAGAGGGAAAAGAAGCTCAGCTCACGACGCACAAGTAGCCACAATATACTGATCCAGTATTTGAGAATGAGAGCACTTAATGGCTTCAAACTTACCTTACACGTAATTTGAAACTTTTGCTTGGGTTCTTCTCGCCCACACCCGCTACAAAATGATGAAAGGAATAAAGTTTATGGATTACCACATTTTCGTTGTTCATGCAGTGGAAGTACCGCATCAGGCAACACCTTTTAATTTACTGCTTCTTTACTAATAACTGTGTTCGCAACCCATTTTGCAGACAGTATTCAGATATACCACAAAATGTACCTGGAAAAAAAACATATCATTGTACGACACATGGTACAGGAGATAAGACGTCGTAAACATGGAGCTGCGTAATGTTAGCCCAATTTCGCTAGAGATACAGGTAAAATATGTGTGCATGTATTTTTGAAGAATGTGAGATACTATTCACATTTGTGCGTCTGCGGGCAAAGCCGCGGGTGAAAAGGTTTTCCTAAGCCAATGTATCGGCTTCAACCAAACGTGGTACACATATTGCTTAGTATCTGGAAAGAAATAATCTGTGGGTAACAACCAGCAATCTCCTATTGGGTGAGGATGATAACGTGGAGAGAGAAATTTTGCAAAAACGGACATAATGTCTTCAAAATGGCTCTGAGCACTATGGGACTTAACATCTATGGTCATCAGTCCCCTAGAACTTAGAAGTACTTAAACCTAACTAACCTAAGGACATCACACAACACCCAGTCATCACGAGGTAGAGAAAATCCCTGACCCAAACAGACATAATGTCTGCAGGGATACCGCAATCTCTTTTTATACACTGTTACTTATAATCCGTTTTGATTGCAAAAATGTTTATTCACATGACCTGTTTCGGTTCCTTTAGCACCATCTTCAGATCTGAAATGACAATGATACTACAATTACGGTTGCAGGAGTAACCCGTCCACACTCAGCAATCTTCACATGCTATGTCACATTTAGAATGTCTCGGGGGTGACAAATTATTTGTTCCGATTCGATATTAGTTTGTTGATATACTGAATAATTTGTTTGATAGTAGAGTAAAGAACTTTTGCAATGGTCAAGGTGCAGCGGGACCGTAATACGTGTAGCTTCATAACACCGGTTACTGCCCTACGCCAGGGAAAGACGTGGCTGATCGCTTCACAGTTCCACGTTGAATTACAGAGGGGGGCTCTTGTGCCCGGATATTGGAGGGCAGAGCTAGCGTCTGTGATTGCATATTAGGTCGGCAGCATATATCACTGTGAAAAGAAACGAGCGCAAAGTTCACGGCGAAGAATTAGAGCCGCGACTGCGGCGCTCGGCCCGGCTCTCGGCCGTCTTCATTCTTCGGGCGAACAATGTGAGATTGGCGCCGGGAGCCCGCTGCCATAATAGCAGTCATACGCCTGCTCGGCCGCAGATTTATTGCGGCCCGCGGACGGCCGCCTTTTTATACGGGGAAGAGCCGTCGCTCTCAGAATGGGGCGGCTGCGAAGGCCTCCACCGCCACTCACCTGCGAGCGTAACCTCCGTCCTATCGCGAGCGCCGCGTCCGTCGTCGGCTCGACGGTAGTCGCTATTCATCTTTCACTCCCCATTGTAGTGTAATTGCCCTCCTGCCACGAAGTCTCTCAATGGCGAGGCGAGAGTGGGATGAAATTTGGTTTGGCATTTGGCTGCAGTGATTTCTACATCTAAATCTTTACTCCGCAACTCACCATACGTTGTGTAGTTGAAAAAGGTAAAGAAGAAATTGCGATACCAGCCATCAGGTTAGACCAGTAACGTAGTGGGCGTACGACAGACGTAACCAGCATGACGTCTGTAATGTCATATCATTGGTGATATTATGAAACATAAAAAACGCAGACAGTTTTGATTACGGGAGTTTACAAAAGCGCGAAGAAAATACGCTGCTGGAAAAAAAACACGTCGCACAACTTCTTCCTTGTGTTGCGATTGTTTTTCTGTCAGTGTATAATGGTGACCGAGTTAAGTGTATGACCATTCGGTACTAAAGATGGTCGCGGATATCCTGAGAGAGCCGGCCGGGGTGGCTGAGCGGTTCTAGGCGCTACAGTCTGGAACCGCGCGACCGCAAGTTCGAATCCTGCCTCGGGCATTGATGTGAGTGATGTCTGTAGGTTAGTTAGGTTTAAGTAGTTCTAAGTTCTAGGGGACTGATGACCTCAGCAGTTAAGTCCCATAGTACTCAGAGCCATTTGAACCATTTCTCCTGAGAGAATCCTTGTCTAGAGTGATGAAATAACGTTTAAGTTCCGTCGACGACGCTAACACTACTGACGAAGCGAAAACTCGAACTGGGGGAAGAAATCACCCGTATTCTTTTTCAAAACAACCACCCGCTGTTGCGTCGAGGTGTACTGCCTGGGCCGGCCGCTGTGGCCGAGCAGTTCTAGACGCTTTAGTCCGGAACGGCGCTGCTACTACTGTCGCAGGTTCGAATCCTGCCTCGGGCATGGATGTGTGTGATGTCCTTAGGTTAGTTGGGTTTAAGTAGTTCTGAACTGAGGAACGATCTTCTATAAATCGGTGCAGATACTGGCCTACGCAGATGACATAGATATAATAGCAAGAATCCAAAAAACAATGGAAGAGACATTTACAGCTCTTGAACAGGCCAGTAGGAACATGGGGTTAATTATTAATGAACAAAAAACAAAATATATGGCAGCTGGAAAAGCATATAGAGAAAATATGCCAAATGTAATAACAATGGGCAATTGTACATTTGAGAGAGTTGAACATTTCAAGTATCTGGGCTCGACAGTTACACATCTAAATGATACCTCCTTTGAAATTAAGCAGAGGTTGATAATGGCCAACAGAGCCTAGTTTGCCCTAAGAAGACTTCTATCCTCAAGGCTCCTGACTCGCACCTCTAAATTAGCTATGTATAAATCACTTATACGACCAGTGCTTACATATGCCTCTGAAGCCTGGACATTAACAACTAAAGATATTGAAACACTGGATGCATTTCAAAGAAACGTACTTAGACGAATTACCGGCCCAATCTGTGAAAGAGGAAGATGGAGGAGGAGATACAACCATGAATTGTATACAATATACAAAGACCAACCCATCAGAATGATAGTGAAATCATCCAGACTGAGGTGGGCGGGACATGTGGCTCGCATGAATGATACAGAAGTACCAAAAAGAATATTACAAGGAAAGCCAGGAGGGCAGTGAGGACGTGGTCGACCAAGAGCCAGATGGGAAGATGGAGTAATCGAAGGTCTTAGGAAGATAGGCTACAGAAACTGGAGAGTATTGGCAAAGGACCGAGAAAGATGGAAGGAAATTGTAGAAGAGGCCAAGGCACACCATGAACTGTAGAGCCAAGAAAGAAGAAGAAGAAAAGTTCTAAGTCTAGGGGACTGATGACCTCAGATGTTAAGTCCCATAGTGCTTAGAGCCATTTTTTTAGTACTGCCTGGTTCTCGGCGCTACGCAGCGCTAGCACTTGTCCTAACACAAACGGTCGGCGACGTGTTTCGCGCCCGATCGGATTGTTCCGTCCGAGGCGCGCCGTGTATCCTGATGGAGAACGGACGCCTCGCTTATCGCAGGTCGCGGGCGGCGGACACGTTGGCCGAGCGAGCAAACGCATCGACATGACTCCGTGATAACGCCTTCCTGTACCTCCTTTTGTCCGGCTGAGCATGGCGATAAAACAGCTCGGGAAAAGCACTCTCTGGTTACCACGGAACAACAGTCTCTCTCTGTCTCTCTCCTTCTCCTATACAAACCGAGTGCGAACGCACGATCCGCATTAATTGATAGTATTCGCAGATTAAATGTCGCCGCGATCGGGCGCGCGCTGTGTTTATGTGCCAAACGGTATTGCAGACGGACATATATATTCGGCGAAACGTATGTTCGCCTAATGGACACGATACATCGCGCCTTGTCGCTTAATTAAAGGCGCAAACAATATCGGCGATATATTTAAACGCCGCCGCCCGCTGGAATGGAGCGAACCTGTTCCGACACGAGACATGCACAGTAGGAATTCGGTCCGGTCGCTGGCTAGGGGCGAAGAGGGGCAGAAGGGGGGGGGGGGGAGGGTTAGGCTTTCTTGTTGCTCGCAGCGGCGCGCGCGCCTAATGGTGTATAAAGGTTTTTCGATATTTATTGATCGAATACTCGTGAATTTACTGCCTCATAGAAACGCCTCATACACGATCACGCGAGTGCAGTGCAGGCGTGGGAGGAAGAGAGGGTGGAGGGAGGAGGGGATGCAGCGAAACAAAAGGGAGATGCTTTGTGTGCGTGAGTGTCTGCAAAGGAAAAGGGAGAAACACATATGCGAATGAGAAACTCGAGGAGACGGAGAACATGCAAATGCTCATTTATTTCTGAACGTACCGCGGAAAGGAGAGACAGTGAGAGATACAGGGAGAGAGGGGGGGGGGGGGGAGAGGGAAACCTTTTTTCGAGGCGAGTCTTTAATATTCATCGCCTATATACGGAGCAGCACCGCGACAAGAGGGTCGCTAGAGGCGTCCCGTGTGGAGTGGATAGCGGAACGGAAAAAGAGCTTGCGAGCGGGGGTGGTGTGTGTGTGTGAGAGATAACCCTTGCATCAGCGTTTAATTCATCTCGCGATCCCTGCTCCGCACGATGCGGTTTTGAATTTATGAGCAAATATTAAGGGGAATTCGGTGCAGAGGTAGCGCAGAGGCGTAGCAAGGACGAATTTTCGCGCCCGCAGCTCTCGGCTCTTTAGATCGTCTCCTGCAGAATGCGTTGCGGTCCGTTCTGTTCTTCCCCTGTCCATCATTTCGATCTGCTCGTCGTTGGACGTTACGATGTAAATTAATATCTACCACTCTTCGTAGTATTTGAGCATAATGGTAGATGTTCTGTTCATCTTTCAGCAAAGGTCTTGGCATAGTCATGTAATGGCCACCCAAAAAGATAGAAAAGTGATTTTTGCCACAATTCAGGAAAGGTTAGGATTCTAATCCGGGTTTTCCCCACATATCTTATCTTCCAGGGAGATTTAGTAAGAGATACACGGCTAATCTTTAAATTCCTGACGAGTATGTGTCGGACTCTAAATTCTATTTTTATTGCGTATAATCTTCGGCTAGCAAAACTGAGACATTCAAATGGTTTATTATTTTCTCCAGTGTATGATTCATCTAAGACACAGTTTATCTTCCACTGTTAACACTTATTTGAATAAATAGCAGCTCAGTCAGCAGAAAATTTGTGGAATATTTCATCGGTAGACGGAGAATAATTGACAATTTAAAAATTGAAATATACAGTCTTAATGTTGCACAATAATATTTTATTTTATATTTCGTTGTGAAAACCGAAAGACGGTTCGTAACGAAACGTAAAACAAATATTACCGTGAAACATTAGGACTGTGTATTTCAGTGTGTACTTCGCATTACACGTATTTTGTGTGTCGACGGGCATCAGCCTACAGTCCATAATCATATGCTGTAAAATTATTAGCTACAACAGATCTGATTTTAGTGAATCCAAACCTGCTGGAGGAATATTCGCATAATGTTAGTATTAGAGGCGTATTGTGCACACGTTGGTAGTATTTATAGTCACACTGGCTGTAAATTTATTTCAGAGCTGTTGGATACTCTTATTTTGTCCCCATGTGTCTCCAGAATCGGCCATCGCATAAGAAAATCAAAGTATATTTCATCCATTCCGAATTTGGTATTCGCAGCTTAAATACTAAATTCGAGTCTCGTTTTATTTAAGACATCGACTACGTTTTGGTATGTACGGTCGCGGCGATCAGAAAGACCGCCGTCTTAAATCAGTGGAAGAATGTGATTTTTTTTTTCTTACTCCTGCTTAACGTTCCGTGGCTACGAAGAACTGTTGTGGCAATAACTGATTTTTGAAAACTAGCCACATTCCAAATCTTCTCTTCCTAAAGGTATTACAATGATAATTCATGCAAGATAATAAATTATGAATTGACATAAATTACACACTTTTGTGCGTTTAATTAGAGTTGCAAGGAGAATTGGGAAGTCAAATTTAATGTGCTCATATGGTCTTATTCTGTCCGCGAGTACAATCAATAAAATGGTACGAAGAGAAAAGAAGTTAACTGACATGTAAACGTCGTATCTTTTCTACGAGACACAATTTTCGCTTCAGTATGATTTACTTAACGACATCTCTGTGTTCCTTTCATACGACAGGAGAGAATTTGCGACAGCTAAGTTAGAGAACTACAACAAATTTTTGTATATTGCCATCTGAAACTGACTTGCCTGTCATATAAGCAGTTAAATATTAAGAAATAGAGTTTACGGTCTTTTTGTACAATTGTAAAATTTTCCCATCAATCGTCTGTTGATCATTACAAGGTTTCCATACTTCTACCATGTCATGGAAGCGTTCATGTGTGTGTTCCAAATGCCTTAACATGGGTTAGGCAGCCTAACTGACGGCTAATGTTAACACAACAGAAAACAACGATGATTTGCCATAACCTGTTCATGAGCATTTTGTTCCCTAGTAATTTTTTTATCAGCTTACTCAGAAGGCATTGTTAAGTAAACCTATTCACTTATGAAAATATTGCCGTTATAAAAGTTCAGTATCGCATGTTTAGATATAGTAACTTAGAAATATTTTGTAATTCTGTGTAAGATGGAAGAACGGAAAGCCATGGCATGAAAGAACACATTGTGTCAGTTATATTATTTGGCAACAAGGGTATCTTGGTTTTAGAAAGCACAGTGTTGCTGGGAGAAAAGTATGCTTTGAACGCTAAGTACTTTTTGGAAGACTGGAAAATTACAGTATCGCATAGGGCACAAATCAACTGTACTGACGACAACATTTTGTAGTTCACTTACTCGCTTCTCCGTGAGACATTCTAATAGCTGTTTTGTGTACCAGATAATCATGTGAGTAAGCACTAAGAAACGGAATACTGGTAGGAGTTAGAGCCATCGTATAACTAATTACGGAAACTTGTAAGCGAGAGAGTTGTATTCATCAGCACTCTATTGGAACTGCCTGTTGAGATAAGTCTCTAAAATATATTTGACAGTAAGAATATAAGTAACGTACTCCACTGACTTGTAGTTGTAGAAACAAAATATGTTTACCACCACCATTGCTACTTTAAGATGTGTCATAGGGATGTCGAACTTAATATCGTATTTTCTGCTCTCTGAGGTGCAAATTACGAGATATATTTATCTCCTCGAATGTTTTTTTTTTCTACATAGTTTCCACTTCATCTTCGTTCTATGAATAACCAACGCGGGGTCTGCAATATGTCAGCTCTCGAACGAGTCTCGAATACACAACTTTTGCCCGTAATCATGGACGGAAAAAGATACACTGTTGCATGCAACACACTTCCCTCCACCACGCTATAAAATCGACATTACCCCTCCCCCTCCCCCTCAGAAAAAAATAATCATCCAGAAAATGAATGATGTTCTGAAGACGTCAGCGTCGATTTCATGTTCTGCAGTAAATGACGCCAACCACGGTCTTTAACGGAGTTCCAATTTCAGAAACGTTTTTCAGACAGGCGTCTTCATAAAGCAACATGGGCAAGGCTGTGACTAGCGGAGCCAGACGCTCATGTGGTCTCCGCATGCAAATGGCTTCGTTACGATTAATCAGGACGGAAAAAAAGGGCCGTAACATCCACCGAGCTAAAAGGATGACATTCCGTCCGCGTTAACGGCGCACCGCACCAGACAAAAATGCTCCCCTCCTTAAATATTCATATTTCTGGGATATTTATTTGTCCATTAACATCGTTTTTCTCCGATTATTTGGTCCCGGAGTAAACCCGTCGGTCCGCGGTGATTATACGATATAAAACAGTAATGGTGGCGGTAATTACGAATCCTTATCTCGAGTCTTCAGCTTGCTTCCGTGTCTTCTCTTCAAGTCTGTCCGGTTCACTTCTTTTACTTTAGTAGCTTATTTCTGACATTTGTTTCGCATCTTAGGTAGAGCTCTATTTCGACAAAGTTTAATAAATTTAACACCGTTTGTATCGACTTCCGGCGAGAGTACGATAAAAACTTTTACTTTGGTACGATATAATAAAAAAACTGAACCTCGTATCCAAGCCAAGTTAAATAATGATCTGCCTATAGCCCATAATGGTTACCATTCATTTACAGATCGCATACAAAGCTCTTGTCTTGTCTGTATTCAGAGTTGACCACTATTTCATATCTTTATTATTTTCATAACATACGTATAAAATCGAACAGCATAGAGGAATATTACCATGGACTACATGTGAAACAGATTTTCGCAACATGCAAGTGCTTTAGAGCGCTAAAGTTTGTGTTTTACTGGCACTCCTGTAGTTTTTTTTTTCTTCAGTCTCTGTGACAACATAAGTCTGCTTTACCAGACGATCATGCAGCTTCTTATGTGAAACTAGGAAACCATGATGGCGAAGCTTTTGCTGTGAAACACCTGTAACAAATGAAAACAGAAATACACTCCTGGAAATTCAAATAAGAACACCGTGAATTCATTGTCCCAGGAAGGGGAAACTTTATTGACACATTCCTGGGGTCAGATACATCACTTGATCACACTGACAGAACCACAGGCACATAGACACAGGCAACAGAGCATGCACAATGTCGGCACTAGTACAGTGTATATCCACCTTTCACAGCAATGCAGGCTGCTATTCGCCCATGTAGACGATCGTAGAGATGCTGGATGTAGTCCTGTGGAACGGCTTGCCATGCCATTTCCACCTGGCGCCTCAGTTGGACCAGCGTTCGTGCTGGACGTGCAGACCGCGTGAGACGACGCTTCATCCAGTCCCAAACATGCTCAATGGGGGACAGATCCGGAGATCTTGCTGGCCAGGGTAGTTGACTTACACCTTCTAGAGCACGTTGGGTGGCACGGGATACATGCGGACGTGAATTGTCGTGTTGGAACAGCAATTTCCCTTGCCGGTCTAGGAATGGTAGAACGATGGGTTCGATGACGGTTTGGATGTACCGTGCACTATTCAGTGTCCCCTCGACGATCACCAGTGGTGTACGGCCAGTGTAGGAGATCGCTCCCCACACAATGATGCCGGGTGTTGGCCCTGTGTGCCTCAGTCGTATGCAGTCCTGATTGTGGCGCTCACCTGCACGGCGCCAAACACGCATACGACCATCATTGGCACCAAGGCAGAAGCGACTCTCATCGCTGAAGACGACACGTCTCCATTCGTCAATCCATTCACGCCTGTCGCGACACCACTGGAGGTGGGCTGCACGATGTTGGGAAGACGGCCTAACGGTGTGCGGGACCGTAGCCCAGCTTCATGCAGACGGTTGCGAATGGTCCTCGCCGATACCCCAGGAGCAACAGTGTCCCTAATTTGCTGGGAAGTGGCGGTGCGGTCCCCTACGGCACTGCGTAGGATCCTACGGTCTTGGCGTGCATCCGTGCGTCGCTGCGGTCCGGTCCCAGGTCGACGGGCACGTGCACCTTCCGCCGACCACTGGCGACAACATCGATGTACTGTGGAGACCTCACGCCCCACGTGTTGAGCAATTCGGCGGTACGTCCACCCGGCCTCCCGCATGCCCACTATACGCCCTCGCTCAAAGTCCGTCAACTGCACATACGGTTCACGTCCACGCTGTCGCGGCATGCTACCAGTGATGAAGACTGCGATGGAGCTGCGTATGCCACGGCAAACTGGCTGACACTGACGGCGGCGGTGCACAAATGCTGCGCAGCTAGCGCCATTCGACGGCCAACACCGCGGTTCCTGGTGTGTCCACTGTGCCGTGCGTGTGATCATTGCTTGTACAGCCCTCTCGCAGTGTCCGGAGCAAGTATGGTGGGTCTGACACACCGGTGTCAATGTGTTCTTTTTTCCATTTCCAGGAGTGTACATTTGACGGAATATTATTCATTCAGTAAGCCTACGTATCTTTCATTTTGTTTAGGTGCCACGCGAAACCGTTATGGAACGTCCTGTCGTTATTCAAATAGTGAAGCTGGAAAGGTTCAGCTGAGATGACCGTATAGCGAGGAAGCTGCAGAAAAATGGTTCAAATGGCTCTGAGCACTATGGGACTCAACTGCTGAGGTCATTAGTCCCCTAGAACTTAGAACTAGTTAAACCTAACTAACCTAAGGACATCACAAACATCCATGCCCGAGGCAGGATTCGAACCTGCGACCGTAGCGGTCTTGCGGTACCAGACTGCAGCGCCTTTAACCGCACGGCCACTTCGGCCGGCGAAGCTGCAGAACAAGCCATAGTGATCTACGTGTGCAAGAAGGGGAAGTCGTAGAAAGAGATGGAGGGACCAAACAGTATCTCTTCCCGCAATCATCCGAAAGGGAATGATGCTGGGACACTAACTACCCTCCGTCACACGCCGTTCAGTACCTTGCAGAGTATGGGTTTGGATGTAGACTCGAAAAACACGAATCACAAATGGGTGGACGGTGCTGTGGATAGAATCCGATGAACGAGGCCTTTTGAACAAGTGTACGCCCGTCTATGTGTCATTACTGAAGTGAAACAAAGCAGATATTTCGTTCAGATCAAGGAAAACAATGGATCAAGGATGAAAACATCTGGAGCGCCTGTTGCAATTATCCAGTCTCAGCATGAGGTGGAAAGTGGTAGAGATTTATTGAGTGGATGTACGGTCGACTTGGTGTGTTCGGTACAGAGCAGAGTAGAATATTTAATATGGATCAAGAACATCAACGGACCCAGAACGGAACCCTGCAGATCGCCTGTTATCATATCTTTCCACACAGCGCGGGATAGAGTGGGATGGAAAAGGTTTATTGAACAGCTGTGTGGTCTTCTATGTCTGTGTCATGATTGACTTGTAATAAAGTTGGTATTTCGTATAGAACAAGGATAAAAAAGGATCCACGATTAAACCCGAAGGAGCAGCTGTTGCAATTATCCCCACTAAGCACGAGACAGAGAAAGAGGTTAATTGAGTCGACGGATGGCCGACTAGACTCATTTAGTATAGGATAGAGTAAAATATGTAGTGTGGATTAAGACTATTACTGAACCCAGAACAGAACACTGTGGATAACTGAACATAGTGATCAGTATTGAGCCTACTTCTGTTCCTTATTTATATAAATGATATGCCCTCTACTATTACAGGTAACTCTAAGATATTTCTGTTTTTGCTGATGACAGTGGCTTGGTTGTAAAGGATGTTATGTGCAACATTGGCTCGGTTTCAAATAGCCCAGTTCACTACATAAGGTCATGGCTTGTAGAAAATAAACTAAAGCTAAATCACAGTAAGACTCAGATTTTACAATTTCTAAGACACAATTCAACAAAACCCGACGTTTTAATTTCACAGAATGGGCATGTGATTAGTGAAACTGAACAGTTCATATTTCTAGGTGTTCGCATAGATAGTAAATTGCCGTGGAAAGCCGGCTGGTGTGGCCGAGCGGTTCTAGGAGCTTCAGTCTGGAACCGCGTGACCGCTACGGTTGCAGGTTCGAATCTTGCCTCGGGCATGGATGTGTGTGATGTCCTTACGTTAGTTAGGTTTAAGTAGTTCTAGGGGATTGATGACCTCAGATGTTAAGTCCCATAGTGCTCAGAGCCATTTGAACCCATTTGTCGTGGAAAGCCCACATTCAGGATCTTTTGTCAAAGACTTAATGCTGCAATTTTTACTATTCGACACAAAAATTAGTCTGCTTTGCTTATGTCGCATGGTATTATATTCTAAAAGGATATTTTCGGCTTAGAAATGGGCAGTTCGGGCGATAAGTGGTGGAAGTTAGCGAACCTCTTGTCGTCCCCTGTTCACTTGTCTGGGTATTTTGACAATGGCCCTCAATATATATATTCTTTGCTGTCGTTCCTTGTTAAAATTATCAGCTAATTCCCAAGAATAAGCAGCTTTCACTCAGTTAATATTCAGCAAAAATCCAACCTGAATTTGGATCGGATTTCCTTTACTCTTGTGCAGGAAGGTGTGCAGTATGCTGCTGCATCCATTTTCATAAGCTACTACAAGAATTCATAAATCTCAGCAGTAATCCGCGCGCTTTCAAATCGAAACTGAAGAGTTTCCTCATGGGTCACTCCTTCTATTCTGTTGAGGAGTTCCTTCAAAGGCAACGACCTTGCCGCAGTCGGTTCACCGGTTCCCGTGAGATCGCCCAAGTTAAGCGCTGTCGGGCGTGGTCGGCACTTGGTTGGGTGACCATCCTAGCCGCCATGCGCTGTTGCCATTTTTCGGGGTGCACTCAGCCTCGTGATGCCAGCTGAGGAGCTACTCGACCAAACAGTAGCGGCTTCGGTCAAGAATGCCATCATAACGACCGGGAGAGCGGCGTGCTGACCCCACGCCCCTCCCAACCGCATCCTCCTCTGGGGATGACACGGCGGTCGGATGGTCCTGGTAGGCCACTCGTGGCCTGACGACGGAGTGCTAAAAGTTCCTCGAAAAGCGTCTACGTAAACTTATGGCTTGACTTTTTTTTAGGTTCATAAAGGTTTTATTTTTATCTCTTACTACTTTTATGTTGTAACTTCACGTATTGACACGTTCCATGACCTTGGAGATTTGCTCCTCAATTTGGTCCTATGGAACTTGACGTGTAAATAAGTAAATAAATAAAACCTGTTATGATTTCTCATCACGCAACACGAGATAGAATCCGATGGAAGAGGTTTGACAGAGTAGCGTCGACCGATGTGGCCGAGCGGTTCTAGACGCTTCAGTCTGGAACCGCGCGACCGCTACGGTCGCAGGTTCGACTCCTGCCTCGGGTATGGATGTGTGTGATGTCCTTAGGTTAGTTTAAGTAGTTCTAAGTTCTAGGGGACTGATGACCTCAGATGTTGAGTCCCATAGTGCTCAGAGCCATTTGAACCATTTTTTGATTGAGCAGCGTACGATCTATGCTGCGACTGAAGTGTAGAGCACGATTTAGGAAGTGTCCAGGATGGAGCCCTGTGGAGCTCCCATTGTGACGCTGCGCAGGTGATGTGGTGCGTCTGTATGAAATGCTTGGGCAGTATGGGTAGAGAATAAGCACGTACTGGAGCGGCTGTTGTCGAGTGTGGGTGTCCGGGGTGGAGGCGGCGGCGTCAGATGGCCGGACGGATGCGCGGAAGCTCCTGGCCGCATTAGCGGCAGATGGCGGCCGCCCGCCTCCTGTTGTCGAAGCACTCGCCGCGCCGCCCGCGATAACCCTAATTACAGAAAACACGTGCCGCGCCTGACTACCTGCCCTCTCGCCCGCTCTCCGGCCGACCAATGTCCGTAGTCCCCGGCGCAATGACAATCCTCGTGGCTGCTTTCTGGCAAACACTGATTGTACATCACTCATCAGGACACCTCGCTAAAGTGGCTCCCTACTTTCTGCATAAATAGATTACTACATACGTCACTGGCAGATAAGTGAAGTGACGTACACCTTGTCGCAACATTCGGAACTGCTGTTCCACATACAGGGTTACAATTATTGAACTGTATGAAATAAAATCATCGTAACTTCTCAACGGTTTGCGTTAGGACGTTCAAACTGCACGGTTGGCTACAAGGCATGCTGGGAATTAGTATGCGCATGGTTTGGTTTAGGCCATTTTCATTTGGATGGGTTCGTCATTAAGCAAAATTGATGCATTTGGGGGACTTGTAACGTCCCCATAGAAAAATTTATGAATGACTATGCTGATAAACCTCTTACATTGTTTGCTTTTCAAACAGCTGAGCAAAACTGAACGTACTCAGACATTTCTCTCTTTACTTATTCTGATCATCACTAAACTGACACACAACATTTTTAGCGCAACGCAATCTGACTTTTAATAATCCTTACAAAAGTATGGCCCTGTCTACCAATAACCTATACCTTTCATGAATTCTTACCTCACAAAAATCTTCGATACTCGAACTACTGCAGTACAGCGAGCGCCAATACTGCCAGCTAAATAAAAGATTCTAACTACTGAAGGCACTAACTACTGATAGGCATAGTTAGCAAATGAAAGATTTTGATAGAGAACAAACAATGTATTTACCTTAATAGTGTTCAAAAGTCATTATATATATATATATATATATATATATATATATATATATATATATATATCACTCCATGATATCCAATATTACAAATTTACTCTTTCTGATGGACACACGTCCAGAAACACTACAATAGCAAACAACAATGCAAACCAGCCACAGACTGCGCACAGCACAGCCAGTGATTTTCATACAGAGCGCTACGTGGCGTTACCAATAAAAAAGACCTAAACAGCCTACTTGCAGACTGAGAATCCACATTTCGCCAGCGAGTAGTCTCTTCACCCTCAACGGGTGTTCTATGCAGTGTCCAGTCAGGGAATAATCGGTGCGATATTTGTTGATGGCACGGTGACTGCCGAACGGTTCCTGGAGGTTTCGGGAGATAATTTCATCCCCATTATTCAAAGTGACCATAATATCGAAAAGAAGTGTTCCGTTCAGGGAGCTTGACCCCATCGAAGCATTAGAGTTTTTGATCTGGAGGTTCACTTTTGGGCCGCTTTCTGGCTCTGGGGTACCCAAGGGCCACAGACATGGGCGTCGATTGGGCTCCATATTCTCCGAATCTGAACACGTGGTACTCCTTGTTGTGGTACTACATTAAAGACAAGGTGTACAGCAAAAATCCCAAAACCAATGCTCTGTTACTACCTCTTCATCAGTTATTCGAGCTACTCATCTGACTTTCGGCATTCTTCCGTAACACTGAATTTCCAAACCTTCTCTTTTCTACTTGTCTGAACTGCTTATATCCCATGTTTCATTCCCATGCAAATCTTCAATCCATACAAATACCTTCGGAAAATACTTCCTAACCCTTCAGTTCCGATTCGCTGTTAACAATTTTCTCTTTTTCAGGAATGTTTTTCGTTCTGTTGCCAGTCTGATACGTATATCTACTCTACTGGAGCAATCTGTTCTGTTGTTACCCAAATAGAAAAACTCGTCGACTACGCTTAGTATGTTATTTCTAATCTACTTCCCTCACTATCTCCTGCTTTAATTCATTCCATACCATAACCATTGTTTTACTTTTCTTGATACAATCTTGAAATCTGTTTTCAACTTTCCACTATCCATTCCGTTCAACTGCTCTTACAAGCCCATGGCGTCCGTCTTTACACCATAATCGCGATGTGCAGAAAAGATAAATTTAAATGCACCGTTTTTTTTAGCGGTATCTAGAGCTACCCCTGCGACCTGTAGCACTTGTATCACTACAGCACTATGGGGCGATTCAAAAGTCAGGTCACATAGGAGAAACTGGGTGAACTAAACTCCATCGACAAACTTTCAGAGGTATCAGTACAGACAAAAGCAAGAAAACGTCTAGTAAACATAGACTCTAAAATGCATATCTCAAGTCCCATGAGCATTGGTTCATCTTCGATATTGTGAAACATCTCTTTTACTTAGCATCTCCTCGTACCTCTTAAGGTATCCACTTAAAAGCCCATGGTTACTAGACTTTTTTTTCTTGGTTAGTCCATACTAACACCTCTGTAAGTTTGTCGGTGGAGAACTGGTTCACTCTATTTTTCCTATGGGACATGACTTTGGAATCACCCTGTATATTCCTAATGCCAAAACCTATCGTCGACATTTGTATACAGAACCATTTAAATATACCGTGCTTGCTTCAGCATTTCAGTAGACGAAAATTATTTCATTACAAAATGATGTGACATTTTCCTAAGATTACTTCTGGGGTAACAGCTTTCGTGGACGACTCTTTTACTTTCAGTCTCCAACAAATTCACTGTGATCCAAAGCTAGAGTGTCTTTTGTCATAAAATAAAATCAGTTACTACAATATTAAGTGCAGTTCGTTCTCTAGACGCTCTTGTACTATTATACGGCAGTGCTCCGCTTTAATAACGCATTTGTCAGATTATGCTGTAGTAGCTACGTTGTCACAGTGGTATCATGTTGCCTTTTTTTTGTTGATGTCACCTCAGAATTATTCGTCGAAAAAGATAATAGATTAACTTCATATTACATACGGGTGTTTCCTTTTTCTGTTTGAGCGAAAACGTGTTCCGGTGGGTTGACAGTTTTGAACGTTGCGGGTAAACATACAGCATGCCATTAGCTGTTACAGCCGAAACGCACACAACTCTTTTTTTGCGTTCGTTTTGAACACGCGCGCTGGAGTGATTTTTTTGTATTTCCAGATAAGCCCAGGGCCGCTGATCTGGGGGCATTATGGTCGCGTTATTGACTTGATTGTGCTCTCGGCTGTATTTGCCGGCGATGGGAAATACATTAATAGACAGACCGTGCGACGCTAAATAAATATTTCCCGGCACAACATGATCGATGGCTGATATCTGCAAACATTACTCATCGCCCTAAAGGTTACAGCGTGGGCGATACACGGAAACGCTATCGCCCGAACATACTGTATTATGCACGCTGTTCTGAAATTTCACGGTGAACGTTGTAATTTCAGGAGATGGCGTATGTGTGTGTGTCACGTACAAGGATAAGACAAAATTTCGCTGCCAGCTCACTGCACAACGTGAAGCTATCTTCTGATGAAACTTCCCTGTAAATTTTCTACAGGCGACTTAACGACGGGCGTACAACTACGATCAGTCGAAAGTTAGTTTCACACCTTGAACTCAGTCCACCTTTCTCTTGCTTATGACGTGTTACGATACTATTACTGTGTCATGAGAAAGTGCGGCTTACGATGACATTTTTAAAATTAAGGATGCGAAATGAAATCACGCATCCCCTTCAGATAAATATATTAATTGAGAAAATGCTACTTTGTGAATGGCGCTGAATGATAATGGGTGGACTGATAAGGCAGATAAATTTTTGCAATGTTGCATGGCCGTCGGTAAGTGTGAATAACAAGTTTGTTCAAACTTTGAATTGCACGACCTGATTTTGGAAATAGTTCCCATCTAGTTCATTCACATGTGCTCCATGTGGTTTCTTCTTTTTCGTAACCGCAAGGCGTAAGTTCCTTTTTTACCGAATAAGGAGGTTATCCGTTTTATGGGTATCTATTGCAACCTGAAGCAATTTTTGTTTGTTTCCTTTCCTTCCGTAATTTCGATGGAGCAAATTTCTGTTGTAGTCTTCAGTCTGAAGACTGGTCTTCACGCACCTCTCCAAGCTGCTGTGTCCTGTGCAACCGCTTCACCTCTCCCTAACTACTGCACCCTACATCCATTTGAAGTCGTGTACTGCATTCTGGACCAAATTGCACTGAGGAAATTAAGGTTACGTTGCGAAACAAATTTTTGGCCTGGTCAAACCATGTCTTTCACCATATTTCTTCTCAACAGACATTCCAATCCATCCTTGCAATTCTAGACCAGCGTAATACGTTAGTCTTAGCAGCTTTAGTTACAGTCAAGGGCCAAAGGTGAATGAAGAAACTAACTTCATAAGGAAGACACCCCTTCTCTTGAGATCACAGAGTGTTTAAAGTATATCCCAAAAAACGTGTATGTTCTGAGCTATGGACCGTTTTACTTGTGTCGAGAGTGTTGAGTATTCAGTGGGTGTAGGTTACCTTTCCATTGACTTTCTTCATTTACTGCTGGTGTTTGTCTGTACAGTCAACGCGAAGTTGTCTTTGCTCCTACATCAGCCACTCCGAAAGTTTCGTTTTGAGGTTGTACTGGAATGAGATTTGTGATTCAGTGCAGCGTGACCAACGTAAACATGATACACGTGATACTCTGTTGTGGTTTAGCCAACGGAATTAATCGTTTGATGTATGTGATGTACACGGAACTACGTCCTAAACGTCGTATATATACAGCAGGTTGTTACAGCGACTTGTAGACACGGGACGATTAGCAATAACGACGAGGCTTCGCGGTACAACTCAAACAGTGGTTTATCTTCGACGGGGCACTGCCCAATTTCTTACGTCTCATACGACAATACTTAACACAAACATTTAAGAACCTATCGATTGATAGAGGATATCCAGTAGCAATGAATCCCGGTTCCCATCGTTACCTTAATCCCTTAAATTTTTGTCTACGGCGACATTTAAAAGCATTAGTGCATCCCACACTTCAAATGGTTCAAATGGCTCTGAGCACTATGGGACTTAACATCTATGGTCATCAGTCCCCTAGAACTACTTAAACCTAACTAACCTAAGGACATCACACAACACCCAGTCATCACGAGGCAGAGAAAATCCCTGAGACCGCCGGGAATCGAACCCGGGAACCCGGGCGTGGGAAGCGAGACCGCAACCGCACGACCACGAGCTGCGGACGCATTCCACACTAAAAGAAGCGAAACGCATATGGTAATAAACGAACTGCCTTCAGTTAGTTGCATAGACGGAACAAACCTCCAGGAGCTGTATTTGCTTGTTTCATGTCGTCTACTCAGTCTTTTCGCTAGTGCATATAACAGTCAAACAGTTTGTATACGTTTTTCTTCTTAAATTAATATTTTAGGGGAAATAAAAGGGGAGCTGTAGCTGGACCATAACAACTTTCAGAAGGTGGACTAGCGGCTTGTCCGCAGCTCGTGGTCGTGCGGTAGCGTTCTCGCTTCCCGCACCCGGGTTCCCGGGTTCGATTCCCGGCGGGGTCAGGGATTTTCTCTGCCTCGTGATGACTGGGTGTTGTGTGATGTCCTTAGGTTAGTTAGGTTTAAGTAGTTCTAAGTTCTAGGGGACTGATGACCATAGATGTTAAGTCCCATAGTGCTCAGAGCCATTTGAACCATTTGACTAGCGGCTGTGTTGAGAATGAATGGTAACTGCGTTGAGCGCGCTCTGTAGTGTGAATAGGCGGATGGCTATCATAGGATAGACTGCCCAAACTTCTAAGTATTTGGTTCCGTACATATGTTTGCCGGACTTTTTAACTACCTTTCATCAATACTACCTTCTCTTAAAACAGAGGACACCATTGTTAACGCCATGGGCAAATTTTTTACGCTCAGGTGCATTGTCCACGTGCGCGCACTCCTCTCTCTCTCTCTCTCTCTCTCTCTCTCTGTGTGTGTGTGTGTGTGTGTGTGTGTGTGTGTGTGTGCGTGTGTGTGTACGCGTTCGTGTGCGTGTGCGTGCGCTGCTTATGCTGTTAATTCTGAACAAGAAAAGCCCTGGCACCTGCACAGGCGGACAATGAAAGTTACGGCACGGTTTCCGAGTTACCGGCGCAGTGATAGCGCGCAGGAATGCCGGTCCTTAGCGCTTTCCTGCTCGATCGAGAATAACGGTCGCGGGTCCCGGCCGCGATTTGCGAGCCGGTGCCCCAACAAAGGGACATTCCTGCAAATGAACAGGTATATCGAATGCCAGGAATCGCCTGCATCGGCTGGCGCGATATACTGTAGCTGCCTGCAGACCTCGGATGCTGAACGCGGCTCATCGCTTCTGGGAACAGTCGCAGTTGAACAATACTCTCTGTTCAATCGCCACGCCCTCCGCATAATGTGCACACATTTTTACCGCCCAGCTTGGACTGGTACGAGGCTTTCGATAAAGGGATACTTAAGATTATAGATCTGACAGATATGCAGTACAAGCGTTAAACATAATTTGTGGTGGTTTGCAGTCAAGGAAATGGTTCAAATGGCTCTGAGCACTATGGGACTTAACATCTAAGGTCATCAGTCCCCTAGAACTTAGAACTACTTAAACCTAACTAACCTAAGGACATCACACACATCCATGCCCGAGGCAGGATTCGAACCTGCGACCGTAGCAGTCGCGCGGTTCCGGACTGAAGTGCCTAGAACCGCTCGGCCACCGCGGCCGGCCGCAGTCAAGGAAAAAAAAAAGCCAGTAGTTCACCTTTTGTGATATGTTACGCTCATGGTCTTCTTACGTCATATACATCTAACGATTGCATCGCGTTGCACTTGGATGTTTACTTTTGGAATAAGTGCAAAACAAAGCAGTCTTTAATCGCAAATTTGTTTTATTCAATTGAGTTGAATAAAACAGATTTAAGATCAAAGACTGTTTTGGTTTGCACTTTTTCTCAAACAATGGATCGCTGTTTCCTTGTTACCCCTCATCAAGACCTAGTTTTAGTGTTACTAAACTGTCCGTTTCATTTGAAGAAACCGCTGTACCCAGTTGATTTAGTACGGATATTATCTTTTCGGTGGAGCTCTTTTTCTCCTGTGAAAGCCGGTTCTGTAACATTTACTTTTATTTTTTTTAAGGGAAGAGTGGGACTACAATATTTAATTTATACAAACCTCCCAAACGAGCTACGTTGTTCCGTTTCATGTCTGGTATGTAAAAATGTACTGCTGCCTTTCTGTATACGCTACTGACAATCTGTTGTGAATCAGTTATATCCGTCCGCTCTTCACAGACACGTGTGTATGAAATCTTTAACTAACACAGGATCTGCAGCATTAGGATCTGTTGGATTTAAAAAAAGCGCTGTATGCTGAATAGATTGAAAAAATCGACAACCGACGATTTTGTTTATACTGCTGAGAACACCTACGGAGCTAAAGTATTAAGTAGGATGTATGGACTTCTTTTTTACTGACTGTGTTCGAATGAAGTAGTTTTCTAGATTGAACGTATCAGCTGGGTATGAAATTACTGAAGGGTTATATGTTGTTGGGGTCGCTAAGCGCGACTGAAGCTTACTGCATATCAAGTAGCACGATATTAGAGGGAGAGAATTTCACAAGACTCGTTGAATATAGTGCATAATTCAGTAAGAAAGAGAGAGAGAGAGAGAGAGGGGGGGGGGGGGTGGGGGAGAGAGAGAGAGATGGAGACAGAGACGGAAGAGAATACTGCTAATTAGATCCAAAAGTGAAATATCTTCGGAAGTTTCGTCTACAGTGTCTAATCTTTTACTGTTTGAGACGTATTCACCAGTCAGTGTTCAGCGCTCGTTTAGACGCACAGTTCGACATCTCTTGCAGTGGAAGAGTAGTGACCCAGAAAAAACAGTCACAACTATACAATCCAAATCTCCACGGGGATGTTTCATTAGGGAAAACTGCCCAAAAAACTGTAGTAGTAGACGCTACAAGACAGATGTGCTTCACGAAAAGATACGCTTTTAAAATTTTGGGAAATGACATTCCAAGAGCAGACGGAAAACTAATTACTTCCTCTAACATTAACTCGCCCAAAAATAGTATTAGGGGCGTTCAATAAGCAATGCAAAAAAATTTTTCTCGGCCAATTTGAGTTGAAAAAAAAATGCGGAATTTGTTGCGAAACATCACGGAATGTCAGATATTCATAGGCGCTTTTACAGAATGTCTACGGGGACCAGACAGTGAACAAAAGCACGACGAGCCGGGACGTTGAGACGCCATCCGCGTATTAAACAGGCACAGAGGATAGTGAAAGAGGTGTTCTGTCTATTCTCAGAGATGCATTGTGGGTTGGCTCCAGAAGCGTAAGCGTAGATGTAGGGGTCCTACTTGTTATGTGATTGGTGATATGCACATTGGATGGCCCTGCAAACGTAATAAAACTACAGACATCTGAGGCAAGACGTCCGCTAGCACCGTTCTTTGACTGGGTGACGTACGGGACCGGTTTTACGCGGAGAGCGGAGCTGCTTGCATATTCGGCTCGCGGGCAGCTGTGCCGCCATGTAAATCCCTGGCCGTTAGTCCGCGGAAGCCCGCTGCGACGAACCAATCGCGCCCACAAGGAAGCCGCTCCATCGCTGCGCCGTATCCGTGGCCGCGGATTACCGCCCAAACGCCGTCCATCCTTATTTCCCGACGATATCGGCCGCTGCATAATGATACACCCCACTGACTTATCGTCTCCCCGTGTTGACTCTGCTACGTTTCGCAATATACCGCGCGCCGGACGGCGCAGCCGACTTAATGCTCTAGGCATTCGAGACGTCGCTTAAGAAACTACAATGAGATGAGAAAAATCATTGGGTAGCGATCTGCACATATACAGATGGCGGTAGTACCACGCACACAAGGTATGAAAGGGCAATGCATCTACATCTACGCAGATACTCTGCAAGCCACCATATGGAGCTTGGAGGAGGGTACCCTGTACCACTACTTGTCATTTCCTTTCCTGTTTCGAACACAGCGAGCGAAAAACGACTGTGTATATGCTTCCGTATGAGACCTAGTTACCTTACCTTCGTGGTCCGTACATGCAATGTATGTTGGCGGCAGTAGAATCATTCGACAGTCACCTTTAAATACAGGATCTCTCAATTTTCCCAATAGTGTTTCTCGAGAAGAAAGTCGCCTTGCCACTTGAGTTCCCGAAGCATCTCCGTAATACTTGTGTGATTTTAGAACCTACCAGTAACAAATTTAGCAACCTGCCTCTGAACTGCTTCGACGTCTTTCTCCAATCCGACCTGGCACTGATCCCAAACACTCAATCAGTACTCAAGAATAGGTCGCACCACTGTCCCATATGCGGTCTCCTTTGCAGGTGAATCACTCTTTCCTAAAATGCTCCCTTCCCTACCACAGTTCTGGTGCTCATTCCACCTCATATCGCTTTGTAACGTTATGCCCAGATATTTAAAAGACTTGACTGTCCTATTCATCCGCATTAACACGTTCAGGGCTAGCTGCCATTCATCACGCCAACTGGAAATTTTTATCTAAGACGTCTTGTATCTTCCTACAGCCACTCACCTCCGAGACCTTCCTGCACACCACAGCATCATCAGCAAACAACCTCAGATTGCTGCCCATCCTGTCCGCTATATCATATATGAATATAGAGAACAACATCGGCCCTGTCACAGGTCCCCGAGGCACTCCTGACGACACCCTTGTCTCCTCTCCTCTTGCTCTTCCTTTTCCACCACCACCACCATGTTCTTCTTTTTCTCCCCCTCCTACTCCTCCTCATTCTTCATGTTCACTACCATCATCATCATCATCATCATCATCACCACCACCACCATCAATAAATGCACAAATAGCTTGTTCCGCCTCAAAAATACTCATCTTTTTAAAGGACACCCTATATACCGATTGGTTAGGAAAAGGAAGATTAAGAGAGTAATATCCCGCTGACATTGAGGTCATTAGAGGCGGAGCCCAAGTTCGGATTGCAGTAGGAGGGGGAAGGAAATTGGCCGTGTCCTTTCAAGAGGAACCATGCCGGTATCGGCGTGCAGAGATTTAGGGGAATCAAGAAAAACCTAAATCTAGATGGCCGGAGGCGGTTTTGAACCGTCGTCCTCCCGAATGCGAGTCCATTGTGCCAACCTCTGCTCCAAGTCGCTCGCCGATTCATTACAACTTTAATATATGATCACTATAGTAATTTCGTCCTCTTAGATTTGTAATTCACGATTTTCTGATTTCATTCCGGTTTTGGCTAATGGTTCAAATGGCTCTGAGCACTATGGGACTCAACTGCTGTGGTCATAAGTCCCCTAGAACTTAGAACTGCTTAAACCTAACTAACCTAAGGACATCACACAACACCCAGCCATCACGAGGCAGAGAAAATCCCTGACCCCGCCGCGAATCGAACCCGGGAACCCGGGCGTGGGAAGCGAGAACGCTACCGCACGACCACGAGATGCGGGCTATTCCGGTTTTCTTTACATCTGTCACTAGTTATCCTATGTTCCTTACTGCGATCTCTAATTTTGTTTTAATCGAGGAATAAAAATTCGGCTATATAACGCAGGCATTTCGTTTTAGACGATTTATGTCGTCTAGACAGTCAGATGTTCGAGTCCATTTATCGCATCTGTGTAGTATAACAGCAGTGCAATGCCCCTTCGCATCTTAAGCAGAGTTTCCTTTTGAATGTGGTATCTCAGTGCTCGCAGTATTGTACCACCGACACTGAAATCTGAAAATGATGCTCTACGGACCTAAACTCAGTTTTTCAATAACTAACTCGTAAAATGGGAGTCTACTTTCCGTCGAATTGCTCACCACCGGTATCATCATGCCATTTTTTTTACCATAGTCCATTAATCTCACACGTAACGAAGAAGGAGACAGGGTCTAATATTGGTAGGCGTGGGTAAAGCTTTCGAGGAACGGTATGTCTCTACCAATAAGTATATACGGAAGCGATGGGAAATAATCAGTCGCTCTAGAATCAGGAGATTAATACTCCAACATCAAGCGCTGCTTTGTTCAACCTAAGATCTGACAATCCACGTTTATACCTGCAGACCTTTTTTCTGAATAGGTCGCGGTACGGTCCGGAAATTCCACTCAGAACCGGTTCCCTCGCAGCTTGTTACAGATTCCCCGGCAGAAACCCACAGCGTGCAGAGAACATTTGGTATACCTTAGCAACAGACGAGTGCGGATGAACTGAATTTTAGGATTTGTCATAAAGAATTTCATACAGCTGAGAAATAATAAACGTACAAATCAAACAAGCTATTTTAACTACGTTAGAAGGCTTTTAAAGGAAAGACGACGTTGCTTAATATATAAAAAATTGCTATTATTTTAAATTTCTGCTGTCTCTTTAGCTTCTAGAATTTGAGTTGTTGAAAGCGGAGAAAGAACAGGACTCATGTATGTTTGGAGAAACTTACAATTTCGCAATGTCATCGAATGCAACAGGCTAAAATAATATATATAAACTAGACAATTGTGGAAGCTTTACTGATAATAAAATGCTTTGGGTATATCGTGACGACTGAAAATCACTAGAGAAACTGATGACTTTGAAGATGAAACAAAGTCTGAAGGTGAAGAGAAAAACTGGCAGCAAGCACTTCAATATAACCCCCACGGAGAACAGTGTAGAGTATACGAAGAAATTCGTCTGGAACGGGTTTTCCTCGAATTCCTCCAATTCGTAACGGGCTCGTCCAAACAGCTTTGAAAGGCGTACAATTTTCACGTGAAATCACCACGATGCGGCTTGCAGTTTTCCACACAATACACAAAGCGTTGCCAGCCACGAAATTCACGTTAATTGTCGGAAAAACTTGTAGGAGTGGTCAGGGATGGGAACCTCGTCTTTGGATTTTCGGCCTGATACATGAGGAAGCCAGGCGCTCGGTGCTTTGAGTAGGCACTAAGGCACGCGCAGACGCTCTTGGGAACGGCGTTACATCAGCAAGGTTTCTCCTTCTGCAAACAGCTCCGTCGAGCACGCCATGCGGCAATATAGGCAGGCTATATCACGATACGGCGCATGTTCCGCTACAGTTGTGGCCGCATTACGTTCTGCAGATTGGAAATCGTTTCTGCCGGCGCCTTTCCTTCGCTGTCCGGGCCGTAATTTCTGCAGTCTACCTCTAACACGAGCGGACAAGGTGCACTGCATGGCCCGATCTCAAATATCGTGTCGCACCGAGTTTCGCATTCCACTTTAAACACTGTGTACGGGGTAGTTGCCTACATCAGTTGGTGAGGAGATGGGTGGAATGGCAGGTCACACATACTGTGTAGTGATGCCTATTACATAACTGATAGTGTAGATCTGTGAACAAAATTCTCTCGGGTGGTAGGCCACGTCATTACGAAACACTAAAAGAAATTATAAATAATAGAGTGCAGCAAACAGTCGTCCTTTTTAGATTTTGTTATGCAAATCCAGATTTCGGCTAGTAGCTAGCCATTCTAAATGCGCTATTTTCAATGTATGTAAGTCCCTGTTGCAGGGACATTGAAAATAGCGCATTGAGAATAGCCGAAACTGGATTTGCATAATAAAATCTAAAAAGGGACGACTGATAACTGCACTCTATAATTTATAAGTCACGTACAGTCCCTGAGGGCATCCACTTTCCGAATGGAAGGTAACTTGACTAAAAGAACTATTAAACCGACATTTCGACCGTCTTTGCAGTGGTCCTCTTCAGAGCGACTAAACAGCGGCCCGCCGGAGTGGCCGTGCGGTTCTAGGCGCTACAGTCTGGAGCCGAGCGACCGCTACGGTCGCAGGTTCGAATCCTGTCTCGGGCATGGATGTGTGTGATGTCCTTAGGTTAGTTAGGTTTAATTAGTTCTAAATTCTAGGCGACTGATGACCTCAGAAGTTAAGTCACATAGTGCTCAGAGCCATTTGAACCATTTTGAACGATTTTTGTGGCTAAGCCTGGGTAATGACAAATGTCTAATTACCGACATTGATTTACAGCATACGAGTTGTATAAAATTGTATTAATCTAAAGGTGTATTTAGAATGCACAGTATAGAGTAGCATGGAGAGTTGCATCAGGCTATTATTCTGATTGAAGACAACAACTCTTCTGAATGTACAAGACGTCATCCCTGCACCAATCATATTTCTTACATTTCAGACGATCGTGAAACACAATTAATTGCACGAGCCGTCCCATCCGCGATAAGGTCGTTAGAATGGCTCTGAGCACTATGGGACTTAACATCTGAGGTCATCAGTCCCCTATAACTTAGAACTACTTAAACTGCTGATTATCCTAAGAACAGCACATACATCCATGCCCGAGGCAGGATTCGAACCTGCGACCGTAGCGGTCGCGCGGTTCCACACTGAAGCGCCTAGAACCGCTCGGCCACATCGGCCGGCAAGGTCGTTAGAGACGGAGTACAAGTTCGAATTGTGGAAGAATGAGGGAAGAAAATCGTTACTGCACGTTTAAAGGAACCACCTGGAATTCACACCATTCTTCCGAATGCGAAGTCATTGTCTTTACCACAGCGCCACCTCGCTGATATTGTATGCAACAAGTGTAATTGTTTCACAGTGTCGAATATTGCCTCTTCGCCAGAAACAAGTCACCGCCGTTTCAAAACTTCCTCTTGATCTCTTGCCATCATAGTCCTGAATGAACCGATCTATCACAAACTCAGGAGCACACATCTGAATTATTTCGATTTGCTCCTTCAAGCCATCCTCGTCAGGATTCTGAATACTCGCGTATTGCTCGACAATAGAGCGTATAAAGTTGTACGTTCTATCCTCTGGAATTGCGCTATACTCTTAGACTTCCTAAAAATCTCTCAATCAAATGTCTTACCAATTTGCGCTCTATTCATTTGATTATACATGTTCTTGCCACTTCATATCTCTTCGCTATGACACCTAAAGACATTTAGCCGACATGATATAATCCTGCTGTTATACATATTTTCGTCCTACTCATGCTGATTATCTGGCATTTATCCATATTTAGTGCAGACTGGCGTTTATTCCACCAAGTAGATGTTGCGCCCACTTTTTCACTGATGAAACTTTTTCGGCAGTAAATGTATCGCCATCAAATGAAGAGTGATTCTAACGGTGTTCGCAATGTGAAACTATAACATGACTGATGCTAGCCAGAGTATATTGCGACAATTGTTGCCTCATGGCGTCAAGTTGAGTGCTAACGGGTATTCCGCACATTTACAAGCGTCTCAACTTGTGGAAGACGAAAACCGTATTTCAGAAACATGTTTTCGTTGTGCTGTTTACCAGAACTGATTTTGGTAGCCTGTCCAACATTGTTCTGCGAGAACCAGTTGGTTTATACAAAAGGCGTCTGTAAATCAGCTGTTCCCATGTCATCAACACGATCAAGTGAACCTTCCTGGTAGATTAAAAGTGTGCCCCGGATCAGACTCAATCTCGGAACCGTTGCCTTTCCCGGCCAAGTGTCGGTAGAGCACTTGCCTGCGAAAGACAAAGATCGTGAGTTCGAGTCTCGGTCTGGCATACAGTCTTCAAATGATTCAAATGGCTCTAAACACTATGGGACTTAACATCTGAGGTCATTAGTCCCCTAGACTTAGAGCTACTTAAGCCTAACTAACCTACGGACACTACACACATCCATGCCCGAAGCAGGATTCGAACCTGCGACCGTAGCAGCAGCGCGGTTCCAGACTGAAGCACCTAGAACCGCTCGGCCACAGCGGCCGGCCATTCAGTTTTAATCTGCCAGGAAGTTTCATATCGGTGCACACTCATCTGTAACGTGAAAATTTCATTCATGGTGAAGTGAGTTTATGGGTACCGTCGTAATATTTTTAGTATATAGAGAGTACATTTTCCCTCTGGCTCTCAGTGAATTAAGGAGGAAGAGGCGGATATTGTTCAAGGAAATATAAAGGATGATTCTGCTCCCCTCATCGATAGGTTTTATGCAACCCACAACGCCTTCAAAATTCTCTCGTTCGTTAAGCACAAACTATTAGTCGTACAGAAAAAAATTAATAGGACGTTCTATATAGGAAATTTGAGGTAGTTAAATTTTGTACTGGGACCCATTTTCACTGAGGCCACTTTTTTTTTTTAATAATTCGAGAACTGCAGCCCTTAGCGAAAATTTATCCCAGTGAAAACTACGTTAAATTTCCTACGAGAAGATTCTGTTCATTATTTCTGCAGAACTAATAATTTGCAGGCAGCGAGCGAAAGAATATGAAAATCTTATGCGTGGTATCTGAAGGTGTTACGGATTGGAGAAAATCCAGAAGCAGCTGAATCAACCTGTATTTAAAATCTTGTAAATGCCATTCAGTTCATGCAGAACTTTTTATTACCTCCTCCTAAACTAAGATGTTGCGGAAAAAATGGATCAATATCGAATTCGATGGGTTGGTGGCTTGGAACGGATAGAAGACTTGGGGAAGGTGTAGTCGGGCAGCCAGAACCACAGTTTTGAGTCCCGCGCTGACTTGGTAATTTTCCCCGAAGGGTAGCGATCTTTGAACTGTCCGTCTTGAGCGATGACATCTACTGGGCGAATCGCCCGGCAGGGGCGGCGGCGCCCACAGGACTGTTAAGGGGGGGGGGAGTGGGGGAGAAGACGGGGGTGGGGGCGGGAGGTCACGAGACGGCATCCGGCAGCTCCAGTAGCTGCCGCCACCGCCACACTCGCGCAGCCGCATTAATTGAATTATTGGCGCGTGAAGAAATTAATCTTGCAGCGGTGTTTGAAGGAGCTGCGGGCTGTTTGAGCACGGGCCGCGCCCCTGTTGTTCTTGCCGCGGTGGGCCGCAGCGCGCATGCGCAGTGCGCCGCGTCTTGCACAGTACTCCGTGCGCCGAGCCGGGGGAGGCAGGAAGGAAGGAAGGACTTAGCAACAGGAAGGAGCTCCCGCCGCCGCCGCCGCCGCCGCCGCCGCCGCCGGCACGTCGACGTTGCGATCGATGGGGCTGAGTCACTTCTCACTGCTCACACTCTCTCACATGCATGCAGACGGTAGCGAAAGTGCCACTATTCCCTATGCTGGTCCTCAAGAATCTCTCACCGGATGCACAGCAGTGAAATACGCTTTCTAGGCAGCTAGAACGGGTAATACGTATTCGAAATCATACGAGCCCACTCACAAACTATCCATCGCGATATGTGCCAATTCCATCGTGACGGCCACTTTAATTATCAGTCAAAACGAACAAAATGTTCTAAAGTCAAACAAAATAGTAATTGAAAAAAAATCGGAATATTAGCAGCAAAAACTGTAAGCCCTATTTTTCGTAATACTGCTATTCTCCAAATATATTTTTAAAATTTTAAATGTAAAACTGTGGTCCTCGATGACGGCTCAGATTTTTTGTGACATGAAATTGGTTCGAGAAGATAACTGCGTCTCTCTAGTAACAACTCATTTTCTGCATTTTAAAAATAGTTTTAGGACATTGTCAAAATTTTAGAGCTTTGCATAGAGTGGTGTTGATACCAATGATATTTTTTTTTTTCTTTTGGTTCAAATGGCTCTGAGCACTATGGGACTCAACTGCTGAGGTCATTAGTGCCATAGAACTTAGAACTAGTTAAACCTAACTAACCTAAGGACATCACAAACATCCATGCCCGAGGCAGGATTCGAACCTCCGACCGTAGCGGTCTTGCGGTTCCAGACTGCAGCGCCTTTAACCGCACGGCCACTTCGGCCGGCTTTTTTTCTTTTGTTGGTAAAAGTTTCACAATAAGGTAGATCAGGTATCAACCTGAAATGCGCAAATGTTTGATTATTACAACTTCTGAATTTCTTCTCCGCTCCGTTTAAAATGATGTCCTGCTACGTGGCAACGGTTTATCGAGAAAGTAAATAAATATAAAGTGGTGGATGTCTGTCAAGAACCTTATGTTTCCATTCCCAACATATGAGAAATGGACGATAGAATTCAATTGTGATAATGGTCCATATCAAAGACGTTCCAAGACTACAAAAACACGTGAAGCTACCGAGAAACTATGTCGTATGGTATCTGAAATGACACTGATTAAACGTGTATGAAGTACACGTAGGTTATACAATACAAATAAAATAAGAAAGTGTACAGCTGATTTGACAAAAAGTTGAATGTAGCATCTTTTGAATCCTGACAAAAAGCTAATGCTGAAAGGTAACCTCTTCACGCCAGAAACGGAACGACATTGGACGGAAAGAGACCATCCTTGACCAAGATGAGGGAGGGTCGATTTCACCTGCCCAAAAGGTTATAAGCAAGGTTTTCTCGAAAGTGGAAAGACTTATTCTTAGCGATTACCGTGGAAAGCGTGACATTACACGGTGGTGTACATACATTTGCGCTCAGTAGGATGAAAATAAATACATGAGAAGAGCCCTGGAGAGAAAGAAAAGCAAATTTCTCAAATGCTACTGAATGGTAAACTGAGGGGTTTGAAACAGAGAACCTGGAAGATTCTGGTATGATACCAAGATTTTCACCGTACATAAAAATAATTCAAATGGTTCAAATGGCTCTGAGCACTATGGGACTGAACATCTGAGGTCATCAGTCCCCTAGAACTTAGAACTACCTAAAACTAACTAACCTAAGGACATCACACACACCCATGCCCGAGGCCTGTTTCGAATCTGCGACCGTAGATGTCACGCGGTTCCCGACTGAAACGCCTAGAACCGCTCGGCCATTGGCCGGCTAAAAATAATTGCAACGACCTCTGTTAATATAAAAATCCAATATGCAGCTCATTTACTAGCTAATACACTTCACATGAGGCTTGATTAAATTGAAGATATGCGATATTTTTTAATTAATAAATACAGCTGTAGGAATAATATTATTAGCGTATGTGTTTGAACTGAAAGTAATGCATGCCCTACCAGGGTGAAAAAAAAAGAAGGATAAATTTTGCATCTTTTGACTGTAAAGTTTTAGTTAAGAGAAGATTTATTTGGAACGACTCGTAGAAATTCGAACGTAAGCTTGTGTTGGGGAGATAAACCGGTCCTCCTCTGAGAAATGAACCGTCCTTGTATTCGCCTTAAGCGATGTAATCGCGGAAAACACAATTTTGAATTGCTGGGCAGGGAATTTGATTACAGTCCTGCCAAAGACGAATCTTCTGTCTTAACCACTGTTACAGCAGCGCGCCATCATCGCATACATTAGTGTTAGGCGTACATTAATCTGAAGTGTGATGAAGATTATTTGCTGGGTGTACCAGTGAGACAATGTATCAAAAATTTGCCCACTTTTTGTCGGCAGTTTTTTTTTAATGTCACATAGAGCACAATAATAAATACACCATCACCTGAAACTGCCTGGCAGATTAAAACTGTGTGCCGGACCGAGACTCGAACTCGGGACCTTTGCTTTTCGCGGGCAATTGCTCTACCACCTGAGCTACCAAGCACGACTCACGCTCGGTACTCACAGCTTTACTTCTGCCAGTACCTCGTCTCCTACCTTCCAAACCTTACAGAAACTCTCCTGCGAACCTTGCAGAACTAGCACTCCTGAAAGAAAGGATACTGCGGAGACATGGCTTAGCCACAGCCTCGGGGATGTTTCCAATATGAGATTTTCACTCTGCACCATCACCTAACGCTTTCAGACTTTGGAGTGCTAACATTGGTATGTAATAGTGTTAAGCAATGGTGAGACTGGACTGTAAACGTCGGAATGTGAGTCTGTGAAGTGATATTGTGTTTGCTACAGTGACCTGTGTAGCAGACAAGTGTTCAAAAGATAATAAATTTCTGTACATAATGTCACGGGCACACCCAAAGCATAATCCCCATCACACTTCAGATTAGTGCTCGTACATGTAAGTGTGATGTACTTGCTGGTAGCATGCTGCTGGAATGCTTAGTGCTAATAAATATTAGTAAAAAGTGTCTGAAGGAGTAAAAATTATTTCGAAACTTATAATACAGTCGCTGATCTCAACCAGTTCCAAATAACATGGTTAAATTAAAGAGGAATTAGTCAATTTTTGACCTAAGAAGCTCAGTAGAAGGCCGTGAAATTTTCCCCTTGGGCTCGTACTCCCTGAAGGGAGAGAACCACGGCTCCACGGTGTCGCGTCCGCCTCCAAGAAACTGTTCTGTGCTGAGCGCGGATGAGCCGAAGATAACAATGGCTGGCCCCCACGGGGTGTAAGGCCGTGGCCTCTCAAGAGAAGCCGCAGACATGTCGGCCAACTCTGCCCAGGGGCAGGGAAACATTAACTCGGAGGCAGCCGCTCTCGGGCCTACCTGTTACGCGGGCCCGACTGTACAGGATTAAATAACGGAAGCCTACACCACTAGCAAGTTCTCTCATCCCCCGCCCTCGCAGTGGTCTACTCACCCCCTCCCGACACCCACGCCAACCTCCGGGCCCTTTCCGCTACTTCCGCCACACCCCCCCCCCCCCCCCCCGCTCTCCTGCTCCTTCAATATAGTCCAAACTTTACTAGTTGAGATTTTGCTCGGGTATACACAGCGGCGAGGGAAGGCGAGGGTAAGCAAGGCGGCCGCCGAGGCAACCGCCAGGCATCTTGAGGAAAATTGTAATGCATAAATAAAGACGGCGCGTGCGTTGCCTCGCCGGCTATTGCAGGCGCGGGTGCCGTTTGCGGTGCATATTACTTGTGTCTTCGCTGCGTCTTTATCGCCGCCACCGTGCCGCGTATGCTAATACGGCCCGGTCTCTCTCTCTCTCCCACTCTCCCTGCAAAAATAAACCCCTCTCCCCACCCCTTCGGTCACCACGACACTGCCTCGCTCGTCTTCCCCCCGCCCCTCAACCCAGATTCATACCGGTGTCAGGGCCGGCTCTTACATGAGTTACAGCCTAATAACATTCCTAACGGCGCCTCCGTATAATTCGCCTTTTGTTCCCTACAGAGCTAATGCCGAGCGCGCCCCAGTTACGCTGTCAAGACTCGTTGTGGTCTTGACAACGTCCCGCATTCGCCAGCCGATCCCAGTCTTTTACGTCGACTTTTACTGCTAGTAAAATACTTCGTCTGGGATGTCTCGCAATGTGAAATGAGACTCTGGGGTGATACAGCCACTGAGATTGCTAATTACGCTTTCTGACAAGTAATTGGTGGTATTTAATCACGACGTATTTGTTTAGATTTGCGCAAAGGCTCACCACGCTAATGAAAGTGACAATTTTTTTTTGCGGTGCTGGGATTCGAAGACAGTTACCTACCGTTTTTGAAAGGTGCTCTTACCAACTGAGCCAACCACACACATCAGACGGATAGACTCGAAGCTTCAACATTAGAATATGTGGTATACAAATCAGTTTTAAGTGATTATATCCACAACTTTTAGTGGCATTTGAAAATCTGTACCATACGTGTACCCGAACCTGTATTGTCGCGAGTAGCAGCTTAGTCATTTATCTGAGCACAACTCAATATGTTAACTCAAACTTACATTGGCGAAGATGATTTTCCAAACACTACTACCAGAGATTCTCTCACACGGTGGGAAGAATAGCCCACTAGTCGAATGGTTTTGGAGCCGGCCGTTGTGGTCGAGCGGTTCTAGGAGCTTCAGTCTGGAACGACGCAACCGCTACGGTCGCGGGTTCGAATCCTGCCTCGGGCATAGATGTGTGTGATGTCCTTAGGTTAGTTAGGTTTAAGTAGTTCTAAGTTCTAGGGGACTGATGACCTCAGATGTTAAGTCCCATAGTCCTCAGAGCCATTTGAACCATTTTTTGAATGGAATTGGTGGTAGGCTGTGGCTTAAGTATGCATGAAATAAATTAACTGCACTGAAACAAATATCGATGAGGATGCAATGAGTGAAGATACAGTGGGAGAAAAGTATAACCGACCTGGAGGACTTTTAATGTAGTTTAAGACAGACGACTCCCACCATCTGCAACCAGCTGTAGATGATGTAAGGTGGGTTGCCTATCTTAAGGTGCGCGAAATATTTTCCGGGACAGATTTATTCTGCCTACACTGTGCAGTGGCACGATACGAAATAAATACAAACCGTTACGGCGACTGCTGGCGATAAACAGGAAATATACGTCCAACTCCCAATTTGGCACAAAATTTCAATTGTCACTAACGGTTCATTACGTTTTCTGTTCAGCAAATCTGAACGTTTTGCACTGGTGTTATTTAATGTCATTCCATCTCCCTTAATTTCAAACCAATCGATCCCTTCATTTTATTTCAATGCACTAAATTAATTTTATGAACGCACAGTAGCGTTCTGATCAAGGTTGATGCATAGCGATTAGGACAGCGGGCCTCTGTTCGAGAAAAGTGAGGTTCGTATCACCTCTGGCTGTCGAGATGTACCATTTTCCTAGATTGCGTAAGATAAGTGAACGAATAATCCACTGAAAAGGCTGCAACCGGTCACCTTTGTCATCTGAGCTTGCACTCAGCCACGAATAATCCCCTCGGCGACATGATTTTAGACCCTCTTCCCCTTTACCTTCTTCTTTACCTCGCTATATTCTGTCTGTTGTCTCAAAATGATTATCGGGGTCTTAAGGCTGGTTGGTTGGATGATTTGGCGCAGGGGCCAAACAGCGAGGTCATCGGTCCCATCGCATTAGGGAAGGATGGGGAAGGAAATCGACCGTGCCCTGTCAGAGGAACCATCCCGGAATTTACCTGCATCGTTTTGGGGAAATCACGGAACACTTAAATCAGGATGGCTGGACGCGAGTTTGAACCTTCGTCCTTCCGAATGCGAGTCCAGTGTGCTAACCACTGCACCACCTCGCTCGGTGGTGTTTTAAGGCAGTTTGTAGTCACATGTCTGGAATATGGATACTCGTTCAAAAAATAGTTCAAATTGCTCTGAGCACTATGGGACTCAACATCTGAGGTCATCAGTCCCCTAGAACTTAGAACTACTTAAACCTAGCTAACCTAAGGACATCACACACATCCATGCCCGAGGCAGGATTCGAACCTGCGACCGTAGCGGTCGCGCGGTTCCAAACTGAAGCGCCTAGAACCGCTCGGCCACACCGGCTGGCTGGGTACTCGTATTTTTGGTTACCTCCACTTCTGTAAAGAAAGTGGTGCGCTTGTGAAACCTTCTAACAACTCGAATTATCATTGCTATCAATAATGTAGTAATAAATAAGCTTGGTATGACGTTGCGGAGTAGATACTGGCTTAAAACCAACATGTGTTGCAAAGTGTTGTTACAGTGTGTACTCATTTGAGACCCTGGAGGCTATATCGCTGGAAGAAGGCTAGTATGTTACGTTTTCCGCCGTCCGCCTTCCGCGGTAGTTATTCGCTATCTTCGATGCTGCTGGGTCTACCTCAGCCCACGGCTAGCAGGTGCGATACGGGAATGGGCGCCAGGGAGCACTTTGTCTCGACTTTTAAGTCGCTCTTTCCTCACGGAAGCGATAAGAGATACCAGAATTACCGCAGGGCCTAAAGCAGAACCGCGTGGGGGCAATTATATAGGACGCGTCTTCCCCCGGCAGGAAGATACCGAACACCGCCGCGAAGGAATCTGATGAAGCTGCAACACGTGCAGTGAAAGACTTATACACCCGTATGTTGCATTTGCCATTCTCTGTTGTCGTCTGTAGCGTACGGAAAATCTTTAATTTGTATCTTGTAGATTATTTATTTATTGAAACCATCAACTCGTTCGCAACACATTTGTATTATTAAATGCTCTCGGTTCAATAATTATCGCTTTAACGTTCCACAAAAATTCGAGCTTTCTACAGTATCCACCTGCGTTCTTTGTCACGTATGTAGTGTAGACCCTGTCGCCCCTGAGATCGGCAGCTGTGCAGTACACACGCGTAGCAAGTTATCGACTTTACTTTGAATACACTTGTACTTCGCTTCCGTCTTTCTTGCTTGAAACATATTGTCCCTGGATTGAACTAAAAATAGTTCCCCTTCCCCGGTCCTGATACAGATTTGTGGGGCGGTTTCCCTTGGTTGTAAGGGGAATTCTGGAATTGAGATTTCCTTTGCCCCAGTACCAGCTTGCTTGGTATTTGGCTGAAAACTCTCTGACTATAAATGAGTTATTAATTGAACGCCCCACTCTGTCGTTGGATTTAGGGAATGGGAAGTACATACGTAAAAAAAGCCACCATTGACTTCATCACGAAAGCAACAGTTTGTCAAAGAAGCAACAGGATCAGCCAGATGTAAATGATGTAGTAGTGGCTGCTGCAACCACAGATTGCAATGACGCCAATGACGTGATGCCATCTGAGGTGTTATCCTTTCCACCATGAAGTGCACAATGGGCAAAGTGAAAATGGCTTGGAAAATATTGCTTGCGTCTTGATGATGATGATGTTTGGTTTGTGGGGCGCACAACTGCGGGACCATCAGCGTCCGTACGAAGTCCCAATTTTGACACAGCCCAAATTATGTACACCGTCCAGTCTAACCACTGTCACGAATGATGATGATGAAATGCTGATAACACAAACACCCAGACCTGGGGTAGAGAATATCCCCAACCCGGCCGGGAATCGAACTCGGGACCCCGTGATGCAGAGGCAGCAACTCTAGCCCCTAGACCACTTGCACCTAGAGAGAGACATCTCAGCTTACATTACCAGCAAGAAGTGTGGATGATGTAAGTTAAGTTTCCTAGCTTAGGGTGCATGAAATATTTTCTGGGCCACCTTAATTTTGCCCACCTTTTATTATACGGGACGCACTCCTACGTGGTCTTATGATTCGACATTTATTCGATTTGTATTCAGCTGGACTCCTACGGCTTACAGTCGGAAGCAACCGCCAAAGAACACTTTCCAAAGATGGGACTTCGTGTGCCAGTGAGGCAACGATCTACTTTCCAAAGGCTTAGAGAGGTAGAAGTTTAACGAGCTTTAGTTGTGTGATCGATAGGCGTCACCGATGATGGCAAAAGAGAAGATGATATGGATCTAATCATACTGTTGTTGTCTTTGTTCACTTCCTTTGTCTCTTGTCGTCTGATCACGGTCGCTTCAGTTTCTTGTACATGCTGGTGCCGCCATCACACGGGACGTCGAGATGGTCGGGGTTTGTGAGCCCCTCGTAGAATTTCACGTTGTGTTGTATTACCGGTCGTAAAATGCAGAACTGTACACGTAAGATTTTTGCTTTGTGGAGCGAGCACTACTCAGGAGACGCCATATTGGATTTCGTATTATGCTGCTAAAGTCCGTATTTGGTGGTTTTTATATTATAACGAACAACGAATATACGCTATTTCAGAGTACCACTACATTGAGCATCGCTACAAAACGTATCGTTTTTCGTACGATCTGATGTAATTACTGTGAGTTAACGACATATTGCTGGTTAACACCTTCAAGATACTCTAATATCAAGACATAAGGGTAAACGGGTATTAGTTGATTGTTATGTAGTGGATATAGGCACAAGCTCCTGATCTGAAAGATTGACGGCAAACGCCCTATTTTCCGCATATATTTTTTATTCACCTTCATGTTTTCTAATTCTGAGGCTTTCTTATTTGTTTAATAGAAGTATATTCTATAATACTCGACGACAAGCATACGGAACGGCGCTCTTTGTGCAAGGGAACTTGGGCAAATGGTTTGCAAGATCGCTATCTGCGCTACTATTTCGACATTTGTTTTTTCATTCAAAAATCTTCCTAGACTGTGGGATACCCATTTCTTTTCCAATATCGTGTCTTGTATGGAAGGCTGTTGCAAATTTATATCGCACTATCTGCAATGGAAATTTTAAAAGCTGATGTACTTGCTGACATTAAATGGAACTTTTCGTCTTGTATCAAATTAATGGTCACTGAAGTTTTTGTTTATATGAACTACGACAAAATGACATGGCTCGCATATGGAATTTGTAGCAAACATGTTTTACTAGAGCTAATGTAGCAATTTTACGACTGTCCATTTTCATAAAAAAACTTTTGGTTGTGTGATACAGCCAATAACTGCTGCTGAAGAGCGCTGTCTTCGCAAATCATGGTGAGGACAACATTTCGTATGATGTCCCGGCTCGTTTCTGAGCGATGGAAACCACGCTTGGCATGCTGCTTGATTGCAAACACGTTTCTTTTAGTGTCTGCTCCAGTGTTTCGTATCAGAAGGCACTGTCTTTCTCAGTTATGCTCTGAGCGTACTTCATCATACAGCGCTGCTCGGTGGCAGTTATTACAACTCCGGACTCGCCAGCGAAATTTTGCCTACCGCTGTCAGGCGATGAGCGGATTGAAGGTTACCGGGAGGCAGGGAATGTTGTTGACGGGGAATGTAGGGTGTTGCTGAAGGGTGAGAGAGGAGGGGGGGGGGAGGAGATGGAGTCGGGAATTGGGAGGGAGCCGCAGTTCGACGAGGGAGGAAATCACCAGAACGGAAATGTAGGTCCGCGATCCGGGATGTTGTCTAACCTCCAGGGGGAATCAGCGCCGACAGCCGCTTGGTTAGGTAGCAATCATTAAATTACCGGGAGGTCAGTGCATAGGGCAGCGTGTACTGTGACGTGGGTCGCAACAACCGCCTCTCACTGGAAGGGATGACGTAGTAGTTACCACACTGGCCTCCCACCCGCCAGGAGTATGGGTTTTTAGGTCTCCAGGAACGTTTCTTTTGAAGAATCCACGATCGATTTTCTTCGCCAACACTGTATAATTTTAAGCTTGTTCTCCATCTTTAATGACGTGATCGTCATCGGCGGCTAGGCGTTAAACGCAAAACTTCCTCCCATTCTGCTGTGTCTGGGATAGCCATTCCATTTAATAAACAGCTATACGAAAACACAACAATCGTGTTAGAAATAAATGGAAAAAATGGCAGTGCCCGAACAGAGTGGCCAGACTAGGGATGCAGATCTTGGAATAGACAAAGGACCAAACTGAAGTCTGGTTCGCCACAATTTTAACATACGGGTGACCTGCAAAAACGAATTTATCCTCTAAGCACAATAACAGAAGACTACAATACAACTGTGTAAACAGTGAAAACTACACTACTGACCATTAAAATTGCTACACCAAGAAGAAATGCAGATGATAAACGGGTATTCATTAGACAAATATATTATACTAGAACTGACATGTGATTACATTTTCACGCAATTTGGGTGCATAGATCCTGAGAAATCAGTACCCAGAACAACAACCTCTGGCCTTTATAACGGCCTTGATACGCCTGGGCATTGAGTCAAACAGAGCTTGGATGGCCTGTATAGGTACAGCTGCCGTGCCGATGCAGCTTCAACACGATACCACTGTTCCTCAAGAGTAGTGACTGGCATATTGTGACGAGCCAGTTGCTCGGCCACCATTGACCAGACGTCTTCAATTGGCGAGAGATCTGGAGAATGTGCTGGCCAGGGCAGCAGTCGAACATTTTATGTATCCAGAAAGGCCAGTACAGGACCTGCAACATGCGGTCGTGCATTATCCTGCTGAAATGTAGGGTATCGCAGGGATCGAATGAAGGGTAGAGCCACGGGTCGTAACACATCTGAAATGTAACGTCCACTGCCCAAAGTACCGTCAATGCGAACAAGAGGTGACCAGACGTGTAACGAATGGCACCCCATACCATCACGCCGGGTGATACGCCAGTATGGCGATGACGAATACACGCTTCCAATGTGCGTTCACCGCGATGTCGCCAAACACGGATGCGACCATCATGATGCTGTAAACAGAACCTGGATTCATCCGAAAAAATGACGTTTTGCCATTCGTGCACCCAGGTTAGTCGTTGAGTACACCATCGCAGGTGCTCCTGTCTGTGATGCAGAGTCAAGGGTTACCGCAGCCATGGTCTCCGAGCTGATAGTCCATGCTGCTGCAAACGTCGTCGAACTGTTGGTGCAGATGGTTGTTGTCTTGCAAATGTCCCCAACTGTTGACTCAGGGATCGAGACTTGGCTGCACGATCCGTTACAGCCATGCGGATAAGATGCCTGTCATCTCGACTGCTAGTGACACGAGGCCGTTGGGATCCAGCACGGCGTTCCGTATTACCCTCCTGAACCCACCGATTCAATATTCTGCTAACAGTCGTTGGATCTCGACCAACGCGAGCAGCAATGTCGCGATATGATAAACCGCAATCGCGATAGGCTACAATCCGACGTTTATCAATGTCGGAAACGTGATGGTACGCATTTCTCCTCCTTACACTAGGCATCACAACAACGTTTCACCAAGCAACGCCGGTGAACTGCTGTTTGTGTATGGGAAATCGGTTGGCAACTTTCCTCATGTCAGCACGTTGTAGGTGTCGCCACCGGCGCCAACCTTGTGTGAATGCTCTGAAAAGCTAATCATTTGCATATCACAGCATCTTCTTTCCTTCGGTTAAATTTGGCGTCTGTAGCACGTCATCTTCGTGGTGTAGCAGTTTTATTGGCCAGTAGTGTAAAACAGTGGCTACTTTTAGATCGTGGCCCCATTAGACTAAAATAATGGACAACGATAAAGTAGTACAGCAGGCCAGCCATTGTGTGTGAGATGTGATATCACATACGAGTATGATGAAAACGTACACAATGTAGCAGCAAAATTTGGAAACAGGAATAACTGTGGAATCCTGAAGATGATCCCAGCAGAGGGATCGAAACGTCGAGAATTGAAAAATTTCGCAGCCTAACGACTCACAACATTTTAACATCAGTGACAACGGCCACTAAGGGTTGCAGTCTTAGATGATGAAAGGTAGCTTTTTGGTAACGCATGTAGAACGAGGAGGAGAGTTTTGGGTCCATAGTGAAACTTGTAGCCTTGCTGTTATTCATTCGTCGCGACGCGACTTGGAGCACAAACGGGGAAGCAGTGCGCGTAATGGCGTGAACGGCGCAGAGCGCGCCGTCCGCTAACCGCTAGCTAGAATTGAGCGCCCGCCGGAGATAAATCATAAGGCCTAGAGCGAGGCGGCGACAGCCGCGCGCTTCTAAGAGAGAGATTAGACGCAGGCGCCGGGCGTCGCCCCCGCTGTCTTTCCTCGGCGCCCGCCGCCCGCCGCCCGCCGCCTGCTGTTGCTTTTCCTGTGTTTTTAATCTAAATAGCGAGCCGGGCAGAGCTCCCCTCCGGGAGAGCGGAGGCGCGAGCTGTCACGCTGGCCATGATTTATATCGGAATAATTACTTTGCGTCTCGCCGCTACCAGCCGCCCACTGGCCCGCCGTCGCAGCTGCTCCGTGGGCCTTCCGTAAGTAGCTGCCCATGCGACGGAGCTGCACACCAATTAAGAATCGCCTCTGGGGCTTAACATTCGGGAATGATGAAACTTACTAAGTCGTACTTCCTATTTGCGGTAAGGTGTTCTACCACAACTGAGAGAAGTCTGGAAACCGTGCAGAAATCTTGGATTGGATTGGATTGTTTGGTGGGGGAGACCAGACAGAGAGGTCATCGGTCTCATCGGATTAGGGAGGGATGGGGAAGGAAGCCGGCCGTGCCCTTTCAAAGGAACCATCCCAGCATTTGCCTAGAGCGATTTAGGGAAGTCACGGATACCTAAATCAGGATGGCCGGACGAGATTGAACTGTCGTCCTCCCGAATGCTGGTCCAGTGTGCTAGCCACTGCGCCACCTTGCTCGCTGCAGAAATCTTGCCATCCTTACCAAACATTTTGTGCTCCATTATTTACTGGAGGAACCACTGGAATTTTTTACCACTTTTTCATTAGGTACTTTCTTCTCTGTCTGTTCTCTACAGATTTTGCAGTTGATTGTAAAGTAACTTCCCAATGAATTGGAGAATTGATGTGGAGGTGGGGGCGAAAAACGTTAGTAACGCCTGACATATAGGTTATCCTGCAGAACTGTAGTGTTGTGCAGATAGTATCAGAATGTGTTCCGTGCGATATGTGAGTTGTCAGGCACAGCTGAGCAGAGAAAGGGGAAAGAGGAGCTGGATATCGCTTTCTTGTGTGTCTGTCTGTTTGGTGCAAATTTTGCAATTTTTTTAACTAATACCCGATGAATTGGTGTCTTGAAATTTTAAA
This sequence comes from Schistocerca americana, assembly GCF_021461395.2. Classification (NCBI taxonomy): domain Eukaryota; kingdom Metazoa; phylum Arthropoda; class Insecta; order Orthoptera; family Acrididae; genus Schistocerca; species Schistocerca americana. The sequence continues at coordinate 506,527,104 of NC_060124.1, read as the reverse complement.
CGTAGCGGAGAACTGGATGACAGTGCAGTGTCAACTCTCTAACTCGTCTGGTGTGTGATAGAGGGTACTTTGTTTAACTCTGTCATTTCCCAGTGAGCTATAGACTTGAAATTTTAAATCATAGCTCAGAACTGCGCAACAGCGCAATATCAACTCGCTTACTCGTCAGGTATGTGGCCGAGTATTGCAATTTTCCTCTTTTCCTCTTCCAGTTACAAATGGTTCATGGCAAAAGAACTGCTGGTAAACGTCCTCGAATGTAATCTTTACATTCAGCGTATTTTCGCGAGATTGGGAGGAAGCAATATATTGGTTGAGTGAAGACAAACTGAAATTAACCCGAAACTTAGCACTTGTTTTTCTGTAATTTCATCAAAATCTTTGAAATCGATTGAAAAATTTCACACACACGAGAATAAAGAATAGAAAATAGTTATTCAAGAAAAACGAGTTTTTGGTGTACCATGTTTTTGCAGTTGACTAGAAAGTATAAAATAATTTCTCCTGAGCACATACAGATTTCTAATCCCATACAGATCCCTTCAAAACGAACACATATAGTCCTGAAAATTTGTGATCGTTTATTTTTAATAGGTATGAAAGTAATCAACATTTAAAGGTGAAATCCTGGGCTGCGTCAACATATAATTGATGTTTTACTTACTGTTACAGTACTGATTCATAAATAGTTCACCTCCTTACTATTATCTATTCCATGTGCCCCACACTTTACTTTCTTTTACTCGCAGTCCATGTTATGTGCTCTTTGGACTGTTCCCCATTCAACTGGTCCTGTAACTTTTCCTGTTTTTCACTGAGGATAGCATTGTCATCAGCGAATCTTATCACTGATATCATTTATATCATAACCTTATTAAAATCCTGCTCCTAAATCTTTCTTATATTTGAGTTACCACTTTGTAAAATATTGCTACTTTCGAGATCTGTTCTTACCACACAGCAAACAAAACAGTCTCCACATCACAAAAAAACTGAACCGGTGATAGTTATGTGGACCTTGCTATCCGATACTGCTAAATGATAACGTGCATTTGTTTTTTAACGGCTTAAAGCATTAACGTCTGACTGATTGTAGCCTAAATATCCAGAATCGTTGCCCGTAGTGCCATAATGAGTATGAAAGAAACTAAAAGTAAATCCCTTGCGGTTGACGCTGAATTTTAATTGTGACGATTTTTCTGGTATACCGGGTGATCAAAAAGTCAGTATAAATTTGAAAACTGAATAAATCACGGAATAATGTAGATAGAGAGGTACAATTTGACACACATGCTTGGAATGACACGGGGTTTTATTAGAACCAAAAAAATACAAAAGTTCAAAAAATGTCCGACAGATGGCGCTTCATCTGATCAGAAAAGCAATAAGTAGCATAACAAAGAAAGACAAAGCAAAGATGGTGTTCTTTACAGGAAATGCTCAATATGTCCACCATCATTCCTCAACAATAGCTGTAGTCGAGGAATAATGTTGTGAATAGCACTGTAAAGCATGTCCGGAGTTATGGTGAGGCATTGGCGTCGGATGTTGTCTTTCAGCATCCCTAGAGATGTCGGTCGATCACGATACACTTGCGACTTCAGGTAACCCCAAAGCCAATAATCGCACGGACTGAGGTCTGGGGACCTGGGAGGCCCAGCATGACGAAAGTGGCGGCTGAGCACACGATCATCACCAAACGACGCGCGCAAGAGATCTTTCACGCGTCTAGCAATTTTTTATTTTATTTATTTTTTGTTTCTAGTAAAACCCCATGCCATTCCAAGCATGCGTGTCAATTTTTACCTCTCTATCTACATTATTCCGTGGTTTATTAAGTTTTCAAATTTATACTGACATTTTGATCATCCGGTACTTGCGAGCGGCAGATTGCGTGAAAAATTCGTTCTGGAGTTAGTCCTCTAGGTTGCGGCTAAGCCATTATCTTTGCAAACCTCGTTCTTCTAGTGATGTTAGGCTCTTGAGGTATCAAGGAGAAGGTCTAAAAGGCAGGCACTGTCAGAAGCAAGGATGTGACAAAAACGTTTGTGCCTGGATAGCTCAGTTAATTAGAGCATTGATGGCAGAACGTAAAGGCCACAGGTTCGAGTCCAGATCTTCACACAATTTAAACCTTCCTGGCAGTTTCAGGTTTGAAGTATCTGAGCGTACTCTGCTCTCCTACTGTAGGTGGTACATTACCAACTGTGCTCGTTTGCCATTCTGCTCGCTGCTAAGGAAGCTGTTTCGGTCCGCGAGCTGCGCACAGCTAAAGAACGGCTCCCGGGTAATTGTTTCCTCGCCTCCCTCTCCTCCTGGGACAGACAACGCCTTTCTTCCCCCCCCCCCCCCCCCCCCAAGGTCCCCCTTCCTCCACCCCCTCTCAGCTCCTAGAGACTCATTCCGGCTCAATTTCGCTTACGAAGAGTGATCGGCTATCTGGTGTACATTTAATTTCATTATTTCCATAATTATACGGTCCCGTGCGCCCCACTCCCATTGTAGGCCGGTATTCCGAGTAACCGTGAAAGATAGAAATCGGTGAGGCGGCGGAGCGGCCGACGTGTGCAGTCCCGCGCCGCATCGCGGCTTATTGAATTTCCCAGAAGCGCCGCCCGCCTGGAACGGCGCCACCAGCGCCTGGCCGTCGAGTCTGCTCCAGGTCGCCCATTGCAGTTTGAAAAAGCGGACGCACGACGCACGTGTACGTGTGCGTGCACAGCCAGGTCCTGTGCCTAATTCTTACATCGTCTATAGGCAATCCGGCACCGAGAAGGATAAGTATGTATTGAATATCTCACGGGTTAGGTAAGTGAATATGCAAAAATTATGACACCGAAATTGTGTGATAGCGCCTTCAAAAGGGGCTATAAGGCAAATCTTGGGGTAAAATATAATGGCGCAACGTATTCGAATTAAAAATGTTGATGCTGATGGCATTAGATCAGAAATAGAGACATTGGACAGCAAAGTAATAGGTGAAGACGGAATTAGAGAGGAAGTAAAATGGAGTCTGGCAGGAGCGAGAAAACCATTGCTGAAAAACAGAAATCTCTTCACGTCAAATGAAAATTAAGTATATTAATTTCCTATAATACGGACCTACAGCGTCTATAAACTTTTAAAATGACGTCATGTTCGCATTAAGCTGTTAATGTTTTATCCTGCTATTGAAGTTAAGGCATTAGTGTCTTTTTCAGGCATAACATTTTATGTTATATTATGTTCAAAAACTGGCTCTGAGCACTATGGGACTTAACATCTGTGGTCATCAGTCCCCTAGAACTTAGAACTACTTAAATCTAACTAACCTAAGGACATCACACACATCCATGCCCGAGGCAGGATTCGAACCTGCGACCGTAGCGGTCACGCGGTTGCAGACTGAAGCGCCTAGAACCGCACGGCCACACCGGCAGGCTTATATTATGTCATAGAAATAGGTTAAAAATAACGTTATGTTACTCTTGTGGTAATAAAGAGTCGGCAGGGAGTCTTTCCCAGAGCGCCGGCCGCGGTGGCCAAGCGGTTCTAGGCGCTTCAGTCCGGAACTGCACGACTGCTACGGTCGCAGGTTCGAATCCTGCCTCGGGCATGGATGTGTGTCATGTCCTTAGGTTAGTTAGGTTTAAGTAGTTCTAAGTTCTAGGGGACTGATGACTTCAGATGTTAAGTCCCATAGTGCTCAGAGCCATTTGAACCATTTTTTTCCCCAGAGCATCTAGGAACTACGCTAGATAGAGCTATACGGTTCGTTGCAAATGGTAGCTTAAAACATAAAGTGTTTTATGAATGCACTTCCAGATATGTTTCGTTTGTTTCTCGTAGAACATCTAGGCGATACGCGATTTCTATCCATGTCTTTGCCAACATCTCTTCCGTCAGTGCCTCTGCAGCACTTCGTGTTCGTGCCGTAAGGGTTTACACGTCAGGAACTGGTGGACTGAACACTTCCTAACGTAACCTCACAAAAAAAGAAAGAAAATCAAGGTCAGCTGTGTCTAGCGAACGTGATGGCCTTGGACAGTCCCAATATTGTTTTCAACGCATTTAATGGTTTTATAGACAAGATGGTCTTCGTTATGGTGTGTTTAAATGTCCATTGAAACTAAACTCTTTTGTCATGTGCTAATATGTCGGTAAAGAGCTGTGACAGATTTCTTGTTGGGTTGTCTCGAGTCCATTGAAAAGCGCAGTGTTTATTTGCAGATTCGTTCGCCAATCTCCCCAGCGTCTCCACAACCCCACGTCGACACAGTGTAGCTGAAACTTTCTGTAGTAATTGGAATGACTGGAAAGAGTAATACTTACGTTCGAGTCTCACCTAATTATTTATCAGAGATGAGTACTCGTTTATTTCTTTCTTGAATACTTTTACTCGCGAGTTGTAATACGTAATCTTCACAATTATGAGTGCCCTACATCTTTGTTGCTCCAAGAACAAAATCCGAGTTATGAACATTACATTCAGCAACAGAGATAATAAAAATCAGAGATAATGCAGTGATGATGTTCGCTTTTCTTATGCAAGGTGTAACGTCTTTGTTTCCTACATACAGGACAGTATCTGGCACAGTTATTTTCGTAGTAAAACGTGATGTTACATCTCTACCGATCCCTCTCTGGAAAGAAAGCTTTCATCAGAGAACTGGCGAACAAAGAAGCCCTGTTCGACGGTACACGATCGCTTGGAAACCCTTCGCTGAAATTTTGGTAAGTGATATACAGCGTGCACTTGTAGAACTGTATCCGTAAGAACTTCGCTTAAACTACCATTTGCAAAGAGACTCATAGACTTGTGGAAGAGCATCCACAAAAAATTTCATGAGTTTAGCTACAATTTGCAACAAGCTGCATGTTGTATCTAGCTCAGTCCCTAAAGAATAAGAATTTATAGTCAGTGGTAGTTGCTAATGACATGAGTGCATTTGACACTGGCATGCAGGTCGAGGTCAGTCAGCTAACTGAAGAAGAGACTTGCGCAGTTGCGTGGAGGAAATCAGTCTACGGAATGCAGACCACCACCACCACAATAACAACGACAACAACAACAACAAAACAGAAATAATTAGGGATACTGTAGATGAGTTCTTATTTCGATAAGTCAGCTTTTTTCAGAAACGACATGTTTCGTCTCGACAGTTACTGGCTTTATTTGTTTCACATTCGCGATCTACGTGTTAGAGCCATTCGCAAATGATAGTCCTCCACGAAAAGCGTCAAACATACTCATTACTGCTGATTGGAGATGTGTGTGAGAGTATATTTACATATTTCACTTCGTCTGGATAAGAACAAACAAAATTCATTATCGTCAGTGTAAGAGGATAACGGAGGGATATTTGGTATCGAATTCGCTGTAAGTACGGCAACCTTTTTACCACTCTAGGTTGTCTCTCATACTAACTTCTACACGAATTGTTGTAAGAAGTGCTACGTCCCCCGGAGAGCGCTGAGTCAGTTTAATTGACTGTGGAAGTCTTTGTTTTCGAAAAGCTGTGAGCGTAACGAGAGTCAAACCACGGAGCAGGTAGCTTACAGAACCCTCTTTCGATGTTCAATTGAATGCTGCTGGGCAGTCTGGGACTCATACAAGGAAGGGTTCATAGGTGAAACAGAGGTTAAAAGCAGAGCAGTGCGTTTCTTCAAAGGTTCGTTTCGTAAGCTCGAAAGTGTGACGGAAAAGCACATATGGCTCCAGCGGCAGGCGCTACAAGAGAGGAGGTTTGGATCACGGTGTGTCTTAGTGTTAGAATTCTATGAGCATACTTTCCTACAAGGGCCAGCCTACGTACTGCTACCTCCTACATCTGTCTCGCGAAAAAATCGTGAAGGTATAATTAGAGAGATTTGAGTTCCCACGGAGGCTTACCAACAGCAGTTCTTTCCTTGAACCATTCGTGACAGGAATAAGAAGGGGAGAATCTATAGTGATACGCAAAGTACCTTCCGCTACATACACCACAAAGTGGTTTGCGGAGTATAGATTTAGATACAGATGTACCTTAAAAAAAAAATTTGAGCATGACTGTGCTTCAGCAACTGTGCATATAAGGCCTTTATTGCGTTAGAAATAACAGCCAACCAGCAAGATACAGGTTTATTAGACCTTCACCAAAGTTTCGACGATTTCAAAATCATTTCTTCGGAAGATGTAGGACGTAAAATCACATTACCTATAGTCAAAGCGGGAGCCGTTGACTGTAGTAAATGTCATCCACTAAATCACCATGTAAATACATGTCGGTTGTACAGCTTTGTCTTAAAATTCTTAAATTAAAAGAAAATCACATATTTGACGCAGGATACAACAATATATAGTACGCCACGTGAAATTTTTACATAAAACTAACATCTAATTTGATGCTACGTTTTATGTTTAAATGTCAGCAGATATGGTGATTCACTGAATGACATGCACCAGAGTCAATGTCTCCGTCTTTGACTCTGGATAATGTGATTTTACGTCCTTCATCTTCTGAAGAAGACGCTTTTGAAACCTAGAAACCTTAGTCAAGGTTTAATGAACCTGTATTTTGCAACTAGTTGGCTGCTATTTCTAACGCACTGAAAAAAAAGACGTATCCACAACCACTGTCTGCACGGTTGAAAATGAATGATGTCCGTTAGAAGCTTCGTTACTCTCGAACATTTAGATTTACTTTCCGCTCTACTCGCTCGGATGACAGGAGATACATACCGCTTGGTCCTGAGCAAAGTGCGAAAAGCAGGCGCGTGAAATAACGACGCGAGCAGATAAACAAAGAAGGGGGGCCGCATGAAAGCGAGCTTCCGTACCACAAACAGATAAAAGGAAGAGCAGGCGGAGGAAAAAAATAAAAAAGGCGTGAGAGAGAGGAGGAAAACGCGTGCCAAGTATTTTCCGACGTCTGAAAAAATATTTTCGTTCCATCGTCTGGTAAGACGGCTGTCGTTGAGTGGGTGGGGGGAAGAGAGAGAGAGTCGCAAGCGAGTGCCTGGATTCTCATTCAAATCCGCAGCCATCTGGCGGGGAGCGCGGCGTATCGTCTCTGTTTGTGATGCAATTAGCGGTGATAGATGGCAGCGCGGGCGCCCACCCCGAGGTGTGAGAGGAGTCGCGGATGAGTCGGCGTCTTCACTCCCCCCTCTGATTCTCTGCTCACGCGATTCCACTGCGCCTTTTGTAAGTCTGTTTAGGAGCTGCCGCAGGACTCGGTTGGAATCGACTTGGGGTGCCACTCTGTGTGTGGTTTGAAGCTCATGCATACAGTCATCATCCGACTGACATCCATTCAAGGAGACGCTCTTACACACTGCGTTCGCCGAGCGACACAGCTACGCACATATCTTCGACTTTACTGAGACTGTGGGATCGGATACGATTTGTTCTCCAGGAGCATGAAGTACCTGGAGAACTAACTGAATGGGACTAGCTGCTCTGTTACCATCCTAAAACTCGGGTACTTTCTGTTGCTGGGGTTTCAGATGACTTTCCTAGGCCGACCGGAGTGGCCGAGCGGTTCTAGGCGCTACAGTCTGGAACCGCGCGACCGCTCCGGTCGCAGGTTCGAATCCCGCCTCAGGCATGGACGTGTGTGATGTCCTTAGGTTAGTTAGGTTTAAGTAGTTCAAAGTTCTAGGGGACTGATGACCTCAGAAGTTAAGTCCCATAGTGCTGAGAGCCAGCTGAACCATTTTTGACTTTCCTACTTCTGTGGTCGTTCTTGAGGGATCTGCTCGTTCTCGCGTCCTATTCATCATACCAATGGCCACTATCACCAGAGGTTTTCATAAATTATCACGTTGGATCTTGCTTTATGCTGATGATGTGCTATTGGCTGATGAAAACGACAACGACTTTCGACGACAAGTCCATGATGCATGGAGGGTCCACAGACTGAATACATGTCAACGGATGCATATAATACAGGCAGTCAGGATCGACCATATAGATCTGTGGAAGATCAGCAGTTTCAATTACCTTGGCTCAAAAGTCTTTGTCGACGGCTCACTCCTTCCCGAAATCTAAAATAGCGTTAACAATTCATGGATAAATGGCGGACAACGACTGGTGTGGTTTGTGATAAGAAGATACCAGACTGACTGAAGTAGAAAATATTCCACCTTGCAATCCGCCCAGATGCCTTGCACGGTGAGGAATATCGGTCTGGAACTAAAGAAACAGAGCAACGACTTGCTGTAGTGGGAACAAATATGCTTCGGTGAACATTTGGCCTGGCACTTCATGTGTCCAATGACGAAATGCGTAGGCAGTGCGGAGAGTCACCTATCTATGTGAAGATGAGGGAAAGCCCTCTGCAGTGGGCTGGACACATGCTTCGAGTGATAAAGTTACTCGATGACGTTACTGTTGTAGCAGGGAATCTGGAAGATTTGCGGAACAATTAGAAGCAATACAAACCCAAATGCTTCGTGGATTTATGACGTATCACGAATCAGAAAGAGCAATAAGTTTGGCTATGAGTGGTATATACGGAGACTAGATCAGTCCTGATGTGAGTGGGAGAAGAAGTGTCTACAGAAGTCATACGCCAACTGTGCAGGTAGAAGAGACTAAAGATAAGAATAATTGAAATGAACGTAAGACAGAAAAAAAAACGTAGCAGAGCAAATGAAATAATTATTTTTCTGTCGTGGCTACAAGAGATAGAGCATGACGTAATACCAGACTTATACCATTCGTATAGAGAAATCATACTGATCCGTTGAGGTAGATGAAAATTTTATTGGGTAAAGTAAAGATACTGGTGTTGAACATCGAGCTGAGAAGAAGAAACGGAATATTTGAAACCATTTTCAATAGCAAATCATGCAGTATGGAAGCAGCCGGCCGTTGGTGGCCGAGCGGTTCTAGGCACTTCAGTCTGGAACTGCGCGACCGCTACGGTCGCAGGTTCGAATCCTGCCTCGGGCATGGATGTGTGTGGTGTCCTTAGGTTAGTTAGGTTTAAGTAGTTCTAAGTTCTAGGGGACTGCATTCGAACCATTTTTTGTATGGAAGTGTTCGAAACGTGGCGTTAATGGCGGACGATGTGTTAGACTGGTTGACATAATACCATATTGAGAGTTCCTTAGAGTGAATCAATACCAGCAAATTATACTGGTCGGATGCAGCCAGAATAGAGTGCAGTTATAATCAGTTCGACAATTAGGGTTAACTGAAATATGAAACACAAATTTCGTCCTGTAAAAGACACTAAGGAAATGTGTTATTCAGGACGCACTGAATTTATGTTCGTGAGCATCGAGATAAACTTTTTGAACAGTCTCTGGCGAAAATCGGGACAATAAACATTTGCTCACAGATATCCTGCAAATGAGGTGCTTAAATTTTAGCACTTTCGCAACCGTCCGTGGCTTGTTTCGCTTTTTCGACCCCCGGATATGAATATCGGAGCACCATGTATTGCGATACGACGATGAGAGATTGGTGGATAGACACACGCTTTGTTGCGTTTAGCGTCTCTGTGTGCCTGTGACGTAGTAACTGCCCCAGAGATAGAAAAGTACCGCCGAAATCTTGCGTGGGGAGGGCGCGTCCGCCGGCAGAAAAATTAGCGCCTTATCGCAGAGTGTGCGGCGCCGTTATAAGCATTGGCGGCCTTTTCGCTCCGGCACGCATCCTTTTCCCACGGCCCTCGCCGGAACGCGTTTAATTGTATGTTAGCACGTAACTGCTGTAACGGGGGCGTAATGTGACAGCCGTCAGGCACGAAATCTCCCGTGGAATCCTGGAGCACAGCCAGCGAAAGAACAGCTTCCTTCCAACCGCACGAGTGTTACGATGGCATTCCGTTTTTATTTTAATTTGAAAGAGAGCTGTCATCATTGGTCCATCTGTATTTCTATTTAAAAGAAAGTATCATATATTTCTAGGGGAGGCAGTTTTGGTGAAAACTAGAAGAAAGGCTCGAATAATGAGAGGCCCAGGAACCAATACCTGTTGAGATATGGACCGTTTTACTCGTGACGAATAATGTCTAGTATTCGGTTCAAATGGTTCAAATGGCTCTAAGCACTATGGGATCAGTCCCCTAGAACTTAGAACTACTTAAACCTAACTAACCTAAGGACGTCACACACATCCATGCCCGAGGCAGGATTCCAACCTGCGACCGTAGCAGTTCCGGACTGAAGCGCCTAGAACCGTTCGGCCACCACGGCCGGCCTAGTATTCGGTGATGTGGGCTAGATTAACAGGAGACGGCATAGTAAATTATCACCGTTATCGCATATGGCCAGACTCAAATCCTTGAGCAGTCACGAAAGTGATGCATGAGGATCGCTTCAGTATCAGTGTATGTGCAGGTATTGTTGGTGGCAGACTCATACGACCATACACTGAACGAAACAGATTAACAGGTGTTATTTGTCACTCATTTCTGTGGCATGAATTACCAGCGCTGTTGAAGAACATTACCGTTACAGAAAAACAACGACTGTGGTTTATGCACTTCGGGACGCCATCCCAATTTCTATGGATCAGTCGACAGTACCTCGCCACAAGGTTACACGGGGGGCGAAATGGTCGAGGACATACCGTACCCGTTCACGGTAGTTGCCTATGGTGACATTTAAAGGCATTGTTTTATTCCCAGTTCATCGAAAATTTGCAGACGTGACCAATGAAAGTGACGCGATTGGAATGGATCCGGATGTGTCTGACAGTGTGAGTGCTTCACTGCGAAGAACGCTGGAAGGATGTGTCAGGGTGCTTGACAACAGATCCAGCACTGCCGTAGTGTCTACTTCTAGGGAGAGGAGAGAGATTCGTCATATCTCAACAGGTATTGCTTTCCCGTCGTACCATTATCGGAACTTTTTTCTTGTTTTGATCAGTACTATCCCCTGTAGGAATATGTGACACTTTCTTCAAATAACCTATATATAGATAGTGATCCGAGGTGATTGAACTGGGAAGAGGTGTAAGACAAGGTTGTTGTTTATCACCAACACTGTTCAATATATATCTGGGGGAAATTATTAGTGAAGGTTTTGATGGAAGGAAAATAGTTTGTATAGAGGGTCGGAGAGTGGAGTGTGTAAGATTTGCAGACGACGTGGTTGTGATGGCAGAGAGTGCAAGATAGATGGAACAAATGTTAGATGATCTAAACACAAATTAGAAGAATATGGAATGAATATTAACAAGAAGAAAAAGAAAGAACATAGGGGGAGAGGAAATAGAGCAAGTGAATAACTTCAGTTACTTGGGAAGCGTAGTAATGGATGATATGTATTGCTCAACATAAATTAGGAAAAGAATTTTAATGGCAAAAGAAGGATTCAAGAGGAAACAGAAATTACTTTGTGGACCACTAAACAAAGATCTGAGGAAAAGACTTGCCAAATGTTACATCGGGAGCGCTGCACTGTATGGGGCGGAGACCTGGACATTGAGGAAGAAAGATGAAAGAAGATTGGAAGCGCTAGAGATGTGGATATGGAGACGAATGGAAAAAGTGAAATGGGAAGACCGAGTAAGGAATGAAGAAGTATTACAAAGAGTTAGAGAAAAAAGAAACATGCTGAAAGTCATCAGAAAGAGAAAACGGAACTGGATTGGACATTGTTTGAGGAGGAACTGTTTATTGAAGGAAGGAATAGAAGGAATGGTGGAGGGAAAAGGGGAAGAGGGAAAAGAAGATATCAAATGCTGGAGCCAAATATTCAGAAATGAAAAGACTGGCTATGGACAGACAAAAGTGGAAGAGGCTTAACCCATGACAAACCTGCCGTAAAGCGGAAGACCATGCATACATACACACAACAAATTCTACATTTTTCAACCGAAATTGGCCGAAAAAAAGGTGTTGCATTAAATACTGAGCGCCACCCGCATTTATCTCAGAAAATCTCAATCTTTTTCAAAATTGTTTCAGATCTCTGTACACTGTATAAAAGTGGTAGCAGTTCACAGCAAAACTGAGAGGGATTGCTGCTTGCTCTTCCGCACACTAACCGGTCCGGAGGCAACTGTTGAAGCGCAGTGGCAAGTGGTTGCTGGTTCCCAGCTCTTCCTGCTCCTGCCATCCGCCCGCACATCGGCCGCCACTATCGACAATCTGCTGCTCCCTGTCTTCCTCCCACGCCCTTCCTTGGACTCCCTCTCCGGCCGTCGGCGCTCCAATAATGCAGGGCTAATTGCACACATAACATCACATTAAGTATTATCATAGGCCTCCTCTGTATGCTCTGTAATTGAATTAAAGTACTCAGGCGAGGCGGAGGCGGCAGGCAGTTTCAAGAAGCGGGGAGCGCCAAAGGACCCGACGGCTGGCTGGCTGCAGGACCATTCACGCCGACTTACTCCTGCAATTAGCTCGCTCGCTGCCCGTCTCGTCCTAATCAATGGCCGTCGCGTCTGCTATCCCACAAGGCGGCAGTCGGGAAATTAACTCAAATTCTGCGACTGTTCCACCAAGCTGACTAATACTCCCACCTTCTATTCACGGGCTACCCTGTGCGACCACACGTTTCTAGACGTGTTAATGCATACGAGCTGATACATCTGGGTGTGTAGGACCAGTTCTGTGATACAAAACTTTCCGTTCTTAACGGGACGAATACGTCGGGTGTGTTACAGAGTCCGTGCGGTTCACAATATGATAGTTGTATCGTAATTAATTTAGTAGCGATAAGTGACTCAGGTGAAAGAATACGGTTAAAGAGGTAAAACGTTTTAGTAAACATGGATCCAGAAACTAGTCATTTGCGAGGTACAGGGGTTGGACAGATATTCAGAACGACCGCGAGAAATGCATGCTTGAACATAAAGGCACATGGTTGCCAACCCCGTTGTATTTGACCACGGACGGCACCTGTGCATTGTCCTCAGTACGTCGCAAGTGTCAATTGTGGTCAAAACAGTGTTTTTTCTAGCTGTAAGAGAATTATGTCGGATCAAAGTGGATTTGAACGTGGTCGAGTTGTTGGTGATCATATGGTGGGCACTTGTGTAACAAAGGTAGCCAAAATGTTTGGTGTACAAGAGACATTGTATCGAGATTTACACGGCATACAGGTAAATCAGAAAGAGATCATCAGCTAAGTGACAACGTGGACGAAAGTTTGTGTTGAGAGATCGTGTCAGACGGTCACTGAAGAGGATTGTGACGAAAAATAAGGAGACGATAGCTGCAAAAATCACAGCAGAACTGAATGTCGCTCTCCCGTACCCAGTCAGCACAAAAACAGTATGAATGGAGCTCCATTAACGGGGAATTTAAGGGCGAACTGGAATTTCAAAACCATTCATCTGTGATGCAAATGCCTCTAACAGGAAAACGTGTTGCCAGAGCCATAGAACCTGAAAGCTGGAGCAATGGAAGAAAGTCATTTGACCTGATCGATCTTGTTTCACACTGTTTCCAAGATCTGGTCTAGTTTTCCCAGGAGAGAAACTTGGCAGGCGGTCGGTCACGTTTTGTGCAGCCATATTGCGGCGATATTCCATGGGCCGCATGGTTACTTTCCAAGATCGCATTACCGTCAAGGATTATGTGACCATTTTGGCTGACCATATCCATCCCATGGTACATTGTTAGTTCTCCAGAGGTAATGCTGTGTTCCAAGAGGACATGGCCCCTGTTGACATAGCTCACATCGTCCAGTACTAGATTTGTGAGCTCGACAATGAACTGTCACATCTCCCTTGGGCAGCACACTCACCAGATCTCAGTATTACTGAATCTTTGTTACCTACTTTGAAGAGAAGGATGCGTGATCGCTGTCGACCTCCATCACCATTACCTGATCTTGCTAGTATCCTGCAGGAAGAATTAAGATATCTTAAAAATCATACAGGAACTGTATTTATGCTTTTTTGAGACGATAACAAGCCGCCGCGTTTCCTGCAACGTATTAGGCATGGAACTGTATTTGTGGTGTTCCATATATTTGTCCATCTCTGTAATTGCAACTGTGTAATTGTGTGCCGTCCACTAAACACTGACCTTTGTTCGAAGTATTGTCCTAGTTAGTAAAAATACATTTGAAATGTAAAGTTTTCGCTTAAGTTCCTATCTAATTGGAGAAGATCCAAAAATGATGCAAGGACTGGCAGTTAATCTCAACGTAAATAGATCTATCGAATTACAAAAAAAAAATGGTTCAAATGGCTCTGAGCACTATGGGACTCAACTGCTGAGGTCATTAGTCCCCTAGAACTTAGAACTAGTTAAACCTAACTAACCTAAGGACATCACAAACATCCATGCCCGAGGCAGAATTCGAACCTGCGACCGTAGCGGTCTTGCGGTTCCAGACTGCAGCGCCTTTAACCGCACGGCCACTTCGGCCGGCCTATCGAATTACACAAAATAGGCGAAAAGAGCCATTTATATTAGTTTATACTGTTGTAGGTAAACCTCTCGAAACAGTACCATGCGTACGATATCCAAAAGCAACCGTCAGGTGCGATCTAAAGTAGAATGACTACATAAAACTAGTAACAGGGGAAGCAGACGCCAATATGAGATTCATTGGAAGAATCCTAAGGAAACGGGATTCGTCTGCGAAAGAACTGGTTTACAAGCGAATTTTCGATCGATTCTTGAATATTGCTCTTCGATCTGGGAGTCTTCAACGGGCAAAATTAGTAAGAGGAGATAGAGAAACTCCAAAGAAGAAAGGCACTTTTCGTCACGGGTTCGTTTAATGAGCTTTGCGTAACACGTCAGGGTTTACTGACCAAGTTCCGGTAACACTGATGAGTCACGCAATATATTATTTCCTTACAAATACATTTCGTGAAATGACGGGTCGAGGAAGAGGGGAAAATGTCAGCAGCACAAACTGTAAGGTGACCTGCGGAGTATAGGCACAACTGCAGCTTAGAATTTCTTTCTGTCGGAAGGCATCAATGAGTAATGAGAACACTGATTATGCTTGTTACAATGAAAACTCACGTAATTATTTCTGTAGCAACACCACTGTCGACTGGATGTATATTTTTATAATAATCCATGGCGTACACTTTGGCCTAACATGAATCATAGTAAGTCTAACGACGTCCTGATACACCGAAAGTCAGGGCACAGGTTACTAACAGGAGAATCTACAGGTAATTACGTTGATAATGAATCTATATGCAGTTGATCGACGTAATTCAAGACTGTTATTGTTGCGGTCTTCAGTCCAAAGACTTGTTTGATGCAGCTATCCATGCTACTCTATCCTGTGCAAGCCTCTCCGAGGAACTACTCCACCCTACATCCTTCTGAATCTGGTTAGTGTATTCATTTCTTGGTCTCCCTTTACGACCTTTACCCTCCACGCATCCCTCCCTTGATGCATCAAAACGTGTCCTGCCGACCTATCCCTTCTTCTAGTCGAGTTGTGCCAAAAATTCCTCTTCTTCCCAATTCTATTCAGTACCTCCTCATTAGTTACGTGATCTAACCATCTAATCTTCAGCATTTTTCCGTAGCACCACGTTTCAAAAGTGTCTGGTCTTTTCTTGTCTACGCTGTTTATCAGTGTATTCGAGACTATTTTAATAAATTACTCCCTAGAGAAGAAAATTAGTATCTAGTGTACAAAATTACTCTCTAGTAATTACTACGTGTTAACTGTTGGAACATCAATGTATTATCACCACCTGCTGCAAAAAAAGGGGGGAGGGGGTTAAAGAGAGCGAGGCTTATCTCTGAAGTTAGGGGTTGAGCATTCAGATTCGAAGACCAAAAAAAGATAGTTCTTTTTGTAAATTCATTAGTGGCTGTTTTAATACACGATTTGTCTGTCTCATTATGTACGGTAATAAATTTGTTACGACACTAACGTGTCGTAATATGGAAATATATGTGAGACGGCCGTTCGCTACGTATGGTCCACGGCTGCAGATTGTGGCGCGCTATCGCACGCCATATTACGACGGTGGACACAATGCAGGCCCCGGCTTCGGCGTGCCTACGACCGCTGGAGAGCCATCAGCGCACGGGGCGGGCGCGCATTGTTGCTGGAATGCCGCTCTCCAGCGCTGGAGGAGCCCCGGGAATCGCAGAAACGAAACGAGCAATTTGCCGCCGCCCGCTCGGAATGCTGCCGACAGAGTCGCAGGGGTGGCCTGGAGAACAGCGGCGTCGGTTTCTGAGCAGAGGCGCCAAGAATCTGGCGCAGGCCCGACATCTATACTGAAATATCTGAAGCCAAAACTTTCCTTCCTGTACAACATCGAACAGATCGCGGAAAACGGGGATCAATTCACGACGAAGGGATGATTTGATGAGAAGAAGAACAAGAATGGGAATTTATCAAGATTTGAAGAGAAATTTTCTTAGGTCAGATGTAAACGGAAGATCTGCCCGACTGAATGTATAGTAAAAGAAATTGCGTAGACAGTTTGAGATAGTGTATTAATATCTCGTCACACTGCTGAAATCGAAGTTACGCCGCGCCGTTACAAAATTCGTAGCGGTGATTATGTGGTAACAAACAAAAACAAAGGTAGATCGAACCGAGACTGAAAGTACTCGTGTGGGCCCCAGGAGAAACCCGATTTGAGTATAAACATAACAAGGGGTGAAAGACGGTTATGCGGGTGACATACATAAATGAAAAGATTAATTCGGGTACATAGCAGCAGTGGCAGTCGGTGCAAGACAATACGGAAAGGTAAGAGAAAAGCACGAGCAAGCAAATCGGAATGAGCTAAAATGGTTGCAGATCACAGCTTTGCAGTGTAAGATGGTTGGTTCTGAGCACTATGGGACTTAACTTCTGTGGTCATTAGTCCCCTAGAACTTAGAACTACTTAAACCTAACTAACCTAAGGACATCACACACATCCATGCCCGAGGCAGGATTCGAACCTGCGACCGTAGCAGTCTGCAGTGTAAGAGTTCATGAATTCATTTCTGAGGTAGGAAACTTAGTTAGGGAAATGAATGTTGTGATATAGTGCTTCAGTGCGACAGTAATGGAGACCAATGTAAAAATTTGTGTCATTTATGCATCCTTCGAAAGTATATGCAAAGATGACAAAATGATTTTCATAACAAATGAAAATCACGGTAGACGACATAGTTGTGCTGAAATTTTAAAAATGTTGCGACAAACTTCAGGAGGCATGGAGATCTTTTCTGAACAGCACGTTGCAAGGCATCCCAGATATGCTCAATAATGTTCATGTATGGGGTGTTTGGTGGCCAGCGGAAGTGTTTAAACTCAGAATAATGTTCGTGGAGCCACTCTGTAGCAATTATGGAAGTGTAGGGTGTCGAATTGTCTTGCTGGAATTGCCCAATGGACATGAACAGATGCAGCTGCTCGGAAAAGATGCTTACGTACGTGTCACCTGTCAGAGTCGTATCTAGACGTATCAGAGGTCCCCATAAGTCCAACTGCACCCGCACAACGCCATTACAGAGCCTCCACCAGCTTGAACAGTCCCCTGGTGACACGCAGGGTCCATGGATTCATGAAGTTGTCTCCATATCTGTACACGGATCCACTCAATACAATTTCCAGTCTAAGAGACTCTGTTACTCGCTCCTGTGAACGGGAACGCGTTATACAGATCTTGGTGTCTCTCGCGTCTATCTAGAAAAGATAACCTGAAGATGCCTAAAATAAGGCGAAACGCGTCGTTGAAAAATATAAAACTAAAATTGCAACCAAGACTGTTTTTAACCAATACTGGTAAGCACTGGTTTGCCGTATGCCACGTATTGACATGGATTGGAAGAATTTCTATAGGAACATTATTGTCTCATGAATGCTGTGGCGATACTTATACCGTGTCTTTGCTGCTCGTTTCTGTCGGCACTGTTATTGAAGTAGCAGTGATGCCTTTTCCGATTTTCTATAAAAATCCATTATTTCAAGCCAACGCAAATTTTACCAATGAAAATTACTCTCCGTTCTTTTTTAAAAAACGATTTGTTAAAAAATGAAATATTTTTGGTAATGCTGCTGTTACTAACTGATTTTGTCGTTTTTCTATTTTGTTATTAGTCATCATTATCGTCATCCCCTTCCAAGGATTAGATGTTGCACTCCCTGTTTCGGTCTCTATTATCCATCCATCGATTTCTTACGAGGTCTACCTAGTTCTCTCTTTCCAGCCGGCTGATAATTCATTATTATTCTTGGTAATCTATTTTCTGTGATTCTGTCATGATGTTCTCTCCGTTTCATTCTGTTCACTTCTATGTTGTCATTAAAGGAAATGATTTTTAAATCTGATCTGATTGATTCATTCCTTATTTTTCCATTTTATTACAGCCGCTACGTATCTTATGAACGTCATCTCTGTTGCCTGTATACGTTATTTTTATCTTTTTTTGTTACTGTCCATGATTTGGAATCAAATGCAAGAGTAGATACTTTAGAATTCATTTGTGTTTCTTTTCTTGCTTTTCTTCCCAAAGTTATTAGGTCAAATGGTTGAAATGGCTCTAAGCACTATGGGACTTAACATCTGAGGTCATCAGTCTTCTAGACTTAGAACTACTTAAACCTGACTAACCTAAGGACAACACACACATCCACGCCCGAGGCAGGATTCGAACCTGAAACCATAGCAGCAACGCGGTTCCGGACTGAAATGCCTACAACCGCTCGGCCACAGCGGACGGCAAATTATCAGTAAAAAGTAAAAAAAAACTGTTGTAACCGATATCAACAAATACCGAAACATATCCGTTATTCAGAACTGAAATACCGGTTTAGGTTAACCGGTCGGTTTTTCTTCCCATTCCTACATTAGAGATCAAGGTCCCTTATGGGACGCACGTGAAGTCAGATGTATCGGAAACCCTGTCGTTATTCGACAAGGGCACCGGCGAAAGCAGTGGTTCGGATCCAGCGCGGTGAAAGATGGAGCCATGCAGCTCGGGATAAGAAGGGTAGGGGTTGGGATGTGGTGGGGGTGCTGGGGGGAAGGGGGGGGGGGTTCTCAGTTGTCTAAGAGAGAGCCGAGAGCCGGTAGCCGCGCTGCAGAAACAATCACCCAGATGCGATCAGCAGCCGCCGGCGGTCCGTCAGTAAATCAATGGCGTGGCGCTCGCTGCCACCTCGCCGCCGCCGCCGCCGCTCATCTGCATAACAACGACACCCGCCGCCGGCGCTGCCTCGCTCGCCGCCGCCCCCGCCGCCTCCGCCGCCTCCAGAGCTCGCAGCCGATAGTGCACCGCCACGGGCGCCCTGCGCCGCCTCAGATTTAAATGCTAATTAAGATCCCGCGCTCTCTTCACGAGCGAAAACAAAGTAAATCATTTGCTCACATCTAAAAACTAACAATGCCTCGGGGCTTTATGCCGGCCGGCGTGTATATACATGTAAATATATAGACGTGCGTGTACACAGCAGCCGACTACCGCGGCGCCAGATCGGAGATTTCTTGCGTCACGGATGTACGCTTCCCCTCCTCGCCCCTTGCGCCCCCCCCCCCCCCTCCCTTCTCGGTATCTTATGCTATTCCCTTCCTTACCCCTGACATTCGCTCTGCCTGCATCCTGCAGTGCACGCACAAAGTCGTATTAACAAGTACACTTCCGCATACGTTTTAGACGCGAGAGTATTCTGATTCGCGTTGTAACTTCTTGCTGCACGTGGTACAGACTATCTCTTTTTGCTGTTCCGTCCCCAAATGACATTTTGGGGAGGGGGTGTGGGGGGGGGGGGGGGAGGGTTGTCGACAGTCTGATGACTTGTTTGATACGGCTTACCACGAATTCCTTTCCAATCGCAACCTTTTCATCTCCGATTAGCATAAGCCTCCAATGTCTTCAGTTATTTGTTGGATATATTCCAATCTCTGTCTCGCTTCTGTGTCTCAATCTGTAAGAATGGAACTTTTATAGGAATGGTTTGATACCCGTCGGTGAGTCTGTTTGTCTAACCCACTATTAGGAATATTCTTCTCAGGAACATGTAGACGTATCAAGTTCAAATTTATGTCACGTATTAAGGTTGTGGTCCCTTGCCGGGGTAAAACTTTTAAGCGTCCAAGTCGATTCAGTCAAGAGCTATGGCCATTTATGTCATGTATTTTGATGCTCGAAACCTATAGGGATCAATCCGTTGACCTAGAATCGTGAAATTTGGCAAGAAGCAGTACAAGTAAAGGAAAAAATGGAAAAATTGACAATTTGCAATTATGTCACACGAAAAAAATATTTTTATCCTCTTTTTAACAGCCTGTCTGTTTGTCTCTAAGACACCTTTCTCTCCGGAACATGTTGGTGTATCAAACAAAAAATTTAAGTTTCTAAGTTAATTCAGTCAAAAGATACTGCTATTTATGTCACATACACTCATCAGCCAGAACGTTATGGTTCAAATGTCTCTGAGCACTATGGGACTTAACATCGGAGGTCATCAGTCCCCTAGAACTTAGAACTACTTGAACTAACCTAAGGACATCACACACATCCATGCCGAGGCAGGATTCGAACCTGTGACCGTAGAGGTTGCGCGGTTCCAGACTGAAGCGCCTAGAACCGCTCGACCACACCGGCCAGCTTGTTATTTTTATTACGTCTCTGTACAATATATGCCTCTGAAAGGTATGTGAAACAACTTTTGTTTTTCTTTCAGCCGAACTGAAGATGGACGTTCTGAGAGAACGCGAGGTTAAGGAGAGCCTGGAACGCCAGTTGCTGGACGAGCAGAAGATAAGGGGTGAGTACAGGGAGACCATTTGGTATCACAGCTAAAGGCGAAGCGCAGTCGTCAGCTCTGTCGTATAATGCTACTGAGAGAAAATGCGTCAGCTGCATTACACATGGCAGCACCTTATAACGTTCGTGGCATTTTTCTTGTATACGAGTAACGCTTAGCATCCTTGTCTCCGATACTGAGCTTCGATAACTCGAGACAGAACCTTTCAGCCGCTTTTTGAAACTAAAAGTAGCATTAATATTTTTTTTATTTTAATGAAAGGTCCTACATCTTTCCCTAGCCTCTTTAAAATAATGAATGATTCAAATTTTTTGATAGTAACAAGCAAAGAGGAAGGTGTCGTGATTATTTCCATAATTTGGTTCACAATTTCTTCGATAAATGACGAACGTTGTTTTAATTTTTGGACAGTGATTTCATATACCTCAGTGGCCATGTCCAAATAAGTCCGTTGGACCACACTTCGGCGACTTGCGTGTCCCAGAAACACCCCAGTTATCCAACTGGGGAACGCGATATATGGCTTATCGGAGAGCGACTGAAAATTTCCGGGGTCCGATCAGTATTCGATCCTGAGGGCATTAGGTCTCCATGCTCGTGCTTTACACCGTTTGACCATCTGCTCCTATAATTTCTGTATGAGATTGAAAGAAACGTATTTTCTAAATCGCTTCTCGACATTTTTTTTTTTTCTTTCCAGTCTCCACTTTGAGTTTTGTCTCAGCTGTTTAAGCAGGCATGAACACCAAATTATATTCTTTTATTTTTAACACAGTTAAATATTTGTAGAACGCACGCGCGCACGCACGAACTAAATAAACGAAACGACACCAACTACTCCCCAATACAAGCTCCATAACATACACTGGAAACAGTTCGACTTGCTGAGTTTCTGTAAGATTGTAACTGCTTTCTGAATTGTTATAGCCTCTAATGATGCCTCCCGCATTGGAGAACGAAACAGGCAGAGACCACGCCCTAACCTCCCTAAAAAAAAAAAAAAAAAAAATCGGCAAAGTTCGACTAAGACTCGTGCTCTTGGACCACGCCCTAACCTCCCTAAAAAAAAAAAAAAATCGGACAAGTTCGACTAAGACTCGTGCTCTATGGATTCCATACCAGCTTAATTGTGTATGCAGATAGTTCACCTATTGGCTTTGTTGATTGAGTCTGTGCCGCATCGTTTGACTGGATTGATTTAGCAGCTTAATTTTTTACACCATTAAGGGACCACAGATATTAGTAGTTGACAAATTTCAACCTGATGCCTATACCCTTGCCTGAGAAAAGAAGGTCCTGACAGGCGACTAGACAGAGAGACGGAGAGCAAATGCAATTTTTTTATGTGATATAATTACAGATTAACAATTTCTGGATTTTTTCCTTTTACTTGCACTGAGAAACCTTGCTTCCTGCCAAATTTCATGAGTCTAGTTCAACGGGAAGTACCATATAGGTTCTGATGAGCGACCTTGCTAGTATAAAAACATGTGACATCAGTGGGCGAAAGTACTGATTCCAGTAGCGTAGAAGCTTAAATTTTTTACATCGGGAAGGGACCTTAGACTTTAGTATGTGGCATAAATTTCAACTGGGTACATGTGCCCATTCGTGAGAAAAAGACATCTCAGCAGACGGGCGGTCAGAGAGACGGGTAACAAAGTGACTCAACAAAGGTTCCGTTTTTACTGATTGAGCTAAGGAACAGTAAAAGAATTACCAAAAAGCCAGTACTGGGCGTGAATTTCTGCAAGGAATTCGTATGGTCGCCGTCCGAACTCCACATCGTGGGTGCGAGTGTGCAACGAAGAACTCAGGGGCGAATCTGAAAGCTGAGATGGCCATTTCTGTAACATCTACATCTGCGTGATTACTCTGCTATTCACAATAAAGTGCCTGGCAGGGGGTCCAGTGAACCACTTTCAAGCTGTCTCTCTACCGTTCCACTCTCGAAGTCGCGCGGGAAAAGCGAACACTTAAATTTTTCTGTGCGAGCCCTGATTTCTCTTATTTTATCGTGATGACCCCCCTATGTAGGTGGGTGCCAACAGAATTTTTTCGCAATTGGAGGAGAAAACTGGTGATTGAAATTTCATGAGAAGATTCCGTCGCAACGAAAAACACCTTTGTTTTAATGATTGCCACTGCAATTCACGTATCATGTCTGTGACACTATCTCCCCACTTTCGCGATAATACAAACCGAGCTGCCCTTCTTTGTACTTTTTCGATGTCATCCGTCAGTCCCACCTGATGCGGGTCCCACACCGCACAGCAATACTCCAGAATAGGGTGGACAAGCGTAGTGTAAGCAGTTTCTTTAGTAGACCTGTTGCAATTTCTAAGTGTTCTGCCAGTGAATCGCAGTCTTTGGTTTGCTCTATCCACAATATTATCTATGTGATCGTTCCAATTTAGGTTATTTGTAATTGTAATCCCTAAGTATTTAGTTGAATTTACAGCCTTCAGATTTGTGGAACTAATCACGTAATCAAAATTTAGCTGATTTCTTTTAGTACTCATGTGAGTATCTTCACACTTTTCCTTATTCAGGGTCAATTACCACTTTTCGAACCACACAGATTGTTGTGTTGGCAGAAGAGCCAACACCGTGTTACTAGAGGAGGCCGAAATGCACGCGTTTTAGTTCACGCAGGCTGGCGTGAGGAGGGAAGGACTATACTGACGTGAGGTCTGGAACATGACAAGGAATTAGAATTCAGAAAGCGGACGTAATTAGTTTGATACTTAACTTTAATCCATTAATGATGAACGACGC
Organism: Schistocerca americana; assembly: GCF_021461395.2. Taxonomy (NCBI): domain Eukaryota; kingdom Metazoa; phylum Arthropoda; class Insecta; order Orthoptera; family Acrididae; genus Schistocerca; species Schistocerca americana. Next base: position 506,503,695 of record NC_060124.1, on the reverse strand, counting down.
TCTTGACGGTACGTGATTCACAATATTATCAGTTCAGAACACATTCTTGAAGAATATGGCGCCTTGCTAGGTCGTAGCAAATGACGTAGCTGAAGGCTAAACTGTCGTCTCTGTGAATGAGAGCGTATGTAGTCAGTGAACCATTGCTAGAGAAGTTGGCTGTACAACTGGGTCGAGTGCTAGGGAGTCTTTCTAGGCCTGCCGTGTGGCGGCGCTCGGTCTGAAATCACTGATAGTGGCGACACGCGGGTCCGACGTATACTAACGGATCGCGGCCGATTTAAAGGCTACCACCTAGCAAGTGGGATGTGTGGCGGTGACACCACACAGATATCTTATATAAATCATGTTGCAAGTCGTTTGAATCATCTGATGACTTTACAAGACGGTAACTGCTGTGTACGTAGTTCCGCGTAGTCAGCGCGTACACAACTTTCCCACTAGAGCGCGCCCCGCTAAGCACAACAGCGCAGGCGCAGCGCTCGTCCGTCTCCACACTACGAGATGGCGCTGCCTTAGAGACGGACCAAATTCCGCTTCCACCGATCCGCGTATTAATACGTAACGCAGCCAATGAGATTGCTGCTAACGTAGAATCTTTTCTCCTCGCGGATCACACTCGCGCAGTGATACCTGAACACGCGAGGTATTATAACGAGTGTACAGGCCTCCGATTAGTCAGTCTGCATTTGTCTGCACCAGTCTGTACCAGTCTATAGTCAAGTTTCAGTCTGCGCCTAATAAGATTATCATATTCCTGTACATAGCCATGAAGATAAATGAATAGACACTTTGTCAAGTATCAGAGATATATGGGAGAATAAGATTAACGTACCAAGACCAAAGGAACTTCAGATTGTCAATTGTAAATAGCATCCAGAACCAAGTTACGTAATATCTATATTTTTATCATTTTAATAAATGTGTGTGAAAATTAATCAAGTTCTGTTTAACGTTGGTTACCGTCAATCGGCTACTCTAAGCGTGCAAGTGGCATTTCTATCGTCTGACCTAACGGCAGAAGATAAACACGCCACAATAAGACCACGAGACATATTGCTGACCGAGCGAGGTGGCGCAGTGGTTAGACACTGGACTCGCATTCGGGAGGACCACGGTTCAATCCCGCGTCCGGCCATCCTGATTTAGGTTTTCCGTGATTTCCCTAAATCACTCCAGGCAAATGCCGGGATGGTTCCTCTGAAAGGGCACGGCCGACTTCCTTCCCCATCCTTCCCTAATCCGATGAGACCGATGACCACGCTGTCTGGTCTCCTTCCCCAAAACAACCAACCAACCAACATATTGCTGACACTCGCCTACTTCGTTAGAGCGACAAGTCAAATAATCTAATGGTGTGTGTACCGAAGGTCATACAGTACGCACACCACAGTAACACTGTGCCGGCAGGTGAGAAAGACACAGTGCTCGAGTCAACGACCTCAGCTTTCCCACCATTATTCTGAGAATAAGATGGCGGAAAGTAAGAGGACAGCCAGCGCGTCGACGGCCCTACCGAAGAAGCGGAGTGTGACGTCAAAATGGCACGTGCGGCCGGCCACGCGGATACAACGGCGGCCAAATTGATTCGGGGCCCTCCCGGAGCGGCGCGCCTTATTGAAATGACGACACGCGCAGCGCATCGCCCTCCGCGCAGTAGCCTAATTAGTGGAGGAGGAGCAGCCCGGAAGGTACGGCCGCCTAAATAGCGAGCGATAACCGCCTAAAGGTCCCCTCCGGCCGCGCCAGACAATGGCCCGCCGACGTCTCTCTCTCGCACTGTTATAAGACGGCGGCAGTCGCAAAGTCTGCGGGGCCTTGCGGCCGCACCCCGCCAACCCTTCCATTTACTGGTTATTGTAGCCGTGGAAAGGGATCCGGCCAAGATACTGCCGCGACCTTTAAGGAAAATGTCAAAGTCTTGTTAAATGTAAGAGGCGGAGCGGGAGCTTTGCGGGGACGGCGCGCCGGCGGCTGGGGGGCAGAGGAAGACGCCGCGCGGCGCTCGCCGGCCGTCTTCGCAGACCGGGGAGCGGCGAGCCTCCTCCGGAGAACAATGCTCGCAAAGGTCATTAACATCGGCGGCGCCCCAGCGGCGGGTCGCGCGCGCGCCCACTGACTTCTGTCGAAGTGTCACCGCCCGACCGTGACGGCGCGCGCGCGGCTGCCGCTGCGATTGAGTTACGGCTAATTAAATAGGCCTCTGCGAAACAAGGCTAATCAACTGAATTATGACGTATATATACAGCGGGGAATGGAGAGGGCAGGCGCCGGGTCCCAAATCTACTTACTACTCTCTCCGGCCGCCCCCTTTGATTTCGCCGCCGCCGTTCCGGGCACGGTCTGCGGACGCTACAGTCCCGCCGGAAAAAAAGATGCGAGCGACGGCATTTGTGCAAACTACTTGGGGACGCTTTGAAGTCAGAAGCCTCCACAGCGCGTAAATACTTTCGGTCGAAACAATAGCCGATGGAGACTACTCTTACTCCGCATTGCAGTTTCAAACCTATTGCAACGCAGACTACAGATTGCGCTACAAAAACCAATAGAAAAACCAAGCAGCTGCCAAGATATTTCGTTCAGTATTCACAAATGGCAGAAAAGGGCTTCTAAACTGCAGCTACCTGCTATACATTGTAAATGTTACCCCTGGCATAAGTAAAATACCGCTGAAACACCGTGGTAAAGTGGTCCATTGCCCCCCCCCCCTCTAAAATCATCATATTTAATATTTTCGTCGTTTGTCAGATGCACCTGTGCTCTTCGAGATATGGACCGTCTATACAACTGAATAAAAAGGCTGTTTACATGATAAATTTACCGAATAAAATCGACTCAACGGAGAAAACTACGTAAAAACATAGGAAAAAAATACAGCTCAAAGCCAAAAACAATGAGTATAATATCCACATAGTACAAAGACTCAACCACAAAACCAACAGCCGGCCGGGGTGGTCGAGCGGTTCTAGGCGCTACGGTCTGGAACCGCGCGACCGCTACGATTGCAGGTTCGAATCCTGCCTCGGGCATGGGTATGTGTGATGTCTTTAGGTTAGTTAGGTTTAAGTAGTTCTAAGTTCTAGGGGACTGATGACCTCAGAAGATAAGTCCACATAGTGCTCAGAGCCAGTTTTGAAGAAAACCAACACAACTAAACAAAAATGAAAATAAGAAGAGGGCACAAGTGCTACAGGACCCCACAAACAACACAGACTCTACGGTACACACAAAAATACAGAACAGAAACAGTCATGAGGCGACTAACAGAAAGAAATGGTACACTTTAAACACAAGCAGAAACCAGCACACACAATAACAAATTTACTAAAGCAACGAGGATCACACATAGCCTAGAAAAAAAGAAACACACTCAAGTCAGCTGGCCGCGGTGGCCGAGCGGTTCTAGGCGCTTCAGTCCGGAACCGCGGGACTGCTACGGTCGCAGGTTCGAATCCTGCCTCGGGCATGGATGTGTGTGATGTCCTTAGGTTAGTTAGGTTTAAGTAGTTCTAACTTCTAGGTGACTGATGACCTCAGAAGTTAAGTCGCATAGTGCTCAGAGACAAATACTGTGTGCAGTTGCAGTGATATGGGACTCCTGATAGGTCTAGATAGGGCTCTGACAGATGACATGTATGTAAGCAGCCTGCCTGATGAATGCACAAATGCCGGCCGCGGTGGCCGAGCGGTTCTATGCGCTTCTGTCCGGAACCGCGCGACCCCTACGGTCGCAGGTTCGACTCCTGCCTCGGGCATGGATGTCTGTGTTGTCCTTAGGTTAGTTAGGTTTAAGTAGTTCCAAGTGCTAGGGGACTGATGACCTCAGATGTTAAGTCCCATAGTGCTCAGAGCCAATTGAACCAATGCATAAATTCACACCCATTGCGCAATTCCAGCAGGAAAATGATCCCACACGTCCAGAAATGCTACAGAGTGGCTCCAGGAACACTCTCGGGAGTTTGAACACTTCCGCTGGCCATCAAACTTCCTAGACATGAACATTATTGAGAATATCTGTGGTGCCTCACAGCGTTCTGTTCAGAAGATATCTCCAACTGCTCTGCAGGATTCATGGTGTCAATTCCCTCCAGCACTACTTCAGACATTAGTTGAGTCCATGCCACGTCGTGTTGCGGTACTTCTGCGTACTCGCGGGGGCCCTACACGATATTAGGCAGGTGTACCAGTTTCTTTGGCTCTTCAGTGTATTAGACTCAAAATACAGTCATTGCAGGTCGTCCTTTCATAAGATGTATTTCTTCTTCTAATAAAGTGCTATTAGAGGTGAGGCGTAGCTTATTATTTAAAATACAGCTAAAGATTTTACAGCCTATGTTATTGAGGCTAATTTCTCTATCGTTGGTGTTCTTGTTATATTACTCTTTACCCAGTCGTGCTGATATAAAAGGAAGTCACACTGACAAGTCGTCTGTGGTAAGCACTAACCACATAAAGCAGTCATTTAAGAAGTGAGCTTCAGCACCCAGGTAGTCCGACATGCGCCGTGTTGACCTGTTCCCAGCTGGAGACGGCGCTTAGGGAACGGTAGGCAGGCGTCCCTCCGCTGTGGAACGGAACTCCCGCTGAGTCACCGGAGGCGGCGGTTTATCGCGGTCTGGGGGCGGAGTCTGGAGCCTGGCCGCCAGATGATGAATGGACGCGCCTCTCATCAATCTCTGCGCGCATTACGCTATCTGCCATTGCTTTGTCCTGCAGCCGCGTGTCAATCACCGCGACTTCATTTTCCTACGCAGTTCTCAGCCGCCGAGCACCCGCATTTCTCAAGATAAGCTGCAAGCAGCGGCTGCATTCGTCAGGCGACAGGCACCAGGAAATGGCGTCGGATTTTCGGTCCGTCCTCCCCATAAAGGATGCCCCCCCGTATCGCGACCTGGCGGGTGGGTTTACCTCGAATGTAGAACTTTCTGCTGGTTACACGTGTCGCCGCGTCTTCTCCGCTCGGAGACATATTGAAATATTTTCATAAACCACAAGGAGGGTCTCACGATTGATCACTTGCGAGTGAATCCTGACATAAAAACGTTGTAGCGGGAAGAATATCTGGAACTCTTGTATTACTTGTTCAGTTCTCTGACAGTTATCGCTACGCCTAATATTTACTTTCGCTATATGGAAAAATGATAGAGCTGCACTGTAGCCTTGAGTCATATCAGGGAGCAAAAGTGCCAGACAGTGCAACATATGTACCATATGTTTAATACAAATTTACTTGTGAAATTAGTTCGTCTTGAATTTTCGAGAAGATCGATGACTATAGGTACCTACAGAATTTGCACTGTTTGTCACGTTTCTATATCTTTGAATACATAACCGGTTTTAGTTTTTCAGTGATCTTCGCACAGTGAAAAAAGCAAAACACAGAGGATACGCAATTGTAAACTTCTACTTTACCCATGAAATGTCGGGATTAGCCGCGTGATATCGATTTCTTGTTTCCCTTTTTTCTTTATTTTATAGGATAGTAAGAAATTAGTCCTTACCAATCCATGATCAGATGAACTGAATACATTACACAATAAGTTGTGAGGGTAGAAGTACAAATGCAAAGCAGCCTGTTTCCATAAGAGCGGGGATGTTATCTTACTTCTCTGCTGTTCATTGAAAAAGCAATCAAGGAATTTAAACGATGTCGGATTAAAATTCAGTGTGGAATTACATCATTAAGATTCGCTGATGTTGTTACTATCCTCGATGAAAGTAAGGAAAAATTACAAAAATGGTTCAAATGGCTCTGAGCACTATGGGACTTAACTGCTGAGGTCATCAGTCCCCTAGACTTACAACTACTTAAACCTAACTAACCTAAGGACATCACACACATCCATGCCCGAGGTAGGATTCGAACCTGTGACCGTAGCGGTCGAGCGGTTCCAGACTGTAGCGCCTAGAACCGCTCGGCCTCACCAACCGGCGAAAAATTACAGTGCCTGTAGAAAAGAATGAACAGTACACTGAGGACAGAGAGCAACCCACAGAAAGACGAAAATGGTGAGGTGCAGTAGATATGAAATTAATAACAAACTTAACATCGAAAGCGAGGACCACGTAGTAGACAAAGGAAAGGAACAACGCTACCTTAGAAGCACATTAACACTTGACAGACGGAGCAAGGAGGACATAAGAAACAGATGGGCATTGGCACAGAGTGCGTTCCTAGTCAGAATTTAAGGAAGAAATTTTTAAGAATCTGCACCTGGAGCACAGAATTCTTTGGAAGTGAATCATGAAGTGTTAGAAAACCGAGAAAGAAGAGAATCGAATAGTTTCAGGTGTGGTGTCGCAGCATGAACAAAGCTAAGTGGAACTAGAAAAAAGTGAAGCTTTTGTGCAGAATGGTCGAGGAAAGGAGTGTGTGGGAAACTTTACTAGAACAAGGGCGAGGATGATAGGATAAATGTTAAAACGTTAGACATTAAGTTCCTTTGTACTACAGGGGAAAGAACTGCAGGTGATGACAGAGACTGGGTCATATACAACAAATGTTTCCCCTGAGCTGGAAGGATTCGCAGAGGGTAAAAGATTGTTTCGGTCCACATCAAACTCGCCGGGAGAGTGATGACCATGCCATCCACCCCCCAGCCCAAAAAAAAGAAAGAAAATTTAAAAAATCGTTGTTGCAGACCTGCATGTGCCAGTGTTGGCCGTGTCATGGTTGACCACCAAAAGCACAGATATGGTCGTGAACAGTGTAACTGTGGGTACGGGTGGCCAGCGGGCGTGGCTGCCGCAATAGCTGTGTGGGGCGACAGAGGCAGCGGCGGTGTTTGCGGGGGCGGAGGTAGCGCTGCTAATGCCGCGCCTTCCGGCCTCCCCGTCATCGCCGGCCACGCGTCCGGTGCACTGCCTTTGCCGGCACACCTGCACGCTGCGCTCGCTGACACATTTAGCTCTCGGTTGACCGAACGCCTCAGCAGCATTTGCCGGTATAAAGAATGCCGTCTGAGAAATAGTGAAGCGGGGAGTTAAGGGTGACGCCGGCAGTGCTGCGTGGAACTGCACAGTGTTTTCTCGTGGGATTTCCACATCGGTACACAAGTTGGAGATCGCTGTGTAATTTGCTGCAGCAGCTAAATAAAAGACAAACTGCGATTAATCAGGTCACTATAATGAAGGGCTGCAAAACAAATGTTGTAGGTATTTACTTAACTTCATTTTGGTTCCTAAGATACAGGTATTCACTCTTGGTAAATTCGGGATAAAATTACGGTATAGTATAAAGAAGTTAAAAATACACTACTGGCCATTAAAATTGCTACACCAAGTAGAAATGCAGATGATAAACGGGTATTCATTGGACAAATATATTATACTAGAACTGACATGTGATTACGTTTTCACGCAATTTGGGTGCATAGATGCTGAGAAATTAGTACCCAGAACAACCACCTCTGGCCGTAATAACGGCCTTGATACGCCTGGGCATTGAGTCAAACAGAGCTTGGGTGGCGTCTACAGGTACAGCTGCCCATGCAGCTTCAACACGATACCACAGTTCGTCAAGAGTAGTGACTGGCGTATTGTGACGAGCCAGTTGCTCGGCCACCATTGACCAGACGTTTTCAATTGGTGAGAGATCTGGAGAATGTGCTGGCCAGGGCAGCAGTCGAACATTTTCTGTATCCAGAAAGGCCCGTACAGGACGTGCAACATGCGGTCGTGCATTATCCTGCTGAAATGTAGGGTTGCGCAGGGATCGAATGAAGGGTGGAGCCACGGGTCGTAAAAGTCTGAAATATAATAAGAGAATAGCCTTTATCGTTCATAACAAATAAAGACAGAGCATGATCCTTTATCGTCCAACACAAAAAAGACAGAGCATGATTTCTCTGTTGTGTGTCCAGCTGCCACATAGTTGCTGGTGCAGTGCCAGAATTTAGTCAAGGATTCTTCCAACACTCTGTGCAACGATATGCGCTACACGACAAGTATAGTGGATGTCACAAAAGGTGAAAGATTTCGTTTGAGGCAACGTCAAAGAACTTGCCGTTAACACTGTAGCACCTGCCTGAGCTGGTACTTCAGACTACCCGCTGGCAAGTAGCCACTGGTCGAGCTGCCGAGCAGGTGTTGCCGTGTCTGGTGCAAGTCTCGCGTCGGCCAGAGGCAGAGATTAGGAGAGCGAGAGTCGTCCGCCCCACCCGCGGGTAACCCAAGCGGCGCGCAAACAGCGGGCCATTAGCGCTGGCCGCGCGTCGCCCCCGCCGCCCCCGCCAGTGTCGGGTTGCCACCACATTGCTATCCATGGTGGCCCCTCCTGTGCAAATACCGCGTCGCTGGCCACGTCTCTGGTGACCGCAAGGTGGCTGCGAAAACGCAGCGCGTGTACTACTACGTGATATGCCACTGAAGATGACACGTCATACTAGCCCTTCACTGGTCGTTGTCCTGTGACATTACGGCTAAGAAGACACGATGCTATAGACCGTACCGTCCTCACACTCTCGTACATGATTCTTCGGCTGTTGGTGATTAGCTCCAGACAAGCTCAGTCGCCCACCGATTTTCGTTTCTCACTATTAAAGGGGCCCGCACAGCGTCAGGGCACCAATCATCACTTGGGCAGGATTTGTGATTGGTGTAAAGAATGGCAGCTAACTCTAAATATAGATAAATGTAAATTAATGCAGATGAATAGGAAAAAGAATCCTGTAATGTTTGAATACTCCATTAGTAGTGTAGCGCTTGACACAGTCACGTCGGTTAAATAATTGGGCGTAACATTGCAGAGTGATATGAAGTGGGACAAGCATGTAATGGCAGTTGTGGGGAAGGCGGATAGTCGTCTTCGGTTCATTGGGAGAATTTTGGGAAGATGTGGTTCATCTGTAAAGGAGACCGCTTATAAAACACTAATACGACCTGTTCTTGAGTACTAATTGTGGTGTCACCGCCAGACACCACACTTGCTAGGTGGTAGCCTTTAGATCGGCGGCGGTCCATTAGTATACGTCGGACCCGCGTGTCGCCACTGTCAGTGATAGCAGACCGAGCGCCACCACACGGCAGGTCTAGAGAGACGTACTGGCACTCGCCCCAGTTGTACAGACGACTTTGCCAGAAGGGGATCACTGACAATTACGCTCTCAATTGCCGAGACGATAGTTAGCCTAGCCTTCAGCTACATTTGTTACGACCTAGCAAGGCGCCGTATTCAATTGCTAATTAATATTATGAAGCATGTATCATCAAGAGAGATGTTCTACAATTATGGATTAAAGTTAAGTATTCCAGAAGCTACGTACTTTTCTTTATAGCATTCATTACGTATCCTGTTTCAGACCTCACGCCAGCCTGCGTGAGCTTAAGCGCGTGCCTTTCGGCTTCCTCCCATTGTGTCTAGGCTGTCTTGCCTAGACACAACACTAATCGAGCATTTGGAATCCCTATCAGGTCGGATTGAGGGAGGACATAGAAGCAATTCAGAGGCGGGCTGCTAGATTTGTTACTGGTAGGTTTGATCATCACGCGAGTGTTACGGAAATGCTTCAGGAACTAGGGTGGGAGTCTCTGGAGGAAAGGAGGCGTTCTTTTCGTGAATCGCTACAGAGGAAATTTAGAGAACCAGCATTTGAGGCTGACTGCAGTACAATTTTACAGCCGCCAACTTATATTTCGCGGAAAGACCACAAAGATAAGATAAGAGAGATTAGGGCTCGTACAGAGGCATATAGGCCGTCATTTTTCTGTTTGGGAGTGGAACAGGGAGAGAAGATGCTAGTTGTGGTACGAGGTACCCTCTGACACGCACTGTATGGTGGATTGCGGAGTGTGTATGTAGAAGTAGATCATCAGACCGAGTTTTCACTTCGGAAGCTGTCATCAATGATGATGATACCTGATTCCAGCATCACAGAGTACCCATACACAAGAATGAGTCCTTGAGAAAGAGATTGCTACTCCAAAACTAACCACAAAAAATAAAATATAAATAAATGACAATGAAGTATGTCTCTGGAACATCTATTATCAAAACAAATACCTCATCAGCTACACATTTGCAAGTATAATTCTCCTTCAAATAATGGAGAAAATCATTCAGTCTATGGGCCACCCCCGATGGCGTACTTGAGAAGACTCTAGCTCCTACTCTCTTGATTAACTCAACACACTTTTGCAATCTGCACAGCTAGTCACTGATATGTTTAACGCTATGCACCGTTAAATAGTGAATTAACTCTTACTTTACAGGAGTTTCCTCCTGCAAAATAGATTCGTCTACTTGGAATAAAAGTCATACGAGTGTCAGGGTAGGTCATTACGAAACTTTGGAAACAATCATAGAACATACTTTTCGATCGTTTTTGCAGCAGGACCACTAAGATGTTGAACCCTGAAGAGTAATGTTACACATACGGTTGTTGTATCACAATGACGCGGCCTTATACGCAAAAGGAATTTATTCAAAATCGCATTGGTCGTGGAAACCTGTGCACTTATAGTCGCCTGCTGCTGCTGCAACTGCGACAAGGCAATCAGGACTCAGGGACAGTTAATTAAACTGTCACATTTTGTGACATTTATGCTAAATTTTCTTTTGATTTATTTAGGAGCAAAACATGAAGTTCGCTGCTGTGTTGATAAATAATTGCCGAGCTGGTTCACGTGTACCGGGATATCTTGCCACATACACCGTACAAGAGCGAACTGCGTTTTTCCTACACTCTCCAGTACAAGAGGGAACTGCAATCTTTCTACACTCTCCATATACCATGAGCTTGTCGGCTTTTTCTGCATTGGTAAGCCCACTCACAACCTACTGCTTAGACTGTCACACGCTAGCTAACTAGCAAGTCGCGGTTCGCTCACACAACCACACTGTAAACAAACATAGCAATATCGTACCTAGCAACCATGCCAGCTGAATGGCATAAACATATGTTGGTGTGGAAACTATTCAAAATACGATATGTCCCACTATAATGCTGCAACGAATACCACTGACATTCTAATTTATCCTGCTTTTAGTTTGTTAATGTCAATAGACACTGTTTCATTTAAAAAGTGTACATTTGCACAAAAACTACACTTTCTAAGTGTTATTACAATCTGTTTATTGGCTAGCAACACGAGCCCCTGACCACCAACCCATTCCGTGAAAACTGCGTGTCAATAGCGCTTTCCATTCCTGCAATATTTGCAGAAGTTTTAGGTGGTTCACGCTGTGTTTGAGAAGTAAATAACATCTCCATCTTCAGAGTAATGGTAACGACTTATTTACTAAAGCAGCAGTAAATCCCTGAACGCATCGTTCCCCTTGTACATCGCTCTTTGGAACCTGATCTTCCTAATTTCGAGTATTTTTAAACGAAGCAATCTTCTTAAATTACCTTTTCCCAGAACTCGTTATATCAGAAACATGTTTTATGCACCTATAAATTATTCTTATGTGTGCCACTATCATTATTGTTATTAATGTTATACATATTGTCCTTATTACTATTATTATTACTCTTAGTATTATCATTATTAATGTCAGCAGCTGCAGTGGTAGAACTACTGCCAGTACTAAATTTATTAGTTCATAGTCAGTATAATTCACTCACACTGCCACTTCAGACACTCAACACATTTTGATACTAGCTGTCGTATTAAAATGGTTATTTCTTACATAAAAAAAGCACTGCGTCTACAGGCCACAAGTAGCCCATCGGGACCATCCGACCGCCGTGTCATCCTGAGTGGAGGATTCGGATATGAGGTGCGTGGGGTCAGCACACCGCTCTCCCGGTCGTTATGATGGTATTCTTGACCGAAGCCGCTACTATGCGGTCGAGTAGCTCCTCAATTGGCATCACGAGGCTGAGTGCACCCCGAAAAACGGCAACAGCGCATGGCGGCGTGGATGGTCACCCATCCAAGTGCCGACCACGCCCGACATCGCATTACTCCGGTGATGTCACGGGAACCGGTGTATCCACTGCGGCAAGGCCGTATTTCTCACATAACAATGATGTAATAGACACAGCACGTGTGAAACCGTGGTGCGATGTAACAGATCAGTGTGAAACAAATAAATAAAAATTAAAAAAATATCTATACATTAATAAAAGGACGAGGTCACATCTGAGTTCTCATGTGATATGGTCACCTCATAGGATTCTCTGTATAAGAGTCAATAATCCACGCCGGCCGGTGTGGCCGTGCGGTTAAAGGCGTTTCAGTCTGGAACCGCGTGACCGCTACGGTCGCAGGTTCGAATCCTGCCTCGGGCATGGATGTGTGTGATGTCCTTAGGTTAGTTAGGTTTAATAAGTTCTAAGTTCTAGGCTACTGATGACCTCAGAAGTTAAGTCGCATAGTGCTCAGAGCCATTTGAACCATTTTTCAATAATCCACATTCAGTCCGAAGAAATTTGTAGTAGGACGTCTACAACGTTGCGTGACCAACCATTACTTGTTTCACGGGTCAGAAAATCCTGTAACAGCAAGTGACTGTGTCGGGACCATCTGACGCCAGCAGGCTGCGACGCGCGCGCCGCAACGACCGGGACGACAATGGTGCGCTCGGCACCCCCTCCCCACTCTAGCTCGCAATGCCCCCCTCCCCCGTCCCCAGTCGCAACCCCTTATGCAGGCGTGCCGTTGTAATTAGCTCCCCCGAGACCGACAAATAAATCACCGCGGCCGGTCGTCATCAGCACCATGGCCACCATCATCAATTGGCATCACATTCGCCGCCAGCGGCTTAAACGGGTCGTTCATCGCACGCGCTTGTCACCGGCCGGCGCCGCGCGCTGCGCTAACACCCCGCCGAGCCCCACTGACAGTTTTCATTTAAAAATCACTGTGCGCCTTTTTACTTCTCTCTCTCTTTTTTTTTTGCCCCTATTCTGCCAGCCGCAGTGCGTCCGCAGCAGCGCCGAACACTGGCGGAGCCACCGTATAAATTCGCGTTTATATTTGATGCCGGCAGCGGGGCTGAACCGGGGGGATTTCGCCTGTCTGATATTTTAACCTCGCGGACGACTCGCGCGAAATACGGGATGCAGCCAGCGGACACGATAGGCGATGGGATGGGATGCGATGCGATGGGATGGATGGACGAGCTTTAGGCTGGATTTCATTTCTGCTTTAAAAATGTCATAGACGGGGACGCAGGAGGGATTGGGGGGTGGGAGCAGGGGTTAACGGAGAGAGCGAAGCTCCATACTCTTTTCATGAGCAGTCTTCATGCTAATGTCGTTCAATATTAGATAAAGAAGCCCTCCGCTATTGATAGCGGCGGTTTTTTAATATAACCGTATCTGGGATCAGTGCGAACTGGGATTTCTCCTCGTCTTTGCTCGGCTCGGCGAGACCGCACCAGTACCGGGTGAAATTAGCTCTGCGTGATGTGTTTACACAGGATTAATGTTAGAGCGAAGGGGGACTCTTTTTTTGTGCAGTTCGAAGAAGCATGTATTGAGGATTTACAGGACAGCTAAACGCGTGACGAGGGGAAAAGATACAAGTTTCTGTTCTTACACTTCTATGTAGTCTTAAGTGACTACATAACTAAGTGAAATGGCTGTAAACTCTATAATGTTTCCCTCACTTCTTACTTATTTCAACAGAGGAGACAGTTTCTAATCGACGCCTGCGATTTGTCTGCTACTTACCAAAGAATTCTCGCCGAGAAATATGGAACGGGATATTCGTATTGATCTTGCAGTGAGAGGAATCTAGTGACACAGCGCAGTGATTAAAAAAATATTCAAATGTGTGTGAAATCGTATGGGACTTAACTGCTAAGGTCATCAGTCCCTAAGCTTACACACTACTTAACCTAAATCACACTAAGGACAAACACACACACCCATGCCCGACGGAGGACTCGAACCTCCGCCGGGATCAGCCGCACGCAGTGGTTATCATATGGACTCGCATTCGGGAGGACGACGGTTCAAACACACGTCCGGCAGCCAGAATAATAGAGGGAAAGCTGTCGCAGCTGTAGAGGGTGTAATAGGAGGGGTGTTCAAAAAGTTTTGAACTTTTGGCAGGCAGAAACAATTTATTGTTTTGAAACACATAACCCTAATCTCCTTCAAAGTAGTCTCCTTGGTAATTCACACACTGCTCCCACTGACCCAGCCATTGTTGAGACCACTCCTGGAATGCGACTTGTATCTTCTATTGACTCAAATCGTGTTTAGGCTGAGAACTAACTGAAAGTCACACGAAGTCGTGGCTAGGGTGTTGGGAGCCTGACTAACCACAGGAATGTTGTATTGGGCAAGGAAAATCTGAATCATTTGCGCAGAAGGGACCTGTGCCTTATCACGAATTTCGAATACACTCTACCCAAGCACAAATCGTCGGTCAGAATTCTGAAAAAACATATCCAGTTCTCACCCCAATCACGTTTGCAAATTGTCGAACTGTCGGCAAAGATCGCATCTGCTCAACGACACTGTCATTTCGCCTTGTTGGGAGTCTATCCACTGACCTGCAGCCATCTTCGAAGTGGTTGTACCACGCCTTTGTAGGTGAGTTGCTCCTGAATCGTCCCTGGAAGCCTGTTGGATCTTCCGAATAGTTTTCACATGCGTATCGGTCAGCTTTCGGCAAAATTTAATGCAGTGTCGCCGCTCAGAATCTCAGTCATTTTACTAGAATCCGACTGGCGCTCAGAGCACGTCCTCACTCATGACCCGACTAGCAGTGAAACGTTCAAATGTATGTGAATTCCTATGAGACCAAACTGCTGAGGTCATCGGTCCCTAGGCTTACACACTACTTAAACTAACTTATGCTAAGAACAACCCACACCCACGCCCGAGGGAGGACTCTGACCTCCGGCGGGAGGGGCCGCACAATCTGTCACATGGCGCCTCTAACCTCGCGGCCACTCCGCGCGGCGACTAACAGTGACTGACGCATCCTGCTGGTGAGAACAAAATTCAGGACTGTGCACGAATGTCCCTCCACCACATCTCCACCGAAGAAAATCTGCCGTGTTTCACTGGTTTAAGGAAAAAGAAGGAGGTTAGTTGGTATGTTGTACGGTTTTGCTTTGAGTTTGTTCACATTTCTGTGGGCATATAGCGCTGGCACCATGGTTAGAAGTGTGCAGTGACACAAAAACGTTTTTTTTTTAACTTCGTTCTGCCACTTCGGATGAAACCGATATGTTACCTGCCAGAACACAAGGAACCGGACGCGACGGATGCTGTGATCCCAGCCTGCCTCGCCGATACTGGTACCTCCGCGCCGCCGGACAGCACTGCTTTGTATCGCACGTTAAACGCGCTGAACCAGCTATGGATGTACGAAAAAAACTCCCTCAGTTACTGCGTAGCCGAAAGACGACACATAAATGAAAAGAAATGCGTGCGTAGCAGCGGGGCAAAGGCGTGGACGGGCTGCTCACTTGTGCGTTGCGGAATGCGGCGCCGCAGGGGCAGCGGCAGCGGCAGCGGCAGCGGCGTCAGACCACTACAATTTCCGGCGTCCGATTCTTGACGCGGGCAAACACAAATTCATCATGTCCCCGGACCAGCGCGCAAACACGGGGGGACACGTTGCGGCCTCGCTGCCTGTGCGCAACCACCACTCTCCGTCAGCCCGACCCGGTCACCGCGCCTTTCTTGCGGGGGATGCCAGTCCTACTCCACTGCCTCCAGCGTTTCCTGTCGCAGTAAAAGCTCTAACACGAATTAGTTTCACATTTCTCTGGTTTCTTACAAACAAGACGATGTACTCTATTTTAAGTGGAAGCTTATGGATAGAGCCAGGTACAGGAATCATGGTAACTAGTGAAGAGCGCCGTTCTTTGGACAATTTTTCATTTATTAGAGGCCACATGGGCATATACATTATGGGGCCATCGTGTAAATTACTTGGATAAAGTAGGAACGAAGAATTTCATGTAAATACACGCGTCTGCACATCAAAAAAATCGAAACACTTGCAGGAGGTGGAGTGCAAACAACAAAAACAATCATACTGAGGATGAACTGAGTTAGGCCCTATCCTTAGTACTGACCTTGCCTTTCATCAGCACCACGAACAAAGAATTAAGTTCAATATAATTTTACTAATCTTGCTGAGAAAGGGTGTATATTGAAGCTTATGAGAAAAGTAATCAGACTGGCAACACTGCGAGCGACCTGGCAACGCTGTTCAAATGGTACAAATGGCTCTGAGCACTATGGGGCTTAACTTCTGAGGTCATCAGTCCCCTAGAACTTAGAACTACTTTAAACTAACTAACCTAAGGACATCACACACGTCCATGCCCGAGGCAGGATTCGAACCTGCGACCGTAGCGGTCGCGCGGTTCCAGACTGTAGCGCCTAGAACCGCTCGGCCACCCCGGCCGGCGACAACGCTTTCTACTTGTGTAGACCGGTGTGTTAATCCCTTCCCGATGCACACTCTGAATTTCAGCTCCGTACAGCCGTCACTTGATTTTTGGGAATGCCATCAGTGAAGTTGTGTTTTCTGTTGTGCGTTACGAAAGCGGAACAGCGGATTTCATAGCAACGTTATGCAGTCAAGTTTTGTGTTAAACTTGGGGAATCCAACAATTGGACTTTTGAAAAGTTGAAATAGGCGTGAGGGGAACATTCATTATCAAGAGCCAGTTTTCTCGCTGGCACTGATCATTTTTGAACGGCTGAGAACACGCTGAAAATCAGCTCCGCTCAGGGAGACTTTCTTCTACATAAACCGACGAAAACGTCGAACGTGTGCTTGCTGTTGTGAGATCAAAATGGTTCAAATGGCTCTGAGCACTATAGGACTTAACGTCTGAGGTTATCAGTCCCCTAAACTTAGAACTACTGAATCCTAAGTAACCTAAGGACATCACACACATCCCTGCCCGAGGCAGGATTCGAACCTGCAACTGTAGCGGTCGCGCGGTTCCGGACTGAAGCCCGTAGAACCGCTCGGCCACACCGGCCGGCGTTGTGAGATCAGACCGGCGTTTAACAATAAGGATGATTTATGGCCTGTTAAATACCTTCACCGTACATCAAATTTTGAACGAAGTTTATCACATTGCAGACAAGTGGATGCTGCATGACGACGACATCCTGTGTCAAACGGCCACGTACAGCATGGAATTTTTGACTTTAACAGACATTCATGTTGTACCACATCTCCCCTATACACCTGATCTGAGCCCTTGTAAATTTTTCCTTTTTCCAAAGTTGAAAATTGCGTAAAATGATGTCATTTTTAGACTCTGGAGAACGTCCAAATGAATGTGACCGACGTATTAAAGGCCCTACCACTTGGAGCTTCTCAGCGCTTCTACCAAGTCTGGGAACAACGACTCCATCGGTGTATAGCTTTCGAAGGTAATTCTTTTGAAGGGAACAATACAGTTGTTTTACATAAATTAAAAAATTGGTGGATGAAAAGTAAGTCTCATTACTATTCTCACAGACCTCGTATAAGGGAGATCGTAGGTTAGGTCCAACTGCTTAATGATAATAGATAAATGATCTCTCGCTCTCTCTCTCTCTCTCTCCCTCTTTCTCTGCTGACTCTCTCTCTCTCTCTCTCTCTCTCTCTCTCTCTCTGCCACACACACACACACACACACACACACACACACACACACACATTCACATTCACAGAGCGAATCATGATCGATACTGGTAAAGCCTGTCGTGGAAATAAAGAAATATATGAACCACAACATAATCCTGAGAATTAAGACTAAAGGCAAATGAAACCCTTCCCAAGATTCTCAAGCGTTATCACGACTGACTAACATTCACAAACGAACAAAGTGTTACCAGTTTACTACTGTAAGTAGGTATTCGAGATACAGCAAAATTTGGAAGATGTAAGAAGCATCAGAAATAGTTGATAGTACGGGCTGCATGGAACTTCTTTAGTTGGGGATGTGCTTCAGGGAAGTCTTTACCACTTACGGTATAGTACTTGTTCGAATCAGATGATATGATTGTCTTTGGGGGAGCCTTGTCCAATAAGAAGTGTCATAATTAAGCAGATCTTGACATAAAAACACTGATCTAATGGAATTAAGTTTTCCATGACATGCATGAGTCTCAACATATCTACGGTAATGACAGATGCTGAAGAAATGAATTAGAATTTGTGTCACGGTTGGGACTTGAACCTGGGTCTCCTTCTTACAAGGCAGACGTGCTAGACATTACGTATAAAGTGGGGGTGCTATTCCAGTACCGGAGAGCCTCGGCAAAACTTAAGATTTTAAGGGGAAAATAGGCTGAAGGCGTGAATTGAAGTGTGTATTAGAGAGGGCACTGGACTAGGGTAGTCCGTGGAGGTACGTTACCTGTACTGCTACGGTGGTGTAACGACAAGCACATCTGCCTACTAAGCAAGAGACCAGTATGCAAGTCCCAAGCGAGGCACAAATTTCAATCCATTTCTTCAGCATCTATCGTTATCGAACAGAAATTCAGTACGTACAAATACTGACAACCATCTTTAATTGTACAGCAGTGTTAAGCTGAAAACATCACGAAACACAAAAATGTTCCAGTTTGAAACTGGCCCAAAACTCCACCTACTATGTAAAAGGACTCTAAAATGAAAAAGTACCAACTAGGTATCTACTACTAAGTTTTCAACCCTTGCATCTATTTTTACTGTAACCAGATGATCGATAACCAAGTTGTTAGCTGTTTGTGGTATGTACGTAACCTTTTCCAGATGATTACACTTCATGGCCACAAAAAGATAAGATAAGAAGGAGAGAAAAGAAAGGATAATGATAAGGAGTCATTAGAAATAAGATAAAACCGTGTGAAGGGAATCTAGTCTCTAAGTGACACTTTCAAACACATTTTCATCTGGACAGAGTTATCTTTCAAGAAATTCCTTTTGATAATAATGCCGTTAGCTTTCGTATAATTATTGTTGTCTACTCGAACAACATGGGACATTTCGTCTTGTAAACTTGCTGTTTGTTTTTCTTTTTGTATAGAAGTCTTCCGCGTTAAGCTTATCTAGAAAGAAAAAGCCGGGCACTGGTTTATTAAAAATACGTAACTGAAAAATCGCAAAAAAGTTCAAGGTATAATTAGTCACGAACCAATCATATGAGAAAGAATCCCAGAACCTCGTTAAGATTATGACCACAATCTAAATATTACTTTAATAAGAGAACCTGTTTGTTTATATATTACGCTATCCTGGAAATGACGACTCTGAAAACTTCATACAGAAATGTGAACGACGAGGCCACTATCATAACAGAAAACACAGGGCAATTTGTCCTCAATGTAAATGAGATTATCTCTTGAGCTGGTTCATAATTTTGTAATTTCCACTTCTTCCTGCCATATGTTAACATAGAGAACGACATCACTTTCGAATAACCTGTTTTGTGTTGTTTTCTTACCTCTGAACAATTTGAGACTTCTTCTCACTTTACACGCCACTCAACTGTCGTCCACGATCCCCCACTCGCACCGTGTAACATGTGCTTTGACCACCACAGCTACAAGGAATATTTTTTAGACTATTCGCATTAAATACACTGTCTTTCACTTCACTTATCTGCTACTAGCATCCTTCTAAGTGTAGAGATTATAATTAATAACTTGGTGTGCAGTTAAAAGTGATATACGGCATAAAGATCGAAGAGCAGTACACGCGTTGAATTGTGGAAGGGGGCAGAGATTGTTTGCCCTTCGGAACGGGGAGACACGCGCAATCCGGGAAGCTCCAGCGTGACAGGCATTCGGCGAGCAAATCCGGGAGAATCAATACGGCACCCACATGCAAATTGCACGTTGATTTACGTCCCAGTGGCTCCATATATCTCTCTCACTCGCTTCCCAAAACTGTCCCTAAAAGGAAAATCTCGGTGTGGGGTGGCGCTGCTCAGGGGTGCACTGGGGCGGACGGCCGCTATTGATAGACACGGATAGCCGTTTCTTTTTTACCTTTTGTATCGATGCTGCATGGCCGCGCGCGTTGTCTACCGCGCACGTTTCGAAAATAGTGCAAAGCGGGAACGAGGAAAAGCGAAGGCTGCTGAAAGGCAGCCGTCATACGCTCCGACACGGATGCGGCGCTCATCGGCGCGTTCGCCACCGCCTTTTGATGTCGCCGGGTGCGGCTCTGTGGAACTGCCGTCGCCACTGCGCGTTGGGGCGGCCGCGTCTGCCCCCCGCTGTTTACTGCTCGATTTCTGTACTTCTTTAGCAGCGGCGATCCGGAAGGCGCAGCCTTCGTCACCTACAACAGCGCACGTACCTCGCATCATCTGAAAGTACATCAGACTGAGGCTGAAACACATTTTCCACAAGCCACTAGTTGCGGGCCTTACTTATTTCCACTGTTCTAAAGCTTCCCAAAAAAAAAAAAAAAAAAAAAAATTCTGGTTTAGGTGTGAGAAAACGTATATAATCGCGAAACGTCTGTAGTGCAGAAGGAAAATGATAAGTGGGTCCTTTCGGAAACGTTTTGCAATTCCATTTTTAAATTAGGATCACATGAATTTACACTCCCTTTTACTTGTTATTTGTCAAAAACGTAAACATAAGTTGCTATTTGCAGAAATGATGAAGTAATATAATAGCATATGTGAAAAGTGACTTCTCGATGTAGCCTATTCGTCGATTTGCATCGAGTACAGTATTGGGGGCGATGGTCGTAATGCGGAGATCCAGATGGTTCAAATGGCTCTGAGCACTATGGGACTAGAGCTCATCAGTCCCCTAGAACTTAGAACTACTTAAACCTAACTAATCTAAGATCATCACACACGTCCATGCCCGAGGCAGGATTAGAACCTGCGACGGTAGCAGTCGCGCGGTTCCGAACTGAAGCGCCTAGAACCGCTCGGCCACCGCGGCCGGTTCGTAATGGCGGAGACACTTGTGTCTGGAAATCGTTTACAAATTTGTACGAACGTGTTGAGTTCGACAATTCCATGTACTCAAACGCTGCGGGATTCGATTCTGATGTGGAATGAAGTCGTACATATGTACCTCGATGTCGACGAGACACAAAACTGTAACTTCTGTTTGCTGAAATGCGATTATAGTTCTGTCATTTCTGTGACACTTTCCCACTAGCTTGTCTTTGGCCATTGCTTCATTTGTAAAACAATTCCACTACATGTCATTCAACTAGATGTGTGAATGCTTCAACTTTTATCCCTTTCTCTTCCAGAGCTAGGCGAGGAACTTGTTAAAACAGAGGTTTCTTCTCTAGCCCGGAGAGCCCTTTCTCGTGATCTAAAACTTCTGCATCTTTGTTATAGGTGAATATCTGTGTCTTTCAAACATGTAGTAATACACAAAACCGACTTACAGTCATTGTTTACTGTGTAAGAATACAATCGATATACCCTGCTATCTTAGACTGATACTTGTCACATGAACTCAGACAGTCCAGAAGCAAAAAACTGATGTGGTTTCGTAGTCACAAACAAAACATATTATGGTTATCAGATGCACGCCATTGTTATTTGCTTCCGAAAAAGTGTCGGTACCGTGCAGACATATTACGTATATAGTATGACCTAGGAAGGAAAACCGAGTGAGGTGGCGCAGTGGTTAGCACACTGGACTCGCATTCGGAAGGACGACGGTTCAATCCCGCGTCCGGCCATCCTGATTTAGGTTTTCCGTGATTTCCCTAAATCGCTCCAGGCAAATGCCGGGATGGTTCCTTTCAAAGGGCACGGCCGACTTCCTTCCCCATCCTTCTCTAATCCGATGAGACCGATGACCTCGCTGTCTGTTCTCCATCCCCCCAAAACAACCAACCAACAAGCTAGGAAGGAAACTGACTCATTCTTGTAGCCAAACTATATTTACTGCGTCACACGTTCCCGTTTACACACTGCAAAAAATGTTCAAATGTGTGTGAATTTCTAAGGGACCACACTGCTAAGATCATCGCTCCCTAGACTTACACACTTCTTAAACTAACTGATGCTAAGAACAACACATACACCCATGCCCGAAGGAGGACTCGAACCTCCGGCGGGAGGGGCCGCGCAGGCCGTGACATGCCGCCTTAAACCGCACGGCCACTCCACCCGGCTACACTGCAGCTCCACCTCGCGTTCATAAAGATGATTTGGACTGCGATCTGTCACCTGATGTCAGAATCAGGGTGCGACTGAAGCACACAGAGCTACGTAGCAAACAGGACTGTCAGTATTTAACAACGTCGATGGCAACAATCACAGCGCGATACTGCAGATGGTTATTTCAGAGAGCAGATGTAACAAAGGATTGGGTAACGATCGACTCCAGAAGCCTGCCGTTACAGCATGTATTTAAATCAAACCTGATTTGCGCCCTCATAGTGGCGCTATTAGCCCCACTCTTATGCGAATGGTACGAAATTTGAATGTACGCCATCTTTTAGATGTGGAAAAACGCCCACCAACTTCCGTATATGTCCTTTGTGGTGTAGCGATTTTTTTCCGTGAGTTATGAAGCCCTAAAACCGTTTAAGGTCATAGAGGCAAACGGAAGTCATCAGTGGCAGGAGACTGTGTGTTGCAGATTTAAGTAAGTTACTCCAGGACCAGTGTATGAAAAGATGCAGCCCACATTTTTCGTTGCTTAGAATATTTGACTCAGCACGCGCGAATAAAAGGGAGTGCTAGCCAGCACGGCAACACACTGCTTACCAACCCCAGTGCGGCGCGTGCTCTGATTGGCCGGCAGTGCCAGTTGTTTAAACGGCCGTCAGCGATGGAATACGGCGAACGAAAGGGCCGGGACCTTGCCACCGCTAATAGAATAGGAAACCGCAGTAGCCAAACCGGCGGTGAAAGACGTATTCATTAATGTGCGCACATACAAACACGGCGCGGACCGGGAGGAGCGGCGGCGCGCTGTTAAAATCGAATGCTCGCCCCGCCAATATGCGCGGGTGTGTGGGATTGTGATCGCGGCTGATTGTGGAGCCGCTGGCCCTTTGATTCGACCCTGCGGCCCTTTCGTGGGGCGCGCATTCACTGAATAATGCGCAAAATAAACAGGCGCAGCGCTTCGCGCCCTGCACGCCGCAGTCCTCCCGTGCCCGCTCCACCTACTAACTGCAGTGCCGGCCACTTCCATTTGGATTTGTGTTTCCGTGTCATATGCTCTCAATTCCGCATCACACAGCCTCTCCCTCCCCCCTCCAGCTCCCTGCCACTTCTCTTTTTTATTTACTTTTTTATTCACGAACGTACAATCGTGCCCCCCCCCCCCCCCCCCCCCCACCGAGACATTGTTCCAACACCTACCTGACGACTCATTACCTTCCCGTATGATGTGCAGTCACATCTGAATTACGTACCCAGTGAACGGCCACATTAAGCATTTATTTTCTTATTTTTTAGTCACGGAACCTGAGTTCTTGCTACCGTTCTTCTCTCAAAATTGGTTCAAATGGGCTCTGAGCACTATGGGACTTAACATCTGAGGTCATAAGCCGCTAGAACTTAGAACTACTTAAACCTAACTAACCTAAGGACATCACACACATCCATGCCTGAGGCAGGATTCCAACCTGCGACCGTAGCAGTCGCACGGTTCCAGACTTTAGCACCTAGAAATACTGAGGAGCAACCAGGAATCAGAACCCTGGTCCTTCAACACTAAAGGCAGCAACGCTAACCATTTGGCTGGCGAGGTGGACCTTTAGCTTCACAAGGTGATTCAGCTGCCCCTATCCAAAGGTTGTATGCAACCCACAACGCCTTCAAAAACGAGTTGCAAGATTTTCATACTTTCTCGCTCACTGTCCGTAAACTTTCAGTCCTGCAGAAAACATGAACTAGACCTTTTTGTAGGAAATTTTATGTAGTTAAATTTTGTGCTGAGATACGTTTTCGCTGGAGGCCATGGTTTTTGAAATATTCAATAAAAATGTACGAAAGTGACCTGGAAACGCCATTTTCCTAAATGACTCGAAAACCGTGGCCTCCATTGGAAACGTATTCCATACAGAAGTTAACTACATTGAATTTCCTACAAAAAGGCCCTGTTCAGTTTTTTCTCTAGGATTAATAGTTTAAACGTGGTGAACGAGGGAGTATGAAATCTTGCACGTAGTTATTTCTTGCATTACAGGTCGCGTAAAACCCATGGGCAGGGGCAGCTGAGTCACTATGTATATGTTGACGTCAAAATGTGACTCCTTTATGCCGAATGTCATATGAATCTTCTGTTTTGTGTAGATTTTGTGGGTTATCTGTCTTCTGGCTGGTTTGATGCTGCTCGCCACGCCTTCCTCCCTGTGCAAATCCAACTTTTCAACCAAGATAATAAAATACCTCACTGAAGATGGCACGTAAAGTACTGAAACATGTACGAATAAATGGTGTACCGAGCGAAAAATCTCTGTAACTTTACCACCTCCCTTACTGCAAATTGTAAAATTTTGTTGTAAACATTGTCTTATATAATAATTTTAGAATTATTTTCTCTGATTTTGGTCTAAATGCGTCTTCATATAGAACTAGAGTGAAACTCCTCCCAGCTGTATCAGAACCTCTTCACATCGCGGTTTAAATGTATCTTCAATTTATTCTTTAAAAGTTCTCGGAACCGCAGTGGTCAGCGCCGCATGCATGGCGTCTGCCGACTACCACCAGCCTCTGAGTCCGTTCGTGCGGTTACGGCCTTTTGTTGCGAGTAATCTTGCCCCGTTCCCTACTTCTGCCTCCCGCACCCCCTCAGCAAGACCAGAATTGCAGCGTTATTCGGTTACCTCGGGGCGGCGCGCGCATCTTTTAATACAACCCATTTAAATTTGCGTTCATAATAGTAACTTTAATGCGCAGCCAGCTTTTTAATAGAATTGTAATTGGCCTAAACGGCATTTGCGCGTGGCTCGTTACTGAGTATTACGCCGGCGCTACGGCGTTCCTCTCCTCCGCGGGGACCGCCGGGCCGGCATTAATGGCGCGGAATCATATTTCTGGATTCTCTGTTAAAAATCGCCCGTCGCCGACGCCGCATCTTCCCATTACAGTGCCGCATATTGGCTCGTTAGGCCTCGCTGTCTGACCTGCGTAACGAGGTTAGGCCCGCTTTTCAGAGCGCTGCGAGCTGCAGCCGCTCCCATTACGGCCGTAACTCGCCGCACGATTGCCAATTTGCAGTCGCGG
The DNA here is from genome assembly GCF_021461395.2 of Schistocerca americana. NCBI lineage: Eukaryota > Metazoa > Arthropoda > Insecta > Orthoptera > Acrididae > Schistocerca > Schistocerca americana. Next base: position 506,478,614 of record NC_060124.1, on the reverse strand, counting down.
ACCGAATGATCCGCGACGTGACGCGCGCCTTCCTGGACGCAAGGTGGGCGGTGCTGCCAGGGGAACCCCCTTTTGTTCCCAGTGGGAAGTGGTGGGGGGAGAGGGATGACGGGTGCACTGTCTGCTGCAGGGAACCGCCACGCTCTTCTCCCGGCGACTTGGACGCAACCAGTCCATTCAAATTTGATCTCGCTGAGGGGAGTGCAAAAGCTGCTCAATTGTACCATCACACAATCCTGGTGGAAAAGGTCACAAACGCACTACCGAAGCGTCCCTTTGCGGTCGCAAGACGAAGGTCAGAGACCCAGTGTCCGCAACAATGGTTGCGAAGCTGTGGTCATTACACCTCAACGAGATCAGATGAAAGTCCGCAGGTTTTCGTGGCCGTTGTCAGTGAAGGTAAAATCTTCAGGGTTGTTTCGCAGTATAATGTTAATTTTAAATTTCTTCTACACGACGTTTCGACCACCTGCTGGTATCTTCCAGTGGAACCTGAGAAAGATACCAACAGAGGTCTCGAAATGTCAGTCATGTAGAGGAAACTACAGAGCAACGTGGGGTAGCTAAATAACCTAGAGTTACAGTCGCGGGCCGAATGATCCGCAAGTGACGCGCGCCTTCCTCGCCGCAACGTGGGCGTGGCTGCAAGGGGAACCTTATTTTGTCCCCTTCGGGATAAGATTTATCCCAATTCATTCAACAAAATTTGGCATCTAAGGCTTCTAGAGCCGTACTTAAGACCAACAGTCTTCTGGGCAGAATCAGTGGCGCGAGCCCTACCGAGAAAATTTCGTAATTACTAACCTCTAAAAATAACATTTCAGAGTAATTTATGAATTAAAAGCGTATAACTCAGCACGTAACGTTTATTATTCAATTTACCTGTTTACAGTGCGTGCATAATAAAACTCACCTGGAGAATATTTACTGCACCTAAAGGTAGGAAATCCAACTTACATCGTCTGCTCCTAGGGCAGATGACGTAAGTCGGGTTGCCTATCTTGAGGTGCATTAAATATTTTTTTCAGGATAGTTTTATTTTGCCCACGCTCTGTAATTTATGATTTAACGAACTCATGAGAATAGAAGAAAATGAAACGTATAGAAATCATTACGGTATTAAATACAATTTATTAACATTGTTATGAACAAGTATATTTTTGGTTAAAATATAACATGAAGTTGGGATTCAAGGCATGCACGAATTAGGACTTCAATTTTAAAAGTACAATATTCTAAATATAAGCAAATATGTTTGTTAGGCAGATGTCAAAAATTACTTTACCAGTCAATACGTTGTTACTGAATGAAGTTATCAGTGACCCCATGAACTAAAGCATGTCAATTTCGTTTGTTCTGCACTTTCTCCCGCAGACGCCCGACGTTGGAATCCTCTGTGATGCCATCAATCCATCTCATCCTTTACCGCCATCTTTTTTTGTATCTTCGATTATCCACAGCATCAAAGTCTTTTCCATTGAACCATGACTTCTCATGAGGTTTCCAAAGTAAATCAATTTTTGTTTCAGTGTCAGATTTTCGAGGGAGCAATCTCATTTCATTTGGTGTTCAAATGGTTCAAATGGCTCCGAGCACTATGCGACTTAACATCTGAGGTCATCAGTCCCCTAGAACTTAGAACTACTTAAACCTAACTAACCTAAGGACATCACACACATCCATACCCGAGGCAGGATGCGAACCTGCGACCGTAGCGGTCGCGCGGTTCCAGACTGAAGAGCCTAGAACCGCTCGGCCACATCGGCCGGCTCATTTGGTGTAATACCGCCCTGTTTCTTCTCTGTGCAGCCCATGCAACTGTAAGGAGATTCCTCCAACACCACAGTTCAAAGGAGTTTGTTGTACTGCATTCAGCCTTTCCAATGGCCCACGTCTCACGTCCATACATAATAATTGGAAAGACCGTAGCCCTACTACACGAAGTTTTTCTGTTAAAGTTATGTACCTGCTCCTCAAAACTTCGTGAAGGTTGAAAATGGCCTTTCTGCCAAGTAACAAACGTCTCCTAATTTATGGCTGCAGTGACTATCGGCAGAAATCTGGGAGCTACAGGCCCATAAAAAGTTCTTTCGAAAATAATAAAAATCATGCAAAATAATTTGGAGATTTTTACAAATTGATCTGGTATCGGAAACATTAGCCGGAAGCAAATAAGAACTAAAAACGTATTCAAACAAAAGTCGTGTTATACGTACGAGATACGCCTCGTCATAAACGTTTGGTGCAACAGGCGCCATTCACGGTATGACCTGTAACCAGCAAATACAGTAAACGCTTGTGTCGGGGACACAGAGAGGTGCTTCCCATGCGGCAAATCCGTGTGCAGCGAGCAGGGGTGGGGACGCTGTGAAAGAGTCCTTTGTGAAGGCGGGAGGCGTGTGAGGCGGCGATTAGGCGCAGGCGAGAAATCTCAGGGGCCGTCTCGGCTATATTACGGACTGAATAAACAGGACACATTTTATGGCGGCGCCGGTATCTCTTCCTGTTATTTGGGTATTTTTGTTTTATTATTCCGTTTCCCAGGTTTACGGCGTGATTTGGGGAGCGCGCCTGCGCCGGCTCGCCGTGTTTGCGTTACGCTGGCGCCAGCATGCTACAGGCGCAGCCTTTGTGAGCTCGCTTCCTGCCCTGGCGCCGTCCAAGGATGCCCCGGCGTCGCGAGGATATGGGACGCTCGGGTCTCTTCCGCCCAGGTGGCCGGCAATGCTCTCCCTACAACCCACTCCTCTGCCAAACAGTACCGCTATTCGCTAGATATAGTCTCGAACTGGAATCTTTCATCTCGGTGGGAGCAGTCCTAGAAATGACTCCTCCGATAATTGGCCGGTCGTTTCATATAGAACACTAGAGCTATCTCCGGCGGTATGCAGCTACCAATAGCCACGAATACAGGGTGAGATCACCGCATGATGCGCCGGTCCTTTCTTCGTTCAGTATGGAATGTGGCATATTGTTTCTGAACGATGATAAAAGTGTAGTAAAATCAGTCGATGATGAGGATATCAGAGTAGGAGATAATAAAAGTAGTAGAAGAGTTTTGTTATTCGAGCAGCAAAATACATGACGGTGGCCGAAATACAGAGGATATAAAGTGCAAACAGGCAATTGCAAGAGAAATGTGCTAACCTCGGCCGGCCGGTATGGCCGAGCCGTTCAAGGCGCTTCAGTCTGGAACCATGCGACCCCTACGGTCGCAGGTTCGAATCCTGCCTCGGGCATGGATGTGTGTGATGTCCTTAGGTTAGTTAGGTTTAAGTAGTTCTGAGTTCTAGGGGACTGATGACCTCAGAAGTTGAGTCCCATAGTGCTGAGAGCCATTTGAACCTTTTTTTTTTTGTTAACGTCGAATGTAAATTCAAGTGTTACGAAGGGATTTTCCTCGAATTTGGTCTTATACAGAAGTGAAATGTGGTCGATAAACAGTCAGAGAAGTTAGAGATTAGGAGCTTTTCAAACGGGGCGCTAAAGCAAAATACTGAGCTTAAACCGGATAACTAATGAGGACGTACTGAATCGAAATGGAGAGAAAAGTCATCTATGGCAGAACTTGATAGGGCACGTCCTGAATCGTCAAGAATTCGGCAGGTTTGTAGTGGAAGCATGAGTGAATTGGGAGGAAGAGGGGGGGGGGGGGGGAGAGAGGTGAAAATTATAGAGGGAGACCAAAGCTTCACTACCGGCCGGAGTGGCCGAGCGGCTCTAGGCGCTACAGTCTGGAACCGCGCGATCGCTACGGTCGCAGGTTCGAATCCTAAATGGTAGAGTCTAACTCATGTAGTTCGTTGTGATCTTCAGTCCAAATGTTGGTTAGATACCACTTTCACGCAGACTGTCCTACGAAAGCCTCTTCATCTCTACGTAACTAATGCGGCTACATGCTGTAGAATCGGTTTACTATAGTGAAGCTTTGGTTCAAAATGGTTCAAATGGCTCTGAGCACTATTGGACTTAACATCTGAGGTCATCAGCCCCTTGAACTTAGAACTACTCAAACCTAACTAACCTAAGGACATCACACACATCCATGCCCGAAGCAGGATTCGAACCTGCGACCGTAGCGGTCGCGCTGTTCTGGACTGTAGCGCCTAGAACCGCTCGGCCACACCGGCCGGCTGGTCATGTCAACTTGCGTTTATGGGCTAATAGCGAGTTGGGTAGCTTATCACTCATTTCTGTAACTTTTCGGAAGATTGTTATATTTCAATAATTAACCTTCATTTAGAAAATAAATTTCATAATGGCGCCCTCTTTACTTTTACTGTCGTAACAGACCAGGTAACGTGTCGAAAGTGTGTGTCTGAAAACGTAATTGTCAGGTATTCTCTGAACACGCTCACTCACACACGCGCTCACACACACACACACACACACACACACACACACACACACACACACGTCATAGGACCCGCTGGTGAGCGTAAAGCGAGTATACAGAGCTCGTTTCTGATCTCTAGTTAGCAGCTTATTTAGACACTACAAGAATTAATAAATAAATAATATTTAACATAAGCCTGGCAACCGGCAACGAAGTGTCACGTCAGTGACAGCTGTCGGGGTGGCAGTGTTATTTAGTGGGAACAGCCTGGGCTCTCGTGCTTTAGAGTTCGCTCAGTGACGCAGCGCGGAGGGGGCACAGCAGAAGCGGAGCCTTTAGCGCTGCCCTCTGGCCGCTGCCCGCGAACCGCACCTCGCCGCAGGTCCGGCGGGCGTCGGCTTTTCTCGCTCTTATTTAATTTCGCTCCCCTGGCTGCCCTTTGGCGGCGCGACTTGCCCTCCGCCCTGCATCGACACGTCATCTGCAGTGCCTCCTGGCAGGGGGAAAAGAATAAAAACCCTTTTTGCGTCTAAGGGCCAACCCTACCAAACATTACACAAAACTGTCCTTTGTCCCGCCGCGTGTAGGAGCGATTGCCAAGTGTCCGTCCCAACGCCAGCGGTCAACACCCTCGGGGCGGACGAAAAGACGAGGGAAAGACCGTCTGAAAGCCTTCGTCTGTGCGCGACAACAGTTCCACTGGAGCACAATCAAAGGCAATTTTGGAGCACACTGTCGTTATCTGACTGCGTCTTGCGTAGGAGATTCAGGAAGTAGCTCTGGCTGGTGCGTTGCGGTCCAGGCGATGGCTCGTGAGGATGTTTACTCTCGAAACTGAACATTTCTTCAGTACAGTTACAATACTCTAAAATTTCCCACATTTATTCAGGCGTCTCGAATTGTTCCGTATCAAACCCTAAGCAGAAACGTTGCCACATTTATATGTACCTCCCTCCATACGCCTTGTCACACCAAACGGTACCGACCGACTGCCGCGTCATCCTCTGGCAGTGGCATCATTGGACACGTTACAGAGGGTAGGGTTTGCGCACCCATATCCACGCTGTCGTCAGTTTTCGTGATCTGGAGCTGCTGCTACTCAGTCAAGTCGCTCCTCAATTTGCCTCATCCCACTCAGTGCAGTCTTTTACTTACGAAAAATCCCTGGCAGTACGGGGAATCGAACCCGGATCCTCCGCATGGGAGTCAGCCGCTCTGACCACTTTGATACAGGGGCGGGCCAGATTAATGTCACATACGACTTCACTTGGCTCCGAACGATAACCGTATAGCAACTCATAGTGCCACTTTCTAGCTTAAAGGCGATAATGTAAGTAATACTGTTTCCCGACAAATTCCTCCACAATGACAGTTGACACCAAGGAACCGTAGGCAGCAATTGAAACTGCGTTGTTTGCTCAAGCCGAGAGGTTCTAGGCGCTACAGTCTGGAACCGCGCGACCGCTACGGTCGCAGGTTCGAATCCTGCCTTGGGCATGGATGTGTGTGATGTCCTTAGGTTAGTTAAGTTTAAGTAGTTCTAAGTTCTAGGGGACTGATGACCTCAGAAGTTAAGTCCCATAGTGTTCAGAGCCATTTGAACCATTTTGAATCTTTGCTCAAATGAAGAAGAAAGGAAGGAAGTGTAGAGTCAACTTCCTACCGATGACGAAGTCATGAGACCACAAGATCGTGGTGGTGAAGAAAGGTAGTCATGTATTTTTCAAAGCAACCTTATCGATGGTAGGCTGTTTTAGCGAGATAATTCAAATTGAGTGCGCATATCGGGCTGCTGCGTCTTAGAATTTTAATATCCGTCGAACTTCGCTACTGAATTCATTTACTTCAAGAATGAACCTTGCACATGGCGCAAGTACAAAGCCTGGAAAATGGCATTATAAAATAAAGATAAGGAAATAAGCAAACTGAATACCATTACTCCATATTACGAAGAATAACAGCTATTTTTCCCATTTTATAACATTTTTGTGGCGTCCAGTCAGCTGTATATATTGATTTCCTCCAACTGCAATCGATTTCAAAGAACGTGACTCCGATCGAAGTTCGTAATACAAACTCATGCTGCCACTTTTCTGGAATAGTGGCAGTTATTGGTAAAAATTGAACTGAGCTAGCTGGAAATAGAAAATTTAAAAAGAAAGGGATTGAATAATTTTTATTTTTCGTAGCAAGAAATTTAGCTGTTGATGTCCTCTTGTCTTCTCTCGCTATGGAAGCAGCAACAGCACCTTTATTTGTCTTCATCTCCATTTCCACTGGTCCTGATAAAGTCCGGTATCTCTGTTTTACTGCTGTTGATAGCCTGTTCGATGTATGAAGATTCTTCCTCATCATAATTATTTTGTATTATATACCATATCATACTCAGGCACCCGAGTAAAGGCATTACGCACGGGTTACCTACGAGTTATTAAAGAACAGACGCATCTCTGAAAACGACTGATCCGACGGTGATGGTAAATGGCTTTTTCTACACCACCGTTGAGCACCCTTTCTGCTAGTACATCCCATCGTGTTTGGAATGCAATGTTAAAAACGACTAGGACACAGCGTCCAAGAAGGTCAGTTATGCGGAAGATTGGAAGCATTGTCAGAAGTCAATGCGGCATGAGTGATCATTTCTCTCGCTCTCTCTGTATCTCTTGTCCACGCACACTCACTCACACACACACACACACACACACACACACGCACACACACACACACACACACACACACATACACACACACGCACACACACACAGACACACACACACACACACACACACACACACACACACACACACACACACTGGAAACAACGGCGTGGTTTGCGCTGCAGGCCGCTACCCCTGAGGGGCCTATAATGTAATGTACGGCACAAAAGGCAGTGCGGTATTCCATTGTGTGAGCGCGCTGACAGTAAATGACATCCAGCGTTTGTTCGATAAGCTAACATTTGCGGGCGAACGCGCTGGCGGCTGCAGTCGCTGCGTGGCGTAGTCTGCGATCGCCGGATGCCCGCCGGGCTCGGGGGCAGGCCGCATTTTTGCTGTGCGCCTGCGATCGGCTCGCTTCGTCTTGTGCGCCAGACAATGGGCGCACGCAGTAGCCGCTGCTGGCAGAGGAGGGTGGGGAAGTTGTGGTGGCGGTGGGGGGGGGGGGGGGGAGGGGGGCATTCGGGATCGTGCGGCAAGCGTAATGCGCTGCTGCCGATCTCGTTTTGCCCATTTTCCCTGCACGACAAAACCGGGCAGTGTTAAGAGTAACGCGGTCACTTAATGGGAGCTGATGTGAACACAGCAACAAAATGATTAAATATGAGGGAGATCTCATCAATAACGACAGATTGGTACTACTGTGGATTGTTTGATGCAACAACAACGAAAATTACGTCAGATGTAGTTGGGAGCTTGAGGAAGAAACATATGTTTTCGTTTTCCCGCTGTGTACTCTGTCATAAAATTGGAAAGAGCTAGACTCCATGTAGGGGTCTCGGGTACTGTGCCTGTTGAAACCAGATGTCGTACATCAAGAGTGAAACTTTAGGTGGCAGAAACCCGACAGAAATGCGCAATGAGTTAAATCAAGTTTGTTGTTCGTTTTCAGTGGACCGTAGGATAGTTTCACGTTGAGTTAATCGTTTTCATGGTGGTCGTATGAGCCTAGACCAGGAATTCCCAAAAAAAATTTCTCGAAGACCCCCGACCCCCCCCCCCTCCCCTCACCCCCTCATCGAGCATGATTGGTACCTTGTCATATCACAGTGTCAAGTACTTAAAAAAGCCAAATTAAGAGTCTTTTTATACGTTTTCCATGTTTCTGTTGGCTCTAGGAAGACGCTAAAGCTCTGCTCATGCAGGAAGCGGCCAAAACAAAAAAATCTGTTATCATACGAAATATATTTAAAATATTTTTTATTCTAATAGCATCTTGCGGACCCCTCTGGCATAGCTCGCTGACCCCTGGGGGTCCGCGGACCACTTTTTGGGAACGACTGGCGTAGACAATAATCCAAGACCCGGTAGGCCAAAATCGTCAACAGATGGACGTATGAGAAACTTGTGTCAGATGCTCTTGAAGAAGATCGCATTGCGACTTGTGAGCAACTCTCGGAAGCCACGGGAATTCCCCCGACATAAGTATTCCGTATGATCTGACGAAGAGAAAATTTCTGCGAGATGGGTCCCACACTTTTTGACTGCTGAAGAGAAGCAGAAACGCCCGGACTCTGCAACCTTGATCAAACAACGATTCGACCGTGAAGGTCAAAGATTCTTGTGTCGAATTGTCGCTCTTGATGAATCGTGGATTAGAGACTTCGAACCGGAATTAAAATAACAGTCCAATAAGTGGAGAGCTTCAGATTGTGGCATTAATGTTCTTTTTTTATGGAATTTTTTCTAAATTGCTCTAGAGTTGAGGCGAATACCAGGAATGTTCCGAGCACGGCTGACCCTTTTCATCATCATCGTTTTATCCGAGCAAATACTAAGTTTCCTTGCTCTTCCGATAAATACGTATGGGAAGGATTAATGTTGAGAAAATGCATAAATATCAGTTGAGACTAAGGTCAGGTTTCGCACACCGTTCTTGCCAGTTATGAAGTCCCTGGTATCTGGCGACATCCGCTTGCGCTGTCGGCAAGGCAGATGGTAAGGTAAGCTACAATGAAAGAATACCCAAAATGAAAATTTTCGAACCCTGTAGACCGATGACGGGGCATGAACTGCGACCTTCCTTCTTTTCCTCTCCCCCCCCCCACCCCCTCCCACCGCCTCCCGCCCTTAATGACTCGACTTGTCATGGAGCTCAATGATCCAACGATTAGGGGAGTTTCGGATATTACCGATCAGAAGATAATGCAGAGCGTTCTATGCAATTAACGGTGGCACCCTGAATCTACCTGGATGCAAACAGAAGAAAAAGAAGAAATATCCGGAATTTAAATCGACTGCAACAGTACACAGCTAACAAGGCAACGATACGTCCAGAAGCGAGTAAAGGCACATCCGTCTCTGTCACGAACGCAGTCGTCGTTAATTTAGAGATAAGAGTCACAGCGGACCAGCATAAGGTACACACGACCCAAAAATAGCACCCGGGGTTACCCCTACGAAAGCGGCCGATAGCGTGCGTGCTCTGGTAATGGGCTACCGCCAGCTTTATTAACACGTGTTCGACGGGTGTCACTGTTCCGCGCTCCTACACGCCGTCCCTTACCCCGTGTTTCCACCCACACACTCTTTCTCTAGCTTGTCAGTGCTTCTGTGGCTCTGTATCCATTAACACTTTCGTTACCTTTGGTTGGTTAGTGTTACTACTACGTCACTATTTATATATTTCTTTTCTGAGATTGAACCTTCTGTGAAGACGAGTAGCAACTGCTTTCTTCTTTTGCTTATCGAATGAAACTTAAGTACTGCTTAGATTTCAACACAGATGCATACTACTCAGTCCCATCAGTAGTAATGTTCCATGTCTAATGACCTTTACATTGACGGGGCGTTTTCTGTCTCTCCTATTTTCCTCCCCCTCCCGTTCCTCTTCTGCTTTTTCGTCTTCCTTCTTCACTGTGAAGTAGTAAACTTAAATGGATGAAAATGTGAGCACAGTTTCAAGCGTCGTTAGCAACTAACCTGCTCCATTAATAACGTCTTTGCCTTTTAAATGCGAGTGATCAGATCTTCAGCACTAGTGAGTGCATTAGGAAAAAAAAGTGAATCTAGGGTACGCAGATCTAGGCAAGGAGTCGAGTATAAAATCAGTAGATAACCGGATGTTATGCGTTCAGTAGAACACGATCCCAGAATCATTAAGGGCGTTTACTAGCCGTGAGGAGACAAATAGGAGCACAAACAGAGGAAAATATGCGTTGTAATTAGTTTTTACTATCCGATAACAATCCGTGACCCATTTCTTTATCGGACTAAACGAGAAATCGGTTTTAATTTATGTTCGAATATCGATGCAAAATGATATTTCAGATAACATGTGTGATGGAAAAGTCGTACTGATGGAGTGGCACGAACAGAACTTTTTTCGCGTTTTTAGAGGCGTCAAGTAAGGTTAGCATTACTCTCTAGCTTTTTTTCGGTGTATTAATGACCATACACCAACGGCAAAGAAGGGATACGAATATGGAGACCTGCTTTTCAGATATCCAGCTAGACACGGTGATGTTAGTGTCATTATAACTAGCTCTATTTTGCTTGGAGCTGGTAAGAATATATTTATCGCATCTAAATCTGATTGTAACTGTATGCTAAAAAGTTACATTTTTCCTACAGAATGTGAAGTATTATTATCTCAAAATGTTTCATACTGAATACACGGCATGCACAGAGAAACTCCCCCAAAGGGGACGTGTCATCATATTTTATTGGAATTAACTAAGATTTATTTGACCTGCCTACACAATATTAAAATTAAGCACTACAGAACACGATGTGCTGGGATCTACGATGTGATCAATCATCCCATTTCTGATGAGCTAGTACCAGCGATATAACCATCTCTTTAGTTACTGCTTCAGGTTATAGACTTGTTGCTGTGGTTCGTGGCGCCACATCGTGGATTTGGTTACTTGGGATACCATGTGTCCTATGGACAAGGAAAATAGTCATAATTGTTTAACGAGCCAAGTCAACGATAATTATTCCCCAATAATTTTGCTTGACATTAATGTTATGCCTTTTCCCAATTGCTTACCGATTAACTGACTGTGTATTAGGTGGAAGAAAGCGTAAGGTCCCGAGTAAGCTTTGTTTCCCTGAGATTCCAGTAACTCATTTCGCTAACCACCAGCATCGTTAATTTGCGTCAAGAGTGTGTGTTATTATAGAAAGTATTTTTTGTTGAAGGATGCAAATGAGGCCGGCCTGGGTGGACGAGCGGATCTAGGCGATACAGTCTGGAACCGCGCGACCGCTACGGTCGCAGGTTCGAATCCTGCCTCGGGCATGGACGTGTGTGATGTCCTTAGGTTAGTTAGGTTTAAGTAGTTCTAAGTTCTAGGGGACTGATGACCTCAGAAGTTAAGTCCCATAGTACTCAGAGCCATTTGAACCATTTTGATGCAAATGATGCATATGTTCATAAGATGACTCAAACAAATAAATGTACTATCTTAAACACTGATTATAATCTTTTCTTATTTCTTGAATATTATCCTACTTTTCCTTGTTAGGATGAGAACGTTTTGGTGAATTAAGAAGTCAGGAAGAGAGTTACGTTTAGGTTTTTGAACTAGGTCCTTCATTTCTATGGTTACTCAAGGTGTTTCATGATTAGATGAGCCGAGATTAGATACGCCGCTAATATGCTATTTACAACAATTCATTGCATCTAGATTGCGTTAGCCGGGAGCATAGTTTAGTTGACTGGATGAACATTTCAGCATAAATGGAATACATGTAGTTTGCTTTACATGAGGGTCTACTAAAACGTCAGATGCCCATCCACATGATGTTACAACAGGGATAGTTGTTAGTAGCACTGTCATCCGAAGCGAACATCTCGAAGGACAACGATGTATGTTATATCCAGCAGAGGCTGATTCTGTAAGGAAGAATGACATTTTAAGAAACAGATTTGAAACAAAAATGTGGTACCATGGTAATTTCGCTGCATAGCACTTCAGTGGTGGAGACAATTAAGCAGTCCTTTTTCGTCATGCTTGACCGGAATGAGGCAACGCTTCATGATACCTGCCGTTGGAGATAGATACAAAAACATCTGCTGCTCATCATCCTCGCTGCTTGAAACTTGTGACCGGTGTTCACGTGTGACAGTTGTCGTTTTTAAAGGCTGTTGCTGAAAGAAAGTAGATTACAGATCAGCTTAGAAGTGACACGGGCGAACTTAAGGTTTTATTCAAGCTGGAACAGTGTAATCTAGCAGGTACTTGTAGTAGAAAGGGATAGGAGAATGGTCGGATCTGAAACGTCAGTCCACGGACGTGCGTGTCTTCGAGGGCGCAGGGCTCCCGATTGGGATTTTCTGCATTATTTCCTGGACTTCTTTCCCCTAGTCCCTGGGGGACAATTACCCCGGGGCAGTGCTCCTCCGTAAGAGTCAGTGGCTGTGTGGGGTGGGTGAGGCACGAGGGGCGCATCGATTGCCCGCGCTGACTGACAGCTGCGAGGGTGAGGGGTGAGGGGTGAGGGGTGGGCACCACCGCCCCTTCCTGCTAGAGACGCAGGCTGTCAAAAGGCGCCCTCAAAAAAAGTCCCCTGCCGAAATGTCGCTAATGAGGTGTGCGGCACGGATAGGGTTGCATTTCTGCAGCTAGGGCCCAGGTGGTTTCCGGTACGAGAAGGGGAGACGAGGAAGTAGCAATATAAAATTAATTTATGGAGAAAACGAAGTTAAGAAAAAATCCAAAATACTCGTTGACAACCAGCTCGCCAAGCGATAAACAAACAAAATGGTTCAAATGGCTCTGAGCACTATGGGACTTAACATCTGAGGTCATCAGTCCCCTAGAACTTAGAACTACTTAAACCTAACTAACCTAAGGACATCACGCACATCCATGCCCGAGGCAGGATTCGAACCTGCGACCGTAGCGGTCGCGCGGTTCCAGACTGTAGCGCCTAGAACCGCTCGGCCACACCGGCGGGCGATAAACAAACAGGATGAGCCGTTAGCAACTGCACTACACCATTAGACAGAGACAGCGGACAAGTATATCACTCAGTAGAATACACAGGACTCTAGGTGAGTGTTACGCCTTTCAGTACCCACACCTGAATTACCCAGTGGTGGGGGAAAGTGGTGTAATCGTTCTCCTACCATATCCCAGAAGATTACGAGGTGAAAATTTTTTGGTCGGGCTGCGAACCATTTCCAGTTCAATGAAGAGTATATGATAGGCATTGAGCCTTCTGCAAGAATGACAGTTGGCGAGGTGAATGGTAACTTGGCACTTTCCCTTAATGCTTCTACGCGTGTTACTTCTGTGGCTACAGTTTGGTTAATTCCCTATGCGATTTTCATTCGTTATTTCTCATGTTTCACCAAAACAAAAGTCTCCGACCTCCTTCAGTGGACCGCGGAAAGCTTCGGCGTCAGTGAATAGTTTTGCTGAAGGGTTTCTCTCGCCTGCCAAAGGGGGCTTTCGAAAGCGGAGCTACTGCAGCTCCTTCGAGTAACGACATTAGTCATCAGGAATAGAACCATGAACCTCGTTGTGACAGTCAGACAGACACTAAGTGCTCAGTTTCAAAGACAGACTGTGAATGCACACCACCATATCAAGTTACCATAAAAGGTATCATTAAACTACCCCTTACCCGCTATACTCGTGTTTTCTTAACGTCGTCGATTATGTCTCGTTTTCCTATGTCAAAAGATTTGAAGTACCTTCCGGTTTTCTAAGTGAAATTCTTGAAATTCTTCTTTTTACCAACAGTTTACTGCAAAAATGTCAGTAATAGCCCATAATTAATGAGAGTTATTTATGTACGTATCCCAAAGTTGACCTGATTTATCTACAGAAATACGGCGCTGATTTTGTAAACAGCTAAGTCGTTTGACTATAAAACTTCCCGGCAGATTAAAACTGTGTGCCGGACCGAGACTCGAACTCGCGACCTTTGACTTTCGCGGGCAAATGCTCTACCAACTGAGCTACCCAAGCACGACTCACGCCCCGTCCTCACAGCTTTACTTCTGCCAGTACCTCGTCTCCTACTTTCCAAACTTTACAGAAGCTCTCCTGCGAACCTTGCAGAACTATCACTGCTGAAAGAAAGGATTTTGCGGAGACATGGCTTAGCCACAGCCTGAGGGATGTTTCCAGAATGAGATTTTCACTCTGCAGCGGAGTGTGCTCTGATATGAAACTTCCTGGCAGATTAAAACTGTGTGCCGGACCGAGACTCGAACTCGGGACCTTTGCCTTTCGCGAGCAAGTGCTCTACCTGCTAGAGTGCTAGACCACTTGCCCGCGAAAGGCAAAGGTCCCGAGTTCGAATCTCGGTCTGGCACACAGTTTTAACCTGCCAGGAAGTTTCATATCAGCGCACACTCCGCTGCACAGTGAAATTCTCATTCGTTTGACTATAATTGGAAAGAGCAGAGATCAGTTTAACGACTAGACGTACTGCTTAGGTTCCCTACGTATTGCCTGAACCGTATTAAGCGAATAATGGAGCGATTTTATTCCTTCTTCTACTCCAGTTGATGTGTCTGTATTGAAACAAAGATGTCACATAATTCGTTAACACCACCATAATTTTGTTGTAATAGTTCCCAAATGTGCAGACGGATGTCATCAACCTTGTTTTGAAGTTGAACGAAATAAAATTTATGTTGAACATTGCTTTGAGACGGTCGGTTCAGCCATCTGTGCAGCGTGGAAATAAAAATATCTAACGATCGCGCTCGTGTGTGTGTGTGTATGTGTTTGTATGTATGTGTGTGTGTGTGTGTGTGTGTGTGTGTGTGTGTTTATTTTCCAGTCCACAGTACCTCTCTTCCGTGTTGCTGCGCTTGCTTCTTTGTCCTCGAGCTGTAAGACACACTTGCTTCGTCTAATCCGCTTCAGTTCCATCAGCCGTAGTGCAGAAATTCGTAATTTATACAGTGCCTCCACTTGCTGGTCCCTACGCAACAGCCAGGCGTTCTGGGACATGCTTATGTGGTTTGCCGTCGGCCTCGCCGCTACGGAGCAGCCAGGGGCAGTGCAGTAGGGTGGACCGCATCTGACCGCCCTGAAGATAGCTCTCACGGCTGGTCCCGTCTGGCTGTTCCCTCACGTGTCCTGCGCCCCCACCGGCAAGTCCAGTCGCCCGGATCGTCTTAACGCGCCACTAAGCGGAGGGCAAAAACACGCGCCGCACCGGTCACCGTGGAAAATGCGCAAGTGCTCGCTCGAGGGTTTTAAATCCCTCGTCGAGAAAAGGGCGCCGCGTGTTTTGTTAACGCCTCGGCTGCGCTGTCCGAATATCAAAACAGGTAGTAGCCTCGCTGCTGTACCTCAGCTTAGCGAGCAAAATAATCTTTTCATTCCTTTAATGAGAATCTCAGAACATCGTTTAAAACACTGTGCGCGGTGCGTGCTGCTACGTTGCCAGATCGCAGCCACACGTATCTGACGGTCGGGAGCTTCTTTAGGACTCAACGCCCTTCAAAACAAGAGCGTCGTGATAGGAAAACATTATGTATCAAATTATTTTATCCACAGATATACATAGACCGCTTATGTCCCTGACAGGCGACAGGGCGTAGTCATTCTGCGGTATTAGCATGCAGTGCCTGTGCCATCGAGTCAGCTCCGTATGACAGGTGGTAGACCGAGCTGATTCGCTTCTGAAATATATTTCTCCACTTTAACACATTCATTGTTATGGGCTTATTACTGAAAATCCCTCTATGCTGCGCGCCTGGTCAGTAGACCCAGGTAGTTCGGTGAAATCACATCGTCCCAGAGCTAATGGATGCCTACAGTTGCCGGAAGTTTCAGTGCACATTTTGTTCAAATGGTTCAAGTGGCTCTGAGCACTATGGGACTTAACTGCTGAAGTCATCAGTCCCCTAGAACTTAGAACTACTTAAACCTAACTAACCTAAGGACATCACACACATCCATGCCCGAGGCAGGATTCGAACCTGCGACCGTAGCGGTCGCGTGGTTCCAGACTGTAGCGCCTAGAACCGCTCGGCCACCCTGGCCGGCGCACATTTTGTCTCTAACGATAGTTGTTCCCCATGAGGTGATCTATCACCCCTATACGTTTGTCACGAATACTTTGAAACACCCTGTAATATACACTGGTGTCCAAAAATTAAAGCAACAAACTGCTGTTTCCCCACACTGTGTCTAATTCACGATATAATCATACAAACTGTCAGCAGATATTGTTACGATCGTGATCTGCACGGAATATGGCAGTTGGATCAACGGACAACCACGCCAGCGATGATGTCAGAGCACCTATCACTGTCAAGTGACGTGTACGATAAAGCTTAGAGGTGAATGTGTTAAAATATATATTTTTCAACTGGTAATTTCTAAAATATGTGCTTATCATAGGTCGTACACTTAAGTATAGGTAAACTGCGTTGCAATGCGCTTCGTCCGTGTGTTAAGAGTCATTAGAAGCTACACTCAAATCTGGTTATAACAGGTTCCTTTTCAGTGCACCGGAAGCTTTAGCTCCCTTTTCATTTCAAGATTCTTTATTCAGTTGATTTTCTAATATTTTAGTCCGTACAAAACTCCTAGATGGATCACAGACCGCTACACAATATCTAGGTGTCAGTCCGAACAAAACATGCTGCACAATTCATGTAAGAGCCCACCACTATAAATATTTTAAATACGTTGTTTGAACAGCTGTCAATATTAATTCGTTGAGTTTTAATGTCATTCATTGCAGTGTGCTCATCAATTTTCAGTCCTGCCTACTTCGGTATCACAAATAAAAACCCGTGTTGCTTTCTTTCGATGGTTTTGACTGTTAATATTTGTTACTGCGGAATGTGATTTCACACTTATCACAACTGTAGCCTCAACTTTCTACCGTTTGTGGTTTTCGTCTCTTGAAATATTACCGCTTCGGAAGGCAGATGACATGTGCTATGAAAACAGAACGACCAGTTCGATTGACAGTGACACTTCTATTTTAAAAGTGCGTTTGCTAGTTTAAATAACCTCGTGATCGCCCGTAAATTGGTTTTAAGCTATTCATTTTCTGGGAAACCGAGTGAGTGAATTTCTCAAAGTACGTGCTTTCTGCTGTGTAATCATCCTTCCATTTTCTGATCTTTCTAAAAACTACGTAGAAGATTTTACTCTTCGCTGACTTCCTTACAATTCTGGCAAATATTCCGCAGGAAGTTTCTTTTCCCATCTTCACATCTGAAAAATGTCACTTCATTACATCCAGCATAATAATTCGAGCTTTTCACACACAGATCAATTCTATGCCATAGTTAATATACAGACAATTCACGTCATATAAGCTTACGGAACAGCGAAATTTACAGGAATGTCACTGAGAATATGGGTCCAGTTTCAGTTTGTTTCCAAGTTACAGAATTAGTTACGCTACTGTACTGATAGAGTTCCTTCCCACAGCAGAAGATTCTCAAAAACTCACACAGTAGTAGTTACTCATATTCTTCTAGGTTCTTCCGGCGTCTGCCTTATGCGTAGGTGGACATAATGAATATGCTGACGAAGTACTGCAATAGCAGATATGGGTTCTCAATAAACAATTGCGTCAAATGACGCTAAAGGGTCTTGTAGGGTATAGACAGTCCATTCGAAGGGCCTCACGCATCGGCTAAATATTTGTTAGAAAATGTTCGTGCAAGATAGTTCCGTTTCTTGAATAAAATGGAGTGGTGTGTCCTCGTGCATGACTAACGTTAAATGGAATATCTGTGCTGTGACACTTCTTACACATAGTCACTATTTTAGGAAGGTCCTATTTACCCCTAGTCGCGAAAAGTAGGATGTATTTTGAAACGTCCCCTTTGAACAATTTTACATGACTGTGCTTAACCTGACACACAATATTTTTAGCGCAACGCAATCTGACTTTCAAAACTCCCTACTAAAGAATGGCCCTGACAAGCATTAAACTATACCTTTCACAAATCACTTACCTCACAAAAATCTTCGCTGCTCAAGCTACTGCAATACAGCGAGCGCCACTACTGCCAGCTAAATAAAAGATTCAAACTACTGAAGGCACTAACTACTAATAGGGGTAGTTAGCAAATGAAAGATATTAATAGAGAGCAAACAATGTATTTACCTTAATATCATCACAAATCATAATATATATATATCAGTTCATGACAAACTGCAAACCTCCGCCATCTCTCTCCCCACATCCACCAGTGCTGGCGGCTCACCTCCAACTGCGCAACGCTACGCGCTGTTCACAGCCAGCTGCCTAACACTACAATGGCGAGTATTACAACAATGCAAAGCAGCCACAGACTGCACACAGCACAGCCAGTGATTTTCATATTGAGCGCTACGTAACGTTGCCAATAAGAAAACATAAACAGCCTACTTACATAGAGAAAACATAAACAGCCTACTTACATAGAGAAAACATAAACAGCCTACTTACAATTTGTCGGCCACTATTTCAGCCCACACACTGACGCCGATTTTCCACTCGTGATATAACTGTTGTTTTGTATAACAATCAGAATGCAATAGACCAAGCCGCTTCGGGGACATTTCATTGCCAGTTAATGACAATGGATGTTCATTAGCACGGTCAGGGTTTCAGTGCTGCGTGTTGACCTCAGGATGGTCTTTCAACACAGTTGAAACCGGAAATATAAAAATTTGAGTGTGATCGTTTCAGGAAATGAAAACTGTTTTCGTAAATGTAGTGATCACGGGCGTCTTCACACCATTGAAATGTCGTACTTCATAAAGCAGTTTCTTTTTGCTGCAGGACATATTTACTGCGGACCAACCTCGACTGGTGGGACCGTCCGTTTTTTGTTTTTTTTTTTTTTTTCTGCTCTGCCCCCTCATCGTCGAACCAGCCCTGCTCTTAAGGCGCGCCGCGGCAATTTCTGTTGAAGTTTGTCCCTTAACGTCTTTGTCTAATCTCTCGTCACGTCTAATAAAAGGAGACGAGCAAAAGTTACTCCGGCGCGACGAATGAAGCCGAGAGGAAGAAACACTCGGAGCCTGTCATCACGGAAATATGAGAGACTGCGCGGTATAAGGGGGGTGAGAGGGACGGGGGCGTAGGCGCAGAGTCAGGCGGGCGGAATGCGGCTGTGGAATCGGAGACACGGGGGGAGAGTCCAAGTGGGCTGGGGTGGATGGTCAGATGGGGCGCCGATAGCGTGATCATGGGCGACGGCGCGCGAGGAGGACACGCGGACCGACCTCCGCCACTGCCCTCTTTGAGTCCTCTCTGTCTCCCTCCTGCTCCTTCTCCTCTGCCCTCTCCTTCTGCCGGAGCAGGTACTGCGCGGCCGCGAGGAAAATCTCCCGCCGATTATATCAGCGTTCTCCAACGGGAGAGCACCGTTGCGCCCATCTTCTCGCCCCTTTCTTCTCGAATCTGAAGTATTTAGTATTTGAAGTTTTTAAATTTCGTGCCTGCCTCGTCCCAATCCAGTCACAAGCTGCTATTAGGACTATCTGTGTTTCCAAAGAAAAGTCAGTCACTCGGTTGCTGCCCTGTCACACCACCTCGTGGAAGTCGGTCATGGTTTGTAGCATCAGCATGCCTTCGCTTTGAGTAACTGCCTCATCCTAAAATGCTCATAGACTGGACGTAATTCGCAGAAATTACTCGACTTCTGCCATGATTCCCGACCGTGCAAGGTTATGTTTGTTGCTATGCGATTCGGACAATTTATGTTAGAGTGCGCGATGTAGTAGGCCTTTTACTTGCGCTAGCAAAACTCGCCGCCAGAGAACTGAGTTCTCCTCCAATGCAGTGAGATAACAGATGTCAGGGGGGCAGCGTTATGCTTAGATGCAGTTGGCAGCAGTATCGCGTTCACAAGGTATAAAAGGGCAATGCATTGGCGGAGCTGTCGTTTGTACTCAAGTGATCCATGTGAAAAGGTCTCCGATGCTATTAATGCCGCGCGACGGGAATATACATACTTTGAACGTAGTATCGTAGTTGGAGCTAGACGCATGGGACAGTCCCTTTCGGAAACCGCTTACTTACTTACTTACTGGTCATACCGGACTCGAGAGTCCATTACCGCAGCAACGTATTTTCGCCATCTGTCCCTGTCTTGGGCTAGTTCCTTCCATTCACCTTCAATACCCAGGCTCCTCAAATCAGCCTTCACATTGTCCTCCCATCTACGCCTCGGTCTCCCCACAGGACGTTTTTCCTCTAGGTGCCCTACCAGTACTCTGTGCGCTGCCCTGCCCTCATCCATCCGAGCTACGTGACCCGCCCATCGCAGCCTACGTGATTTAATAATACTGCTTATGTCAGGGCTTGAACAGAGTTCGTGAACCTCTTCGTTATGCGGTTTTCGCCACTCTCCGCTAATGTCATCCCTTTTTGCTCCGAAATTTTTCCTCAAAATTTTGTTTTCAAATGCTCTTTCCTATCGCTAATGATGTTTAGATCATCTGCATATACTAATATCTTAATATTTCCATTTAACTCCACACCCTCTGAATTATCTGCTGCCATTGCTGATTCTTGATGATTAGATTTGACAGTAAGAGAAGAAGAAACAGGGATGGTTCATCACGCCATCGCCTGCTCCCCACTGGCTGTCCGCAACTGCTTATGTTTCGGAAACCGCTAGTGGATTCAATATTCCGAGATCCACGTTGTCAAGACTGCGCCGAGAATAGCGAATTTCAAGCATTGTCTGTGACCTCGAACCGACGACCTTCACTCAACGACTGACAGCAGCAACGTTTGCGTACAGTTGTCAGTGCTAACAGATAAGCAGCACTGCTTGAAATAACCACAGAAAATAATCTGGGACGTACCACGACCGTATCCGTTTGGACAATGCGGCGATATGTGGCGTTGATGGGGTATGGTAGCGGACGACTGAAGCGAGTGCCACAGCCAACACATCGCCTGCAGCTTGTCTCCTGAGCTTTTGACCATATCGGTTGGACCCAAGACAACTGGAAAATCGTGGGCTGGTCAGATGAGTCGATTTCAGTTGGTAAGAGTTGATGTTACCGTGTGAGTGTGGCGCAGACCTACGAAGCATTGGACCTAAGATGTGAGCAATTCACTGGGCAAGCTGGTGGTGGCTCCATAATGACGTAGGCTTTGTTTACATGGAATGGACTGGATAGTTTGAATTTTGACTACTTGGAGACCATTTTAGGCCATTCAGGAACTTAATGTTCCCAAACAACGAAGGATTTCTTGTGGATGATAATGCGCCATGTCAGTGGGACACAGTTGTTCACGATTGGTTTGAAAAACATTCTGGACAGTTTGAGTGAATGGCTTGGCTACCCTGATCGCTCGACGTGAATCCCATCGGATATTTATGGGGCATAATCGAGAGGTCAGGTCGTGCACAACATCCTGCAACGGCAACACTTTCGCATTTATGAACGGTTGTAGAGGCAGCGTGGTTCAATATTTATGCTGGGGACTTCCAACAACTTGTTGAGTTCAAGCCACGTTGAGTTTCTGAACTACGCTGGGCAAAACGAGCTCCAACAATGTATTAGGAGGTATCCCATGATTTTTATCATATCAGTGTATAACGAAACATTTAATAGACTGCCAAACGAGCAGAAGAAGGATAGTCCTTGCCTCTGCCACTTCATCTAGTGATAGTTTATCAAGTCAAGGGAAGTCATGTGTTGATGCTTCCCAATCTTGGTTAATTAGATTTCTGTCAGTGTTATCTCAATAGGAACCCACCTGCTTCGCCACAACAGGAACCACCTATTGAGATAATACTCATAGAAGTGCTGATTAACCAAGGTTATGGAGCCTCGAAACACTCCCGGGGATTCCGTCGTATGGAAGGATACGAGGTTCAAGTTTAACGCCCCGTCGACGCAATACAAGCTTCGAGCGGTCAAGGACTGCGTAAGAAATCGGATGTATCCTTGGTAAGGGAACCATCTATGCATTTTTCTGATTGATACGGAGGAATAAAGCGAACCCTCAAAATACGAGTCTCCGGACTGGAATTTGAACTCCGTCTCCTAGAGTGCGTGTCCATTGTCTTAACCGTTGTACGACATTACTCATTTTTAGTTCGTTTACAGTAGTTTATATAGTTTTTATCTTTGTTTAAAGTCCTGCTGTTTTTCATTTTTGTTGTTATTTACGAAGTTTCAAGTCATTTTCTTATACAGTGACGTACAATGAGTTCTTCATTGAACTTTAATCTGTGTAAGGAGGAACTTTAGGCTTGTTCCCGTTTACTCACTTTGTTATACAAGCTTTCAAAAAGCTTTGTCGAGCACACGTAAGCTATTAGTGAAAGAGCGTGTGCGAGTATTTATGTATTGGTGTCAATTACAGCCACTAGGTTAGCAATGAAGACATTTGTTTTTATGTTGGAAGCACGAATAAGTGCAGCTAACATGAAAAAGCGACAAAGATGGCTCGTGTCAAACTGCGAAACATTCTGAGAGAAAAAACTTCGAACTTGTTGACGTGATGTACACCGCTGTAACTGCAACAAATTCGTTAAAATTAGTTCGATATCACAATTAGCCGCCTCGATGCTAATCTGTTCAGA
The DNA here is from genome assembly GCF_021461395.2 of Schistocerca americana. Lineage (NCBI taxonomy): Eukaryota > Metazoa > Arthropoda > Insecta > Orthoptera > Acrididae > Schistocerca > Schistocerca americana. The sequence continues at coordinate 506,456,074 of NC_060124.1, read as the reverse complement.
ACAAAATCGTAACGATACTTAAGACACCTGAGATCTTAAATTTATCTGCCCAAGTTCAATCAAAAGTTCTCTCTCTTCCTCTCTGTCTTTCTCTTTCTTTTTACGTCTCGACGTTTTGCCGGCGGAAATGGAAGGCTGGAGCCAAACCGGTCTTGGTCCACGCAGACGTTCGTAGGACGTCGGACCGTAATTTAATTACCTTTCTGACGACGAACACCTGCATTGCGAGAAATGTGTCACTTTGACGTCCCGGGCATATTTCGGTAATTGGGAGCCCGCCGCCTGCGCCACCGTCACGCCGAAAGTAAAATGAGATTCTGGTCATGTCAAGACTCTGGACACAGAACTGTAAGCGATGTTACGATAAGTTCCACCTGCCCAGAGACTCCCGGATATCATTGTGTCACTTCTCATAGCTTTGTAACGTGTCCTGCATTTACCGGCTGTTAGTTTCAGAATTTTTTTTTCTCATTTTGTTCAGCTCCTCATGCATCTTAAATCATCTGACAGCTTACATTACGATAAATGGAGCACATTCTTGTTATGTGAAGGTGTTTAAAATTTTAACAAGTGGGCGTTACTCTTTGGAAGGGAAATGTGATGAGAAAAAGGAACTAGAAAAATTCCGAAGTTATGAAGCTCTTCCCAGATGTAAGTAGCTGGGATATAAATGTATAGATAAGATATGAACAGGTATCAGCGACATCCTTGTTGCAAAAACTAATCGTTCGAGTGTGGCGGTTTGTACACGGCGTACTGTTATAATTTTTACCCGTTTTCTTGTCGACTGAACTGCAGCACACTGGAAGACAACTAGCCGATACATCTCCGTTCAACCCTGACTCTGCTTACTTCTGCCCATCACGATAATCACGTGACATTGTACATGCGGTCATTACGCAACGGCCGGCCGGTGTGGCCGTGCGGTTCTAGGCGCTTCAGTCTGGAACCACGAGACCGCAACGGTCGCAGGTTCGAATCCTGTCTCGGGCATGGATGTGTGTGCTGTCCTTAGGTTAGTTAGGTTTAAGTAGTCCTAAGTTCTAGGGGACTGATGACCACAGATGTTAAGTCCCATAGTGCTCAGAGCCATTTGAACCATCATTACGCAACGTACTGTCCCAGAATTTTAAAGTCGACTGCGAGATTTAGAGCAATTTTTTACTGGGTCTTACACAGACAGTGAGGAGTCGTAGTGATGAAATTGCAGGGGTAGTATTCGGTTTGAACTTTGTTCCAAAACTCCAACAGGGCCTCCAGTTTTGGGCTAACATCGTTTCCCTTCATTTCTTCATTCTTGTTCTATCTGTGATCACTCCCTAATGACGTATACCCTGGTCTCCCTTCCGTCTCTTTTACTATCTTGCATCAGAATTAACACTGCTGTCACACTAACCATGACATGCTAAGCTAGCTGCTGGCTGCTTAAACACTTAGGCCGCGGATAAGACCGATTCGTCATTTTCGGAACAAGTGGGTACGTCCATCTTCTGTCATTAAGTGCAATATCTTTTCTTCTTCAAATCGGGCCTTAATAGCCTAAGTATCCACATAAAGCCACTACAATTAATAGAGCATTTTGAACACTGTTTTTGTTGTTCTTGTTGTTGTCTTCAGTCCTAAGACTGGTTTGACGCCGTTCTCCATGATAGTTTATACCGCGAAGCCCGTTCGTCTCCGAATAACTACTGCAAACTATATCCATTAGAATCTGCTTATCGTATTTATCGCTTGGTCTTCCTCTACAATTTTTACCCCCCCCCCCCCCCTCCACACTTCCCCCAACACCGAAATTACAATTATTTGATGCCTAAGAATGTTTCCCACCAACCAATCACTTTTATTTATTCAAATTGTGCATAAATTTATTTTCTTCCAAATTCGATCCATTGTTTCCTTATTAGTTACTCGAGCTGCCCATCTAACCTTCGGCATTCTTATGTAGCACCACATTTTAAAAGCGTCTTTTCTTTTCTTCACTGAGATACTTAATGTAAACATTTCACATCCCTACAATGTTACATTACAGACAAATATAGTCGCAAAAGACTCTCTAACAAATTTAAATTTTATGTTAAGAAATTCCTCTGCTTTAGAAATGCTTTCTTTCCTATAGCAAGATAGCATTTTATATTCTCTTTGCTTCGGCTATCATTATATTGCTGCCCAAATAGCAAAACTTGTGTACTACTCTTAGGGTCTCATTTCCAAATGCAATTCCCTGAGGAACATCCAATTTCATTTGGCTACATTTCATTACCCTTGTCTTCCTTTTGTTGATGTTCAGCTTATAATCTTTCTTCAAGACACTATCCATTCTTTTTATTTTTTATTTTTAGCGCTTCCTTATTGTAGAGACTAAGTAATATCGGGGAGATGCTACAACCCTATCTCACTCCCTTCGTACGTACTGCTTCCCTTACACCCACGTCGAGTCTTATAATTTCAGACTGGTATCTGTAAAAGCCATTCGTTCCCTGTACTTTGCCCCTGCTACCTTCAGAAGTTCAAAGAATGCTTTCCAGTAACATTGTCAAAACCTGTCTCTAAGGCTGCAAGTGCTGTAAACGTTGGCTTGCCTTCTTTAACTTATTTTCGAAGTTAAGTTGTTGGGGTAAAACTGCCTCAAGTGTTCCTACATTTCTCCAGAACTAAAACTGAACTTTCCAGCAGCAAGCTTCTAACAGTTTATCCAACATTCTGCAGATAATTCGAGTATTTTGCAACCATGACTTATTAAACTAATAGTTCGGTAATATTCACAAATATTCACACTCGTCTGCACCTACTGATCACTGTGCAGTGTTTAATAAATGAAAAATGACGATGAAGTTCAATCTTCTTTTATTTTTGTACCGCGTCGATATTTCTAGAATCTTTGGCCCTGACGTTTCAGTCCTCTTGCTGAGAGTTTCTTCTGGGGAATGTCTCACTTTAGGAAGAATTACACGATACAAAATCCAAAGAACTTTCGTCAACAACGGCTCCGAGAGTCTACGTTCTCTGTAAAACAAGACCACTTTTGTTCTGCTTAGAGTATAGCGGTCGTATCGGTTTATCGTCTATTCAGTTCGTGTTCAGACCAACGTCGTGTTTAGTTCCAGCAGGTGGTAGCGTCGGCTCCCTCGAGAGTCGGACGCAGCTGCGGCACGGCAGAGTGGCGGCGTCGTTAGCAGGCGTCCCGCGTCGCGGCGCTCGGCGTCTTGGCCCCCTCCCCTCCCCTCCCTCGCTCTCCCCTCCCCTCCCCCTCCCTCCTTCCCTCCTCTACCCCTGCCTCTTACACGCCAGGCAAGCACTTGTTAACGGCGGCAGTAACACGCCGCGCGGCCAGATGGGTTCTGAGTGTGCCAGTCTCCCCTTTATTGGCCCCCATTCCAGATATCAATACGGCGCAGACGCCGCGGCTTGCCGGACCGCCGCGCCGCGCGGTACTAATAGTAAATCAAAATGCTTATGGAGTAGTAAAATTTCTGATTACGTCTGCCCGAGGATCTTTCCAATTATTAAAGAGAAGGCGCGCGAGCGGCTGGGGTTGCGAAGCCAACGCTCGTGGCGCGTGGGGTTGCGAGATGGCGGGGTGGGTTTATTGTTGGGGCGTCCGCCGGGACACGCAGGTACAGATGCGACATTGCTTCTAACGCGCTGACTTCCGCCCGATCGTAAGTCTGATCGGTAAAGAAGTGAAGCTGACGCGAGGTCTCCACAGAATCCACTGCCCTTGTTAATACCCTTATTGTCAGTATACCAACAGGGCACGGTCTTTAACGTATAAATCTGTTAGCGGTTTTTGAACTGATGATGCCGCACTTCGAAAGCTGCATTTACTTACCAGTAACACATCGACGTTCAATCCGGAGGTGATCAATTCCAGAACTCGAAACAAAATTTGACTACAAGTTTCTTGTCCGGCAGGAAAAGGAGAAGTGCTGTCATTCAGTTTATAGTCACCATACGGGGCCAACATCTTGGGGATGAATCTAGAATCTCTCCATACTGGGTCATAACCTAAGGACATGCGACGCTACAATTGGTATGTTCATCGTACAGGGAATCTTTGATGGTATGCGAGAGGAGCAGGAGGTATATCATCTGTAGCAACACAAAAACGGCACTAAACTGCACCGGAGTTCATAGCAGAATTCCACGAGATACACATAACCACTTACCATTTCGTAACAGGTAGGAAAGGCAAATCACGTCCACTAGACTTTGCCCAAGACAGTAACGCCCATTGACCAGTCTTTCTCAAATGATGGCTAATGCCAATAGTCCTTATCATTGTCGTCAGGTGTTCGTCGTATTTGAAGCAAATATCTTCTAGAGTCTATCTTTCAGAAGGTTGACGTCGTTTGAAGGTGAAGAGTACGAAATTTGTGGAATAGTTGCGACAACATGACATCAGCATTCAGCTGAAAACCCGAGAAGATTTCATCATTTCAATTTGCCGAGAAAGCCCAAATTTCCATAAAGTGTCATACTGACACCCGGTATCTATTCTTTCATTCTTTATCAACACATTGTTTCACTATCACAACAACGAGAAACTTGGCCATTATTTCGGCGTTTGCTAACTGGCTCCCAAAATCGCTCTAAATTAGTATGCTCTTTCACCGTCCGCATAAAGGGCTGCTTTTCATTGTCTCTCGTGTATATTCCTGAGACATGACTTCCTGAATGAACTTTTCACTCTGCAGCGGAGTGTGCGTTGATATGAAACTTCCTGGCAGATTAAAACTGTGTGCTGGACCGAGACTCGAACTCTGGACCTTTGCCTTTTGCGGGCAAGTGCTCTACCAACTGAGCTACCCAGGTACGACCCACACCCCCTCCTCACAGCTTCAGTTCTGCCAGTATCTCGTCTCCTACCTTGACATGACTTCCTGTTCATAGTGACACGTCTTCGATCACCAAACCCTCAAATTTACAAATATCTTGTACAGAGTGTCCTAGAAGAATTGGGCAATGTTCAGGGATACCACAGCGACGATCAATCGAAGAAAAATGGTTCGACGTGGTAGTATCGAACAAAACAAGAAGAAATTGTTCAATAAACATGCTCTCTAAAGTGCGTAACTTAAGAGCTTTCAAAACTCGTTCGTCTCTGCTACTGTGAAACACATTTCTTCTACTAAACGTGCTCATAGCTCTTATTGTATGTATTTTAGAGCCCATGTTTACCAGGAAATTTTTGTTTTGTGTTGATCTATACTATTTCCTCCGTAAATATAGAAAGCAGAGAGTTTGCATTACAAGAGTTTGCTTCACAGTGTCGAATATTAAGACGTGCTTATAACAAGTAAGATACGCATTTTAGAACTCATGTTTACTGGACTTTTATTGCTTTGATTGATCGTTGCTCGCGTGTCCCGCAATATTGGCTATTCCTCCTGGGGACATGTTGTATATCGACGTTTCTCATTCGAACATTAGTGGCGCACTCCATTTCCTGCTGGAAAAAGGTGACGAAAGTGAATTCCAGCTAATGATGAAAACTTGGGTTGACTGGAATTCGTGTTGACGGGCGAGAGACAACCCGTCATTTAGACAACAAAATCTTACTTTGTGAACAATAATTTATTGCGTCGTATTGCGGAGCCTTGCCTTTTCCGTTACCTGCGCGGTCACTGCCGTTACTCTTGAGATGAGCGTAAGGGGATACACGGCGCACAGTAGCTTGTTGGGCCTCACAACTTGGCCCTCGGTGCTCTCACCTGCTGCGTGGGTGGAGCAGTACTCATCCCGCCCTCCCCACCCCTGCCACTTGGCACAAACCCCACGTAAACTGCTGGTTCCCGACTTGCTGTAATATGGACGCTTTAGGATACAGCCACGGCCGCCGAGCAGACTTAACTAGGAAATTACATACGGCCGCACTGCGCCGCGAGCACCCAGACTTTGTGTATAAATAAGGTGGAAGTTGCTAATTATTTACAGGGCTTAAAATGACGAGAGGTTTCGCCGGAAACTCCTAAAACTTGGGCAAGGCGAGATGGGCTGCCGGTTTTGCGCGGGAGGGGGGGCAAGGGGGGAGTCCTTAGCGTCGCGCAGAACTAAGACGAGGAATCAGCATAAATTCCGTAATTGGCGCGGAGAGGGAGGCCGGCTTACTATAACCTAGGCTATTAAACTCGGCGCAAGGGGAGGCAAGGGTTGCTCCGTGATATTGCGCTCTCTCTCTTCTTCATATTGTTAATAAATAAATGATTGCAAGTTAAATTACATCAATGTTTCGAGCAGCGAGGTAGCATTAAAGGAGAGGACGAGGCGGTACACTCGTGTCTGCCACTACTGGACCATCGTGCCTTGTGACTCTCGCCGCATTGTGAACCAGCCGTTCGCTTGTTATATCCAAGATCGCAACGCATCTCCAAAAGTCGTCCTCATTTTTTCTTGTGAATATCTTAAGAAAAACGGCGGCAGCTCACCCTTGTACGCTACATAACAACACACGTATGTCTGTACGCTTACGCGATCACTGTCATTTAAGGTAACATCTCTTATGTTATTAACCCGTGTCCTAAACGTCTACAAGTGTCTTCTTCACATTTCGAATCTTCTCCTGAGATCCTCTGGCGTCACCGGTTAGGTGTTAGTGAGTTAGTATTCGACGTTAAGCTAAATAGGGACACCGTAAAATCCTGATGAAGATACCGCTGTAAGGGTGGAAATGTCGATTTGTGAATAAGAAAACTGAGGAGGAACAAACGCGACCTGATGACTTATAACTGTTACCTTCACTGATAACATAATTTGTCCACATTTGAGTAGACGACTAGCTGACTATGAATACAATCGCACAATACTGAATAGCTTTTTTTTTAAGGAAAGATGAGAGAGAGAGGGAGAGAAAGAAAACTGTGGGCATTCAATATCTCACTAACGTAACATAAAAGAGGTGTACACTGGGTGCAGAATGGATGCATCCATATAGAACACAATATTTAGCAAAGAAATTCCCCAAAAGGCCGTGCAAATTGAGAAGTTATTTTATTATATTTTCGCAACCAGTTTTGGCAGTTCAGTATGCCATCTTCAGGCAAGCCTTCCAAGGAAGCACTTTAGCTAAGAATTCTCGACATCCACAAACAGATGGCCCCTGTATGTCAGTATCGATAATTTTTGAGGGGTGCATATGGGACTTGAAGATGGCGTATTGAACTGCCGAAACTGGTTGTGAAAAATAAAATAACTTCTCAAATTTTACGGCTGTCTGGCAAAATTATTTGTAAATATTTAACCAGCCGCTGTCCTACTTCCATAATGGATCAAAAGAGGTACAACACAATATGTCGGGTCACAGAAATTATACAATATTTGTACATTATTTGTTGAAATTATCTTTGTTATCTGCTGTTTGTGACTCGGCATAGCTGAAGGAATTTAAAACGATCAGTGAGGAACTGTGTCATCTGTGACGGTACGCGTGACTTATGGATATGCTCAAAACAGTTCATTTGAAGACTCTTCATAAGAAACACCTGATGGATTACATGGAATTAAAATTAAATTGAACTAAAGTTTGCAGAACTGAAGAGGGTTTTGGTAGTTCACTATAAAAAATACTCCGTGCTGTGCATTGAAATAGAATTATTCGTAGTTTACTTTGCGAAACTTTCGTAAGTGTAATACGCAGGTAGACAATATTGGTATGAGTTACCTTCCATAACTTGTTATTCTGGAGTTAGGTTATAAATACAGCGGGAGATATTAGTAATGTTTGTGATTACACGACGGGAGGATGCTCTCAGAGAAAATGTATCAAACTCATTTGGTAACATGATACTTATAAATCTTCACACAAATTTGAAATGGGAATTTTCTGCTGGGTACTTGGTGTTAAGAAGAAATCTTCATGAAATATGGATTGACCTCGCAGTGCTGAATGCGTCGAATGTGATAGTGAGGGACGTATCACTAACTCAAACAGCAGTAGGAGTCCCTGATGATTGTTCGGAAGCAGAATTTGAGGAACTCTTTCGTTGCTGTGAGACAATTAGTAGCAATTAGTACCGAGATGGTACTGTAGAGCGTTTATTTATCAGGTTATAGAACATTGTCCTGAATGGAGAGTGTTCATTGGAGTGAACAGTATCGTCAGGAGTATTTTCTGGAACACTGTCGTAGGAAAGCAGCGACCTCAGGTGTACCAACAAAATTTTGCTAAAAGCAATCTTGGTCTCATAAATGTTTTATTTAAACTGGTGACCAGTTTCGATCTATTGTACCTAGATCATCTTCAGACCTTGTACTTGACGGTGAGAGGAACTGGGATGGCTGAGCAGACTGCTCTAGCGAGAAGTACATCTCCCTAGAGCAGTCTGCTGAGCCAGCCCAGCTCTTCTTACCATCATGGAGTACAAGGTCTGAAGGCGATCTTAAGTACAATAGATCGAAACCGGTCACCAGTTTAAGCAAAATAGTTGTGCGAACAAGACTGTTTTTAACAAAATTTTATCGCCAGGAGTGCATCACTGAAGTGTAATACCATCGCTCTTGTTCTCTATATATAGTATTTGACGGATTGGGTGAGTATCAGTCTGCGACTGTTTGCTGATGATGCTTTAGTGTACGGGTAAATGTCGTCCTTGAGGGTACAGTATTACTTGGATAGAATTTCCGTTTAGTGCAATGAGTGGCAGATTTATCTAAATGGGGAAAACGTAACAATTCTGTAATGTCCGAATATAGCATTAGTGGTGTGATGCTTGTCACAGCGACACCGACTATATATCTAAGCATAACGTTGCAGAGTGACATGGAATTAACGAGCACCTAAGATCCATTATGAAGAAGGTGCAGTCGACTTCTTTTTATTGGGAGAATTCTAAGAAAGTGTAGCTTATTTCTAAAATACACCTCAAAAAGAACATTTATGCGACCCATTCTACAGTACTGCCGCATGTAAAGGAAAGCTCGAAGCAATTTCAGAGGTGTGCTGCTAGATACGTTATTATAGGTTCGATCAAGATGCAGATATTACGGAGATGCTTTTGAACTCCAGTGGCATTCCCTGGAGGGATGAATTCTTTTAATTTAAGGGGCGTAGGACGTCAAACGGGCCGACTTGGAGCAGGAGAGGCACCACAGGATGTTTTAATTTCCACTGTCTATACTTTTGCAAACAAATTCATAAAATTTTGTCAGCATGCCTAGGATGGATTCAGGATTCACACTTATAGCAGTGAAATTCAAGAACATAACACAATAAATTTCCTTACATTTGAAATTTCATCATTTTTTCACTTACTATTGGCTGCGTTTGTTGCTATAGGTACACTTCTCTTCATAAATAAGAGAGATTCTTCGATGAATTTTGCGCAGCATACAAACCATACTTACAGCTGTATGAAACTCTAAAATTTTCCAAATCTATTAAAAACTGTTGTAAAAATGTAGATACTTAATTATAAAATCTGAGTTTTTTTTCTAAACCTGAAGTTTAAATGTAAAAGATTATTCATTTTTTCATAAGTTAAATAAATTCTATAGTTTCATACACCTGTAAGTATAGTTTCTATGCTGTGCAAAATTAATCGAAGAACCTCTCTTACTTATGAAGAAAAGTGTACCTATAGCAACAAATGCAGCCAATAGTAAGTGAAAAAATGATGAAAGTTCACGTTTAAAAAAAATATTTTCTTGTGTTTTTGAACTTCCACTGCTATCAGTGTGTATCCTAAATGCTTCCTGGTCATGCTGACAAAGTTTTACGAATTTATTTGTAAAAGTACAGACAGTGGAAATTAAAATGTCCTGTGGTGCCTCTCTTGCTCCAAGTCGACCCGTTTGAAGTCCTGCTGCGCTTAAGAAAGTTAGAGACCCAGCCTTTGCGACAGACTGCCGAACTATCCTACCGCCGACAATATCCATTTCACGGAAGGACCTCGAAGACAAAATAAATCCGGGCAACTACGGAAGCATATAGACTGTCGTTTTACTTCGCTCCATTTACGAATGGGACAAAATGACTAACAGTGGTACAAGGTACCGTGTGATGACTTGCGGAGTATGTATGAGAGTGTAGACACTAGAGAACTGTGACCTTTGTGACTGATAGACAGTCTGGAGACTCGGGAATGCACATTCGTGGAATGCAAAAAAACTGTACCCTGCTCGGTCCTAAGCCTGCTATGATGCACCTAACAGTCTTAAAGGCAGGCTTTGGGCAGTCAGACTTGTCGCTGCTTCACAGAAAAATTTCTTGTTAATCACGGTGGCCGTCTCTCGGCCGGATAAGAAAAATCGCAGTCGACCAGTGGACACTTTAATTTGCGCCGCCACTGATATTACCTGTTGCCGAGAGCAGACGAAGGTACGTTTAACGCGGACAGTTAGACCGTAGGTTCGCAGCCGGGCTGCGGCGCCGCTAATAGACGACTGCTCACCGAGACGGCTCGATTACAACTTTGTGAGAGTAATTTGGAAGCGGATGAGAATGCTGGTTCTGGTGACGTGCTGGAGTAATGCGTGCGCGTTTAACGCAGGCGGGTGACGGCCCGCTCTCACGCACAGCGCTTCGCCACCCACTCGAATGAACAGGTTTGCTTCCCCCCCACCACCGCTAGCATCCGCTAATGGTATTTTATTTCATTCCCATCACAGGGAATCATCTCCTCTGCTAACAGCTCCGGCTGGATTATACGAGCTTGTAAACACGCCTCTAGTGGCTGTCTCGAAATGTCAAGACGGTGGAAAGGCTGCGCCCCTCGGCCTATCTCCCCCCCCCCTCCCCCCTCTCTTGAGGCAGTTATTACCTCAGCGGCTTTCACGGCACGTCCAGACGGAGAATCTGCCGGAAATAATACATTTCTGGAGCGGGCCGCGTCTTCTCGCCGCGCCGGAGATGGAGCTGCGGTTTATAACTGTGTGTGTAGACGTCTCCCGGCGTGGCAGCCCCGTTTATTGTCGGTCGCCAGTTATTTCGTGCGGGGCACGTTGGTATTACTGCGCCGTACCCTTTCCTTTTCCCGCGCTCGCCCCCTCAATGATAACCTGTCAAAGACAGCGCGGCGCTCAGCTCTCGGCCCCGGCTCAGATATTAATTCCTGCACGACAACCTTTGCTCTTTCCCAAGCCTCTGCCTCGCCCGGGGCTTTCGCCCGCCGCGGCAGACTCCCTCGCATCCATCTGGGAGGCACAACACGTCCCCCTCACGCCGGTCGCGATTACTCCTCAACTATGTCCATAAGAGCGATATTCGCGGAATGTTGCCAGCCATTATCGCTCTTACGAACTCTGAATGGTAATGACGCGACGCCCGGGTGACGTGCAATCAGGCGAATCCGGTGCTGCTGTCAGCTGCACGGCGCGAGGCGCGTCGCGACGTTCCAGCGATGCGATGAGGCCTGATCCGCGAACACAGCAGAGACTTGCTTTGCTCAGCTTCCTCTCCAACTTTACTTCTCCACGCAATTTAATTACGCATTACTATTGCACTATTCACACATGCAGTTCGCCACACGCTATCAGTATAATGACGTCGACGAAAAGAGAAAATATAATTAAAAAATGCATCAAATGAAACAGGTAAAAGAATGAGATTGAGAGAAAGTGCAAAATGAGCTAGAGGAAAAATTTGAAGTTGTAGAAGCTTGCACAACTATGGGAAAGAACACCGACAGGAAAAATAGAAACGCTTGTCTAAGTATCAGGGATTCAGATGGAAAGGCAGTACCAAGAAAATGTGGTGAAAGGAATATTTAAAAGGATTACACAAAGGCAGTAAGTTAGAAAGGGGCCGTTGGGCCTACGGAGACCTGTTCAGACGGAGGGAGAGACAGAGAGGTTGTGGAAACGGACGATGCAGTAAATGAAGATGAAATGAGAGATGCAATACTACTAAATGACAGATCGCTGAATGATCTAAACCATGCCCCTGGAATAGACGACAGTCCCTAACAATTATTCAGATCTTTGTGATAGCCAGTTATTCCACCTGATATGCAAAATATACGAGGGCTAAGTTTTTTCGAGGTCCGATCGGTCGTCATTGGAAACGACCATCTCGTGATGGCTGGGTGTTGTGTGATGTCCTTAGGTTAGTTAGGTTTAAGTAGTTCTAAGTTCTAGGGGACTGATGACCATGGATGTTAAGTCCCATAGTGCTCAGAGCCATTTGAAACGACCACAAAAATAAAAAATGTTTTACTTTTGACGTGTAGCTACACAGTCCAGCTACTTCTCTATATAGTCGCCGCTCCAACTTTGACAACTGTTGTAGCGGTTTGCGAACTTTCCAACACCTTCGTCGTAGAAGGCAGCCGCCTTTCCGCCAATTCTCTATCCTGGTCTGCAGCTCGTTGTCTGTCCTAAAATACTGTCTTCATAACCAGACGTTCATGTGAGCAAAGAGATGAAAATCAGAGGGAGTCGGGGCTGGGCAGTGGAACACGTCCCATTTATTGTAGTTGCAATGTGTGGCCGGGCATTGTCATGAAGAAGGATAATGTCTAATGACAACATTCCTCTTCACTTGTTCTGAATTGCTCTTCGACTGACACTTGCTCCCTTCCCCGAACGCCTGCATTACGTACGTTTATAAGTCCTGCTTTAAAGTTTCTGCACACTGCCGCACTTCGCTGTCATACATGATAGTTACGTTATTAGGGCAGCATGAAATTAGGCGAACCCCCACCCTGCAGCATGAAGAAATCGAAGGACAACATACGCTTCACACTTGGCGGGAGGCTCCACTGTTCTATGCATCTTTACGTACTCATTGTGTGCTCAGAACGCCGAACAATGATGATCTTAATACATCATGGTTGCATATTATTCGACTAATTTACGGAAGAATGGGAGAACTAGCAGAAGCCGACCTCGGGGAAGATCACTTTGGCTTCCTGAGTGACAATGCTGATTGGAACATCTTCTTCCAAGTTCTGAAGGTACCACAGATAAAAATGCAGAGAGTGAAATGTTATCTACTACTTCTTCATAAGCCGTACTAAAGCTATAAAATTGGAAGATTGTAAAAAAAAAAAAAAAAAAAAGCGGAAGCTATATACGAATGTTATTCAACGTGTAAACTGAGCAACCTGTGGATGAAACCGGGCAGGAACATGGAAAGGGAATTAAAGTTCAGCTAGAGGTTTGAGGTTTATGTCTTATGATGATGTTGTAATTTCGTCAGTGACGGGAAAACACTTGGAAGAGGGGATGAACAGAATCAATAGTGGCTTGGAAAGAGGTTATAAGATTAACATCAGGAAAAGAAAAAAATAGTAGCGGAAGGTAGAAGACTTAAATCGTGCGATGGTGAAGGAACTAGATCTGAAAGTAAGGCATTAAAAATAAAGAGAAGTTTTGTTAGTCTTGTAGACAAATAAGTAACTGTGACTGCAGTAGAGAGAACACAAAATGTAGGCTGGCAATAGCAAGAAAATCTGCTCTGAAAAAGCGGAATTTGTTAATACCGAATACAAAGGAAGTTTATCTGGAGGTATCTGCCTGGAGTGTAACCTTGTACGGAGTGAAACGTGGACGATAAACTGTCCAGACAAGAAGAAAATAGGAATTTTGGTAAGGTGATGCTACAGAAGAATGCTGAGGATTAGACGAGTAGATCGGAAAACTAATGGATACTACTAAACCGAACTGGGAACGAAAGAAGTAAATACTGATTTAGGTACACTAATTTGATAGCAATGAAACCAATGACACAATAGGGCGATTCTCGAATGAGTGTCAATTTTGAGGCCACTTTTTAAAATTTTGTCTGATATCTGTTGTGGAAGAACATTATACATTTTAAACTTGGACACGTGTGATGTATAATACGAAATGTTCCTCTTCTCGTGCTATAGGCAGCGTATGAGCCCCGGTAGAAAGGTTAGCGAACGCAGCCATTTCACCTCGTCCGTCCTGAAGAGTTTTAGCGAGTAATTTGAAGCAGCCTGAACAATGGAGGAGGCAGCGTTTTACTGGTGTTTCGTTATTCCGAAGGCCTTCGGCTCCGACAACTGAGGGACGTGTAACTACCCACCGCCAGCAAGGCGAGCGCACAGGAGTTGCGCATCGCACGCGTCCAAATCGCGCTGCCACCTGTGCAATGTATAAACGCGATAATTACCCGGCAATAAAATTAAAAATTCAGCCCGTAAAACTTCTCTCTCTTTACGACGGCCACATGTGTGATGCGCGCGCATACACACACACACACACACACACACACACAGTCCTTGGCGCCAACCGAGCGGCAGCGGTAGCGACCGTCCGCTCTTTGTCGTTTTTTAATGTGAATTTTAATGCGTTCCGCGGAGCCGCTGAGGGGCGGGGACACAATCAGGCTAAAACACGTAATGACGCGCGTCGCCGCGGCAAGATGGCAGCTGACGTACGGTTATTGAGGAAACGCAATTGGACTAATGGACAAAGGAGGGCGCAGACGGCCTTCCGAGCCGCGAGCGGCAGTTCGTATCAATCTTAATAATTGTGGCGAACGAGGGAAAGGAACGTCTCGGAAACAGCGGCGCCGTCGCCGTCGGGGTACCGTCCTCGAGGAGACAGCCTTCTTCTACTTTAAACACCGTGGCAGATGGCGTGAATACGATGTGGATTTTTGCCGGTTGTAGTTCGTTGCTTGAAATTAGAGAGACGCCGTACTCGTTGAGCATCTAACCCGATCCGTGCCAGACCTCTGTTCACAAGGGACTGCTTCGACTTATGTCCAAAGTTCGCATCTCTTGTTCGATGACAATACAGATGTCTCCCTGTGCGGAAATCGCGAATTGTGCGAGCATGAGGGTGTAAATAAGTAACATGTGGAAGTCTGCATCGCTCGTGGTTAAGGCGACAACTCGTGACAGGAGTGAAATCTGGGTTCGAGTCACGGTCCGGCATAAATTTTCGTGTGTCGCAAACAGCCGTCGTCGGCGCAAAATCGCAGAATGCGAAAATATTTCGTAACCTCCGTGTATAGCTCGCCAGAGAATACAGACATCCTAGAGGTCCCTGGTTCTCTCATGCAATATGTCGGTGGTGGTTTCCGCCATGTAGTGATGGTTAGAGTACTCCCTTCGCGCGGTAGCACGATATCAAAGATTGAATGACCCATGCGCTGCTCACCTGCTATCTTGCTCATCCTGGTCTCCATTATCCCGCAGACGGCACGTAATGTACCGAACTACTCCATTTGCCGTGGGAACGGAAGCATCCTTTCTTCTCTGTAAATCGCTTACGCATGAAATACATGTCTCGAACAGTTAAAAAATAGTAATATTACACGGTCATGTCGTCTGGTGTGACACCTAAAGTGTCAATCCACGTATCGGAAATTCTTTAAATTTATTATTGAACTTTCGAATCTCTCAAATGGCTCTAAGCACTATGGGAGTTAACATCTTAGGTCATCAATCCCCTAGACTTAGAACTACTTAAACCTAACTAACCTAAGGACACCACACACATCCATGCCCGAGGCAGGATTCGAACCTGCGACCGTAGCAGCCACGTGGTTCCGGGCTGAAGCGCCTAGAACCGCTCGACCACAGCGGCCGGCTTCGAATGTTTCCAGAGAAATGTGTTGCACATAACTTTTTAAAGTACTTGTTTGATAAAGATGTACATAAAATAGTATCGTGTTTTTTCAATGGCTTCGAGACAGAAGAGGATGCAACCTGTTGCTGGCTCATAACCAGCTTCTCTTGAACCGAGATTAAAATCGTAATCGACGGACAGATCATAATCAACAGTGTCATACGCCCTATCTCAATAAGGCTCGCAATTTAAGAGGAGACCAGGAACTATTTTCACCACCTGTCTTGCCCTTTTCAGCCAAATACTGGTGATGAAACTTTATTCCATCTCAAGAACTGCACAATGCAGCCGGCCGGGGTGACCGAGAGGTTCTAGGCGCTACAGTCTGGCGACCGTGACAGGGCTCGAACCTGCAATCTTCGAACAGCCTCAAATTAGTCGAAAATCGTTAAAATTGTGACAACTGCAGAAGAATATTTTGTACAACTTTTACAATTTTTCTTCTGCAAGGAAATATTCTAACTGGAAAGGCGTTGAACAAAGTGAGTTGATTTGAAGGTGGATCATGTAAAATTTGTGCATTTGTGACAAGAAACGCAGCGAGTTGAGGAACATACTTGCTACCTTGTCAGTGGTGAGTAAACGATCTTTTTTGCTGATATGGCGTATCTTGTCTTTGTAATCGGGCACCAACGCGCCAACAAACTCTGGTTGCTGTTTTCAGTGGTAAGGTATCGTTATTGGGAATGTGAGCTTGACGCGTACGGCCAGTGCTCGCGGACCAGCAGCAGGGAGGCAGGTGGGAGGTCGGTGTGGCAGCAGGGCGGTGCAAGAGGACGCCCCGGCGGAATAACTGCGTCCCCGTGGGGACCGCACTCGCCGCCGCCCGTGCCTGTGGTGGTGGCAGAGGCGTCGCTTTAATAACAGAGCCTGCGCCTCAAAGGCGGGCCCGGACGGCCATCCCGAGCCGTATTCTTTCGCGGCGTCTTGCTCCCGTTACCCAACACTTGCGGCCGAGCGTCGTCTTCCTGTTTCAAGTGAAACGCGAGAGCACAAGCGGCCGGCCGACCGGACGTTTCCGCTTTGAGCGACCAGGCGTCACCACCGCCTCGCCCACCCCGACCGACCCCGCCAAAGCGCTACCTGCTCTGCGCCCTCGGACCGAGTTAACGAACCGGCTGACTCGTGTCCGAGCTCTCGCGTTCCTCTGTACTTATTGACGTTTCATTATGGCAGACCCTTTAAAGAGCACGCAGAACCTCTTATCACCACTTCTTTATTAGGTCGCTACCTAGTCTGTCTGAACATTCTGTACAAATTTTGTACTCGATTTTAAACTAACATTGTAATGTGGGCTACAGATTTGAAATTTTGATTTAGCTCAGAACTGGATGTCCATACCATGCCAACTCACTTTCTTGTCAGACTGATCCTGCAGGGGTGGGGGATAGGAGTCAGGGAAGGGGTGTAAAGATGAGGTAACGTCTGACATTTCGGCTGCTGTGCAGGACCGACGTGTTGTGCGGGTAGTATTGGAAAGTGTTCCAGGCGGCAAGACAATGGATGGGCGCAGCTGACTGGAGAGGGGGTAAGAAGAGATAGATATCGCTTTCTTGTCTGCCTGTCTGTTCGGTACAACTTTTGCAATTCTTTTTAAACTTATTTCCCAATGAGCTACAGACTTGATATTAGTCACAACTGGATGCAGTGCAATATTAACTCCCTTTCTTGTGTGGTGAGTGGTGGAGAGTACTTTGTGTATTACTGCCATTTCCCCTTCTTCCTATTCGAGTCCTCAATGGTTTGTGTGAAGAACAGTTGCTCAAAAATGGCTCTGAGCACTATGGGACTCACCACCTGAGGTCATCATTCCCCTAGATCATAGAACTACGTAAACCGAACTAACCTAAGAACATCACACACATCCATGCCCGAGGCAGGATTCGAACCTGCGACCGTAGCAGTCGCGCGGTTCCGGACTGAAGCGCCTAGAACCGCTTGGCCACAACGGCCGGCGAAGAACAGTTGCTTGTGAACCTCTGTGTCACCTCAGATGTCTGTAACTTTTACCTGCACGGTCCTTTCGCGAGATATTTCTAGAAGGAAGCGATATATTGGTTGAGTCAGGTGAAGAGGAACTGAAATAAACCTGTAATTTGCCACATGTCTCTGTTGTAATCTCATCATAATATTTGTGTGGGATATCCACGTACTTACTGTCGTTATTAAAGGTACTTGGCTGTTAACACAGTCCGCGTTTTCTGGCCTTTGGAGTAACATTGGAAGGGTCCTAGGAAAATTTTAGAATGTGAAGCTCTTGTCGGGCCCATCACTACGTGATAAACGCTTGTATGTTCCTACGCACTGAGAGGCGATGGAGATGTCGCAGCGCAGTAGGTTAACGAGCAAGAACAGAATTAAAGACGATCGAACGAAATGAACGGGAAAAGAAGTATCTTGCCTTCTCGGAAGAGTACAGCAAAATGTTTTCGTCGTGCATTCAGAAATTACAGCTTCTTAGCAAAAAAATAATAGAGCAAAAAAGACATAGAAGAGCGAAAGCAGAAAAGACTAGACATTATGGAGGTAATAAAAAGTAAAAATTACGATTAACTGAAGAGTGGAGCACAAAATAGATAATTTTTACAGGCACACATCGCAGATTCTAGAACAAAATGTTGATGTTTCGAGAATGAGATTTTCACTCTGCAACGGAGTGTGCGCTGATATGAAACTTCCTGGCAGATTAAAGCTTCGTTCCGGACCGAGACTCGAACTCGGGATCTTTGCCTTTCGCGGGCAAGTGCTCTACCAACTTTTTTTTTCGATATTGTTCGTTGCATTTGTTCGATGCGGATGTCCCAGGACACCCGTTGTAAGTTCAGTGTTAAGCCGTTGACTCAGTTTTTTTATTGCAGAGGACAGCTAACCCTCTGACCGAACACACTGAGCTACCGTGCTGGCTCCAACTGAGCTACCCAAGCACGACTCACCCACCGTCCTCACAGCTCTACTTCCGCCAGTACCTCGTCTCCTACCTTCCTAACTTTACAGAAACTCCTGGTAGAGCACTTGCCCGCGAAAGGTAAAGGTCCTGAGTTCGAGTCTCGGTCCGGCACACAGGTTTAATCTGCCAGGAAGTTTCAATGTTGATGTTATTTAAACTTAGCGAAATCGTTATACGTTGTCGCATTACTCTTCAGCCACGTCACGACTGTCGGTTTTAACTAATAATTTCGTCGAAAAAACATGAAAACATGTGCTTTGTTATGTTTCTTCTTCTTTATCAATTACTGGAACCAATTTATTGTAGGACCGTTACTTCAGCAACAGTTTTGTGAAATCTTTTTGTGATTTAAGTCTCTAAATGGAATAGGGTATAAATGCGAAACATGAGTAGTAGAAGGGTGAGCAGCTGGAACTTTGGAGCAATCATGACTGGGACCTTCATACGGTAGATAGCGCGGCCATTGTTCTTATCGTCTGCCCTGCGCTGCCAGATTAATTAATAAAATGCGACGTCTGCACCTCCTTTTAATGAGCCAGAGATTCCCCGTTAATGTTCAGATAAGCGGGAATTTCATTCCGAAATCCGAGAACGAGGCGGTGCGTGAGCCTAATGGATTGCCGTTAATTCTGCCCGGCGACGGCTGCCCGGGCGAGGTGCGTGAATAAGGCTGGCTGACGGGTAAACAGCGTAATAGTACTCGCAGCGTGTAAAGGCGGACTGCTCCAAGTTTATTAACGCTCCGCGCTTTTTGTGCGCCCGTGACTCACTCTGGAGTGCGCTTTTTTCTTGCCACCTGCCACGCGAGCAGCGCGCAACCCCTTCGTCGCGGGGGTCGTTACTCACGCAACCTGCTGTGGGCCGCGGGGGCAGAGATATCACGCCCCACCCCCCACCCCTATAATTAAAAAGCGCCACCTCGGCCTCGGTGGCCGGTAAGCAGCCTTGTTTAATAATACGACTGTTTGTATTAGAGCATTACAACTTTTTAATATCCTTAGCGCCGGTGGGAAGACAAACAGCCCGTCTCGCCGGGCAATATTCTTAATGGGCCCTCCTCGGCTAGCCTCCGGCAGCTCCTCCATTAGGCGATGACAGCGCCGCGCGCGGCGACCTCGCGAGATCGCGGCGACGCCGTCCCGCGACGCGGATCTGGTTGCAAGCGCGCCGGGACGACCCCTCCTAGAATTTCGCTGGCGGTACAGACGGTCAAACTCGCTTCCGCCATTGCTGTCGCGCTGAAGATGTGGCACCGTCTCACCAAACTGAGGTGCATCCGCTACGGTCGTGCCAACGGATGTTTGCCGCCAGAGGGAAGAGAACTGTGCGCATGCGCAAGACGAGTAGCGAAGCCCTACTGGAGAACATCAGCAGTTTCATTGTCAGTTTGGTAAGTAGGCCTGTAGAGTCTTGTACCATAGCAAGCAAGGGAGAGGATGTTGTTAAGGGTGGCCTGCATCCTCTTTCTACAACACAGATGCTCACAGTTCTTTATTTACATGAACTGGAGATATGTACTTAACTGGAAGAGAATCTGAGTTCTGTGGTACAAGCTCATCGGTAATAATCCTCTTGCAGACAATATCAGTAACCTTGCTATAGTCACAAATATGGTCGCTATGTACTGTCATCGCCTCAGAGTGAGGCCGTCCGGTCAGCGGTGGCGGTCTAAATACATGCTGTCGAGAGGCCGTTGGCGGCGTGTTGCTTGTTAGTGTGTCTCTGGCCTCTCACGTGATAGGTGCGTTTCATCCAGAGCCTAATAATCGATCTTCGCTTCATCTTTGCCGACCGGCGTACTGGCGACAGCTTACGCCAACACAAGACAAATGTTGATTTTTCAGGCTGTACTGTCAGTGACACCTGACATCCCTACGAACTGTTGCTACTTCTGCAGTGCATATAGTAGGTCGACAAGCATTGACTTTCATACTCATGGTCAGCTTCAGTGGCGCATTGCCCTTGTTTACTATTTTAGAGCGAACGTAACTGAGTGGCAAAAATCATGAGTCATACAAGCAATGTGATACATCATTAAATCAACGAAAAACATCGCTACAATGATGTTATCCTAAAAAGAAAACTAATCTAGGCCCTGAAAGGCCACTCCAGGAGCTACTTGAATGGGAATTTGCAGCTCCATTATCATATACCAGCCCCTTTCCAACCAGCATCCAAACGGCGCCAACTCACGGAGAACGACACGGCGGGAGTTCAGTAACGCGTGTTCCTCTGAGGCTGAAAGCGAAGGTACTTTAGATCTTCATCGATGACTACGTCCACAAACAACTGTCAACTGTTCACTGCAGCGATGTTACGGCGCAGACGAATCGCGAAATTTTGCATGACCCGCTGAAGTATCGGAACACTGATGATGTCGACGACCTGCTGTGTGGCTGTTTTCAGCTCAGCAATGGTTTTGGGATTATTGCTGTACACCTTGTCTTTAATAGAGCCCCACAAAAAGGAATCGCATGTGTTCAGATACAGAGAGTACGGTGGCAAGTCAAGGCCCATGCCATTGGCCTCTGGGTACCCCAGAGCCAGAATGCGGTCACCAAAGTGCTCCTCCAGGACATCAAAAACTCTCCTGCCTCTTCCATGAACCACATCTTGTCGAAATCAGAGTCACTTTGGATAATGGGAATGAAATTATCTTCCAAAACCTGCACGTACCGTTCGGTAGTCACCGTGCCATCAAGGAATATCGCACTGATTATCCCTTGACATGCCATTGTACACCATACAGTCACCCGTCCATGGTGAAGAGACTTCTCGATCGCGATATGCAGATTCTCAGTACCCCAAATGTGCCAATTTTGCTTATTGACGAACCCATCCAAATGAAAAAGGGCTTCGTCGCTAAACCAAACATGGAGTGCGAATACTGATTCCTATCATGCCCCACGGCCAACCGTGCGGTTTGAACGTCCTAACGCAAACCGTTCAGAAGTTATTACGATTTTATTTCATACAGTTCAGTAATTGTCACCCTGTGTCTATCTGTGTACGGAGTCCACGACACAGGGCGTTCGTTTAGAAGCGGCAGAGATGACTGCAGGAGAGAGGCGGTTGAGGAGTGACGAGGTGCCTCGAGCGGAAACACGGCCGTGTTGGCTGACGCCGCACGACAGACGTCACGTAACGTGCCGTGGCAGAACCGATCGTCGCCACATCGGAGCCTGACGCTAGTCGGCCGTGACCTCGGGGTTCCCTTTGTGCCGCACTGTTCTGCACTACGGACGAAGTCTGCCCACTGCTTTCACACGGCCTACCGATCAGTGCTGATTTCTACCTACACATGTCGTAAAGGCCAGTGCCTTGTCGATGTAACTGCTCTCTTCTCTTATTGTTCGTTGTTAAACCCTATCCTTTTCTCGCTAATACATCTTCCTACGCTGCCCTCTTCCTTTATTTCCCAGCTCTGTCCCTTCAAGAATGTTAGTGCGAAAGTTTTGAGCCTGATGTCACGGCCGGCCGGTGTGGCCGAGCGGTTCTTGGCGCCTTCAGTCCGGAACCGCGCGACCGCTACGGTCGCAGGTTCGAATCCTGCCTCGGTTATGGATGTGTGTGACGTCCTTAGGTAGGTTTAAGTAGTTCTAAGTTCTAGGGGACTGATGACCTCAGATGTTAAGTCCCCTAGTGCTCAGAGCCATTTGAACCATTTTTTTGATGTCACGTCTAACGAATGTAATTTTTGTCTTTCCCATTTCCTTTAATAATCTTCCCTCTTCGTTGCTTCCCTTAAGACTGTCAGGTTGGTTTTCTCTCTCCGTCCAGCTCGTTCTTGTTATTTTCCACCATAGCAAAACTTCAGCAGCTCCAGTTCACTCAGAGTCTAACTTTCCCTTCCAGGTAGCACTGTACCCCATTACTCCATAAAAATAGTTGGGCAAAGGAATTTCTGACATCTGTGTTCGTACGTTTCCTGGTTAAAATGTTGTCTTTTGCCTTAAATCCTTGTCTCACTTCCATGAACCATTGATTGTGCTCTGTGATTACATTGCCGAGAAAACAAAACTGTTTTTATGTAAAAACAGCCGCGCGGGATTAGCCGAGCGGTCTTAGGCATTGCAGTCATAAACTGTGCGGCTGGTTCCGGCGGAGGTTCGAGTCCTCCCTCGGGCATGGGTGTGTGTGTCTATCCTTAGGCTAATTTAGGTTAAGTAGTGTGTAAGCTTAGGGACTGATGACCTTAGCAGTTAAGTCTCATAAGATCTGACACTCATTTTAACATTATGTATGTAAAAAGCCGGTTTATTTAACCTTATGTGTCACTATTACCTTCCCATGCTAGCAGAAGGGGCAGTCACGACTCAAGAGACAGCCTGAAGAGGCCTTTGGGCTTACTACTCGGAGTGTTCCACATCTTTAGCCTCAAAGTTATGTTGGCGGTAGAGAGCCTAAACTATTTTTACTTCAGGAATATCTCCCTTTTTTATCTAGAGTTTATGCCATCGTACGGGGTCCACATTAGCCTCCTGAAGACACGGGTAATTTATAAGGGGCGATCAAAAAGTTTCCGGTCCAGGGCGTTGCTGCAGCCCTCCATTGCCGGTGGTGAACTGTGGAGAGTGAAGCTTTGCCGATGCCAGCCACCCGTGCTGGCGAAACGTCAGTAAAATCATTAGATGAACATCGGCCGAAGAACCCGAGACAGAAGCCAATAGGCAGTTTGTCAACAAGTGGCCACGAAAGCCTTAATGATTTTATATTCCATATTACAAACAGCAACTATTGCTTTCAGGAATTACAATGGACATAATAATAAATCAGAAATAGAGTAGAAATTGAAAGGAAAAAAAAACAAAAAACATTCAGATTAGAAGAAGATATGATGATAGATGATAGGAAAGGCTTGGATAGTAAGAGAGACAGAGACGTATTATCCTATCTGCGGTCTCAGAGTCTCGGAACTACTTCGAGTCTTGCAATCCTGGTTCGCTGCGGTTTAATTTACGGATTAATGTTTCTAAACATTATTTAAAATGGTTCAAATGGCTCAGCACTATGGGACTTAACAGCTATGGTCATCAGTCCCCTAGAACTTAGAACTACGTAAACCTAACTAACCTAAGGACAGCACACAACACCCAGCCATCACGAGGCAGAGAAAATCCCTGACCCCGCCGGTAATCGAACCCGGGAACCCGGGCGTGGGAAGCGAGAACGCTACCGCACGACCACGAGATGCGGGCTAAACATTATTTACAAAAACACTATATGTACATTGTGGAAAGCTCAGTAGAGTGTGAATACTGAAATTCAATTTTTGTTGTCGCTAGAAGTACTTACATAGGAAACCTGCTAATGTGACTGCGTGAAACGATGATCGATTTACCCAATTAGTGCCACACACTTTCACTTAAGCCGCTGCTATAAGGTGTAAGTTGTTTATCTAAATGAAAGACTAAATAGTCGTTTCTGTCGGTATATCCTTTTCTCAAAGTAACGATACTCATATTAGGATTCTCTGTGATATGTATATCTTACTGTGACGATAAAATCAGAGGAATCCGAGCTTATGTTGAGGCGCGCCGACCTAAAATTGAAGAGCAGGGAAATGGGAAGGGAGTGATGGTAGTTACGTGATCTACTCTTCGCCACACAGATTGGGGCGGTCTGGCGAGTACACAAGTAAAAAGTGGTCGGGCAACTCACGTTGTGGATCTAAGTTCGATTCTCTGCACGGGTTGTATAAAATTTTCAGAATGGTCGGATGTATCACTGTAGCAACTGAGGAAGTTGTTGCGCCAAACGGACCAAATTATTGGCAGTACAACGCCAACTGCCAACAACGTCTTGACCCCGTTCCTGACTGTGATCGCCTAACGGGACGGATGGAAGCGCACTCGAGGCGGGTTCTGCGACGGCGCAGATCGAGCCCCGTTCGAAGCACACGGGGCGGCCGCATATTTCTCCATCGGACAGAGCGACATTTCGGGAATTAGATTATTCTGATTAGATCGTTTGTATTCCTGCGCTCGGCGGAGCATTACACGCCGTAACACGGCCTAAACGCCCGCCGCGTCTTCTCGTCTCGGAGGCGGCCATTTCCATAATGCCTGGCGTTGAATTTTAAATGCGAGATTGGGCGCAGGTAGGGACCGATTGCGCGCGCGGCGGAGACTCACCGACGCAATCGCCGCGTCCGCGAGCGCAGCGGCCATTGCCGCCGCCGCCGCCGCCGCCCATTAGCATGCAAATTGATTTTGCTCATTAATTTCGTTCCTTCTGATCGATTTCGCCGATCGACAGATTAACTCGGAACGTAAAACAAATCGGAGGCGAACCGACTGCGCCGCATGTTAACGACAATGCCTCTCTGCTTGCCCGTGTTTCCAGTTATGGTAAAAAATCTTTTTACGGTTAATGCTGATGGAGTGTGTCGGCACTGCTGTCGAGGAGTGCTTATATCAGCGTGCAGGTTCTCCGAGAGATCGCGACTGAGCGGTTGGTGGAGTTATCGTGGAAATAGCCTACTGTTATTAGTTTTGTGCATGTGCTGCATGCAGCTGAAGTATACGGCATCTGTGGAAGATAATTCTCCTCGGTTCTTATACAGAAACGGAAGTGGCATTAATCGTTTGCCAAGTAAATAGTGCAGAATCTCTCATGTTGAAAGTCTATAAAGATATTAGACTTGCTGTCAGTCATCTTGGAACTGTAGCTCCGTAAAGGTACTACATACAGAAAGTCACAATAAATATGGTTTAAGCACTACAAAGCATCAACAAAATGAGACTATCAAATCAAAGGAAGTAGGTTACAGTACGCTTGTTCGCCCACTGCTTGAATACTGCTCAGCATTGTGGGATCCGTACCAGATAGGGTTAATAGAAGAGATAGAGAAGATCCAACGGAGAGCAGCGCGCTTCGTTACAGGATCATTTAGTAATCGCGAAAGCGTTACGAAGATGACAGATAAACTCCAGTGGAAGACTCTGCAGAAGAGACACTCAGTAGCTCGGTACGGGCTTTTGTTGCAGTTTCGAGAACATACCTTCATCGAGGAGTCAAGCAGTATATTGCTCCCACCTACGTATATCTCGCGAAGAGACCATGAGGATAAAATCAGAGAGATTAGAGCCCACACAGAGGCATACCGACAATATTTCTTTCCACGAAAAATACGAGACTGGAATAGAAGGGAGAACCGATAGAGGTACTCAAGGTACCCTCCGCCACACACAGCCAGGTGGCTTGCGGAGTATGGATGTAGATGTAGAAAAGATATGAAGCATAACGAGTTAGAAGAGAACAGAGAACAATTACAAGGCAGGAACATCACAAAATACAACAAAGAAGTAACTTTGAATAGCCTAGATCAGAGATCGCAGTCAGTGCTATTTCTCCTGACAACCGGTTTTAACAGTTACAACTGACGTCTTCCGATATTCAAAAAAGTTGTTGTTCGTCCTGTTCCATTGTCACTGTATCACATACGCCATGCTGCCATTACAATACACACTATGTAGCGCATTCCACAGAGGTTTGTCAAATAAAAAATAAAAACAAACCTGTGTGGAATGTTCTTAAAGTATCTACTATAATATCAACATGTCATTTGTGGTGCATTCATAATAAAACAAGGTGTATAACAACAAGTGTTTTGAAGATTAGAAGATGACAGTCTTTAACTGTTGTGAGGGGTAACCAGGAATAAATAGTACTGAATGGCATCTGGGCTATTAAAAGTTGCTTCAATGCAAATACAGATCGCTCTTCGCAGTATCTGATTACGAGAAATTACAAAAAAAATGAATTGTATAGTCTTTGGAACTGTTATAATGAAACACAGATCCCAGGATAACTTGCAAAGGAAACTGGCAAGCAATAATCAGAGGACCGGGAGAAACAATGTAACGAATTCATGAAGAGATGAAGGCGAATACCATAATGCGAACTACCAAATCACTCTTTAAATGAAAGAAACGAAGAAAGAAGTGGAAGTAATGTTAGTACCATAGGAAACCACTGTCATAAAGGAAAAAATACGCTACAAAAGTCAGAAGTTGAGAACCAAAACGCAAAAAAACTCAAAAACAAAAATTTTAAAAAATGTCAGAGAAAATTGCAAGAAGGTCACCTCTCTTCGGTTAAAAAGAATAAATAAAGTAGTAAAAAAATCAGTGAAATTCTCAAAACACTGGATGAGGTTGCTGTCGTTCCTATTAGCGCTACGTTGGAAGAAAATTTCCAGACATTCTGGGTATTATACTCTGCGTGGTTAATGAATATCCATATGAGACGGTTAGGGTTTAACATCCGTCGACGTCGAGCACATGTTCAGACTGGGGAAGTATGGGGAAGGAAATTGCCAGCACTCCTTCAAAGGAACCATCACAGCATTCGCATTATGCGCTGTAGGGAATTAACACGGCGGGGATTCCTGACTACCAATCCACTGTCTTAACTCTGCGCAATGTTGCTCGGTGAGAGTTCACAGATAAATGCACTTAGTTTATTTATACCTTAACAGCAACCTTCCCCTTACATTTCCTTACACTTTTTTTGTCATTAGTCTTCTGAATGGTTTGACGCTGCCCGGCACGTGTTCCTCTGCTGTGCCAACTTCTTCATCACAGAGTAGCATTTTCACCCAAATTTTGCTCCAGAGTTTTTACCTTCTACGGCTGCCTGTAGGACCATGGTGTCTTAGCACATATCGTACCTTCCTGTTCCTTCTTGTCCATATTTTCCACATGTTTTTCCCCTCGCCGATTTTGCGGGAAACTCCTCTTTTCTCTCGTTATCCGTCCACCTAATTTTCAACATCGTTCTGTAGCACCGTATCTCAAGCGCATAGATTCTCTTCTGTTCCAGTTTCTCCAGAGTCCATGATTCACTTTCCTACAATACTATGGTCCAAAAGTACATTCTCCGAAATATCTTCCTAAAATTAAGATTAAGGGTTTTGTGTTAGCAGAAGAGCCAACACCGTGTTACGAGTGGAGGCCGAAATGTACGCGTTTTAGCTCACGCCGGCTGGCGTGAAGAGGCAAGAACTATACTGACGTGAGGTCTGGAACATGACAAGGAATGAGAATTCAGAAAGCGGACGTAGTTATTTTGATACTTAACTTTAATCCATTAATGATGAACGTCGCTCTTGACGATACATGATTCACAATATTATATGCTCAGAATACATTCTTGCTAGGTCGTAGCAAATGACATAGCCGAAGGCTATGCTAAACTGTCGTCTCTGCAATCGAGAGCGTCTGTAGACAGTGAACCATCGCTAGCAAAGTCGGCTGTACCACTGGGGCGAGTGCTAGGGAGTCTCTCTCGACTAGACCTGCCGTGTGGCGGCGCTCGGTCTGCAATCACTGATAGTGGCGACACGCGGGTCAGACACATACTAATGGATCGCGGTCGATTTAAAGGCTACCACCTAGCAAGTGTGGTGTCTGGCGGTGACACCACAAAGGGAAACTGCTGTAAAGCGCCCTACGTTTTCTTGCAGTCATCCAGAGACTATACTGATCAGCGAGCAATCCGAGAGTGTTGTTAACTCCATTTGACGAATCGCTTACGTATGTTGGCACCTCTCCATTCGTATGGAAGATACAGTACAAGGCCACAAATATCTCCTATTGGTGCGGCGAATTAAGCTCGTTGTATGTGAAAGAAAAGTGAGAAATGCACTTTGTGTCTCTGATCCAATTATTCTGTGGCGTAGCTGCTACGAGACGACGAGAAAAATCCCTGCTGTTGAAACAAGGCCTCTGAGTGGCAAGAAGCTGTGTCCCTTCCCTAAACTGTTCAGACACGTTTCTTGTCCTTACCGCCCGCTGCAATTTCTGCAGCGACCGAGCGGTTGTTGTTCTGTGATCTTCTGTCGCCGAGGTAAGGGAATAAAAACAGAAAAAAAGACGATGGCACCTGCGGCAATTCGTTCTTTACTGCGACGGACCAACTGATTGGAAAATAATCAAGTGTGGAATGAAACCGGATCAAATCTGGCGGAGAATGAAACCCGATCGCGTCTTAGAAATAAAATAATAACCGCGAGGAGGTTGCCGAGAGGTGCGGAGAGGAGTTGAGCAGGCGACCGCCAGAGGCCCTCGCTGTTTGTTTGTTTTTGGAAGGCCACGCTCGGCGCCCGCCGCCCGGCGCTCCTTTATCCTTTTTCCCTTTCTCCTGCCACCTCGGTTCCTGACGGGACGTCGTCGACTGCGTCTGAGGGAATACATAATAAAGCAGGCCACTCGGCTGGCTATTCAAACAGCGCGCTGCACCCGCCACAGACGCCCACCGCCGCCCACTCGGAGATTGCTATTTACCCTGGATGGCTACCGAACTCTCGCGGCCGGCGCTTCCGGAAACACGAGTAAGAAAATCATAAATGAAATTTGTGTCCGCCTAGGTGCGAGAGAACCCTTAAAACGTGCCCGCAGGCGAGTGGGAATGAATAATAAGGGGCTCGGCGCTAACGCCTCTGCTCTCCGGAGCCCCGCCTTGGACGTTTTCCAATTAAAAGCGGAAGGGGAAGCGAAGGCTGCGAAATGGAGTTCTGAGCGAGAGTACCGGTCGCCCCGTCTTCCTGTCCGATTCACAGCAATCGCAGATTCGATGCCTGAAAATGCTGCATTCAACTCTGAATTTGCTACTAAATCGTGGCAAGTGGGAGCGGATATAACCCTCAGCTGGAAGAGAATTCATTTGATCGCCATGCTGCTTTTAGCATATTACACAGGGTGATTGATCATAATGTTACAAACATTCACACGATGATATAGAAGGGTGAATGTATCAAACTAAAGCGAGGGACTTTGGTTCGGAAACGACTGAGTAGAGAGTAAAACTTTGAACATAGCTGCTACGGTTCAGTGACCGTGTCAGAATTATATTAGAACAAATAAGCCCTCGGTCACAAATGTTAAGTAAAAATTGACCAGGTTTCGACGCTATGAGCGTCGTCTTCAGAATTGAACTAACTGTTCTAAAACATAATAGGTACATAAGACATTAATAAACTAAAGTGTGTACTGACTAGAAAGAGACGCAGTACTTACAAGCCGCAGTCTAAAAAAATCTAAGCCGGAAAGGCGACGTCATCAAAAGTTGTAATTAAGATAAGATGGCGAGCCGCTAAGGGCTACTAGATGGCGCTCGTAGCAACACCATGTTTACTTGCCCACACTTTCTAACGTGGGCACCTCAGTTTTGTTGCAACCCGTGTTCACTCAGGTATGAGCAGCCCTTAGCGGCTCGCCATCTTATCTTAATTACAACTTTTGATGACCTCGCCTTTCCGGCTTCGATTTTTTTAGAATGAGACTTCTAAGTACTGCATCTCTTTCCAGTCAGAACACACTTTAGTTTATTAATGTCTTATTTACCTATTATGTTTTAGAACAGTTAGTTTAATTCTGAAGACGACGCTCATAGTAGCGTCGAAACCTGGTCAATTTTGACTTAATATTTGTGACCGAGGGCTTATTTGTTCTAATACGAGTAGAGAGTTATAAGCGAAAATCGTTCTGACACATCTGAAAGTGCATCTCTTCTACTGCAAGCTCTTTGATTTACATATTTTGGGAAGAGGTAGTATGCACTTAAAAACAAGAAAATGTCCGATAAATATGGGCTCTGTAGTGGATCCATTAACACCTGTTAATTTTTTCTACACAGAAACACATCTGATTGTTGCCAGCATCATATTTAAAGTACCAGGGAAGCAGGTTGCTAGCCTTACTTGCCCCGAGTCCCATTGGGTTTTACCCCTAACGGCTGAGGGACTAACCGGTGGATTTGGTAGTCTTTGCCGTATGAGCACAAAGGTGACCACGACTCAGGATATGTCCGAGATGCCCAGCCTTATTCCAAAGTAACTGGTATCCCGACTGTCGGGACCACTTACTTGGCCACTCATGTATTGCCCGTGGTTCATGAACTAGGACATGACTACTGGAACCCACACCATGAAAGGCATAGTCAGTCTTAAATGATGATGATGATGATGATGAGAAACACATCTCTTCTACTGAAAAAGTGCTCACAGCTGTATTTCGGCATCAAAATGGTTACAGAAAAGGTGTGGTAATCTAGATTAAACTCCGAATGTTTTCGACGTGGGTGTGTTTTTTCATGGATAAAGACAGCTGTATATTCAAAAGAGCTAGTAAACTTGTAGAAAACCAAAAAGTAATAGAAATAAAGTTGGTCCAGGAGGCGTGCTAGGATTTCCTATCACTTTGCGTTTATATTTATATTCATCTTACTTTCATGTCTTTACCTAAGTTACTTTCCTTGTAAAATTAAAGTCATAACAGCCCTCGGTCGCTAAAATAAAGTCTTTTTTACCTATGTTTCGACACTACTGTGAGTAGTACAGTGTGCGATTTGCAGGGGGGGGGGGGGTTGGGGGGATTTCCCCCCCTCTGCATCAGACCATCCCCTCCTCTGGTTATAGTTTATGCATCCCAACCTGGGACGTTTATTTCCCACGCACTGGAGTAAAACTTCACATATAATTTAAATTTGTGGAGCCGAACACTGAAAGTTTTTAATAAGTCTTACTATTAATATGTTTCAGTTTTCTATCATCAGAATAAGTACAGCTTTTTACAAATGTGCCTCTACTTTTTGAATTCCCTTGTATACCTGTATGTAGATGATTTTGTAAATAAGCTTTACCTATAATGTACTTTTAAAGATATAACAAGGGATGGCTTTTCTGATAGTGCATACGCGTGAATAGTGAGTTTCGGCATTATCATCTATTTATAAATAGCTGTTTAACCATGCGTAACGCCACGGTCCAAGCTAGTAACATATATAATTCTACTAACCCCCTAAGACATCCCCCCCACTGGTAAAAGCACAAATCGCACCCAGGAGTAGCATCAGTTTGATGCTACCGTAGGTCGACACGTGTGAGCAGCCCATTGTAGCTTGCCTTTGCAACTAAAGCTTTATCACTTGATATTTGTTTTTATACGTGACATGCCGTTTTGAGTTTTCTGATGAAGGCACTCATAGTAGTACGGAAACCTAGGTAAAAAGACTTCATTTTTGCGACCGAGGGCTGTTGTTGCTGTAATTTTACGTTGTAAACGGTCGCTGACCGCGCAGCCATGTTCAAAACTTTTAGTTTCATTGCGTCGATTACCTTCCTTCAAGGGATAATCCTCTTTCTCCTACACAGTAACGATTTTACTGACACCTCCTAGCAGATTAAAACTGTCTTATTTTGAGTTAGTGTATCGTGCAGAGGGTTTAACCAACATCTGTGTAATATGTTTAGTATAATATTTCATCGGTCAGTCAGTGGGTTTAGGGATTTATACTCTTATCTTTAGATTTAAAGTCGTACAGTACATACCTACAGAATACTTCTTGTTTTGAATCGATATAAAACTGAAGCATTGAAATTTGTGTTTACTTGTATATAGTCGTAAAATGATCGTACGTCTCTGGAAATAACAAACTTTTGTACAGATAGGAGGTGTCTCTTATTCTGTGTGGTCTATCTGTTCAGTCTTAAAGCTGAGTGATGATGACCTAGGAAGCAGAAAACCGGTTCACTATGGAATATAAAATAAATATTATGGACAGTTACAACTGTGTATTTCAGTTTTTAATGTGTCTGTTTTCCACCAAGTGCCAAAGGAATATTCCATAAAAACTGTTTTTAATATATGACAACCAAAATATAGAGACATGTTATGTATTCGGTATCATGTCTCCAGTCCGACCACAGAAGATGCTTTATAAATAAAAGCTTTGGCGCAGAATACCCTTCAACTGAAATAAACTTAAGTTGGAAAAAAAGAATAATAATTGATTTAACAGGTGCTACGAAAGCAACCATGAACACCAGAAGGTCCTTAAGAAGAATCCAGCAGAGGGGTCGAAACGTCACTCGTGTAGAAAAAAGTGACACTACGCGGTGTAACAACCTAGATAATTTAAACCTTTAATGACAACGACCATTAAATGTAACTGATTTACACGTAATGACATTGTTACTCTGTAACACCCACCGAAGACCAGGGTCCCTTATGCCAATACACTGCAAAAATACACTGAAGACACAGAGAAATTGGTACACTTGCCTTATATCGTGTAGGGCCCCCGCGAGCACGCAGAACTGCCACAACACGACGTGAAATGGACTCGACAAATATCTGAAGTAGTGCTTGAGGGAACTGACACCATGAATCTTGCAGGGCTGTCCATAAAGCCGTAAGAGTACGACTGGGTGGAGATCTCTTTTGAATAGCACGTTGCAGGGCATCCCAGATATGCTCAATAATGTTCACGTCTGGGGAGTTTGGTGGTCAGCGGAAGTGTTTAAACTCAGAAGAGTGTTACTGGAGCCACTCTGTAGTAATTCTGGAGGTGTGGGGTTTCGCATTGTCTTGCTCGAATTGCCCAACTCCGTCGGAATACGCAATGGACATGAATGCATGCAGGTGATCAGACAGGATGCTTACATACAGGTCACTTGCCAAATTCGTATCTAGACGCATCACTCCAACTGCACGCGCCTCATACCATTACTGAGCCTCCACCAGCTTGAACAGTCCCGTGCTGACATGCAGAGGCAATGAAACCATGAGGTTGTTTCCATACCCGTACACGTCCATCCGCTCGATAAAATCTGAAACGAGACTCGTCCGACCAGGCAACGTATTTCCAGTCATGAATAGTCCAATGTCGGTGTTCACGGGCCCAGGCGAGCGTAAAGCTTTCTGCTGTGCAGTCATAAAGGATACACGAGTGGACCTGCTGCTCCAACAGCCAATACCGACGATATTTCGTTGAATGGTTCGCATCCTGACACTTGTTGATAGCCCACTATTGAAATCTGCAGCAGTTTGCGGAAGATTTGACGTTGAACGATTCTCTTCAGTCTTCGTCGGTCCCGTTCTTGCAAGAACTTTTTCCGATCGAAGTGATGTCGGAGATTTGATGTTTTACCGGATTCCTGATGTTCACGGTACACTCGTGAAATGGTCGTACGGGAAAACCCCACTTCATCGTTACCTCGGAGATACTGTGTCCCGTCGCTCGTGCACCAACACTAAGTTCAAATTCACTTAAATCTTGAAAAAAAAATCCATTTGAGCAGTAGTAACCGATCTAACAACTGTGCCAGACACTCGTTGTCGTATATAGGCGTTGCCGACCGCAGTGCCGAATTCTGCCTGTTTACATATCTCTGTATTTGAATACACATGCGTATACCAGTTTCTTTGGGGCTTCAGTGTATCTAGAACAACTTCCGAAATTTTTTCAGTTTATGCAGTATACGAGCGCCTTGGCGTGCGTGTAGCGCGGGCAGCAGCGTTCGAGGCGAGCACCAGAGGCTTCCAGACGCCGCGAAAGAAGTTGCGGCTGTCGTAGGCAGCCGGTAGCTACGGCCCTAGCGCAGCCGCCGTATGGCCACTTAAGTCCCAGATTAATATTCACAAGGCGAGCGTGGCGGCCGTAATCCGCAGGGCCGCCGATGGCCGCAAGTGCTCTTGTCCTTCCGGCGAAGAAGTCGCAGGTGCGCGCCGACGTCTAATGTCTTGCAGGGGACCAGTGCTGCTAATCGCGCACGCCCATTAAAAGAAAGTCCTCTCGAGGCCCGTGAGAAGGTGGAGGATGAGGAGGAGAAGGAGGGGGAGGGAGAGGCGAAGGACCAGATGAAGGCGGAGGGGGCTAGCAGGAGGCACCATATGGCCGCGCGCACTCCGCGGACATTAATTGCTGCGCAGCATTTGCCTGCACCGCAATTTGCATCCCGGCGTGGCGTTCTGCAGGGCACGGTGTTTCCTCCAGAACTCGCATTGCCCGCCCCGCTTGCGAGGATTTGCACAGATTTGTCCCGGCCAAGACCGCCGGACTCCGGCCGGCTCCCTTCCTTCGACCCTTCCAGAAACTGCCCTGCTTGCGGCAGAGTCGCTTGTAGTTGCGAGACTCAGATTAATAGAGTTGTGGCCGTCTGTTCTCCGGCCGGCCTCGCATGAATTATGTACGCTAACGCGAACAGCTTGGAACTGAATTGCTTGAGGCAGGTTTTCGCTGCGGAACATTTTGGCGGCGTCAGCTGAAACCGTACGAAATAGAACTAACAAGGCCACTGAATGTATACAGGGTGTTACAAAAAGGTACGGCCAAACTTTCAGGAAACATTCTTCACACACAAATAAAGAAAAGATGTTATGTGGACATGTGTCCGGAAACGCTTAATTTCCATGTTAGAGCTCATTTTAGTTTCGTCAGTATGTACTGTACTTCGTCGATTCACCGCCATGATTTCATACGGGATACTCTACCTGTGCTGCTAGAACATGTGCCTTTACAAGTACGACACAACATGTGGTTCATGCACGATGGAGCTCCTGCACATTTCAGTCGAAGTGTTCGTACGCTTCTCAACAACAGATTCGGTGACCGATGGATTGGTAGAGGCGGACCAATTCCATGGCCTCCACGCTCTCCTGACCTCAACCCTCTTGACTTTCATTTATGGGGGCATCTGAAAGCTCTTGTCTACGCAACCCCGGTACCAAATGTACCTAGAGACTCTTCGTGCTCGTATTGTGGACGGCTGCGATACAATACGCCATTCTCCAGGGCTGCATCAGTGCATTAGGGATTCCATGCGTCGGAGGGTGCGTGCATGTATCCTCGCTGACGGACGACATTTTGAACATTTCCTGTAACAAAGTGTTTGAAGTCACGCTGGTACGTTCTCTTGCTGTGTGTTTCCATTCCATGATTAATGTGATTTGAAGAGAAGTAATAAAATGAGCTCTAACATGGAAAGTAGGCGTTTCCGGACACATGTCCACATAACATATTTTCTTTCTTTGTGTGTGTGGAATGTTTCCTGAAATTTAGGCCGTACCTTCTTGTAACACCCTGTATAGAGAAGTTATGTAACAATGATCACAATTTTCCTGGAAGCATTACAGAAATTATGAAGAAACTTGTATTGGCAGACACTTGAAGATTGGCGCCAACTATCCCTCAAAAAGTTTAACGATCTAATATCAAGTGAGAAACCTAGGAATATACAGCTCCCTAGATATCGCCCACGCGTAGGCGAAACGGTAGACACAGACGTGTTTAAATTGTCATTCTTCCCACTCCCCATTTGCATATGTAACTGAGGAAGCCCTAATACGCTTAACAGTAGTTCAAATGGTTGAAATGGCTCAGAGCACTATGCGACTTAACATCTTATGTCATCAGTCCCCTAGAACTTAGAACTACTTAAACCTAACTAACCTAAGGAAATCACACACATCCATGTCCGTGGCAGGATTCGAACCTGCGACCGTAGCAGTCCCGCGGTTCCGGACTGCAGCGCCTAGAACCGCACGGCCATCGCGGCCGACCTTAACAGTAGTTAACAGTTGTAAAAAAAAAAAAAAGATGGAGAGAGAAAAGCACTATATCCATGCCTCCGACGAGAAAGTTGGCTTATGTAATCTTACGTAGCACGGAAATGGAAGATCTCATAGTGGTAGATTCATGTGAGTAATAGTACAGATGCTTCCTTTGCGTTCATTGTCACCTCTATTTCTTGGAGCTTATATGGTGTCTTTAGCTAAGCATTGAGTCAGATGAGACGTAAGTCCGCATAGAGTGTGATAGTGCATTTGTTGACCACCAAAAGGGACAACGGAGACTGTGACGCCTGGGACAACACAGAGAAGACGTCAGCTCAAAAGCGCGGTCACGTAAGAGGCATAGAAGACGTCCTATGTGAAGAATGAAAAGGAAGTTCATTGTTTAAGTTTACCACTAATATCTAAGCCACTACAAAAGGATAGTTATCATACTGACGTGGGAGCTGAGACGAATTAATTAATCTCGTTTGTACAGAATGGAGCACAACCTACGACCATTTGTTATTGCTGAATATTTACTAACGATGTTGACCATAAGCATAAACTTAATGACCACCTTCTGTTGCTGTAACTACCTTCAGATCTGAAGGCGCTAAATACACACATAAACTGTTAATGTTTCAAACATAGATGAGTTATTGTTTTGTTGAAGGGATCAGTAGATTACACAGTGAATGACAGAAAAACCACAGAAGATTTATGGATGAGTGATTAGCCGGGGATCTGAAAAGTTTGAAGCACAGATTTTCTACACCTTTTTTGAAGAAAACATCCCGAAATATGTATGGAATGACTGGGAAACCACAGAAGACCTGCATCTGGAAGAACAGACGAGGATCCGAAAACCTCTACTCATGAATTAGAGATTATACGACGAGTTCTTGGACCTTTCTCTGAAAATCTCAAGATCTCTCTTAGTAGTGGAGACACATGTGTCTTCTAACTATACGAAACGTTCTCGGTTTTTTAAATCATCACGGTAGCTCTATTGGTGAATTACCTGTGGTCCGGATTTCCCGTAGAGCGAGGTGACGAAATAATTAAGACACTAGTCTAGCTTCTGGAAAAATAGGGCTCAAATGGCCTTACAAGCATAGAGATTTAGGTTTACTGACTTTTCCCCAGAACAATCCAATTGAATGCCGATTCCCTGTCAACAAGCAACTGACAATTTCCTCCATCTTAAATAAGTGAGACAGGGCTCACCAACGACCTCAGTGCTGACTGGACGACATATTCTAATCAGCCAAAGTAAAAGTAGAGCCACCATTGACTTTAGTACGTTTTCTGGTGCGTAACCACAACTAACCTTGATTCTAATCAGCCATAGTAAAAACCGATCCATGATTGACTTTAGTATGTTTTCTGGTGCGTAACCACAAGTAATCTTGACACGCAAAACTGCTAAGACGCTCCAGGAATCGCGTATGACGTTGAATCACAGCGCTTTCGCCCTCTTCTCTATCACCTGAAACTCTCGCACGGGAGGAAATGTCTGTCCTTTAGAAAGAAACTGGATGTGCTGACAGCGTAAAACAAGCAAGTGCTCCTGTAAGACGGCTGCCACACTAGCGAAATGTTCACATTTATCAACTTTTTCGTGTCTTCCGCCTCACGGTATTATCATCTCTTTGAAACTGTGTGGTCAACGTCTGAGGAAATTTCAAAGATCGATGAACCCGTGATCACTCGACAGGTGTTCAGAAGGTGCTACTTTTCGCGATATGCTTAGTAGTGAGATGTAATACAACCCGCGTTGCCGACACGCCCGTCGCCGCTCTTTGATGTTCGCGGTCTCAGAAGGCGAAGCGGCGTCGACGTCGGCTCCCCGTTTGAGGACGGGACTTGTTCTTTCCCGCAGTCCAAACAAAGATGTCCTCGAGTCCTCGGCAGAGAAAATATTTATGGCTGCGTGGACTGCGCCTGAAAAGCGGCCGCTATTTTTAGTATTTACCTCGGTGGCGGCGAGCCGCTGCTATTCACCGCGGGTAATGGATCTCTGTGCAGAGACTATGGAGTTCATTCCGACAAGTGGCGGGCTGAATAATTCCGGGCGCGCGCGCGGGCGGACAGAGGAGACCATTTACGGTGTGTGGCGGAGGGAGGGTCGCGCGAGACGGCCTGGTTCAGACGGCGCGCCGGCTGTGAGCGCCGTGACGCTAATGAGGCGGAGCGACACCTAGCGCCTTTCTCTAGCCAGTTGGGGGAGTCTGCGCCGCGTCTAGCCGACCCACAATGGGCCGTAATCCCAAACACTTGTCGGCTGCGAGAAGGGGGGATCTCTGGCGCTTGTCTTCTGTCGACGCAGCCGCCAAGCGCCTCTGACGCTGGACGCTCTTTAACAACGGAGTGGCTCAGCAGTTTCGCGTTCGGAAGGACCCTTGCGACACTATTGCTAGATGCGTCAGGTCTGTAGAAGCAACCGCTCGATACTGAGGCATTTTTGTTTTGCACATAAATAAGACAAGGAAGGGAGGGTTCTTCGCTAAATAGGCGAAAAAAGGAACATGTGGAAATCACTGATAAGAAGAATGGACAGGATGATAGGACACGTGTTAAGACATCAGGGAATACAATGAAGCGCCAAAGAAACTGGTATAGCCGGCCGGAGTGGCCGTGCGGTTCTAGGCGCTACAGTCTGGAACCGAGTGACCGCTACGGTTGCAGGTTCGAATCCTGCCTCGGGCATGGATGTGTGTGATGTCCTTATGTTAGTTAGGTTTAATTAGTTCTAAGTTCTAGGCGACTGATGACCTCAGAAGTTAAGTCGCATAGCGCTCAGAGCCCATTTTGAAACTGGTATAGGCATGCATATTCAAACACTGAGATATGTAAACAGGCAGAATATGACGCTGCGATCGACAACGCCTATTGAGACAACAAGTGTCTTGCGCAGTTGTTAGCTCGATTACTGCTACTACAATGGCAGGTTATCAAGATTTAAGTGAGTTTGAACGTGGCGTTGTAGTCGGCGCAGGAGCGATGGGACACAGTATATCCGAGGTAGCGACGAAGAGGGGTTTTACCTGAACGACCATTTCATGAGCGTACTTTGAATGTCAGGAATCCGGTAAAACATCAAATCTCCGCCATCGCTGCGGCCAGAAAAAGATCCCGCGAGAACTGGAACAACGACGACCGAACAGGATCGCTCAACATGACAGAAGGGCAACCCTTCCGCAAATTGCTGCAGATTTCGATGCTGGGCCTCCAACGAATGTCAGCGTGGGAACCATTCAATGAAATATCGATATGGGCATCCGGAGTCTAAAGCTCCAACCGTGTACCCTTGATTACTGCACGACACAAAGCTTTACGCCTCGCCTGGGCCCGTCAACACCGACAGTGGACTGTTGATGACTGAAAACATCTTGGCTGTTCGGACGAGTCTCGTTTCAAATTGTATCGAGCGGATGGTCAAAACCTCATGAATCCATGTATCCTGGATGTCAGCAGGGGACTGTTCAAGCTGGTGGAGGCTCTGTAAAGGTGTGGGGTCTGTGCGATTGGAGTGATATGGGGCCCTTGATACGTCTAAATAAGGCTCTGCCAGGTGACAAATACGTAAGTATCCTATCTGATCACCTGCATGCATTCATGTGCATTGTACCTTCCGACGGACTTGGACAATTCCAGCAGGACAATGGACCGCCACACACGTCCAGAATTGGTAAAATGTGGCTCCAGGAGTTTAAACACTTCCGCTGGCCACCAAACTCCTCAGACGTGAACATTATTGACCATATCTGGGACGCGTTGTAAGGTGCTGTTCAGAAGAGATTTCCACTCCTTCGTACTCTTTCGGATTTATCGACAGCCCTGCAGGATTCATGGTGTAAATTCCCGCCAGCACTACTTCAGACATTAATCCTGTCCATGCCACGTCGTGTTGCGGCACTTCTGCGTGCTCGCGGGGGTCGTACACGATATTAGGCAAGTGTACCTGTTTGTTTAGCTCTTCAGTGTAGTAAAGTCTGTGCAAGTGTTCTGTATACAATCTCTTATGTAGATCAACTGCAGCATCCTACCATTTGCTTTAAAAATGAATCACGATGTCCAGTTGCGAATGAGAAATTCGCTCGTCCAAAACTCCAGTGTCGTAACCGCTGTCTCGCTTGGCGAATAATGATGGTTTACTTCTGAAAATAAAGTAGCTGAAATGATGGACAAAGATTTGATCTAACATAGCATATTTCATGGAGTTTTCTAAGGATGTACGTAGGACTTTTTGTGTCAGGTTTCGCTATTTCGGCTCTGACAGCTGTGTGTATTTGTGGGAAATGACCAGTTGCACTGGTTCCTTGTTAAACTTTAGCACTTTCTGTAAGTGACTGAATAAGTCAATGCGAAGGATGGATGTAGGTGAGGCCAAACCAGTAAAGCACCGTGGTGTTCAACCTACCTTCCCATTGACCAAGGCTTTAACTTTTACTGCAGAGGTAAATATAGATTTTTTCCGTTTCTTTTCACTTTTATAGCGATGGCAAGGAAACAGCACTTAGACTAGTGGCGTGTGTTTTACTTTTCGTGCAAGGTAGGGGTGTGGATGAGAACGCTGGGCAGAAGTTGCATAAGTGCAGGACATTCTACAGTGCTTCTCTAGTGCGACCGGCAACGACAGGCTTCGATCCCACGTCCCCTGACACACACACACAACGTGAGTGGCCAGCCGGTGAGCGGACAACCTGAGTCAGCGCGCTTCTAGTCCGCTGCTGATGTCAGCGTCGGCCACCAGCTGTGGGGGCAGGTGGTTCCAGTGGAGAGGTTTCTCTGTGGTCGACTGGTCGCGCCTCGAAAGCCGATACCTCAGGCTGTAGAAGGAAGCTTAAACTGTGCTGCGTTTATTAGCACGAACACAGCAAGTGGACTGTATTGCGAGGACACGCGTCTGTGTAAACACAATCTCAGGTACAAATAAGTGGACCATGCAGAAGGATAGATTGTTTGAAGTCCCGCTGGCGACTTTGTCAATAGACTCACAGTACAATCGTCGCTGAGGGAAGAACGATGAATGGAATCGGCTGTGTGCATTTACAGGACCATTAAGAAATGGGCCAAAATGATTTAGGGAACTCTCGGAAAATCAAAATTTGGATGAACGAACGTGGATTTGCACCGTCGTTCTCCAGAATACGAGTAAAGTGTCTCAGAGATACGTTACCTCGTATGGTGAGTCAAGTGAAGAACAATAAAAGCACAATAAAATTAAACAAGATGCAGTCTTCGTTGCATCACTTTCTCGTGAGCAATAGAGATACCTACCTCGTACTATATTTCACTAAACAGATGTTTGTAACTCGTCACGGCTTGAGCTCCACCATGCATCGAAGTGTTGGAAAGCAATCGTCATACTTGACCGTTAAGCCGCTGGTGGTAAATAATGAAGAGCTGTCGAAGGCGTTTTCAAGGTAAAAGCATCTCTTTCGTTGACGACGGAGATGTGGCAGCAGCAGCTCACGAATTTCTGTGTCGTTATGCTAGTACGGATGGGAGGTCAGACGTTTTTACTATCTTGATCTTCTGGAGTGCCTCCCGTATGTTGGGGATTGCAGTGAGCCCATGCTAAAGTGTGTGTGATTGATTCATGTTGCCAACATTGATGTAGCAAAGCGATATCTGTACAGTACCACATTCCTCCCTCTCCCCCCCCCCCCTTCTCGCCCAAACCTCGCACTGAAGTGACAAGACTTATTAGATACCTCCTAACATCGTGTCGGGCCTACTTTTTCCCGGCATAGTGCAGCAGTTCGACGTGGCATGGACTCAGCAAGTCATTGGATGTGTTCTACAGAAACGTTGAGCCGTGCCGCCTCTATAGGCCTACATAATAGCGAAAGTGGTACCGCTGCAGGATTTTGTGCACGAACTGAACTCTCTATTATGTCCCAAAAATGTCGGGTGGTCAGTGTGGCCTTATCTTTCGTTGGAATTGTCCAGAATGTTCTTCAAGCCAATCGCGAGCAATTTTGGTACGTTAACAAGCTGACTGTCACCCATAAAAGTTCCATCTTTGTTTGGGGACATAAAGTCCATGAATGGCTGCAGATGATCCCGAAGTAGCCGAACATAACCATGTCCAGTCAGTTATAGGTTCAGTTGGACCACAGGATCCAGTCTATTCCATGTTAACATAGTCCACCACCTTGCGCAGTGCCTTGTTGACGCCTTGGGTCCACGACTTCGTGGGGTTTGCGCTACATTCGAACCTTACCATCAACTCTTACCAACCAAAGTCGAGAATCATCTGACCAGGCTACGGTTTTCCAGTTGTCTAGAGCCCAACCGATATGGTCACGAACCCAGGAGAGGCGCTACAAGCGACGTCGTTCTGTTAACAAAGGCACTCGCATCGGTCGTCTGCTGCTATAGCCCATTAACGCCAAATTTCGCCGCAATTTCCCAACGGATACGTTCGCCGTACGTGCCACATTGATTTCTCTGGTTACTTTACTCAGAGTTGTTTGTCTATTAGCACTGACAACTCTATGCAAACGCCGCTGCTCTCGGTCGTTAAGTGAAGGCCGTCAGTGAATGTGTTATCCGTGGTGAGAGGTAATGCCTGAAATTTGATGCTCTCGGCACATTCTTGACACTGTGGATCTCGGAGCACTGAATTTCTTAACAATTTACGAAACAGAATGTCCCATGCGTCTAGCTCCAACTAACATTCCGCGTTCAAAGTTCATTAATTCCCACCGTGCGGTCATATTCTTTTCGGAACCCTTGAATGACCTGAGTACAGATGACAACTCCACCATGCACTGCCCTTTTCTACCTTCTGTACGTGATACTACAGGCATCTGTATATGTGCATTTCGCAATCCCATGACTTTTGTCACATTACTAAAGCATAATTTGTTTCCTGTTACCTTCGATAGCGCAGATCGAAAATATGAAATAGCTGTAGGACTCATTTGGACGAGGGAGCAGACTGGACCCAAATTTTGTGGCGATTTCTT
Source organism: Schistocerca americana (assembly GCF_021461395.2). Taxonomy (NCBI): domain Eukaryota; kingdom Metazoa; phylum Arthropoda; class Insecta; order Orthoptera; family Acrididae; genus Schistocerca; species Schistocerca americana. The sequence continues at coordinate 506,413,271 of NC_060124.1, read as the reverse complement.
CACCAATGCAACAGCCAGCTATATTGGTTTACTCATGCAGAGTGAACTAGTGACACGTACCAGTGAGACTGATGTTAAAAAAAGAAAAAAAGCACGATAAGATATCGTTGCCTAGGGACCAAACGATATGGTCACTAACTCAGAAGAAACGCTGCAGGCGATGTCGTTCTGTTAACAGTGGCACTCGCGTCGATCGTCTTCTGCCATAGGCCTTTAGCGCCAAATTTCGCAGCACTTTCCCAATATATATATATATATATATTTCCCTTTGGTCCCAAAACGCTGATGACGCCAAAAATTTGAGAAGTACGAAAGAAGTGAACGCTTCAGAGCTGTTTCCGAGTCGCATGCACTGGTAGATAGGTGTTCCCAGAATCGTACAACGTGATACTCCAATAGCCACTCCCGCACAACCGAAAACTACTTCCTACCAACAACATACCACGCTTTCCTGAACGTTGCCCTTCCATTTGTGTGACCTGTTGATATCGGCATTCTTCCAGGTAGTCTGAATATGAGTAACTAAAATTCGAAAGTGTGTCTGGAATTCGGCTGAAATTGGAAATTTATGGTTGAAAGTTCCCTTGACAATGAAGTCATAAGAGTCGGAGAGCAAGCAAGCCATGGCAAGGGAAGTAAATCGGCATGTCGTTTAAAAGGAACCATTCCAGCTTGTGCTATTATAAGTGTCTGAGGGAAACTGCGGAAAACCTAAATCGGGGATTTGAACCGCGATGCTCCAACTGGCGAGTCCGGTGTCTTGCCGCTGCACTACCCTGACTGACCTTTTTTTTATGGTGCATTACATCTTCACACTGAAACCTGCATAAATGATGAGTAAATGAGCAAGGTATTAGCCCTTAGACCTGGTCGAATATTCGACTTCTCGTCTGCTTGTCTCAAACTGCTGCCACCGACGTGGAATCCACACCACTATCGTGCTTAATATTGCACTGGCAGTCAGAACTATTTGGCTTCAACAGTTGACATGCAGATGACGTGAACAGCACCAGATTGTGGGGCATGCGCGGTAGACCAACATTATGGCCACCGAGCTACAGCTGGATAGAGTTACACGCTCCTTTCCTGTCGCACTCTGTTCCCTTTTCTGGGACGCAGTGTATTACGTACGCTCGGACGGATCGCGGGACGCTAATTTTTTTAGTCGCGTCGCCTCCACTCCCCTCTTTCTTTATTTCCAGTTCATTTCATTTATTGACCTACATCCGGCCGACACCGGTAACGTGGCTCCCCACCGCCCCCTTCCTCTGCCCCCTCAGATTGGATGCCTCCTCGAGCGAACCTTCCCGAGAATGCATATCGAATGATGAAACCAAGAACCGCACTCACACACGGGCGCGCACACGTATACAGCGACGGGCAGCCCTCATTTGTATACGGGGTATTTAGACTCGCTGGGTTATGTGACACGACAACATGTGCTCAGTGGGAATGAAGGACGGCTCGGATTTCCGAGTCACTTTTTACTCTGAATGAAGTAAGACAAGTCCAGCCGCGCGCTGCGGGGACAAAAAGGAAAGTCTCGTGTGTGTGTGTGTGTGTGTGTGTGTGTGTGTGTGTGTGTGTGTGTGTGTGTGTGTGCGCCGACACGCGATCTACCTGAGCGGCTGTCCTTTTCCGTGAGCGCCCATATGCAGCCCCGACTGGCCAATGGCAAAGCCTGGAGCTGCGGTCGCCAAGCCGACCTTATCGGGCTTCGGACGATGCAAAACTCGACCTCTTCCGGGAAAGGAAGCGAAAACTGAGGACGTACGGAGCAGCTGGAGTATCGAATATGGCTCCGAGAAGATGTCTACGAATGTCAGGGATCTTAAAAACGTATTCCGGTGTACAAATATTGTTTCAAGGTCACAGGTCACAATACGGGTATCTATATAAGGCAACGCAAACATGAAATAAATGTAGTCGAAGCTTGCTTCTGTGGTCACATAAGATGGACATACAATGTCCGATAGCCTAGCAGTATCTTTCAGAATTGTAAGAACGGGTCGAACGCTGAAAAGGTGTACTCGATGGAGAACCTTTCAGAGCAGCGTGATTTTGGTGAGAATCAGCCAACTGGCGAGAAATGGCCTGATGAATGCCTTGGCAACTTGGGAGGACACGAGGTAGCAGTGGCACGCCTACTGTACAGTTTCTGCTCCTCTTCCTCCTCTTCAGTGCCGCCATCATTATCATCTAAGTTCAAGGACTGGATTTGTTCCGCTGGTATTCCGAGATCTCCGAACTTCCTTGTTCGCAGCATGTGAACCTTTAAACTAAATGGCTTCTTCAGTTTGTCCGGTAGTAAATCGTAATATCCGGAGGTGAGTATTTTATTCCAGATTATGAGAATCCTAAAATGCGAGGGCCATGACTGTTCTTGCAAACGGAAAACCTTGTGCCTGTTTGACTGGTCATCCGTGCATGACACGTACCTACGAATTCATAGTTTCATCTCCTGTCACGTAAGAGCAGGGGAATTCACACACATTGCAGTTAACATTGTCGGAATTCCCTTGAAAAATATTTATTCGAATACACATCTTATCCATGGTCGGCAGATGCTCTAGCTATGAAGCCAGAAAGTTTTTCGTAAAAAGAAAACTCCTCAGTTGTGGGGAATGCAACCTATCGAGACCTTCGCCAGGTCAGACATTTCATGTATCATCAGCTGGTTATCATTGCATTCATTACGGCACTGTGAATTTTTGCTGCTCTCACGTCATCCTTAGGTGTCATGTTCAGTGAGTGCACTGCAACACTTAAATACAGCGGCTCTCTTAACTGTTGAAAAAGGAAGTCCCATACTTCTTGGTGTTATGCCTATTAGAACTGTTTCATCATAAATCAGTTTTATCCGTTATTCAAGAAAATTGTAACACTTTATTGTTTACATGATCGCCAGAAATGGATAACTAAATGTACGGTCTTTCACACTTCTGGTGAAGATTCAGCACATTCACAGTGTCTCTTTGTTTAGCTGAGGACTTTCAGAACGCCCCTTGTCGCAGAAGAAACTCAGCTCACCACGGAAGAAACTCTACTCACTTCAGAAACGACGTTGGCAACTTCCGGTACTGTTTTGAGTACGAACGCTTTGTGTACGCGTGTGCCTACGCGTGCTCGTCTGTGCGTGTGTCTATCCAAGCAAAACGCAGTGTTGTCCGACGGTCACGAAAATCAAATTTGGCTCTTTCTTGTGTCACCCTCCGGAAACACTTATTCCTGGTATCCCATCCGCAATTCACTCTCTTTTTCCCCCGTCTCTGTCTGTCAGAGTCCCTCGCTTTTTCATCGCGCCGTCCCGCACTGCCGCCGCTTTTTGATAGATATGGAAACGAAACATCTTGAAGGAAGAATACATTACCGTCGAATTTGAAAAGGGAAGGTGGGACGGTCGACCATCTCTAGAAGAAATCGAATGTCACTCAGGCAGAAGCGCTGAAGGGAGCCTGTGGAGGCCCACGCGGGAGGACACCACCGTAGGCGACATTCCGCCACCTTGTCAAACTTAAACTTTTCAAAATAACCAGACGATGCTCCCATATGATAGCGTCTCTCTCGTCCTGCGGACTTATCGAAATTTTCCTTGGCATCGAACGTGCGTAAATTGTATAAATTCATCGGAAGAACTATTGGACACATGTTAATTTGTTTGGATTGCAACATTTTAGAAGCAACGTTAGAAAGCTTACTGATGTAGTGATCAATAAATGTAAGTTTTCTTTCCGAAAATATTGCATACAAAACAGTGAGATAACGTTGATTTTTCGTACCTGCAATATTTTCAAATGGTGGTTTCAGCAAGAACCATAGGTTTTCGATGGGATGAACTTTAAGTAAACAAGTGTCGAGCTATCGATAGGTGCGAATCTGTCTGAACATTTCCCAAAAAAATGAATTTATATTTGTTAATTATATGCGATGTGGCCACAACCTGGTTCAAGCCTTTCGATTTCTCACGCCTTCGGCACCTTGCATGTCAAACTGGTTGCTTGTTGCGTTAAACAAATTCCAAATCGACCACAAGCGTCTTTGTGAATCATGTTACAGACTTTACCACTAAAAAAAGAATTATGAGACAGTCAGAAGAAAACGAAAGCGTAGTCACTATGACACGCAACTCACTGGCAGCCTAGACTCGCTAGAAGTAAAACGGGTTGTTGAAGGTAGTTAATGTATAATATCGCTCCAATGTTAGTGTAGTCGACCGAACGAACCCCTTTGTTAATGTACAGGGTTGTCAGAAACAATCTGAAAAGGTAAGAGTGTTGCAGGGTACAATCAACTTTTAAGAAAAAAATCGATTCGTTGCCCCGTTTCCGAGTGAATTAACATTGTCATTAGCCAATCATGCCGTTCCGCGTGCAAATTCAAGCGGACTTCGAGAGACGGTAATGCCAAATGTGTTCTTCGTTTGGTTTCCAAAAACCGAACAAAAGAGCGATGCGACACTTGGACATGGGGCGGCAAAAAGGCTCGAACCCGAGTCAAAGGTTGAGCAGTGTCTGCGCTATCTGAAAACCTGAGACTATTTTTATCTGGTGGGCCGCTTGAATCTGCGTGCGCAGCAGCTGGATTGGCTAACTTCAATATTAATTACTGTGGATAAGATGTAAGGCAAGGATTTGTTTCTTAACGGTTATTTCTGAGCACAAATTAAACTTTGAAATCCTTACAAGCTTTGTAGACTGTTTCTGAGGACCCTGTATTTGTTGTTGACATAATCGTATGCTGTTTTAGTCCCGTCTCAAGCACTAACGCTAATGGTAGTGAAATCTGTCTTTCTCTCGTCCTGTTACCTCACCGTCTTCCACCCTCCTTCGTCCACTTCCCTCTTTCTCTCTCCCTGCCTTAGGCTTTCTACGTGCCTCCGTGTACGTCTATCTTCCTCTCGCTCTCTTTCACTTACTCTCTCTCTCTCTCTCTCTCTCTCTCTCTCTCTCTCTCTCTCTGTCTCTGTCTGTCTGTCTCTCTCTCTCTCTCTCTCTCTCTCCCTCTCTCTCTCTCTCTCTCTCTCTCACACACACACACACACACGCACTCAACACGTCATATGCTTATATACAGGGTGGTCGGAAATTCCCTTTACAAACTTCGAGGACTTGTAGAGGGAGTGAGTACGTAATATTTTGAATAGGAACACATGTCCGGAAAGGTACCGTTTTCATGCAACAGCCGGTCGAAAACATGTTTGCTACGTAGGTTTGCAACAGGATAGTCACAGTGATGGGTGCTTACGTCAGATCGGCTGATGTCATTTGACCACCTATCCTACCTCACTGACCTAGTTGAGCCTCATTCACGCGTCTGTCAGTGTTGGAGCAACATGGTTGAGTACAAGATTGCAGAAAACACCGACATGATCTTCCTGAATGGCGAAGCTCACAGCAATGGAAGAGCACCTCGTCGCCTTTATCAAGACAGTTCTTCACAACTTCAGACTACATCGCGTACCCTTTACGCCACAATCACGCAGCGGTTTCGAGAAAGGGTGTCTTCACCAGCAGCAGGCGTGACTGTGGCGTTCCAGGGAGGTCCCGCACGCCCGAACTGGAAGAGGCGTTGGTGCATCACGTTGATGAGAACCCGTCAGCAAGTACACGAGCAGTCTCATTGTTTATTAATGAGTGGAACTGTGAAACAGGTGATTTACTGGATCACGCCCAGTCAACTACGTACTTGTAAAAATAGTCGCATTGACAACACGTTTCCAAATGGTTGTATCATGGAAATGGCACGTTTCTGAACATGGGTTCCTATTCAAAGTATTATGTACTCACTCCCCACTACAAGTCCTAGAAGTTTGTAACGGGAATTTCCGACCACCCTGTATATATCATCAGGCGCACAGTGCAGTCACCAAAATTTCTTACGCAAGTAGGTGTGTAATCATACAACATAACGACAACTGCATGCCAAAGGATATTCTGATGAAGGTAGTCATTTGGCGAAACAAAAGTGCGACTATAGACGAAAGCTAATATCTTTTTTCTTAATGGTTTGGACACTGTTTCAACTGTAGTAAGTTGGAAATATCTAAGATCGAGAGAAGCTATCGAAAAATAAATCAGGCTGACAGTGAGGTGCCGTTTCTTCGACGATGACCGTATAGCTATACATCATCTTGGAGTATGCGGCAACAAGCGGAAAGGTGAAGAGTAGCGGAACTTTGATGGTTATCTGCAGCCTTGGAAGAGGTGTGATCCGGGTACGGCCGAACGACGTCCGTCCGCGAAGGCCGAACAGCTCCCCTTCCCAGCACGGAGGATACGGCGGTACGACGACTCTGCCCGGCGACCTTCTCTCTTCCCTCTTTTTTATACTGCCGTTTACGCGATGTGTTATATTTTTACGCGAGGCCATTCGAAACAATATTAGGGGCGGGCGCGATCGCCTCTCGCGTGTAATCCCGCTGATTACATCGGACTCCATCTCTAGCTCCCCGCCCAGCCAGCGACTGGTGCCACGTATCTCGCGGACGCCGCTTCCTTTCGCCCAATAAAATTTGATTCGAGGGGATTTCCGCGCGGGGAGGCCCAAATGACGCTATTTATGGCATTGCTGGCGCCCACTGATAAACGCGCGGCCCGCTCTTCGTTTGTCTGGGGTTGCCCCGGTGTGGACTTAGGCCCCGTGACCTCCTCTGCTCTCTCCGTCGGCGACACAGGAGTGAGACTTCTCACTCACACACTCACAGCCGTGTTCGCAGCACTGTGACATTAGTAAAACCCTTATACAATAGCCTCAGTACTAGTGTTCTGTTGCTTTACGACAGAAAAAAAAGAGAACACATGTTGTGTACTCGAGCAGCAGGGTGTATGTTGTAGCAAAATAAGAGATTGTACGAAGTGGAGTAAGTGAAAATTGAATACGGCGTGTATACATTTTGACAGAAGACATAGGAAGGAATGGGTACTGTGCTCGTTCTACCACGAAGATCGTACATTTGCTCAATAAACTAATCGGGTTATCGACCTCGGCTCGACAATATTAATGATCAAATTAAAGTTCTTCCGAAGTACTACTGCTTGTTAGCGCACCTTTCTAATGACAACACCTATGAACCCCACAGATCGAACAAACCGAGACAAAAAATTTAACCAACTGACAGACAAATGCCGGCCGCGGTGGCAGAGCATTTCTAGGCCCTTCAGTCTGGAACCGCGTGACCGCTACGGTCGCAGGTTCGAATCCTGCCTCGGGCATGGATGTGTGTGCTGTCCTTAGGTTAGATAGGTTTAAGTAATTCTGAGTTCTAGGGGACTGATGACCGCCGCGCGTGATTAGCCGTGCGGTCTGAGGCGCTGCAGTCATGGACTGTTCGGCTGGTCCCGGCGGATGTTCGAGTCCTCCCTCGGGCTTGGGTGTGTGTGTTTGTCCTTAGGATAATTTAGGTTGAGTAGTGTGTAAGCTTAGGCACTGATGACCTTAGCAGTTAAGTCCCATAAGATTTCACACACATTTTGACTGATGACCTCAGAAGTAAAGTCCCATAGTGCTCAGAGCAATTTGAAACCATTTGACAGACAAATGATTATACGATGACTTGAGTGACCACTGCGCAAGTTTCTGCTGCATAATTTCATCCTAATCCGAAAGCTACGGGCTACTTACTTGTTGAATGGCAGCGAACATCACTGGATGGTGATTGTTCACGAGAGATCTAAAACGTCCCGAATATCAACAAGTATTTGTTTCTCAACGTATATTTACAGTGAATTTTTCTCAGTTTTGACCTGCACTATCCCTCGTAAGAACATGGCACGTTTTTATATCACTCTTTATATGGCACTTTCAAATTAGGGTGAAACGAAATTTTTTAATGAAGAAGCTAGTTTCAGAGCTTCGTTGTTCATATTGAGGTAGTGACATGACCTGTTGTTGTTAGTTAACCTGCTGCAGATGTTTTAGCGTGCTCGTTTAATTTTACAAATATCACCAGATGTCGAAATCAGCAACTGTTTGTCCCTCACTGAATCGTTAGGTAGACGTAGCACATTGTGAAGCTGCCCCTTCGTCCCCCCCTCTCTCTCCTCACCCCCCCCCCCCACACTCCTCAGTTTCTTTCACATACACACACACACACACACACACACACACACACGGACTAAGTTGTTGGATATTAAGTAAACACAAGTTTCACGTTCTGGCCACATACGGTTCAACCGTGTGCGACCGACCGCCGTGCCATCATTTGGCAATGGCTTTATCAGATGAGATATAGTGCGGCATATGGTCAGCACACCACTCTCTCGGTTGTTGTCGTGTTCTTTGACCTTAGAACCACTACTGATCACTCGAGCAGGTCTTCAGCAGGCCCCACGAAGCTGAGTGCACCTCATAACTCTCCTCCCAACAAACAACCGGGAATCGACCACTAAGCTACGTAGGCGGACTTTGCCAGAGATCGATGAACGTTGTTTACGAGATTAGTTAAGCAGTACTTCTGGAAAACATTGTCCAGCATTGACTAGGACAACGTTTTATCCTCCAATGTGTGTCATATAGGAGAATGCTGTCGTTCTTGTTATGGTTCTTTTTTTTTATTTTTTTAATACGTTTCCGGTGCGAAGTGCTTCAGTCAGTTACGCAATGAATCTGCATATGTTTCGGGTATTTCGATTCCCTTAAATCACTTTCTATCTTTCGACATGTCCTTTAATGACGTGCTTAATATGTAGCACTGTCAGTGGGTGCAGTGATAAGTTCACCAGATTTAACCCCTTCACAACACCTTATTGAATGTCCTTCCACAGTTTTTCAAAGTCTGAGTGTTGGAAATTTCTCAGAATCCGACCTTATTCTGTTTCCCTTTACTGAGCCACGTGCCTCGAAACTAACGCTACCCTATTGTTAAGACTTCACAGCTATATTTATGAAACGCTATTCGCGTGGCCGCCTCTCCGCTCCCTCACACACACACACACACACACACACACACACACACACACAGACAAAACACACTTATGCGAGATAAGGCGGATCAGGCTACGTTTGCAGCTGCTGCCAACCATATTTCCAGCATAGTGGAACACGAAGCGAGACGCCATTTGTGGCCGACGATCGCAGTGGTCTCTCGCCCAAAAGATCGATATCCGGCCCCGAAAAGCTTTGTCGACACAATAGGCTCCGCTCTGCCTTCTGGCGGAAGTAGGGGGCGTCGCCGGTGGAGATCTCGCGATCTGGCGTTATCTGCGCCGCCGCCACAGCTGCTGTCGGTCGCTCATTTGCCCCGCGCATTGAAAGATCCATATTATAGGTTTCGGGCTTTCAGCCGGAAATCTGCTATTGTCGCTAAAAAAATCTCCGCGGAGCGAAATGTGAATAAAAAGAAAAAAGTGTCGCGACTCTGACACTCGGAGGCGATAGTCGCTGGCGCTCCCCTGCAGATATACACCCCCCAATATTTGATCGGCGTGGGGCGGCGTGTGCCCGCCGTGACAAGGCCGTAGGTGGAAGTGTGTGGGTGGGGGAGGGGGAGAGGGGAGAATGCGTCACCCCGCGGGCCCTGCACCCGGGGGCCCCTTCCATAACTACGGCAATCGTTTCCGCGCGAGAGAAAAAGAATATGCTAGCTCCGGCTATTTATTTTTATGTATAAAAGGTTATCATCGTCTCGGGGGTTGCCCGGTCGGTCGGTCGCTCGCCGTCTAATGTCCCTCCCACACAAAGGGAAAAGGGCGACCCGCTTTTATACAATATTTAGTTTTAAGGGTGTTTCGGCGAGTAAATGGAATCGCGCGGGAAGCTGCTATGGCGGCTGGATGGCGCGGGTCTTTCTGGAGGGGTTTCACCACGGGGTGGTGTCGCCAAGATAACGCGTTTCTCTCTCTCTCTCTCTCTCTCTCTCTATCTCTCTGCAGGGATACGCTAACCGCGCACTGTCATACTTCGGGCCTTACCGACTACCCAAGCTCCATAACGCCTCCAAATCTCTTAGTGCTTTAGCTCTCGCTGGTATACTTTAGTCGGATGCTGCAGTAACTGTAGTTTCTAAACGCACAAATATGAGTATAGCTATAAGTGGTATGAAACTGAAGATACGGGCTTATTCTGCACATTTCCATTCCCTAATAAGCTTCGCAGTAATTTTTGAGGGAACTTGACAATTTGAGAATACAGGTTCTTGTTGTAAGGATTGGATTAGGTTAGGTGAAACATTTAAGATTTAGAATTTTCCATTTTAGCTGGTAGTGTTTGTATAATATTAAAAATTCGATCGACTGCAAAGAAGTACGGGGCCAGCCGAGGTGGCCGAGCGGTTCTAGGCGCTACAGTCAGCAACCGCGCGACCGCTACGGTCGCAGGTTCGAATCCTGCCTCGGGCATGGATGTGTGTGATGTCTTTAGGTTAGTTAGGTTTAAGTAGTTCTAACTTCTAGGGACTGATAAACCTCAGAAGTTAAGTCCCATAGTGCTCGGAGACATTTGAACCGTTTGAAAGAAGTACGAGATAAAGATTACAGTCACATGAAGCCTTTCGAGAGCAGTCACTCATTTTTACGTGAAATATATAACAAACTTTAAAACTGATTAATGTTGTAAGAACTTAATAAAATAGCAAAACCGTTAGGCTAAAAAGTTTCCATCTCACTGAATATAAATTAAGAAAGTTTTATTATTATTATTATTTCTTAAAACATTAACCAGTTTTAAAGATTAGTATGTATTTTACCTGAAGATAAGAGACTGCTCTTGAAGCAATTCGTGTGACTTGTGGTCCTATCACGAGGTTTGTGTAGTTGCGCCAAATAATGATATTTTACTGAACAATGTATGGTCTTCACCGGAGGACAGGGTACAATGAACACCTGTGAAAAGTTTGCTTTCACGGGAAGTAATTTATAACTTGCAGACGGCAAAGACTTCGAAGTAACTTGAAGATTTAAGTCGGCACTTGCTACGAGCTCGTATAGGTCATTTGGCCTTCTCCCAAAATTACCTGAGTGCCACAATTGATTCATTCACGTTCACAACACGGCAAGACTCGAAGAAGAATATTTTAGTTTAAGGGAACGGATTAGGCTAACAGGTTTTCTTTTTACCAAAAAATTAGTTTTAAGCAGAACACCACAATTCACTGTAAGGTTTTAGAGGTAGCAGATTTTAATTGACAAGGACATTTTGTTTTCACCACAGAATATCAACCTCCGAGATTTGCGAAGAGGATTCTAGAGGTCAGAGAACTCCAAACTTTAAAGTGGATTAAATTACCTGCAGTAACTTAAGCTCAAGAAAGAGTTCTTTCGCAATGGTAAGAGACTCGTAATCTGGATCTTGTTTTATTTATTTATTTGGATTTGTTCGGCCACAAAACATTCCAACAGGAAAATCAAGTCCAAATGCAAAACCTGAACCGAAGAAGATATTTTTCGTAGTTAAGAAGGAGACACTGAAATAGAACATAGAGCAAGTTATGATTGTAATATCAGGGCTCAAAGCAGCGTCTACTAAACTGTAAGATTTTAGTGTTGGAAATTACTCATACGCGTAAATATAGAAATATAGAAATATTCAGCGCCCTACCTGACAATATTAAATACCTAAATGGAGTTCAACAACTTTATACTACAATGAAAAAATCTTCACGGTGATTCTAAGAACTTATGTTTTCCATTGTAACACAATTTCTGTTACCACTGAAATATTATAATGGTGCATAACGTTGAGTCAGTCTTCTCTATTGCAGTTAAATGAAATCTACATCTTTCACTTCATTCAGAAACCCAGGGCTCCTGCTCATGTAATGTTTTAAATTTACACTCCAAATCGGCTTTTATTTTATAAGGTCATCAACGAACATTGTAAGATTTTCATGTTATTAAAATATCAGATCAAATTACGTAACTATGTAGACTATACATAAAATATGAAACACGGCAACTATTGTCACACAAAGCAAGCAACTACATGTCAAAAATGTGTATTTTTCGTTTGCATTACCATGATACCTGCAAATTTTAATTTTTTTTCGTCGTATGTATTTCGTTTTACTGAGTATTTATTTTATTTATCGTATCCAAGACATCACCATTTTACAAAAAAAAAAAAATATATATATATATATTACAATGCAAGAGAAGCAGTTATAATACAATAATACGTGGTTACAAGGTAAATTAACTACAATAATATAGAAAAGTATGTAACATATAATGATAAGCGCTAAGGATGCGAAACAGAGCGATTTTCATATCCCACGTGAAGCCCAATACACTGCGGCTTGAATAGCCTTGTCATTTGCTTCAAATAGGTCTTGAGTCGAACACGGGTTGTTTAGTTTCCTGCAGACCAGTAGGTGTTGTGGGTCTTGCTGTTCTCCACACTCGCAGGGCTCGTCTGCACTGATGTAGCCCCATTTTTCCAAGTTTGCTCTGCATCTTGATACGCCTGTTCGTAGTCTATTCAGGGCTTTCCAGGTCGTATATGGGAGTTCAGAGCCAGCTGTGGGTTCTTCCCTGGGGCTATTCCCTGGTCTTCCTGGGTCCACATTGTACCACAGCTCTTCTCGTCGTGCTCTAGGCGATAAAAGAGTTGCTTCAGTTGTTCGTAGGAAACTCTTCCTTGATTTAAGTCGGCGAGGTTGAAGATTGTATCCGAACATTGGATGCCTGGGATCTGTCTCCTGTTTATGTTTCTCGATTTCTGCGGCAGTCCTTCTTTTGATGTCTGGCGGGGCTATGCCCGTGAGGTGGTACAGCTGCTTTGTGGGAGTTGGGCGGAGGCATCCTGTCACGATGCGTCCAGTCTCATTCAATGCTATATTTACTGAGTAAACATCGTTAACAATGTGAAGTTTAATGATACTTTACAGTTCTGTTCTGTTGGAGATCCAAATAATAATTCCTCGTTTGACCGTGCCACCCAGTGAAACTTATATAAAGAATTAGAAGTTTATAAACTAGACATCCTCTCGACGATGATGTCAGTGGAGACGGAGTAGGCGCTGAGGTTCGAGAACGATGATCTCGAAAGCGACTGCAATCATGTCAAAGTAATAACTCGCTACGGAACGTACGAAATTTTTGGGAACCACAGAATATCTACATTTGGATCACCAGACGGGAGGTTGAAAACGGTAATAATTTAACTTATGGCCTCATACATACGTTTTAAACAGGAGCTCTAGAAATGCAAATCCAAGGAGTAACTTCTTACACACACTAATTTAGAAAGGCTTAACATTCAGCAGTAAACAGCATATTCAGGATGTAGTTTGATTCATTAGCCGTAGTGTCGGAAATTTTTTTAGAGTTTAATGAGGATCAGCATTTTCATATTTCGTGTGTTGTACGAACGTAAGAGCTTATTAACTTAATACTGAATGTGAGAACTTTGGATCGAGGTAGGAAGTCTTTGTAATTGTGGAAGCAGCGTCCATTAATAGAACGATTACTGGCGTTTACAACCTCTCAGATTCGTACCTAAGAGGCTTAATTACAGGTCTGCTACTCACCTTTGTCGGCACGTCTCTCCTTTGCCGGGACCAAGTGTAAAAGACTGTACATAAGCCAAACTGTGATGAGAAACTTGTTACTGAGATGTTCGCTTGTTTCTAATTGTCCTGTTACTGTCTGAAATTTAACAAAAAGATGCGAATTAGCGTGCAATAAACATAAGAAGCAACTGCGAGCTGTAACTGTAAAGGAATTTGGTGGTAATTTGACATATCGTCGGTGTGTAGAGCATTTCATGCTAATTGCTGTGGAGTCAATTAGAGAATCTACCGCTGTTCCGGATACTTTCTTACCGTTAGTTCCATTGTCTTTAGACAGCATTCTCGCTGTAATTAAGGTCGAGGACTGGAACAGCTGCTTGGTGCGTGCGTGAATGTCGTTAGGCTGAGGTAGGCATTCGGATGGCAGCCTATTTGAACACTGTAGATAACATGATTCTGACGCCATCTTGTGCAACAGTTTCTTTTACTGTGTCACAAGACAGCCCGCTGACACATTAATGATAACTGAGGAATTCCCTCAGGCTTTTCAGGAACAACCTTTCAAACGTTATAAATGGGTGTGCATATACTTCCCAGCGTTAGCTTGAATTTCAGAGGCACCACAAAAGCGAACTCTTTGGGTTGCACAACATTGCCTTTCTCGTGTGAATTTCCTGATCGTGGACTGCAGTGTGATATTAACCTCGCATTGGAGAGTGCAGTTCTCGCCTGAATTTGGCTAACGATGGTGAAAGTGTAACTCCGCCGCCTTTATGGCAGAATGTTACGATATCTGATTGAGCTCAATATTTCTGGGAATCACTGTAACTTTCTTTCCTCTCGGAGCATTTCGAAGACAGTTTCGCAGGCAGGACGATAACCTTTCTCGGTGAAATGTGTTTCACTCCACTTAGCGCACAGTTAAGTGCCACGAATTTATCGCTGCTAAGATTTTTTACTTTTCGTGCTGGTATGGAAGGAGACGTAAAATGTGACGAATACAGAGCGGAAAGATTACTTCAGAAAAAGTTATAGCACTGAATGAATAGCAGTTAGTTCATGAAGTTTTTCCATCTACAGTAGATGCTGGACACATCGTCATGTTCCCAGGGTCTTAAATGAGCCATCCTAGCACTATATTCAAAAGATCTTGCAGTACGGTGCTACTTTTGCTTTTGAAACATCCAAAATCAGAAGCTTCTTTGGAGCTTTGCTCGGGTAAACTTCATCCGTTTGTGGACAACTCCTATCTGTTACTTCTTATAGTAATCTAAAATGGCGAAGCGTAGAATATTATTCTATTCGTGCCCTACTCTCCTATAATTGAAAGCTATTTTATTGCACACTCTTCCTTTATCCTTTTATTGACATTTACTGTTGGGCTACCCGCAGGTGTTTGTTCATTATAAGTTGGCAGCGTATGTTGTACTTGCAATTTACATAACAGTTTCTTGTATTTTTAGTAGTTGCTGCTTCACATCTTGCAGACGTGTATCGAAAATCGTACTGAACCATCATTAACAGTTATTAAAAGCAATAAGAAAGGTTTTCATAGGAGCTGTGTTGGTACAAATATTTTTTGAACAATATTATTTCCTATAAACTTCTAACCCTATAAAAGGTTGTTTGTCAGGTGACCGTACAACTCTTGTAAAAGATTATCATAACATGCTCAAATTCCTTCGTTGACATTGGTGTAAAAGACCTGTCATTTGTAATCCATGTTAGCGCCTGTTAGTTTACGGATAGCATTTTTCGACTCTTTATTACTGCAAGTCTCCACAGCAGCGCTGAAAAGTTGAACTCATTTCCTGAAGGTTGTGACTTCGTTTAACTGCATTTGCTCTGACACTGGTTCACGGGTCAACAGACCATTACATTTCGGTAAAGGAGACAGACTAAGTAAGAGTAAGATAGGTAGGCTTTTAGATTTTATCTGACGATATTTTAACGTTCTTCCAAGCTTTGTCCTCACGTAATATGCTAAACGTTTCATACGACGCCATGTCCTTTCAGCTTACGCTGCAATATTTTATATGAGTATTTCTGTCCCCGTAGTTCTTAAACATGTTCACGTTGTGACATCGTTGAGACATCGTCGACACATCGTAAAGTAGTCACATAATACACATCACGTATCAGCAACATCTTGGATACTTGTGTGTTTCGCCCACCCATTTAATTTTATCATCCTGTGGCATGGAATTTAATTTTAAATTGCGATGTACGCAGAGTCAGTGAATCGGTTCCGCACACTACTTTGCTCCAGACCATTTTAGAAACATCACCCTTATTTATAGATCAACAAGCGACCCGCCCCGACCTTACGTGGATATGGCTGAGTTTCTATGGGTGGACGAATTGTTTATGAAAGGTAGTGGTATACACAAACGTTCCTCTTGAAACTGTCCATTTATTTGTGAAAATCATATCAAAGTTCGTAGGTAGTTCCTGAGAGTTGTCCGAAAATACGGAAAGAAAAACGTGGCGGGGGACTTAAATTTGTTACAGAAGATATACACTCACCTTCCTCGTGACTCAAGTCTGTCTAGTAGAGGAAACCGTAACAAAATTCTTACGGCAGTTCCCGAGATTAGCCATGACATACGGACAGCAAAACAGAGGGGATCTTTCTAACGTTAGGTATAGAGATGTGGCACCAGCAAATTTGCTTCGAAGAACAGTCTGTTCCATTTTTCGAGCTTTTTGTGCAGTCTGGCGTCATAGATATTCTTCATTGCTTCCATATTGTATATATTTGCTAAAGTTTATGAAAGCTCTTAAGAATCGATTTCCTTTTACTGTTACTGAAGCTGTGCCATGTACTACTCGTAGGAGAAATATCAAACTGAATCGGATTTTTCGGTGGCTGAGTGTGGAAGTGCTAGGCTGCAAATGTCTGGAGTTCAAAGTTCAGTCCGATCTAGAATGTATTGCTACATTTATTGGTTTTTTATCTCCGAAAGTGATTTGTTAATGTCAAGAATACGGTATGAATTTGCGCAGTGGTTCGGAGTCTCCGTTAAATAGCAAATAAACTTTAAACTGGTTGGATAGTTGGTTACGATGTTTTGTTCCTTAACGCCGTTAGAAAGTACTCACCTGGGGGCGATTGTTTCGGTAGAAGCCAGTGTATTTCGTTCAAATTTGACGATGTGTGAGGAAATTTTAAAATTCGCACTTTCGTCAGCGTAGATGGAATCGTGAACTTCTTAGGAATTTTGACAACGAGGATTCTTTCACGTTGCTTTAACATGCGGCGTCTGTACATATATATCGTGATGAAGCACAGTTGTTTGTTTCCCAAAGTATTTCTTAACTTGGCTCTAACGTAAATCGGACTTTGTGTAGGACTGTCTTTGTCAGTACTTTTAAGGGTTTACACCTTCGGGAAGGTCTTGTCTAAACTAAAGAGGCCTCCGCTAATGGCGGTGACGCAGGCAACACGCACTGTGTCGGCACACAGCGCTGCGGCCCCAGGGCTCCTATCTGACAGCCTCAACGCTCGTAAAGAATAATTTCGGCTTCCGCCCCGCTGGTCGCGTGATAGCAACGCCGCCTGGTGGGCAAAGTAACCCCTGCCCCACACCGCCTCAACACCAGACACTGTAACGCACCGCCCACGTCGCAGCCCCCTGTGTGCCACATGAGAAACAAATGTTTTTCCTGGAGACAACTAGCCGTAGTTACTACTTGTTCGGCTGCCACTCATCAAACGCAGATATTTGCGCAAAATTGCGCGTCTATGGGATAGCATGGTTTGAGTGATTACTCCCAAGAGAAATTCAGACGTCTGGCGGAATCTACGAAGTCAAACATAGCGTTTCGGCAAAGAGGACGAGTACAGGTAACCGAACATGTACCACAGCTTCTAGCTAGATCGGCACAAGAAAATCTATTTTTGTCCGGTATTCATCAATAAATAAATGACATCTGAAATGGGACTCTACAGGGTGTTACAAAAAGGTACTGCCAAACTTTCAGGAAACATTCCTCACACACAAATAAAGAAAACATGTTATGTGGACATGTGTTCGGAAACGCTTAATTTCCGTGTTAGAGCTCATTTTAGTTTCGTTCACCTACGCTCAATGGAGCACGTTATCATGATTTCATTCGGGATACTCTACCTGTGCTGCTAGAACATGTGCCTTTACAAGTACGACACAACATGTGGTTCATGCACGATGGAGCTCCTGCGCATTTCAGTCGAAGTGTTCGTACGCTTCTCAACAACAGATTCGGTGACCGATGGATTGGTGGAGGCGGACCAATTCCATGGCCTCCACACTCTCCTGACCTCAACCCTCTTGACTTTCATTTATGGGGGCATTTCAAAGCTCTTGTCTACGCAACCCCGATACCAAATGTACCTAGAGACTCTTCGTGCTCGTATTGTGGACGGCTGTGATACAATACGCCATTCTCCAGGGCTGCATCAGCGCATCAGGGATTCCATGCGACGGAGGGTGGATGCATGTATCCTCGCTAACGGAGGACATTTTGAACATTTCCTGTAACAAAGTGTTTGAAGTCACGCTGGTACGTTCTGTTGCTGTGTGTTTCCATTCCATAATTAATGTGATTTGAAGAGAAGTAATAAATGAGCTCTAACATGGAAAGTAAGCGTTTCCGAACACATGTCCACATAACATATTTTCTTTCTTTGTGTGTGAGGAATGTTTCCTGAAAGTTTGGCCGTACCTTTTTGTAACACCTCTTCTTAACGATAGCAACGACTGTAGCTATTTAGGCAAATATGAAATAAAACTGACAAAATATCCTTCTGTAGTATGTCACCATACTAATGCAATAAAGAATTTTAAAACTTTTTCGGGTATGTAATGTGTATACATTAATAACATTCCAGCCAATGTTGCCCTTTCGTTTGCTTTGCAAAGAAGTTCACTGACTGTTGAAACGTCTATTTTGTAAACATTCCTTATATGATGCAATGTAGAGTTATATGTATGCTGTCATACTCCAGCAAAATTTTCAGCTGCCACCGTTAAACATGATGTTTCGCGAGAAATCCGTAAAGAGCAGCAAGGACGGCTGTATTGTTTTCACTGTGTACCTCAGTACGTTAACTGGTGAAAGAAATCGAAATACTTCGTTAGGCTTTATTTGAATAAATCACTTATATGAGAGTACTTCTTAAAACTATCGTCTTTTTTTCCTTACAGATTAGTATCTTCTTTCCCATATTGAGCATTTTACGTGACTATATATACTTATTAAACTCCAGGTAACCATGTTTTTACTCGTGACCGTATCAATGTTCAGGTTAATAGTAAACTGTAAGGTATCAGTCACTTTGCAGTATCTAGGTTAATGATTAGTTTAGCCGTGCTCCAGGTATTAGTACAATCATACAAAAAACTTTATCAAAAATGTTTAAGTATTTATCTTTTTGGCTTGATTTCCTTTATGAATAGTACAGAAAGATAGGCGTAAGACGGGAACCAATAGCCCAGCAGAGAACTTCAGATGGCATTATAGTAACAATGATTCGAGATGTCTCGAGTCGTAGGTGTATTTAAGCAATTCTCTATAAGTTTTGTATGATGAACAGAGGAGGCCCCTGATTTGACAGGCTATTCTCTTCCTTTAAATCTGGGCGTGTGATGTACAGGGCGTCCCGGGAGAAACGATCAAATAAACATGGGCTCGAAAATGCAGACTTAAAGAGCTACGATTATCTCTTCGATACTATGGAACAAAGGTCTTTTATGCAAGCTTTTTGCTTTCCGTATTTTGGGAGGAGTTAATATGGAACAAAACAAGAAAATTTTGTCTAGTAAACATTGACTCTAAAATGCGCACATTAGGAGTCATGAGCACTTGTTGAGAAGAAGAAATGTATTTCAGAGAAGACAGACATGTGGTCGTAGCTCTTAAGGTCGGAGTCCTTATTCACTGAACAATTTTTTCTTCTTTTTTCCGTACTATCACCCCTCAAAATATGGAATGCAAAGAGCTTACCGTAGAAGAGATTTGTTTCACAGTATCGAGGATGAAGAAGTAGTCATAGCTCTTAAGGTGTGCACTTTAGAGTCCAAATTTACTACACTTCTCTGCATCGAATGATCGTTCCTCTCTCATCCCTGTATAACAAGAAATGCACTAAAACTACAGAAAACTGAGATACTATAACGTCATTAAACCACAGTGCCACTATGTCGGTAATTTTCAATAGCAGAGAGGGTGAATAACTCTAAAAATTTTGGGTACGAAATACAGTGAAGAAGGAACAGACAAAGAGCAGACAATGAAATTCAAAAGCACGCCAAGTTTTATTCGGATACAAAATGAAACGTACTAAAATATTATGTGGATATTAAAAGAATGGAACCGACAGAACTAAACAGGCAAGTTGTGTGCTAGGAAATTTGCATCCAAGCTGAAATTGAAGGAATAAAATGAATAACAACAGTAAAAGTATACTTGAAAGAAGGTGGGTAATGTAACAGGAAACACAAGACCGAAAATATGTTAAGCAGGAAATTCATAGCTGGGGAAGTTGCCCATATAGATAAATCTAAGAAGACAAGAACAATTTGGGTTGAGGGTGGGAAAAGAGGTCATTCTGCGAGTTTGAATTTAATGTTATAGCAACAAAGAAAGCGTAAGAGAAAATATTCTGAAAGGGCCTTTATTGTACTCCGCAAGTTCCAGCATAACCCATATGTGAGTTATACGAGTATGTATAAAGGACATAACCACGTTCTCAGAATACCCACACATTCGGTCTTCTAATATTTTATCCTCAGTTTTCACAGGAAGATATTTACACTTCAGTATGCGGATACTATTTCGACATCCAACGAATCAGGCAGTCTCAACGGAAAAGCGAAAGTGGGTCTACTCTAAGCGCTTTTTCTGTATCAGAATTCGGCTGCCGCGGCAGTCGCAGTCAAATATTTACTGCATAAATTTCACAGGCGATTGCGGTGCCCCGCGGACATTATATACATGGCGCCGTCCTCAAGGAATTGGAGGTTTACACTGCGGGGAGTCGCCGGGCGGCATCGGTCTGGAGAGAGAACCGGGGAGAAAGAAAGCGGCCGCAAAAATGAAAGGTTATAAAAGGAGAAAAATTGTGCCAAATTGAGTCTGCATAGGCAACAAGGTGGAACCGCACAGGAGAACATACAAATGGCTGCCATTTAAATAATGCACAAATTCAAATTGAATCTCCTTTAATTCCTCGATATAAGAGGAAGTGGAAGAAAGAAAATCACTCGGTAGCAAAGAATGGAAGGCTATTTTCCTGCTCCCTTGGCTCCGACAGAAAGTTCTTTTCTTGTGCCGTTCTTTACGCTTTTCGTCGAATATCATCTTCTTTTATTTCCTTTTGTGGCGGAGTATTCATCCGGGGGGCGGGGGGGGGGGGGGGGCGGCAAATAAAGTACGAAAGAAAGGAATCCGTATAAGATATTCATATTTCCATTGTGATTACTTCTTTTAATGCTTCCAGTCGGTATCTTGTTAATCTTATGTACAATGAGCGAGTGATAAAAGGAACCTCCCTGGGCGTTTTGCTTCGGAGTCGCGTTACTTCGTGCTGTCGAGAACCCAAAATATTTCAATACTGTTTCTTAATATTTTACATAGATTTACTTTGTCAGTCAATCAGTAAGTACCACAAAGAGTATGCCGGAGGGCACTTAGTGGTAAAATCACTGACTCCATTGACGTGAGGTGCGTGGGTGTATTTTTTCACTAATGATGCTCATATCAATAATTTAATTCCTACAATACCTGTAAAGTGGGTGGGTATTTAGCGTTAAGTGACAGTGTCTTAGAATCGCTACTGAATGAACAGGTTCGGAAATTCAGTGGCAACACTTTATGTGCCGCATTAAACATCTCTTGTAGAATACCACGCCTTTCGGTAAAGATTTTTAAGTGATGTGTAATGTGCGTTCTTTCACTCTTTTCGAATATACTAGTCCTGACACGTTTATATATAGCAGGTTGCATGTGAAAGGCATCTTAAAAAGTTGAGTATTGGAAATAAATTGCAGGATGCACTATTTCACCCCTTTTAAGGTATATACTCTACCTCATATGTGTTTTGCAATACGCTTAAAGGCTTGATATCGAAAAGTAAATGTCAGGTGAAAGCTGTATTTGTTTGTTGCAGAAGAGGGTGACATAAGTGTGATAACTTTTCGGTAACTCACTCGTGTAGCAAGTAACGGAAGCTTGTAAGAGATCCATGACTAAGGAATTTATTGCTAGCGCACTCGAGCAGTTGTAATTCCAACACTGCTCTCTGGTCTGAGATTTTCTTATAGCTTACATATCGCAGGCAGCGCGTGAGCAATCCATCGAAAATACATCTGCTCGAGTGCGCTAGCAATAAATTCCTTAGTCATGGACCTCTTACAAGCTGTTAGGAGGGTATGAGTTTTGGATTTATCTAAATACCTGGCCAAAAGTTGCCTCTCGTGGAAGTGGCCACACTTCAGATGAAAGTTCTCGTACATAGAAAATGAGAAAAAGAAATGTCGTGGACACTCAATCGGATAACTGTAAGAGACTGGACCGGCAGCGATTCCATTGTACAGCTATTCCGGATTTCCGCTGAACTTAGTCAGGGTATCAAGGAAAAACTTTAATCGGAAAGCCAGACGGAATTTAAGCCTCTAATACGACTATAGCGCTAGCCCAGTCGGTGGATGTGGGATGTGCTTTACTTCGTGGTTTTGCTACAATAATTTCCACTGCCATACGAAATCACTGATTTTTTTGTACGTATTTAATGTGATGCTGTTCGCTGGGATGTCTTTCCATTTTTTCGACATTTCGAGAACGCAGACACCTTCAGTGACCGTTCACCTCTAATTGTAGGACTCGAATCGAAATAATGACATTATTTTGTTAACAGTATGTTATAAAAGCGTCATTCCTCCTGTAGGATGAAATGCGGCAGTGTAAAGACTAATTTTGATTGAAACGTATTAGAAATATTTCTAGTATGTTAGTTGTAAACTGAAACAGAAAATTCACACGTTACTGCACTCGCTTGTTAGTGAAACATTTCTGGCTCTCAATATTTATCCAGCCAGTGCTCCATATAACAGAAAGAAAGATGATAGTGCAGTTCTTGTGAATTAGGCTTATCACCGGAAATGATCATTGTAGCCGCATAATCATAAATGGGATACGTTCTCATGTATAGGAGTTATCCGGCAGATACGTGACCTATGTATGTCTATGCGAGCGTTAACTATGCTCCAGTCTCTACTTGATAATCCATTTCTAGTCAACGGATTTCCCAAATTGACGTGGTCTCCAGTTTCATCTGTGGAGATAACCGTGTTCTCGCTGTAAGAACAAGATTGGTGCGTAATTGCGATAATTCATGTTATTATTAGTCTTATCTCGGAGATCGCTGCGCTTACCTCCAGAGAGATTGCGTTTCTGCGATAATGCTCGAGAGCGAGAGAAGAAACAAGCATGTCTGCGGAGCAAGACGTTATCGAATCAAAGATGCTGAATTACAGTCCCAAACTACACAAGGAAGGTTGAATACGGCGTTAGAAAGAACTGTTGTGGTGCAACGTTGAAGGAACACGCCGAGAGTTACCTCCTAAACCGAAGTACGACCGCGATAATGTGTGTCAATCTTGTAAAATAAGGAAGGTATCAGATAAGAAACAGATTCGGCCTTTATTCTATGCGTAGGAGGCAACTGGCATTCTTTATGAAATGGTAGCACCGACAGATCTGTAGGGAACTCCACATGAACATGTTCTCGGTGCTCAGTTGTTTCCGAATTACAGCTGTCTATCCGAAACCCTCACGAATGGGGACAGTCAGAGCAAATTAACAAATTGTTAATATTTTATTTGCAACTTCAATTGTGGAACCAGGATCGTTTTTTCCAAATTCTAATTGCTTTTGCAGACGTTATTTAATAATTAAGAGATCAACCCCAATTAACGGCTCATCATGCCTACACTGATTCAAATAATTTGCTATTTTAATTTCATTATATACTGACGAGATTTAAATGGATGGGTAACTAGTTGTAGCTTAAAAAAATACTGCGAATGTTACAATGAAAAGAACTCTATAGCAGTAGTGGTGCCACACCAACACTTAAGTAACTAAAGATAATGTATTGACAAATACATAAAATGCTAAAATGCATAGATAATCCACAGAGGTTTGCGGTAGTATTTCTGCATATGAGATGAAGACGGAAATTTGCAAACAATGCCCGATACGAACCGATCGTTTCCCCTTGCAGTACCACAGAAAGCACTGAAAACAGAATATTTGTTCCGAACCGATCGTTTCCCCTTGCAGTTCCACAGAAAGCACTGAAAACAGAATATTTGTTCCGAACCGATCGTTTCCCCTTGCAGTACCACAGAAAGCACTGAAAACAGAAAATTTGTTCCGAACCGATCGTTTCCCGTTGCAGTACCACAGAAAGCACTGAAAATAGAAAATTTGTTATCCACTCTGCAGTGTGTCCATTGTCCAAGAAAAATCAAGACACCTTCATAGGGTTTGTAGACCTGGAAAAAGCGTTCGACAGTGTAAAATTGTGCAAGATGTTCGAAATTCTGAGAAAAATAGGAGTAAGCTTTAGAGAGAAGCGGGTAATATACAATATGTACAAGAGCCAAGAGGGAATAATAAGAGTGGACGACCAAGAACGAAGTGCTCGGATTAAAAAGGGTGTAAGACACGGATGTAGACTTTCGCCCCTACTGTTCAATCTGTGCCACGAAGAAGCAATGATCGAAATAAAAGAAAGGTTCAGGTGTGGAATTAAAATTCAAGGTGAAAGGATACCAATGATATGATTTGCTGATGACATCGCTATCATGAGTGAAATTGGAAAAGATTTACATGATCTGCTAAACTGAATGAACAGTCTAATGAGTACAGAATACGGGCTGAGAGTAAATCGGAGAAAGACGAAAGTAATGAGAAGTAGCAGAAATGAGAACAGCGAGAAACTTAAAATCAGGATTGATGATAACGAAGTAGATGTAGTTAAGGAATTGTACTACCTAGCAGCAAAAATAACAAATGATGGACAGAGCAAGGAGGACATAAAAAGCAGGTTAGTACTGACAAAAAGGACATTCCTGCTCAAGAGAAGTCTACCAGTATCAGGCCTAAGGCTTAATTTGAGGAAGAAATTTTTGAGAATGTACGTTTAGAGCACAGAATTGTACGGTAGTGAAACATGGACTGTGGGAAAACCGAAACAGAAGAGAATCTAAATATTTGAGATGTGGTACTACAGACGAATGTTGAAAATTAGGTGGTCTGATATGGTAAGGAATGAAGAGGTTATGTGCCGAATCGAAGAGGGAATGAATATGTGGAAAACACTGACAAGGAGAAAGGACAGGATGATAAAACATGTGTTAAGACATCAGGGAATGACTTCCTTGGTACTAGACGGAGCTGTAGAGAGCAAAAACTGTAGAGGACGACAGAGATTGGAATACATCCAGCATATAATAGAGGACGTAGGTTACAAGTGTTACTCTAAGATGAAGAGGCTGGCACAGGGGAGAAATTCGTGGCGGGATGCATCAAACGAGTTAGAATACTGATGACTCAAAAAACATTAAAAATGTGAACTGTTTATTATTTCAAAAGTAATCGCCATGCCTGTTAATAAATTTACGCCACTGTGAAGCGAGACCACCAATTATTTCATGGAAAAATGTTTTTTGCAGTTGCCTACGGAGCCACGATTACGCCCAGGCGCGAATCTCTTCGTCCGAAGCAAATCGACGGCCACGTTATGTTTTTCTTCATAGATTTAAAAATGTGGAAATTGCATGAGGATAGTTCGGGACTGTCTGGAGGATGTGTAAGGGCTTCCCAGGGAAGCTTCTACAGCGCAGTCGAAAGAACCTTGTCAACATGTGGGAGGGCGTTTTGCTGGCGTGTTATTTTGAGTACACTGGTGAATTTCCACTTGGACGTTCTCACATATATTCCATACAGACCACACCTCTCCCCATGCGATTCCCATATATTTGGAGCCCTGCAGAAAGATATTTGTGGAACTCGATTTGCTTCGGACGAAGAGGTGCACGCATGGGTAGAATCACGATTCCGTAGTGTAATGGTACTTGAATTACTCAACCATTACGGCATCTCACCTGAACCTCTCGATGACAGCTATATTCTACTGTGTTTCTGTAGAAGTGGTTGACATATTTCTGAGACAACATTCAGATTTGATTTCATTTGTGATACATCGATATGTTTATATTGCAATGATATTATTCTTATGTGTATTCTTTCTTTTGGCACTACGATCTTTGACGTACTTGTAACTCCGATTTTTGGGCGCGTAAGCGACAATTAGTTAGTTGTTAACTTGTTAGAGAGTCGGACCTTGAGAAAGTCAAGTGTTGGACGTCATGTTGGAAAGATGCATAACGTAGTTGGCTTATAGAATGCGAGGAAGATGTTTTCAAGTATGTTTTGTATTGTGAAGTGATGATTTGTGTGTTACGTGATATTGCAATAAAAGCAATTAAAAGGAAGTGTAACTTAAATTCGGAGTGCTGATTATTTTTTTACATCACCATTGTCCAGCAAAAGGTTTCATCTTGAAGAATGGTTTGTGAAGCTCATCTACATAACTTTTGAATATAGCAGAATAAAACCTAGGCTTCTTTGCATCCGAGCTTGGAATCATAACCACCTAGATTTTACGACGAGACCAGCGTGGGAAACACAAAAAGATGAGTGCCACATAATATGACTGTTGTTGCCCGAAAATGCAGTATTTAGCAGCGTGAGCAACACCACAATCGTTATTAAATGCTGACCTTTGTTGTGGTAGGGTTGTTAGAGTAGGCAATCGCAAACATTTTCTCATGAAAGCGCTGACCATCTTGTCTCACAGTCTGATAAGTGTATTAACAGTTACGGCGATTACTTTTGAAACAATTGTTTGCGTATTGTTTTCTCCATTTGTCTCGTTTTCATCTGACTGCCTCTTGTAAATCATTTGTCGCTTCAAAAATATCAGTTAATTTTTGACAGTCTCATTCTCAATTAGGTCCAAAACTTTGTTTCGGGGGTAATGGTCTCACAAAGTTTGGAAACCAATGGCCCACTACCACTTGGTAAGGCTTCCAGGTGGACAAATAGTATCATAACCTGCGACATCGTCGCGAAAAAACAGTGACCCGTAAATGTAATAAGTTTCCTTAAATTTACGTCTATGGTCACAAGATTTTTGTTAACATATTACCGGTTTCGGTCTTTAATGGGCATCATCAGCTCTGTTGTATAACATTTTTATACATCAGGACTTTGTTTTTATGCAACAGATCTGATGATGGTCATTAAAGTCCGAAACCGGTAATCTGTTAACAAAAAGCTTGTGACCATAGACATAAATTTAAGGAAACTTTGGACAAACAGTACTCGAGAATTAGACGAATGTGAGCCAACGTCAGCATGTGACTTTTAGCACAAACGGCCAGTTTCTGTGGAAGAGCTGAACAGACGTAGGACCAGCTGAGATGTAAGAGGTGCCCGCGTCTTAAGGTGCAACGCCGATCGGAGCAGAGCAGCTTGCAAGACACAGGATACAGCCGAGCACGGCAGTGAGATGGGAGACGAAGGAAGCAAAGAGGCTAAAAGGAGAGCCGGCCCCCACCAGCCGTCCGCGGCGTTATAATTCCCAAGGCCGAATCATTCATCAGCGGCCGAGGAGTGGCTTAGGAAAGTCGGTCTCCGCGCGGCGGACCAATCGCCTGTCTGGCTGGCGCTCCGCTTATTATTCCGGCAAGAAAGGCGCGCCCACCTCACAATACTTTCCTATTAACAGTATTTTTCCCAACCCTCGAAAAGAATACTATATGATCCAATTTAATTTTTTTCCCTCTCCCCCCCTTTCCCATCCCCCCCCCCCCCCCCCCCTTGCCAGCAGCCGGCGCTTTGGGCGGCAAAAACCTGCGGGGGTAAATATGATTACAGCCCCTCTGCTTCTGTGTGCGGGAATTACGTGCTATTATAAACACGGGCCCCGTGCGCTGTTGCTCGAACCGCACCGACGTCCGAAACATAATGCGACGGACTTTTGGACTGATGCGTGAGAATGAATCCGGTCCCGGCGAACAATGAGCGAGGTCCCTCCGCCAGAATTTCTGGGCCCGGAATTAGGGGACGGGTGTCGGTCGGCAATTAGAGACGCCTCCGGCATCATTCTTTGATCGCGTTTCGGGGCGGGTGTTACAGCTGCCGCCGACCCAGTCGGTCACATCAAGCGCTCGTGTTTGGCCGCAGTAATGAGGTTGCGCCTCCGGCAAACGCCTTGGTTCAGTTCGTTGAGCACAGCCTTCTCTTCACCGCAGATAATTACTAATGAGAATTAAAAGCGAAATTTCTTCTCCATTTCAAGAGCCTTAGCAGTAGCTTAAACTGTTATTACAAAAGTCATGGGAAGTCTATGCGGTACATTTGGCTGCGCACTGTCCTAGTACAAATGAATTCCTAACATCTCACATTCAAATTGGCGGTGGTGTGACAGTGACCCGTCGATCACCCCATGCGGTTTTGCGGAGGTGTCTTGGTATCCTTTCATCAGACTCTTGGAGTCATCGTGTGCGGCCGGCCGGAGTGGCCGTGCGGTTCTAGGCGCTACAGTCTGGAACCGAGCGGCCGCTACGATCGTAGGTTCCAATCCTGCCTCGGGCATGGATGTGTGTGATGTCCTTAAGTTAGTTAGGTTTAAGTAGTTCTAAGTTCAAGGCGACTGATGACCTGAGAAGTTAAGTCGCATAGTGCTCAGAGCCCATTTATCCTGTGCGGCGGGGAAAACATCGTCTCTACGAAATCGAAGATGCACCCTAGGTGTTGCTGACATCGAACGCTGAATTCTTGTGTAATCCCCGATAAGGCTCGAGTCACTTGTACACCGATTGTCATAACATGTTCACGGTTGGTTAACTTGGCAACTGTGCTCTCATGTTAACCTCACAGCTACCTGTAGCAGACTCTCCAGATGCCGCTTCTACAATTCGCCTATAAACCGCATCTAACCGCAACATTCCGGCATCATACTCTGCCCATCTTCACTTTTTCATTCAATTCTGGCCACTCACTTTTTAATATTCTTTTATAAATTAAAGTCTTTTTTCTGTAACGTTAGGTTTTAATTTGTAGGCGCGTATCACCTTATATGTCAGAGGTATCTTCACTGGCCTACGGTTACGTTTTTCATATCCTGACCATTTCCTCATTCCCTCTCATGTTGTCATAGGTTAACAGAACCAGTCCCATTCTACACACATGTGCGTCTGAATTAGGGTTTTCTTGTTACGTGTGTACTATGTAATGTGAAACACTTCATTGGTGATCTGAGAACTACTTCGGACTGACAACACAATAAGTGTGATGATTTCTGCTGGTAGGACTGTTTGATGGCATCTTACGTCTCGATCACCAGTGCAGAGTTTCCCATTACAGAGTACACGTAAAACAGTGTGAGTAAAACAAGAAGACCAAAATTCCGACCCGAATATGTGCCGAAGTTCCTTAAGTGAAGTAGAAGTGCGTCTTTTAGCCTATGCCCAAGTCAGAGGAAAACAAGAGATCACCAGAACAGGCGAAAAAATAACTAAAAATGCATTGTATGCGCCTTAAACATAAATGATGTAACGTCTCCGGGGATTAAATGATAATATTACGGCAAGAAAAAAAATTGTTACTGTAATTTTTCGTACATCTTTGAAAAATCATAAAGTTTTCTTTGTGTTTCACGAGATCACAAATCTCTAGGTTTTTTTTTTAATTTATGTTTTTATCTCATGTGCACAGAAAAATGTAACATCGTGAACTTTACAAATGTAGAAAATTAGTGTATTATTACCGTGGTCTAGAGGAGCACGTCAGGAGTGTGGCAAGCCTCTGTAATAGCAAAAGACTGAGTGAAGTCCTCATTGTTGGCATTTGAGAGATGTCATGCGACATCCACAGAAAACTACAATAGAAACACAGAGATAAAACCGATAGAAAGAAAAAGAGAAAGATAAGTGGTCAGCGTCATTCTCTCTAGATCGCAGGACCCCGGGTTCGACACCCGGCCGGGTCGGAGATATTTTTCGCTCGGGAACTGGGTGTTTGTTTTGCCCTAAACATTTCATGTCATCATCATCATCGACGCGCAGATCACAGAAGTGGCAACAATAAGGAGACTTGAAGCAGGCGGCCGAGCAAACCGGTATGGGTCTCCCGGCCGAGCATTCGGGAGGACGACGGTTCAGACCCGACTCCGGCCATCCAGATTTAGATTTTTCGTGATTTTCCTAAACTGCTTCAGGCAAATGCCGGGATGGCTCCCTAGAAAGGGCGTGGTCGACTGCCGTCCCCATCCTTCCCTAATCCGATGGGACCGAGGACCCGACTGTTTGGTCCCTTCTTCCCAAATCAACCAACCAACCAATTTCCCAGTCAGTAACGGTATACGATCATAACTACATTATCAACGAGTCAGCTCATACAAATACCAGTGTGCAGCATTTTCTGTGGATCTGGAATTATCACATAGGCGCAGTCGTCTAGTTGGCATAATTAGGCTCGTCGGCGGGATAGGGGGAAAATTCACTCTACGAAGGAGATCGCTTAGAAACTTGCGCTTGTCAATCCTAGAATACTGCAGTGTGTGGGGCCATACCAAGTAGGATTAACGGGGAATACTCAGACAATACAAAGAAGGACAGCACGAATGATCACTAATGTGACTGAGTGTTGAGTGTCACGGAAATGGTGAAAAGTTTGAACTGACAGACGCTTGGATATAGGTGTGGACCATCCTACAGAAACCTGCTAACAAATTTTCAAGAACGAGTGAATATGAAGTTAGAAATCTAGTGGACAGTATTGGAGAATTACAACAAGCACTGGAACTCAGAACGTGTCAGCAGATTATGCTTGGAGATCAGGAAAAATTCCTAGTGTGTGTAGTTCAGGAAAACAGATGTCAATTCAAATTCCGATAGTGGGGTATTAATGCATTTCATCCCGTACATTAGGAGTACTTATAAGTAGCTCTAAACAACAAATAAACGGCTCTGAACATAAAAGGAATCCAAGAGTCAAGGCTTCCAAAATGGAAGGGAACTTCAAAACCGTTAAAAACATGTTTTCACAGAGCAAAAAGAAACTGTGTGATTGTGAAACTGTTGCGTTCGTTTGTTGCTGCTTATGCAACAAACTATTATGTTTTCATCATTTCTTTGCGAGTGATCACATTGACTTTCATATAGTACAAGCTACGTGCGTTGATAAGAAATTCCTATCATATGACACAAGTACTGTTAGTGATGCCGTGTATGACACACCAGACTTCTTTCCAGTTGAGGACTCGGTTACTAGATCGAAGTTATCAAGGAAAAAGACATCTGTTTCTCGATGGAATCTTTATAAGGGAAATGTGCCCTATGTAGTATACTTTTCAGAATCGGAGGGTAATTTTCTTTCAGTTTTTTTTTCTGCAAACCATCATGACCGGGAATGAGGGCGCGTTTGATACGAAGAAGGGAAGGCAGTGTTTAGAGTTACAGAGCACGACTTTTTTTATAATGCAAGGGACATCCGAAATTAAGCGACATCAGCGCTTCCTTCGATTAAAAAAAGTTGTTGTATCAGCTTTATAAACAAGTATTGTGGGCAATGGAGATTACTTTGAAAGTAAATAAATTTGTGTTTTTGGTGTGTTCTGTTGCAATAGTTTTATGATAATAATCGTCGAACATTTTAGGCCCAGCTTGCAGAACGGAGGCTGGGGTGGCAGTGGGGAATGAGTGATGACGTACTTGTGAAACAAAGTGGTTTTTCGCCTTCATTGTATTTGGAAAGACGCCGCAGACAAATGGTTATCCCTCCCGGGAGCACCGTGCCTTTGGTGTGCAAAGCTATGAGGAGAAGCACGGAGAGGTGGTGGCGGAGCGGGGGTGGGAGGGGGAGGTGGTGGTACCCCGCTGAGCGTGTGTGGTCCTGGCGGAGCGGCGCGTTACACGGTCAGCGCGGGCGGCGCAGAAAAACCCGACACAATGCGGTGCTCGCGGCCGCGTGAAATTGTGCCGTTGTTTCCGAAGCGGCAGGGACGCCCGCCCAGATGGAGACGCTACCGGCGCCAGGGGCTGCCCTCCCGCCCCCACCTCGTTGTGTGGGCGGGCTGCAGCACAAGCGCTCCCATCGACGTCTTTCTGTAGGCTCTTCTGCCGCATCCACAACAGATGCGTACCGTGTTGCAGCTCGTTACACCCGTCACTACCAGTCGACTGCGCTGGTCCGTACCGGCTGAGTGACGGATCCAGAGGTTACTTAAAGGTGAAGACCGTGATTCCCGCCGGCGCTGTACGTTCTTCTTTCTTCAAGTTCTAAGCATCTGCCTACATCTCTTTGGGCAGGCGGATCCTGTGCACTTCCTAGAGCCACAAATGTGTGCGAGAATTTTAATTCTCGCATTAACTCTTCGTTTGAATCGGCTGACCATGACAGTAACAACAATTTTGTGACTAAGTTGATGAGAATACAGACTCTTACACTGCCCTGGTCCCATACCGCAAACTGAAAGGAAATGAAAGAAAAACAAACACTTATCCGAAAGAAAAGTGTGGAATGAAAAAGTGACGAACTGAACAGATTTCACTTTTTGTAGTGTGTTGCGTACAAAGTATAGACGTTTTCGTTTCCTTAGAAATATATTATAGTTGAAGTTCGTTGTTATCTGTTTACTTTTCTTTTACACTTTTTCGTCCTCCTGCTGTCAGTTATAATAGCTAAAGAAAATAACATTTAAATTTTTGTAACTTTTGTGATAAAAATTCTGAGCTCTCTTTAACATCGTTACATTTCTACAGTCTGGCTTACTGACTTGGGCAGAAGTCAAGATGAAATCAGAAGGCTGCTGTTAGTTGTAGAGTTTGAGTACTGGCGGCGAGGGTCACTTCTATGCAAGTTGCTGAAAAATGATGTTGAGGCGGGTAAGATACGCGGTTCATAAGACCTCGTAACATGGTCAACCGTATGTGTTATCGAAATGCTTACAAACGAACTAAACAAACTATTTCACATTATACGTGACGTCTTGACGTGTATGTCCACCGATGTACGTGTGACAAAATATATGTTGATTCATACGAATGCCAAAACGAAAACTTTGTTGCCTGGAAGTTAAGGTAAAGAATCCTTCCTCGCCTTCTTTTTTTTAAGTTGCGTAGTCCGTTTCCGCCTCATATTGCAGTCTGTAAGTGTAGTTATAACTTCTTACCACCGGTCGCTGGTGGCCGAGCGGTTCTAGGCGCTTCAGTTTGGAACCGCGCGACCGCTACGGTCGCAGGTTCGAATCCTGCCTCGGGCATGGATGTGTGTAATGTCCCTAGATTAGTTAGGTTTAAGTAGTTCTAAATTCTAGGGGACTGATGACCAGAGATGTTAAGTCCCGCAGTGCTCAGAGCCATTTGAACCATTTTTGAACTTTTTATCCTGCCGATTTTTACGAATTATCCTGAGTATTTCAAACATCTTTAGCCATCTTGGATATTCAGGAATCCAGCCGGATGTTCGCGTCGTTCTCGCGCGATATTTCAACAGCGTGTCTCGCTATCTTCTTCAGGTGCTACCTGAGACTGGTCCTTGGGTCGATCGAGTACTGGACTCGATCGACCCAAGGACCAGTCTCAGGTAGCACCTGAAGAAGATAGCGAGACACGCTGTTGAAATATCGTGCGAGAACGACGCGAAAATCCGGCTGGATTCCCGAATATCCAAAATGTCAAGAGATCGCCGGGAAAGCATGAAGAATTACATCTTTAGCTATTTTACGCTGTCGAACTCGTGTTTTAGGTACATAAAAAACTGTAAAAGTGTTCATAATAACTGGAAAAGGACCTGTCATCAGCGCAGTGGAGATTAACTGAAGCTTTCGATACCACCTCGTTAACTCTCACCCAGACCGTCATCTTTCAACCTGACTTAGACCTTGGGTTACGCTGCAGGTCGGTATGGCACCACATCTAAGATTTCGGTTTGGGATTCAGAAAGATATCGACTTTACGAGTTTACGTCTGACATTGCTTGTTTACGTCTCCAGATTGCCGGCGGTAGCTAGGTACCGTCCAGCGGTGCTGTAACATAGCACTTCTCTCCCTCACCCCCCCCCCCCCCCCTCTCCCCCTCTCCACGCCAAACCATTCCCCTAGGATAGCTAGGGAGCTTTCGACGCGTGGCCGTGAAATACTGCAACGAGCGGGTGGCGCGGCGTCGACGTCCGCGCGGTGCGGGCTGAATAGCGCACGGCGGCTAGCGGAGGGCGGGCTGAGTGATTGAGCGCGGGCAGGCCAGCCCGATGGGCCGGCGACGGCCTATTGGCCGATAGCATATTGGTAATTATCGCACACGGTGATTACAAAACATATTACCCGGCATCCTTTGTCCCGAGGGCGGCCCCCTGCCGATGTGAAACTTAAGGGGGGCTCATCCCGAGCCCCGGGGGGCCGCGATCATATTGTTCCCCGCTGCCGGCCGTCCAGCGCAGGTAGGCACGCAACTTCGTCTGCCCAGTGCGTCGCCGTCTGCTGCCCCCTCACGCACCCCGGCCGCCCGCACTATTGTGCCTCTCTCTCAGACGCACCCACCCACGCCCCACGGCTAGGCCGCGATGTACGCAGAAATGTTTCTTCCTCTGACCTTCTTCTTCAGTTCCTTCCCTCTACCTCTCATATCGTCAGCTACCGCTGACACGTGTGTTGCAAACTCAGCAACAATTTCACGCCGTTATTATACATCTGCATCTACATTCATACTCCGCAAGCCACCTAACGGTGTGTGGCGGAGGGCACTTTACGTGCCACTGTCATTACCTCCCTTTTCTGTTCCAGTCGCGTATGGTTCGCGGGAAGAACGACTGTCGGAAAGCCTCCGTGCGCGCACGAATCTCTCTAATTTTTCATTCGTAATCTCCTCGGGAGGTATAAGTCGGGGGATGCAATATATTCGATACCTCATCCAGAAATGCACCCTCTCGAAACCTGGCGAGCAAGCTACACCGCGATGCAGAGCGCCTCTCTTGCAGAGTCTGCCACTTGAGTTTGCTAAACATCTCCGTAACGCTATCACGGTTACCCAATAACTCTGTGACGAAACGCGCCGTCCTTCTTTGGATTTTCTCTATCTCCTCCGTCAACCCGATCTGGTACGGATCCCACACTGATGAGCAATACTCACTGATGCAGCAGAGAAACACTCACGTCCTGACACAGATAGCTGATTCAAAAGTAGTCACATTCTCAGGAAATGAGCGCAGAGGGCGGAAGAGTCAGAAATTCTGCATCGCCAATTACGGCAGTGGCCTGATGTAGGTGGGATGGCCTCGCCTTTCTCTGACCCGTTAAGAAGCGTCAAGTGTGCATCCTTGTCGTGTGGATGACTGTAATGCATGCGTGTACACTGTAGTATCGGGTTCCTGTACTTACGGATGAAGGGAGAGGGTAAAAACAGTTGCCGGCACATAGCCTGCTCCTATCCAATAGCACCACGTTTAACATCCCCATGCGACAGATCATTCATCATCAACAGTGTCAACCGCAGAGAACTTTGGATTTAACACATAACGTTTATCAGGAACTTTACACCACCACCCTTCCTCTCCTTACTAGCTACATACTGGAAGTGAAAGATTTCGTCCGCAGCTCGTGGTTGTGCGGTAGCGTTCTCGCTTCCCACGCCCGGGGTCCCGGGTTCGATTCCCGGCGGGATCGGAGATTTTCTCTGCCTCGTGATGACTGGGTGTTGTGTGATGTCCTTCGGTTAGTCAGGTTTAAGTAATTCTAAGTTCTAGGGGACTGATGACCATAGATGTTAAGTCCCATAGTGCTCAGAGCCATTTGAACCATTTTTTTTGAAAAATTTCCACCACCAGGATTCGAAGTGACGTATTTCGGACTCGAGTGTCACAGTGTAATGGATCTTGGAGATGTGTTATTTTCTACCGGATTTGTCGATACCAAATCTAATGAGGGAGGTTGTAAATGTTTTCTTATATTTTTGTCAGAATATTTTTTGTGAATTGTAATTCGCCTAATTTTACGTTAATTTGCTTATATGTTCGAGAGTGGCAGCATATTGATTAATATTAGCAGATGTGACGAATAGTATCAAAGAGACTGGTTACAAGTGGAAGCTTGTGTATTGTGTGAAATGTCTTTGACGCTGGAGTCGTCTTTGACCGTAGTCAGTCGGCAGTGAACACTAGGTGTGTGAGGGTGGAACAATGTACAGGTCCCCGTTGTAATAATTTGCAAGTGACCAGCAAAAATGAGTTATTCTACTCTTCTTTTTACATAAACATCAAGAAGGAAGCACATTCGGAAAAATGGTATTTGAAGTACCAAAAATGAGGCAAACGCATTGAACCAGGACATTTCCGCAGCAGACGAAACAGCATTATGGAATCATACTTTCACTAGACGACTGAAGCCAACACAAAAAAGGTCAAATATCATCTTACAAACATCCACGGAAAAGTGAGTACTGTCACGAAATATGATAAATTCAAGTATGTAAAAACAGTGAGCATATTTCAACAGCACAGGCGTGCGTTAGTGACCTCGACTACGGAGTCAGGTAGGTAATTATGTGAGATAAACGCTCTAAATTGATCGATGTTATGAACTGAATGAAGATGCTACGAAAGTAAAAATCTTTCACGTTAACTTCTCATGGATCTGCGATAGCAATTGAAAATTTGTGCCAGACTGGGATTCGAATCCTGTTTCCCTGTTTATATCGATCAGTTGCCTCAAACATTAGGTTATCACCTTCCACAAAAGGAGGCTTAGCATTGCCGCCTTCGGTGCAGGAGTAGGGTTCGATTCCGGGTACCTTCTCAGAGTTTTTCTGGTGCAGGGAGGTCTGGAACGCGGTCCACTCAGTCTGGTAAGGCCAAATGAGGAGCTACTTCTATAAAGAAGAAGCGGTATCGTTAGGCTACATCTACTGGTAATAACGACTGGATTATCCGTCCCACGATCATAGGTCGCTCCTCGTACTGTCTTATAGCCAGCACTCGGCCATCATTGAGTAGTGTTCACGTTATGTTTACTACCAGAAATTATTACGCATGGTGTATGGCAAGCACACAAGTGTGGTGGGGCGTGAGGAGGGGACAGTGGAGTTCGTAGACATCTGAGGCTTACCATTCCGTATCAATGAGTTAAATCCACCATTTCGTGTAATTTCACTTCATTTATTTGACTCCCACCATTCATTTAATTACAGTGGGTTTAATTCCCACCATTCATTTAATTACAGAGCATTCGATTCATTTCATACATATCGTATGTGGCAGCAGTGCATGCCGTCCCCCCCCCCCCCCCCCCTCCCACCGGGTACTATATAACCTGTAGGAGAACTGCTGGCAAACGTGGTCGGAAATCGTAGGTGGAAACATAACAGTGACACTGAAGGCCTGAGTCAGGCCTGGATACTCTCTCACACAGCCTAATAACTAAGGCAATGGGTTCCAGTGCTGGCGTCAATTTCCAATTCCCACTATTTATTCATAGGTGTTTAATTTATATCTGCAAAAACCAAATCATAATCACAGAAGAGCGAAATCAAGAGAATAAGTTTACAAGGCGACAATAGACAGTAAATGTCTGCAGATCGCCTTATAAGCCGAGAACCGGTTAACACAATAATAGTAATACTGTAGAACAAGACCAAACTGGCACTTTTCATTTATTTATAAGGTGACCCTATCTACTCTTTTTCCTATCAACGAGGCTCTGATTTACGTTTCAAAAACAAACTGTCAGACAGCAGAATGCGAATTGCGAGTGTTTCTAGGACCGGGTCAATCGAATTTAGTTTAACTTAACGGGGTATTAGCAAAACATTTGACACGCTGTGTACCACTGCATTTAATTAGCTAGTGTACTAATAAAGAATTAATAACAGGCACACAGACTCATCTACTCGACTTAACTATGCGTTGGAGCACTCAGCCTTTTTGTTTTCTTCTACTCAATTACTCTAATCGTTAGAGGGAAATACTCTGTTTACCTTATTGCACTACTTTACGAAAGTTATTGATGTACAAGATGCTTTGTTTTCATATATTTGTAAACACAATACAGAAGTTGACTGTCGTTAGCTATTCATTTTAATATGCGATAATACTTGTAGGCTCATAGGACCCTTGCTAGCTGGAGTTCCGTTAAACTTGAACAGGAGAGCACTGAAGGGTTCAAATGGCTCTGAGCACTATGGGACTTAACATCTGAAGTCATCAGTCTCCTACAACTTAGAACTACTTAAACCTTACTAACCTAAGGACATCACACACATCCATACCCGAGGCAGGATTTGAACCTGCGACCGTAGCAGTCGCGCGGTTCCGGACTGAAGAGCACTGAAAGGATCTACAGCATAGTTTTTGAACGGCAATATTCCAGGGAAACAGACGCTTATCCTAAGATTTGCGTGGGACCTTAACTTTATACCGGAAACAGCAAACATTTAGAAGAGTAGAGTAAGTATTAAATTCCACGAGCATCATATTGAGTACAAGATGTAAGAATAAACAAACCTCAGATAATAGTAATTAAATCTAGAACGAATCACTTCCTCTGTGGGCTAGTAAAAAATACCTTGCAACATGATAGGACTCAAAGTGTACTAATTTTAAAAGGGATCCACCGATGGTTCAATCGATTATTCCTCACCTGAAGATGGATCCAGTTCTCGTAGACGAAAGTTCTTCCAGAATAAACACTGCACCCGTCGGAACACTTGAATACAACTTAAATTACATATTCGCCGCGACTATTTCCGATCGCTACCATTGAAAATAACGTAAATAAGCTCTCTGCACAACCTTTCTAGCAGGGTCCAAGTGTGCTATATACTGTGTAAATGGCCTCTTCTATGTTGTTAAGCATTTTGGTGAAAGAATGGAAGAGAAGTTACGCTATGTGCCGGCGTAAAAGATCATCAGAAGTATCTCTTACCGTCATCTTGTTTTGCTAATTAAAATCCAAAGAATGCCTTCGCTTTCATCACCAGAACTTGGCACACATATGGATCTAACAACTCCACTTCAGCTGTAATTAGCTCCCTCCCTAATCAGTCTGCTGTCTAAGGGAACTGAACTTACCTTCCCTATTGGGCTTAGCTGTGTGAGACAAGAAATCACTTCTTAAACAGTATGCATATCACGAACACGTGTACTCACTACAAGCCTGGGACAAAACACGAAATTTATTTCCGCATAAATGGATAGCATTT
Source organism: Schistocerca americana (assembly GCF_021461395.2). Classification (NCBI taxonomy): domain Eukaryota; kingdom Metazoa; phylum Arthropoda; class Insecta; order Orthoptera; family Acrididae; genus Schistocerca; species Schistocerca americana. Next base: position 506,374,522 of record NC_060124.1, on the reverse strand, counting down.
GAAGTTCCCGTGATAAAGCTTTCTCTTCGTAATGTAGATTGGTGAAGTAAAGACTGTACTGAAAAGACAGTAGACTAGTTTTACTGTTAAGTTTTTCACTGATTTCACTATCTCGGTTTTGCCAAGAATAGCCTTTGTGACTACCGCGATATGTGTGTGAGAAAAGTCTAAAATCTACAACTATTCAGTGCCACTTTTCGTTTTTTTCTTTCATCTTAAGAGGCAAGGGACTCATTAAATTTTTGATATTCACCAACTGTTCTGTTGCCAGAAATAACTTTCTTTTGGCGAGTCGGTATTCGTGAAGTCTGAATGTGCTGCCTCAGACCAATGTGCCATTAGAAGTGGGGCGTTCTTGTCGATGGCACAAAATTGCGCTGTTTATCTACCCAGTGTTTGACACGTTTATGCGGGGACCAGTTGCGCTGGAACAACAGGACGTTTTAAATCTGTATGTAAATTAACTGCAAACAAGTGATCGGATATCTAGCATGTTTATGTAACACGGATTTCCAACACACTGCCGCCAATCTGCTCGTCCGTCCGGAGAGAGGTGCTACGCTACACATGCGACCAATTTGCGCGCCGCCTGGCAAATATTTTTCGGAGCAGTACATTCGCACAACGTTAACAAAACACCGGACCGAGAGATATATACTACCCCTTGTGCTCATTACGACATCTTAATGAGCATCCGTTTAGCCACATGAATAACTCAACTACACGGATTTTCATTCCTGCCAGAGACAAGCTCAAAAAAAAAGCCTCTCGCAAATCTCTGACCCCAGGCAAAAAGTAGCGTATTATTTAGCGGTAAGTATAAATGGTTGCTACCTTAGAGAAAAGTAAATAACGCAAGCTTACTTATAAGTTTATGCGTATTGCTAGCTACTTTGTACAGTTTAGTCAAAATAAAACTTGTCCGGATAATATTTCCTGCACCTTAAGGTAGGCAACTGGGTAAAGTTGGGTTGCCTATCTTAATAGATGCAGGAAATGTGACGACTCGATTTACACGTAGCTTAAATGTTGCTAGATGTTTTCTGCTGTGCGCTGAAGCGATGTCACAGCAAATGCGTATTGCTAGCTACTTTGTACAGTTTAGTCAAAATAAAACTTGTCCGGATAATATTTCCTGCACCTTAAGGTAGGCAACTGGGTAAAGTTGGGTTGCCTATCTTAATAGATGCAGGAAATGTGACGACTCGATTTACACGTAGCTTAAATGTTGCTAGATGTTTTCTGCTGTGCGCTGAAGCGATGTCACAGCAAATAGATAATAGTATATACTTAATTAACCATAGACGTTTCGCTCATTCTCTCACATTGCCTTTCTTAGATCAGTTCCCTCCATGAAAGAAGTAGCTAAGATAATCTAAAGTAAAATCTTTTCGCCCCTGTTACATTTTGCAAAACTGAAATATCAGCTTGCTCTAATGAAGGATTTGGTTTCACAGGAAATTTTTGCTTGTTTTACCCTACAGTCACACTTTCATTTTACCAACATACTACCGGTTTCGTTACGAAGTACCGTGGCTGGGCCATCTCCTGCCGCGCATTGTAATGAGACACTTACTTGAATAAGCAGGTTTGACGACTGCGCGCCATAGGACATCTTGATTTTGGTACTTGGTGTGCTGATTGTGATGGTCGCTATATTAACCGACATTATTTGAGTTACAAGTGATTTTGTTTCAGGCTCTTTGTCTTATAATTCGACTTAACTTCCTACATTTTTCTACAATACAACGATTAACATGACAGACACCTCATAGAAAGGTGGCGAAACTGACCCAAGCAGTGATACAAATCATTTAGCGACAGATTTCTTGACCAAATCACCTAGTGTACAGGCCGTGACAGGTTATTGCGCCTAGAAGCACGGTGTAACTGCGGGTTCTGGCTCAAATCGCTGATGTCAACATCCGCATTAATAGCCCACTCCTAGAACCATGTGACACTTGTGCAGTAGATATTGACACTTACCTTTGTAACAACAAGGACCGACGGTGGCTGCACGATCCGACGTCATGAATACTACATTTCATTTTTTCTGTTTTATTTATTGCTTTTTTACAGATCTGTTGTCTACATTTTTAAATAAGGGTCACAGAATTTACCATTTTCATGTGCTAACATAAATTGTTCCTTGTTCCTAACAAATATAGGTTTCAGCAATAAAAATGGAAGCAATAATAATGAGTTGCAAAGAAAAATCATTAATGGAAACGGAAGGTTTTAAGTAAGGTAAGTACTTAATTTATGTTAGCACATGAAAATTGTAAATTCTGTGACCCTTATTTAAAAATGTAGACAACAGATCTGTAAAAAAGCAATAAATAAAGCAGAAGAAAATGAAATATAGTATTCACGACGTCGGTAATTTCCATTCAGAATCCTTCTAATAGTTCACACAAACAGAGCAATATTTTCTCCGTTGTACCTTATCTTCTTCCACCCCTTCCTCTTTTTTCTTCTTCTCCTTCTTTCGCTCCTCCGGCATTCGTCATCCTGCCCTCTCCGCTCCCCCACCTTCTTCTCTCTCCTGCACCAGAAGGGTGTGCTTACAGAAAGAAATGTAAACTATGTTATATGCTCTTCACCTGTGCAGCACTGGTTACTGATACTGCTTAGCGAAATCTTATTTTATGCATGACGTATGCTCGCAGTGATTTTATTACCTAGAAATTTAGAACAACAGAGGAACTGGGAATAGATGATTCTGATTTGCATACTATGCTGCAATTCGGCAAATATTTAATGTTATGGTCGAACATGGAAGTTATTTATTTCTTGTGTCTGCTATTCGAACGGCAGCAGAGCCGTATTTCTGACGACCTGCAATGTTTATCTACACTAGTTTCTCTTTTAACGATCGAACATTTCGCTTACGGCTCTAATTTCCAGCAGTTAGTATGCAAATGTCCCTCGCAGCAATTCAGTTTCAAATAAAACTTCGGCATTTCCATCAAGTGCGATCGTAACCGCGTTTACCTCATCTGAGATAAACAACTGCAAGGAAACGGACGCGAAACACGACTTTCTCTTCCGTGAGGTATATTTATGGGCCGAGGCGGCCTGTGTGTAGTTACTGAGGCGGTAATCTGGTCTTTGACAAGCATTAACCGTAAGAGAAGAAAATTAACCGTATCAACGAGATACTGTGTGCCGAGTAAGCTGGCGTTTTGGTTTGGCAATAGACTCGTACAAAAGAAGAGCGGACGGAACTCAAAACATGAAACGACAGGTAGAGTACGGTAAATACCGCGGTGATAACATTTGATACGCAACTAGCAATTTGTCTCCTATCCATCTTCAGTTAAGGCAGTGTTCCGACTGTTATTACGAAGCTGTCAACAGAACGCTAAATTTGCGGTTACGTTCCATTTTAAAGAGTGTTTACCAATATAGTTACTTTAGGTAAGAGGTAATTTTCCATTTCAGGCCTGTCCATTTGATTGGGAATAGTTGTTACGCTGAATTAGGTACTGAAGAATAATGCCGAATCTGTTCCCCACTAATTCTGTGCACGTTCTTTCTCGCATTTACCACTACAGTTAAATTATTGTTCTATTAACATTTCGTGCAATTATACGGTGGCATGAATAGGCGAAAGGATTCGTAAGGAAACTGGTTCACTTTGTCCCCTGGCTGCATAACAACTGTTTAAGGATGAAGAGAGGTTGTCAACTAAAAGAAGAATTTTCGATACACATACATCTTTTTTATTTTACAGTCTTTTTTCTGCTGTATTCTGTACTGCGTTGGTCGCTTTATAACGTAATTAATCTTGATGCCGTGTAACTCCATCCCCAGGTATCTAGCTCAAATACTCTGCTCATAGGCAGTTTTGCCTAAGTATTTGACTGTACCGAGCTTTCTAGATTCTTGTAAGCATTCGGAAGTTTTCTCCAGTCGTCGGTCTTCTGGTTTCTTAGATGCGGCCCACCTCGAATCCCTCTTCTGTGACATCTTCTTCAACTCAGAGTGGTCTTTCACCCTATGTCCTCAATTATTTGTTGGATGTATTCCAATTCCTGTCTTTCCCTTAAGTTTTTACCTCCTACAGGTCCCTCTCGTACCATGGAAGTTATTACCCGATGCCTTAACACATGTTCTAACATACGGTCTCGTCTTCTTGGCAGTGTTTTCCATGTTATCCTTTCTTCGCCGATTCCTGGATTCCTGGAACATGCTTGTGCTTTGTGAACTGGGGTGGGTGCTAGAGTAAATCGAAATCGACGCATTGTAAACTGTACACGTGATGAAGATTACAGACCAAAGGAAAATCTGTTTCGTACAATAAAATTATCAGCGGCTAGCAAGGTCTACAGTTAATCCATCTGCAGTGGACCACGCTACATCGCAAACTTTTTTTCGTATATTTTCTTGATGTTCCATTACCCTGTTAAGATTTTAAAATTATTCTCTCTCCTAGTCTTGAGGAAAGAACAATGTTTTATTGTAAGGCCGTTGAACGAATATCATGTTGCAGAGTACATTGCAGAATGCATTGACCCTTAAATCATCGTCTGTGAATCCCGTCAAAACATATTTTTTTATAGCGCTGCATGTAGAGAGGCATTAGCCGGCCGTTGTGGCCGAGCGGTTCTAGGCGCTTCAGTCCGGAATCGCGCTGCTGCTACGGTCGCAGGTTCGAATCCTGCCTCGAGCATGGATGCGTGTGATGTCCTTAGGTTAGTTAAGTTTAAATAGTTCTAAGTCTAGGGTAGTGATGACCTCGGATGTTAAGTCCCATAGTGCTTTGACCCATCTGAACAGAGGCATTAGGAGGTAGCCGGCCACTTGTCGTCAGTGTGTGTAGTGACTGCAGCTAATAGTGTCGTGTTTTGTGTGTCTGCCGGCAGTGCTGTACCAGAAGCGGCTGAAGAAGGAGCGCAAGGCGCGCCGGCGGCTCCAGGAACAGCTGGAACTGGAGATGAAGCGGCGGGCGCAGCTGGAGGAGGCTCTGAAGGCGAGCGGCGCCGCGCCGGACACGCTGCGGGTGCTCAGCACCTCGTCGCTGCAGTCCGCCAAGCCAGGCAAGTCTCTCACCTAACTCTCTCTGCTCCCTGCTCAATAGTCGCACTTTTTACGTCAACTCCTTTATTGTATTGCTAACTGAATTCCCGGCGTTGGCCGGGTGTGCCTGGATATGAATTTATTCCAATCTTCCATTTATCCATCTCCTGCTTCTCCTGTTCCTCTACTCCCCCCTTCTCTCTGTCCAAATACTCCTTCCCCTCTCTCTCCACCTCCTCCTCCCCCTACTCACTATCCATCGCCTGCTACCCCTCTCTCCGTCCGTCTGCTCGTTTCCCCTCTCTACCTGCTCCTCCCCATATCTCACATTCCATCACTTACCCCCTCCCCCCTCATTCCATCTGCACCTTCTCCCTCTGTCCATCTCCCCCTCCCCCTCTAATTCCGTCTCAACCTCTATCTGCTTCTCTTTCCCTGTAAGTCTACCTCCTCCCTCTGTCTCTCTCTCTGTCCATCTGCTCATCCCCTTCTCCATCTCCTCGTCCCCCTCCTCACCACCTTCCCTTCTGTCCCATCTCTCTATCTCCTTCAACTACTCCCTCTGTCTGTCTCTGCCTCCTTACTTTCTCTGTGCATCGTCCCCTCCTCCTTCTCTCTCCGCTCCCCTTACTCTGTCCATTTCTCCCCTCTCTTTCTGCCCATCTTCTCCTCCCCGCCTGTGCATTCATGTCCTTCTTTCCCCTCTCTGTCTGCCCATTCGTTCTCTCCCTTCTCTCTCCACATTATCACAAAACCGCAATAGGAGGTTATTGGTTCTTTCCCTCACAGTATTTACTTCCATCTAGTTAATATATGTACGTCAGGTGTGGCTAAAATTGCTCCAGTCGTTTAGGAGGAGCCTTTTACCCACGGCGTTGCTAACGTAAGCGCTTGTCAAATACGTTCCACATATATTTAAAATATTTCATTCTTATTTGAGGCGCCTTGCCACGATTCGAGCGGCTAGCCCCGTCGGAGGTTCGAGTCCTCCCTCAGGCATGAGTGTGTGTGTTGTCCTTAGTGTAAATTAGTTTAAGTTAGATTAAGTATTGTGTAAGCCTAGGGACCGATGACCTCAGCAGTTTGGTCCCATAGGAACTAACCACAAATTTCGGAAAATTTTCTTCTTTGTACGCATGTTTCGTCTGTACCTCCAGCGAATTTAGCCCTGGAATTTCGTTTTCAGTACTTCCTCACTAGTTACGTGATCTGCTCATCTAATCTTCAGCATTCATCCTGTCTGTACGTTAGCAAAAATTAAAGAAAAAACTTTCTTTGCATTTCAGTTTTAATAACTTTGTGCCTTTGCTTTACGTCGACTATCGTACTCCACAGCGGTTTCGGCAGGACATTGACCTTACAGACTTCCAGCGCAGTTGCTCTTAATAGTAAAGGCTTACTCAGTAAACATCACAGACATAAACGTAACCAGCCATGGATAGGAATTTAAAGTTTTCCTAGCTTTGACTAGTTCTCCCCTATTTTTGTGTACCTCCATAGGGACCTAGAGTCAGACATCTCTCCGCCAGCACCGGCGTCCCCACCCGGTATCACTGTAAACAGCGGCCATTCCTCCACCGAGGCCGTTAACCAAGTACGTGGCGCAGGCGCGTTCGCTTCCACGACTCGTGCGTGACGTATCGGACACATTTAGCAGGCCCAGCCGGACGTCAGCGGTTTCTTGCCTTGCGCGATTCGTCGCGCCGGCCGCCAAAGCTGTTTCGGCGAGAACGCTAAGATGCTTACGGTTATTTCGATTATACTGCTGGCGAAGAATTATCTCCCTACAACTTGATAATTAACGCAAACTTAGTTCGCTTCGAAATCCCGTCATTTTATGCGCCGCCCCTTCGGCCGTCGTGGCTTATGTACCACTCCCCCCTCCCCCTCTCCCCTCCCCCTCCATCCTAGTTTGCTTTCCGCTCCTTCCACCCCAGCTGTACTTAGCAACCCATTCGCTTCATCAACGCTCTTAAAACATTAATTCTGTTTTAATTTAGCCGAAGCAAGTCTGCTAAGAATTTCATCTCCGTGTAACCGAAGCAATTAGTTGGCGAGCAGTCGGCTTGATTCTATCGCTCTTATTATTCGCGACGGCGGACGCCTCCCCGGCGATATATATTTTTCGCGATCCCCCCCCCCCCCCCCCCCCGCCCTACTGCCCACCTCCTGGGCCCGGCTCTGATCCGACTCCTCCATCTCCGGTTTTTAGCAAACACAAACAAAAGTGCCTGCTAAAGCAAATGAAGCGCTAATACCGTCGGCCGCTCTGCTGAATGCGACGTCCCGGGCCAGCCGACACCAGGCAGCTACTTTGCGCTGCTAATCCCGCCATTGCTTCTCGATACACGGAGCAGTTCTAATACCCCGGCACCGCCGGCACGCGCTATTCTCTCCGTGTCTCGGTGGGCCACACAAATTAGCAGAAAAACTGCCTTCCCGTCTCCCCTCCCCCCATTTTTGTTTATAACCAGTTCTCTTCTCCGCCGCCGACGTTAACGCACCGAGCTGGCGAAACAACGGGAGGATTAATTTTTCAACTTGCAAGGAGTTACGCTGCAATCTTAAGCGGACGTAATTAAAAGCGACTGGTGGGCGGTGTTTTGCGCTAATACCGACTCCGCAAACCATCAACAACCACCCACTTACTGCCTGTAAAGCCACCGGCCCAAGCCCCTCTGAGGCTCTGATACTAGTGCTGCGTGCGCCATGTCCAAGTTTGTCTAGCAAGCCTGACGTGTTAGGAGCTTCAAATTTCGTTTCCCGTCACCGATTTCATTTCCGAGCACAAAGTTACACCGCAAGCAGTACGCTGATAAGCCTGCGACTCTGTTGTGTTGGTTAGCCGTGGTACTTAGTTTCGTAATTACTCTGTTCCGCGAGTTTCAAAAGGACTTCTGCTGAGACACATGTAGCGAAAATTCCCCGTCGCCGCATATTACTTTGTATCACTTTATCTACTCCACGTTGCCACTGTCCTTCCTCGATAGTGTAATTTTCGTGTAACCTTTAAATATTCCAGGACACTAGTATAGTATTAACTATTTCTACAGGATTAGTAAAATAAAATTGGCCAGGAAAATACAGGGCGAGTCAAAAGTCCTTGGACACCTTCATAAGTTGGAAGATTGAAGGGAAAATTGAAATGTGATGATGTTAACATAGGTTTGATGTGGGGCAGCAACTTTAGGAGTGAATGTCATTCATGACCGCCATCTTGAAATTCACCATTTTGGATTCAAGTCACTTTTTTTTTTTTTTAATGGGAAGGGGAGTGTATGACACATCATATAACACTCGTTTGAGCTCTGGAACTTAGTGGTGTAAATTGTTTTTGTCCATCTTGTACAGTTTTGAGGTTATTAATGTTGAAAGTTGGGAAATTACCTTCATACCGAATGCTACAACACATGTTCTACGTGTTGTCCATTCCGTGCAATGCACAACTGTAGTGACCGCAACCACATTAATAACTTCTAAACTGTACAAGACACACAAAAACAAATTGCACCACTCAATTCCAGAGCTCAAGCGAGAGTTATTTATTGCGTCATACACCCCCTTCCCATTTAAAAAAATGACTTGAATCCAAAATGGGGGATTTCACTCCAAAAGTTGCGACCCCACGTCAAACCCATGTTCCCATCATCACATTTCAATTTTCCCTTTAATCTTCCTACTCATGAAGGTGTCCAAGGACGTTTGACTCACCCTGTATATAGTGTAGTCACATTAATGTGATCACCGGCTGTGTTCGACGTCAACGCGCAGTAACCACTCATAGACGGTAGGTGGCAGCACTTGCAATGGATGGTATATAAAGCGCGCCAGAGGACGCGGAAGAAAGCACAGTCGTTGTCGAAACGGGGTAACTTATCTGACGTCGAATAGGGCATGATCAAAAAAATGGTTCAAATGACTCTGAGCACTATGGGACTTAACATCTGTGGTCATCAGTCCCCTAGAACTTAGAACTACTTAAACCTAACTAACCTAAGGACATCACACACATCCATGCCCGAGGCAGGATTCGAACCTGCGACCGTAGCAGTCGCGCGGTTCCGGACTGAGCGCCTTAACCGCTAGACCACCGCGGCCGGCAGGGCATGATCACTGGCTTTCCGGTCGAGAGTGGAACCACTTCTGAACCGGTTAAGTTTGTAAATTGTTCGTGTGCCGCCGTGGTTAAAGTATACTGTATGTGGCAAAATGGCGCTGTCCAAAACCGGTGCCAAGGCAACAGTGGTGCTCCGCCTGTTATAGATGACAAGAGTGAACGACGTCTGTAGAGATGTGCACGAGCGAACAGATGTGCGACTGCTGAGCAGTTGACCGCTCAGATGAAACAGGGGTCCACCAACAGTGACTCCCCAGCGAGCACTGGTGTGTATGGGTTTCTGCAGCATGTGCCTGGATGATGCTGGTAGGTGACGAATATTGGAATTTGAGTGCCAGTACACTGAGGGGCAACAAGTGGCCTTTTCAGATGAGTCACGTCTTGTACCCCATCGGGTAGATTACCATTGGGGTGTACCGCCCTGCAACAATCGTTGGCAACGTCCAGGCCAGAGGAGGGAGCGTTATGGTCTGGAGGTGTTTTCGTGGCATGCTCTGGGTGATATCGTCATTCGGAAAGGCAAAATGGATCAACACGAGTCTTGGGGACCATCTCAACCACTACACGCTGTTTGTGTTTCCCTCGGCACGATGACATCTGCCAGCAGAACAACGGAACGTGTCACAAAGCTCGCATTGAACCTGCGTGGTTTGAAGAGAACCGCCGGCCGGGGTTGCCGAGAGGTTCTAGGCGCTGCAGTCTGGAACCGTGCGACCGCTACGGTCGCAGGTTCGAATCCTGCCTCGGGCATGGATGTGTGTGATGTCCTTAGGTTGGTTAGGTTTAAGTAGTTCTAAGTTCTAGGGGACTGATGACCTCAGAAGTTAAGTCCCATAGTGCTCAGAGCCATTTGAACCATTTTGAAGAGCACCAGGATAAGCTTACCGTATTCCCCTGGCCACTAAACTGCCGGGATTCAAACCCAATCGGGAATCCGTGGGACCATCTCGGATCGTTCGCGCCGTGAATCCTAAACAGAGATACCTGGCGCAGGTGGGCACGGCACCGGAGTCGCTATGGCTCTGCATCCCTGTCGGTATCTTCCAGAACCTCATTCACTCTTTTTCTGCACGTCTCGCACCGATCCGCGTAGCTAAAAGCAGTTATTTGGGCTTTTGACAGATGGTCACTTTAATGTGACTGGGTAGTGTATTTTCTTCGCAGATTCTGTATAGAATCTCCTCATTTCTTATGTTATCAGTCCATTTCATTTCTAGCATCTTTCTATAACACGTATGAAATTCTTCTGTTTACTTCATTCTCGGTTTGTCCAGAGTCCATAATAATTCGGCGATACATGGGGCCAAAGTGAGCGTTAAGAATGATTCTCGGAAGCAGTTCCGAGACTGTCTTTTGTGGGCCATTCTGCTCCTTTCCGTTCGACATTGTTTTGCGGTACGCTTTACTTTCTTATTGCTTCATATTAATGGTGATGAGTAAGAGCTGAGGAGTGTGGCGATAATACTAGTATAAGGAAAGAGATATTCCACTAACCTGTAAAAGTTTTCCACGAATACCCTTCCCAGCCTACCGCCTTGTAGCATTTCCTCATTTCCTACTTTTTCGAATTAACTCTTAAAGTATTCCTATTGTATCATTGGTGCATACTGAATCTGATCGGATCTGACCTGGGCAGATGAGCTTTGTTGCCTCAATGGGCCTGAAAGTCGTCTCCTCAGTGGGACTGCGCCGAAAAGCAGCAAACTGTACATCGTGTAAAACTTGGATGTCCATAGGGACGATGGAAGGCCGTCACCATTGATCTGCAGAAGCTGTTGACAGGATTTCAAACCTGGACTTAGAGCTATGAATCTTTATGAACTTAAGATTGTGTTTACCTGTATTGGAATGTGTATATTTGTTGCAAATAGTTGTGTAGTGCTTCCTCCTGTCACCTTATGATAAACAAATAAATTTCAAACGTTTTCAGTTTTTCAGCTGGAGCTTCCTCATGATTATCATTTGACTTTCATATAATGCTGTTCAATTTCTGTAACTGCACCCCATTTCCATGTAAATGTCTGATTCCAATAGAGCTATATTTGTTGCTAACTTTGCATGCAACAGACCGATACTGAAGTCTTCTTGCTTCTCCCCTTTTATGTAACCTTACTCTTTCACGCATTCTACTATTCATTCTCTAATCTTGGTGATTCGCAGGTTCTGGCTCTTCTTTCTTCTACTATTCGTCTCTTTCCGTGATAGCTTTGTGTATCCTTAACCTCAATCCTATGATAAAAATTCTTTCTTTTGGTTGATAAGAGTTACTCTATCGCCTGTACTGTTACAAATTTTCACCTCGATCAGTTGTCTGCTACTTCAAACTGCTGTTGGCGAAAAGTCTGAGTCTTGTTGAATTTGGATGATTGTAGATTACCTGCGAAAGTGTGCACGAAGGTATGGTGGTGAAATACAGGCTGAGCGTAAACTCTTTTCCTGATTGCAAAAATTTGTCTCTAAGGAAAAAAAAAATGGAAATTTGTGGCAAGTGGCAATATGGGACCAAATTCCTGAGGTCATCGGTGCCTAAGCTTACGAACTACTTAAGCTAACTTAAACTAACTTACTCTAAGGACAACACACACATCCATGCCCGAGGGAGGACTCGAACCTCCGACGGGGGGAGCTGCGCGGTCCGTGACAAAGTGGTTCGGATGATGATTGTGACCGAAACGCGTTAAAGTGCATTTTTAAGGAAATAAAAATATAAATCGCGATCAAGATGGACAATTTTATTGAATATTAAGTTATAGATTTTTTTATGGGTGCACTTTCACATGTACTCCGTTTGTTGCCTGTAGAACTTAGGGGCGGTACTCCAGTTCTCTTCTTGTTTTCACCAACATTCCTTCCGTTACCGCCTCTAAAGCATCTCGTATTCGTGACGTAAGAGTTTGCACACGAGGAGAACTGAACACTGTATCCTTAACGAAATTTCACCACAAAATGACAAGAGCGATTATGTGTGGTGGACCGTGCCTATCGATCGCCATCTGGAAAGGTTACATTCAATACATGACCTTAAGTGTGGCGGTGCCTCATCCGCGCAGTCTGAAGCGCCTTGCCACTGTTCGCGCTGCCCTCCTCCCCCCCCCCCCCCCTCCCCCCGTCGGAGGTTCGAGTCCTCCCTCGGGCATGAGTGTGTGTGTTGTCCTTAGCGTAAGTTAGTTTAAGTTAGATCGAGTAGCGTGTAAGCCTACGGACCGATGAAGTCAACAGTTTGGTCCCATAGGAACTCACCACAAATTTTCAGATTTCATGTTGTTGAAAACACTACACCTGCAGCAGAGATGCCGTCCCCAAATGTCTAAGTGATCTGTTGCCTTAAAGGTAGGCCCAGTAAAAGAAATGGCATGGACATGTGGCAGTGCAGCCACAAAAACTTTAAGCTAAGTTACTGTTTGTAGCAAATGGCGTAGCTGTGTGTAGCGTAGTTCCTTAGAAATACATTCTTCTGACTAGAGAAAGAGTTCATCCTCAGGCTGTAGAACTTTGAGACGAGGCTGATGCTGTGGGCTGGCAAGACAGCCAATCCACAGTGACGGGTAGCCGAAAGGCACGCGTTTAAGCTCACGCAGGCTGGCGTGAGGTCTGGAACAGTTAAGGAGTTATACTAGCAAGAAAAGTACTTAGCTGCTGGAATACTTAACTTTAATCCATAATTGGTGAACATCGGTCTGACGGTACATGCATCACAAGATAAATAGCAATTGATAATGGCGCCTTGCTAGGTCGTAGCAAACGACGTAGCTGAAGGCTATGCTAACTATCGTCTCGGCAAATGAGAGCGTAATTTGTCAGTGAACCATCGCTAGCAAAGTCGGCTGTACAACTGGGGCGAGTGCTAGGAAGTCTCTCTAGACCTGCCGTGTGGCGGCGCTCGGTCTGCAATCACTGATAGTGGCGACACGCGGGTCCGACGTATACTAAGGGACCGCGGCCGATTGAAAGGCTACCACCTAGCAAGTGTGGTGTCTGGCGGTGACACCACAGCTGATTCACATATCTTGAAGCACTTGACTGGCCGACTTTATAAGAGAGGTGACGTCCCCTATAAGAGAAACATATTACCGAAAGTCAGTCTTTATCGAACAGTGTAGGAGCGTAATTCTCGCTTTCCAGTCCACGAGAGATTGGTGTGCGTGCAGGTGCACTTGTTAAGTTGAATGGAAAAAATGTAGCTGCTTAGAATATGTGACAAATTTAGTGTTCGTCTACAAAGGGGCCATTAGAAACGGGGCAGTAAGTAGGGTTGGCCAAGTATGGAGGAAAATAGGCCGTGACCGTCTTTAAGCAACAGGAAGACCGGACATTTGTGCCTCACCCCCAACCAGAGAGCGACTACACTGTTTTAACGTCTGCGTCATCACGCTCGATCCGCGTATTCGAAATAATTAAGTGTCCCCGCATCCGGCCGGCCACCCTAGCGCATCCCCGCGCGCATTAACGAGCTCGACCGTGGCTATTGATTGGGAACAGCTCGTGTCGGAAGGTTGGGTGCAGTCTTATCATCGCCAGACGGTGGAATGCGCCACCGCGCGCTCCCAAGTTGGCCGACTTGCGGCCCGGGCCGGCCTGTGACGTCGGTAGTTTGCACACGGGGGCTGCTAATTAGCAGACGGGGGGGGGGGGGGGGGTGAGGCGCGTCGCTCGGGGCCACGTCCACAGGGCCCGACTTCCGACTAGCGCCGCGGCGTGGCCCAGACAGCCGTGACGCGCCAGCTCTGCGGCTCACTGAGGGCGCAACTCGTCACGCGTCGACGTAAGACGTCTGTGTGTGACACGGATGCCGGGGAACGCCCAGACTGAGCCGCTAATGTAGGCCGGTCGCACCGCATTTAGTGACAAAACGCGTGACTATAAAAGAGCGCGTGTTGCTGCTCTTCACAAAAAAATAGTACAAGATTGGGGAGGGGGGTGGGGGGTGGGCGCGGAGTTACTATTGCCGGTGACGTCCGTCTACAGCGAACCTAGAGCGCCGGCCGGAGTGGCCGAGCGGTTCTAGGCGCTTCAGTCTGGAACCGAGCGACCGCTACGGTCGCAGGTTCGAATCCTGCCTCGGGCATGGATGTGTGTGATGTCCTTAGGTTAGTTAGGTTTAAGTAGTTCTAGGTTCTAGGGGGCTGATGACCTCAGAAGTTAAGTTCCATAGTGCTCAGAGCCATTTGAACCATTTTTGAACCTAGAGCATACGTTATGACATTGACGTTTCTGTGGGGAAGCAAGCTTCTTTTGAACAATCGGTATGCATCTAAAAGAAAAAAAATCGCTCTTGTGAAACACAGTTTGGTTCATGCTCACCATGTCTTTGGCGGCGGATTCCTCGTGAAATACGTTCTCTGTTGCCACGTAGCGTTAAAAATCTCAAACTTTCGGTGACTGCCTCCATCATCGTCCTCATAAGCTGGAGCCGATCGTTGTGAAACTGGAGACGCCCCCGCTTTTGTGCCCTGAGGTGGGCATGTGATAAACTGCGCATATTGAAATCACACCGTCTGCGCCCATGGATTACGTCTGCGCTTCATGATCAACGTTTCTCATAACGCCACCATTTACAGAGGGAGGACAAAAATGAGGAAACAACAACAATACAACACATTACCATACACGGTACTATGTAGCAAAACCGTCGGCGTTCGAAAATGGTTCAAATGGCTCTGAGCATTATGGGACTTAACGTCTGAGGTCATCAGCCCCCTAGAGCTCAACTAACCTAAGGGCATCATACACATCCATGCCCGAGGCAGGATTCGAACCTGCGACAGTAGCGGTCGCGCGGTTCAAAACTGAAGCGCCTAGAACCACTCGGCCACAAAAGATTAGGAAAAGATAGGAGAAAGTACAGAAGAGCTTCATATTTGTCGTATGACTTTATAAATACTTACTACTGTTCCGAGTCGAAAGCTCGTAAGGTTTGCAAGAGAACTGGATGGGGCATGGTGAGATCCCTCCGATTCATTTAGGTGATTATGGCAAATTTTTTGAAATTCAAAATCACCGAATGGAGAAAGTATACAGTACTGTGCTTTCATTCGCTACGGCATTAAGAGTAAATGCTATACCCGTAAAGCTCTAACGAAATGCACAGTGCAAATTATTAGTAAAAATAGAATGCTCTCATTCCCATCTTCCTATCATGAGGTTCTAGTTGTGAGTATTAAACGCAACGCGACGTCATTTTATATGGACATGAAAGGATACATTTCTCGTGTTTACAGCTTTGTGACGCGCTGACTTTGCAATCGTGTCATCGACCACTTTCCTTTCACTTATTCTCATATTTACTACTTGCTAATGTCGCAGCTGTTTTATCTGGCTTACTGACTGTCGGGACATAATCTTTTTAGAAACCAAAAATGCATTTTTCCCGGCTTAACAATTTCAGCCAGGAAAACTAGAAACAAATTCCACACGCGAGTTTTGCACAAGATACATTGTACTGTGAGGTGTCAGGGGACCAAGAAAGGTAAGAATGTCTCCGAACTGGATAGTACACTGCGCTGAAATGGATGACCAAGGAACTGGTTGCTCTGCCGTTCCAAATTATTCAGCATTTGCGTGATAACGCTCAGGGTAGCTGATCGAACTGAAGGACTCGTTCGATAGTCGACTTCAGCCTGGTTTCTTATGCATTACAAGGGAAGTTTTCTTTACGGGAGTTCAAAAGTTTCAATTTCAACCTGTTGTTATCAGGAGTTTATTACTGGTACTTAATCTGAACATTGCTACGAAAGGTATGTGTGATACTTGCTGTAGCACACATGGAATATTTGTGATACGTAGAAAACGAAGTTCGTCGTTGGCAGCATTTAGAATGTGTCGAAATTATAAGGGCATATAAATTGCTGAATTCTGCCATACAGTAGTAAGTATTGGGGTTATCAGTAACGTTCATGAAGTGTTGAAATATGCCTTAGAAGAGTGAAAAAATATTAGGAATTGATCGAGCTTTTGTTTATCAGTGGCTGTCTGTGAACTGCCTTAAAAAGTTTCATAAATGTAATTTAGTTAGACAGAAACAGTTATATCGATCGTGAATGTTGACGTCTTGTGAAATAGGCGAACAACTGTTCAAAAAATGGTTCAAATGGCTCTGAGCACTATGGGACTCAACTGCTGTGGTCATCAGTCCCCTAGAACTTAGAACTAATTAAACCTAACTAACCTAAGGACATCACACACATCCATGCCCGAGGCAGGATTCGAACCTGCGACCGTAGCAGCAGCGCGGCTCCGGACTGGAGCGCCTAGAACCGCACGACCACCGCGGCCGGCGCGAACAACTGTTGGCATTGTAAACCATGATTGTTTGTAGCTACCGTTATCGATCACCCAACGTGACTAAGAAATTTGTGGCACTACAATTGCTCTCTTTGTAAAAACAGGCAATCTGCCTTATTACGAGAGTCGATGAAACAACGATGTTATATAACATACACATATATAAAATAAAACAACTACTTCAATGAGTAGTAAATCAATGTGCACTGAAATATTAATAGTTGCCTACTTTACTTCACGTTCTGTCTTTGATTTGTTACCGGCTTCAACACTTCGAAAATTAAACCAGTGAGTTGTTATGAAGTAAACATTGAAAGGCACTTGTGGTCGTATATCAAACGTAGACAAATTGTTAAACTGAAACATATTGTTCTTAATACCTTATAGAAATATTAATGGTTAATGTTGGTGAATGTATGCACTCACGCAGTACGAAACTAACTAAACTCTTGGATTGAATGTTGTTCATGTTAATTGCAGTGGTTTATTAAACACAAATTTACGAACTCAATGCACACTCTTTCAAGAGGAATGTCGTAAAATGTTGAATTTTTAGCGTATCTGCAACCACATCTCCTCAGCAGCTCGCAGCAGCTTATACTGATTAGTGTTTCATCTCTCCCACAGAGGGCAGCGGCGCCGGCGCCGGCTCTGGCGGGGAACACCGCGTGCCCGCCGACCAATCGGAGCCCGCCTACCCCCGGCAGCCGCCCGCGCACGTGCCGGAGCCACCTAGCGAGAAGCAGTGGAACTACTCGGGACTGGACCTGATGGGCTCCGGGGCGGCGTTCTGGCAGAACTACTCCGGTCAGTACCAGTACCACAAATACTTGCCGGCGGTGACGGGTACGTCTTCTGCAAGCGACGCCTTCCATACTTTCTAGAAGTCTAATCATATCTATGTAGTGTCGGCTCAGGCCGCGGTACAGTTGAAGGGGACGCCGGAAACTCTCTAATAATAATATCTCACTCAATATGTCAATTAGACGTGACTATGCTGTCTTATTAAAAAAATTTTAACCACTGTAATTGAATTTAAAATTTAATAATACTGTTAACTCACTGTAGCTCGCAAGAGAAACTGAACACAGAAATAAAAGTTTAAAAAATGGTGTCTGGGAATTTTGTGTGTTTACTACAATTACTTTGTAATCTAAAAAAGTATGTTCTTGGTACAGAGAATTTAAAGATAATTTGTGCAAATTAAGTTAAATTTGGCGAATCATAAGTAAAGATTTGACTTTGAGTTTTTGAAAAACTCTAAAGATCTCTAGACGAAAGTTGCAAGTAACTGAGGAAGTAGCAGATTTCAAGTGTGGAGAGGTACGAATACATATTCAGACAAGAATATAGGATCACGCAAGAAAATGACAACAGTAAACTGAAGTATCAACATAATTTAAAAGTATCTGAAAGAATCGTCATAACACGAAAATAATTTTCTACGACGGAAATTACAGCAAATTACACAACTTATTGACAGAGTATTTGTGCCATTATTAGTTATTTATTATTACTCACAATTACAGCATATTATATGGACAGTTATATTAGGCCACATAAACCAAGTATTTGTTTATAATGTGTTTACAGTAATTATTGCTACTTGTTACATATTAATACAATGGAAAAATTAATAGTACAAAAAAGCTTACTTCCTATCAATATGAAACTGCTGTTGACCTCGTAAACATGTAACTATAAGTACTATTGTTTGCACTACTGCTTGTACGACTACGATTGGTACACTTCTATCATCTGTTCCTTTCTAACGGTCACCGTCGTCTTTCTGAAGTAATATGTCTAAACTGTTGAAGCTTTCTTTGCGCTACTGTATCTGTGCCGAAACTACTCCGGACAAAATCCATTATCCGCTGGTTTTCTTGAGCACAAGACGTAACGGCAACTACATTTCCACTGTACAGATCGATTCAGAATCCAAAAGGCTATGATCTGTCTTGAACATCATTTCTTTCAATGTAATGACTAGCTCTATGCAGCTAATGTGCCAATTACGACTGATGGAAAAATAATCCGTAGTTATCTTAGATTCAGAAGCCATCAATCGCCAGGAATGAAAGAAAATATATCGCAAGCCGTAAGATTAAAGGGAAACTCCAAGAAGGTTCATTCAAAGCCGACATTCTTTACTGCCAGTGAGGAGAACCCTAGTAGCTAAACGGCAATAGACAGCTGAAGTCGTGTTATTATGATTAGTTTCAAATCTGTACTCAGGTATATTGACGCAGAAGAATGTCGTAATCCTGTGGCAACATAGCCGTTTCGGATAACAGGAAGTGTTGAAAACAACTTGTACAGCAACATGAACTTTCCACTGGGCCCTTCACAGATGTGAGTATAAGTACATATCTCAAGACGAACGTAACTGATGTACATCGATAACATGTCTTTTCTTGTGATCTGAGACTGGAGACTAAATAATACAAACAACGTTTCGGACAGCTGCTGCCCTTCAACACAACGATGTAGTACTTCATAAAATTGAACAGAAGTATTCACCAGATTGGGATACGAAAAATTATTATTTCCCCTTTCTAAGACGACAAAACTTGCCGCTTAACGTAGATGTGATACGTGGAACACGATACTTTAAGGAATGAAGGGAATTGATTAAACGGTAAGATACTGTAGTGCTCAACATTAATGATAAAAGATTCTCTAGAATTCACGGATCAGTGACAGAAGGCTACACAAGGATGTGTGTACGAGCTAGTGAGAACAGTACATAAAAAGTAAGGGAACGCTTCTCCGTTATTTTAATTTCAATCCTCGAGAAAGTCTTTCCTGTTTAGTACGATGACATATCCCAGAGTAATAATCCTGTTTTCCTTCCCACCTGCCGTCTGAAAATATTTGCGAAAAATGATTCAAAGACAATTTAGCGGCTACGCAGAATTCGTAACTGACATCAGAAATTATATTTAGAGGTGCAAAAGGAAATGTATGAAGTATCTGGGAAAGTTTTTCAGAGAATGTTACTGGGACTGGTCAGAAAACCAAGTCATCTGATACCATATTTGTATACAATCGTTTTCCTTTTGTTTCCAGCCTAATTAAAGGCTATGCAGTTTTGCCAATACAGTTGAAGTATCTCTATCTGTACGGGCGTGACACTAGCTCCTATTCTTATTCTGATGTCCAACACAGAGTAGATGAACGATTTTTCTCTCTCTCGTTTCTGTCGCTTTCTCACGATCTGGCTGCCTCTACTAGAGATACGTTATGTCATATTCGCAGAGGGCAAAATCTGTATGAGAAGCAGAGACTGGAATATATCCAAGAGATAATGTTGAGTGTTAAGAGTAACTCCGAGAGCAAGAGGTTGCCGTGGAGAGGTAGTCGTTGGGACTGCATAAAACTACACAGCAAATTGATGATTCAACAGCTACAGCATTCTGTTTGCAATCAGTATTTGTTTTCTAAATGAGTACCAACAACCTCACTTCTCTCTGTCACAACCTATATTCCAGTATTACCTTCTTTTCCACACACTTGTGCCATTTAAATTTCTTTATATCTGCCACATCATTGCCATCTTTTTTTTTTTTTTTTTTTTTTACTTTTGTATGTTCTTATTGCATATGTTATCTGACGTGGGCGAGTTATAGCTGTCACTTCGGATTATGTATACTGAAGATGACACCTACGGAAAAACACTGCTACTATTGTTTTTAATTTTCTTTTTAATGTCTTTCCTTGACCAGCCGTCGGCAAACAATATGCCAAATTTAGGTGTTGATTGTTTCTCGGGAAAAGGTTATAGTATGAAACAATTTTTTTACATTTGTGTCAAGAGACATTCTTTCATGTCCACTCCCACCGACAATTTTGCCTTGAACTATTGGCGATAGGAGCTTGTTCCTCTCAAGGTCCCTTATCACACGCCCAACATATTCAAGTTCCCTTTTCACGGTGGTCTTTACAATTTATAATTTTTCCTGTTCGTTTTGGTATTTCCTAGTTTGGAACACATCTACTCCAGAAGTTTCTCAGTGCACGTCTATAGGTCCAACTCTCCCAGGCACCTTTTTTTTCGTGGCCCGTTCCGTTAACGTGAAAACAGTCGTTTTGCTACATCAACCTGTTTTTTTGTTTGAAGTAATCTCTTTATTTCATTGGCAGAATCTAATTCACCCGGTCCTTCCTCTCCTACATACCATTATCAAGTTACACCACACAGAAAACCTTAAAAACTTCCACTTGTAAGCATTTTATGTGGCTTATATCAACACGTTACAAAACCTTGTATTCATATGAGTGGCGCAATATCGTACATTCACAGATCCCAGGATATGTATCTAGAAGGAAAAATTGCAATCAGCATTCGGTTCCAGTCCTGGTACGAGCGGTTAAAGGCGCTACAGTCTGGAACCGCACGACCGCTACGGTCGCAGGTTCGAATCCTGCCTCGGGCATGGATGTGTGTGATGTCCTTAGGTTAGTTAGGTTTAATTAGTTCTAAGTTCTAGGGGACTTATGACTACAGCAGTTGAGTCCCATAGTGCTCAGAGCCATTTGAACCATTTGAACCTGGTACGAGCACACACATACAGTACATTACGTTAAAATACGTCAGCATACCTCTTCTAATAAAGACACACATATCGCGGCCGACGTATTAATATCAAAAGACTGTTGATTCCAGTACCAGTGATTCTTCTTTCTTAAATAGTCGCCCTGAATTGGCATGAACTTGTTGCTATTGCCAGGAAAAACTAGCATTTGCGCTGTAGCATGTTTGAATTTCTCAAAATAAATAAAGAGAGAGAACGCAATAGGGCAGTAGAAGGTGCTTTAGGAAGGCGAAATTTTTTATTCTGAGTAGTTGGAACGTACGCCACTGATTGACGTATAATCCTGCATCTAAAGAACATCGTGCGTGTGTGTGTGTGGGAGGGGGAGGGGGGGGGGGGGAGGGGAAGAGTGTAGGGTTTATGGCAGTCGTAGAATGGGCGCAGACCTATCAGACTTGTAACATCAAACGCGGATAAATGTCGACGTCGTCTTACATACGGGGATTAGGCAACTCTTGCGTCGTCCTAAAGTCGTGTTAGTTTCCGTGGTCGACCTATGTCTCTCCTGTCATTCTTTTGGTGCTTCAGGATTCCAGTCGGTATTCATCGTCTCTCATTCTGTCGACTTGTTGTTCCAACCTGTCCATATATTCATTTTATTTCCTCATTAACAGCATATACAGTAAGCTCACTACGGATGTTTCCATTTGTAATTAGATGTATTCTTGTGGAGCCATTCACTCTGCTGAAGAATCTCAATTCCTACTGCTTCTGTTTTACTGTCATCTTTCTCTTATTTATCCAAGTTTCGATTGCATATAAAGGCATCGTAATTTATAAAATTTTATTTTTGTATCATCTGAAGATGTTAGTAGTTTTAAAGTAAAGCTTACCGTTGTCGTACGCTTAAACCAACAAAATAATTTTCTCAAAATTGTAACGCTAGTTCTTGTATTTCACTCACGATTCGATACAATAGTAATGATATCGTCGCATTGTAATGTTAAAAAAAATTGAACAATTGCGGCAGTAAATTATTATGACAGTTTTCTCATACCTGTTCGTTATACGGTGGGTTTCATAAAATGGCCTATCCACCTTGCAGAAATGCAGGTTCTATCGATATGACTGTTTAGGAAAGTATGCCTTTTCACTTTCATAGCATCACTAACTCTGATTTGCTTACCTCACGTCTCCGAAAGTTCTCTCATAGTTCTCGTCCCGATTGGCTTCTTCTCCATGTAGGCGCAGGATTCGACGTGCAAACAACAAACTGTGCTAAATTGAAGTGGCAGTATGGGAGAAAATGCAGTGTTACGAAATAAAGTTAATGAAACATACGATGCCACGTGATTTTTACTCATTAATAATTAGCGGTAATCAAGAAGGTGAAGGGAAAGCCGGATTATGTTGATAACATTAATTCAAATTCTACGGAAGCTGACTATGTTCTATGTTGTGAGCACCGTAACAAGACACAGTCTACTGATTTACAGTATTGCAAGATGTTCAGAATTACACACGACCGTTCACCAACGCACTGTGCAACACGACAAGTGATTTTCCGTAACTCGTTACGCTATTCCGTCCAAAGCGCGTGTTGCATTCTGTCCTAAGTGACATAAAACTGCCGGCCGGTGTGGCCGAGCGGTTCTAGACGCTTCAGTCTGGAACCGCGCAGGTCGCAGTTTCGAATCGTGTCTCGGGCATGGATGTGTGTGATGTCCTTCGGTTAGTTAGGTTTAAGTAGTTCAAAGTTCTAGGGGACTGATAACCTCATATGTTAAGTTCCATAGTGCTGAGAGCCATTTGAACCATTTTGACATAAAACTTCTAATGAATTGTTACACACAAATGTTTTCAGAGGCACTCTTAACTGCGACGAATAATTATCCGCATCGCATTTCACTTGACCGTTCCTTACCGAGTTGTCTCGCTCGTACCCGGCTTTGTTTTCGTTTACTGAAAGAAACATCGCTTTTGTAGATACTTGTCACCCGGTTAAATGAATAAATAATTATTTTATCAATTGCGGAAGTCTCTGTGGCGACAATTATGACGCATTTTGCATGGGAAGTCATTTGATTGAAATAATTCCTAAGGGACCAAGCTGCTGAGGTCATCGGTCCCTAGACTTACACACTACTTCAACTAACCCATGCTAATAACAACACACACACCCATGCCTCTTTATTCCAGTCTCTGATCACAAATGAATTCTTTAGACGATGACCGATTTCAGTCTGTAATGACCATCTTTATATCTAAAATATATAAATATATACATCTAGCGAGCAGTGTGTCTTTTAACATAAAACAGCAATATGTATCACAATATACTGTCATACGCCAGGGAAATGTACAGATAAAACATGGTATAACGTACCTTTTTTACACCATGTCCTAAAGTGATACGGCCATAATGGTATCGTTAAAACATATAAATATAATCAGCATAGCATCGTCACATAGATTTAAAATATGGTGTAGAATAGGCCACATCGTCCACATAGTGATTATTGCCAACTAGCTATTGAGGTACAGTAGCATCCAGAAACCTGTTTGCCTACCCCTCCCTAGATGTCGCTACTGTGGGCTTGCTTATATGTAGTCATCATTTACGCAAAAACAAAATCTGATAAAAGCACATTAGATAAAATGCATGTAGCAGACTTATTAAAATTGATGACTATCATAGAAACCAGTTGTGATACCTTAGAAGATGAATGCAGTTACCAATGTAAAATTATTTAAAGAAAATATATGAAGAATATAGGTCCGACCCTTTTTTTATGGTGAACACACCCATGCCCGAGGGAGGACTCGACCCTCTGGTGGGAGGGGCCGCACAATCCGTGACATGGCGCCTCAAACCGCGCGGCCACTCCGCGATGCAGATGCTGGACTGGTTGCATTGATCTACAGTACCACTACGTCCATAAATGAGAGCATCTTTCATCTAAATATACAGTGTTTCTCCGACAGACAGAGTTTTTCCATTTCAATCTCACGTAC
The DNA here is from genome assembly GCF_021461395.2 of Schistocerca americana. Classification (NCBI taxonomy): domain Eukaryota; kingdom Metazoa; phylum Arthropoda; class Insecta; order Orthoptera; family Acrididae; genus Schistocerca; species Schistocerca americana. The sequence goes on along the minus strand of NC_060124.1, from coordinate 506,350,552 downwards.
TTGGTAAGCTAGCGGCTGCGGTAATACGTAAAACCCGGGCAAGTCCCCTTCTGCTGGAGGGAACACCGCGTATCCCACGTCGCTTTCTTAATTTGCTCGGAACGGACTGGGGACTGCTAGGGACCGCAAGGCACGGGCAGTAATGGGGTGAGGGGGGGGGGGGGGCGGTCCAGACGGCCGCTGATTCCATTATAAAAGGTTTCGCGCTTTTAATAGAATCTCCGCCGATAGGCTCGCAGTGCGCCGCGGATGAGCGCTTTTTGTAAGCCGGCCATCGTCCGACCCCGCACGCCGCGCGCGCCTAATTGAGCACATGTAGAATTTTAGGGCTCCGGTGCGGACTTGCATCTTCTCCCTGTTCTGGAGAAAATTAACGCGGAATAAAAAGGGTCGGCTAGCGGCCGAGCAGGGTGAGAGAACGGTGGTGTTGGAGGTGGGGGGGGGGGGGGGAGCGGTGGGGGGAGGGGGTATTTTCATCATCACTGGCCGCAGTCCGGAGTCTGGCTAGCAGCTGAAGAGGGTGCCAGGGATTACCGGGTCCACGTCTAATGGGGTCACACGCGCCGAACCGCGCCTGCCAGTCTAGGCGTAACCTCGCGCTCGCAGGAAGACTGCAATAGACTCGGCGAAGTACCTTGCACCGTTGTAAGAATTATGTACTTTGGACCTATTGCACAAATTATGAGAACGTTAGAACGTTGTTACAAATGTCAACCAGGAAAGGAAACCAAAATCGATAAACAATAAATTAATTTCTTTTTGTTAAAAAAAAGAAGAGAAAACTTATTAACTCACATATCGCCAAGAATGGATATAGGAGCCCAAACGGTCTTGTATTGTACAGAGTGCATGTCAGCCACGAATATCAATAGTTGAAATGCGTAATTGTAGGTAGTAGCCCAATGCTGTAAGTCTTTGTCTTAAAAAAGGAGAAAAGTGTCATTGAATCCAGCTGACATTTAGTATGACCTTGTGAAACTTTTAAAACATAACTCACGTGACATTGCATGCAGCTGACAGTTAGTATCGCACACACAAAGCTAATGACATAAGCCAACTTACTAAACCTTCTCCTTCCCCATTTTTCATCATAATTTAATCTCCCTATATCTTTTTTAAGTATCCTGTTTTTGCAAGTGTGCAAGTACTGCTCAGTGTGGTTTCACACATTTTCCTATCATTCTCTGTTCCAGCAGTTTACGATATAATTTGCTTTCCTTTCCTCAGAATGCTACTTAGATCCGATTTTGATTTGTTTACACAACGAGCTTTATCATTCGCGGCTACTTTCTCTTGCAAGCTACTACACTGACTATAACTAACACCCCTTCAGCCCTCCCCCTCCGCGTTTGTTGCTTGTATTTGAATTTCTCACATTCCACCTTTGTGTTAGTTACGAAGTTATCGATACGGCTCTACATATTTATGCCTGTTTTACATCATGTTCACGAGTTTTACAAATTGACAAGACAAGAGCCTGGAGACTGTAACATCCTTTTTTGTCAATACGTGGTTCTCCGAGTGAGTAAGCTCCTTTCTGTGCAATGTATTGTTTGTCAATTTAGTTTCTTTTCTGGTTGACATCTGTAAATATGTTCCAATAATTCGTCTAGGTGTCCATTCTTGTCTAAAGAATACAAATTTTTATTATTCGAAACCATGGTGAAGAGATAATAAACCTTTAATTCTGCAACTGGTTGGTCCTTATTTTCCATCCTATCAAGTTTGAGGCTTTTCCTCTCTCTCTTTTTTTAAACGGATGTTAGGCAAGACATTGGTTTACCTCCACTTGCTTTAAACTGCATCATGGAGAAAATTGTAAGAATTTGGAATAAATAACTGAAAGAATTCAAAATACCGCCCTTATGGAACAAACTGCCAGCATGACAAGCTTACGGATCTCTGCAGAGAAAAAAAAATTATGGCGAATAGAAAAAGCACTAAGAATGTTTATTGGAAAATAGAACGGTAAAAAAAGAAAATGTTTGGGAGCGCCTGCTAAAGGAAACGGTTTCGAAAACTCTGCTTTAGAGGAGTGGATACATATAATGAAAAAAGGAATACCTACAAAAAAAGTGCTCATCTGATAAACTTAAAACATTAAAACACTACTGTGAAACCAAATCGCCTGTATGCTAATGAATTTCTAACATTAAATAATAACCTTAATATATATACGAGGGTTGGAACTTTAATAGTGGAAACTATTTATTTACAGCTCGTACAAAATAGATACGTATTTCAAAGTTTTACTGACCTTCAAAGTAGTCTTCAGCATTGTGTATAACCCGTTGCCAACGATGTGGAAGTCGTAGGATACTCTTAGCAGTGAAAGTTGTGTTGACAGTTCGAGCGGTGCGGTCTATTGCTCGACGAATTTGTAGCAGTTCTGAAGCGAATGCCGTGAAGTGTTTCCTTCACTTTAGAAATCGAGTTGAGCTCACGAGGGCTTAAGTCAGGGGAGTGATGTAGGTGGTATAGCACTTAGCAGCCCCACCAGTCAAATAAATCAGCAACAGCTTGCACTATACATGCTTGAGCATTGTTCTGCAAAATGATGGTCAGGTCCTGCAGAAAGTGTCATCACTTCTGTCTCTAAGCTGGTCGTAGGCTGTGTTCCAAAAATGAACAGCGTAGAGACAGAAGTGATGACACTTTCTGTAGGACCTGACCATCATTCTACAGGACGCTGCTCAAGCACGTACAGTGTAAGGTGTTACTGATTTGTTTGACTGATAGGGCTGCAAAGTGCTATACCACCTATTGCACTGTCGTGACTTAAGCCTTCGTGAGCCTAACTCGATTCCTAACTGAAGGAAACACTTCACGGCATTCGCTTCAGAACTGTTAAAAATTCGTCGGGCAGTAGATCGCGCCGCTCGAACTGTCAACACAACTGGCACTGCTAACAACGGGTTATACACAATGCTGGTGACTACTTTGAAGGTTAGTAAAACTTTGAAAGACATATCTATTTTTTACGAGCTGTAAATAAATAGTTGCCATAAGCTAAACGGAAAATATTAGATCCTCTGAAAAATGTAGCATTTTGAAAATTAAGAAGTAACGATAAAATTTATCAGAGCATTGAAAACATATCCGAAACAATAAGGAATGGGAGATTATTAGTTTTTTTATTAGCTTTTAGCCAAGTCCATAAAATGGATAACAGTAGACTCACCAAGCAGATCTTCAGATATCTTAGGGAAAAGGAATTAACAATCAAATGGATTCATGAGGTTAGGAAAGACTTGGAAGGAAATAAAGTAAGAGAGGAAGTATTGTTGCAAAGAGAGATTTTTAGGTAAAATATTTTAAAACTGGAAGGATTGCCATATGGCAAAAAGTTGTATGAAGAGGGGAGAAAGAAACATAATGAAACAACGGAGGAATACTGGAAGGAAAGAAAAGAACAACAAACGATTAAAAATTGAAATTGGAATTCGGCCCCAAGAAGGTCAGTAGAAGACGAAGAAAATCAAGGTCTTAGTCAAGGTTGCAGTCTGTCACCAGTATTTTTTTACATTGCTGATACGGTTAAAGCATGGAAAACAGAATTACCTGCTGGGATTCAGCTAAGTCAGGAGTAGGCTCTCACCGAAAGCCCTCTTATTCGCGGATGATAAAGCGATTTCAGCACCCCCAGAAGATCATCGTCATCTTTAAGATTGACGCCTGTGGGGTTGTTCCTTATTGAAGGGAAATCTGTCGCCCAACTGGTGAGGAATCTTCGTACATTCCTCCGTCCTATTCATAGAGTAGCTGCATCTGTGGAGTGAGCATTGCGTACTGCACATGTTGCCAACATCTAGCGGGAAAATGTCTTGTGACGTTTGGCATAACGCTATTACTCACATTTTACTTGTGGTGTCACCGCCAGACACCACACTTGCTAGGTGGTAGCTTTTAAATCGGCCGCGGTCCGCTAGTATACGTCGGACCCGCGTGTCGCCACTGTCAGTAATTGCAGACCGAGCGCCGCCACACGGCAGGTCTAGAGAGACTTACTAGCACTCGCCCCAGTTGTACGGACGACTTTGCTAGCGGCTACACGGACGAAGACTCTCTCATTTGCCGAGAATATATATAGCATAGCCTTCAGCTAAGTCAATGGCTACGACCTAGCAAGGAGCCATTAACAGTATATTGCATGTATCTAAAGAGTCTAACTTGTATCGCCAAGGGCGATGTACACCAATGATGGATTAAAGTTAAGTATTCCAGCAGCTACGTACTTTTCTTTATAGCATTCGTTACGTATCCTGTTTCAGACCTCACGCCAGCCTGCGTGAGTTTAAGCGCGTGCCTTTCGGTTACCCGTCACTGTGGATTGGCTGTCTTGCCAGTCCACAACATTACTCAAAGACAGAAATTCCATTATTACAAAAATTTGGCCAGTCTTTATTAATTAGTAACAGCAGTAGTGATCAAGTGTAGCTACTACGGATGCAAATCGAAATATGCGGAAGGAAGAACAGCTGCTCTTCATATACGTACCACGATGTCATATCACCTTGGAAGCAATGTATCGTACGTTGGCGACAGAAATTCTGTTCTGCGTATCTGATTGCTCAGTCTATAATTATCCCTACTCTGTGGAACTATTGGCTTATAATTCGGCAAAATGTTTGGAATTCTATTAACACGGCATTCGTTGCATGTGCTATACCCATTCAAATTTATTGTTCCGTATTCTGATCCCGATAGGACCACGGTTTTTTTTCGGTCCACCTTTAACGTAGCCTTCACCTCTCCGCAATGTGAGGATACGCCAGGAAGGACACGTCATTCGGATTCCACGTTAAACTGTAGGTCCTTATCTCGCGGTAGCGTTACTGGTGTAGGAGGTTAGGGACACGCAAGTTGCCGAAGTGTCGTCCAATTGAAAAACTTGGATCGCGCCGCTGATCCACACAAAATTATTATTATCATTTATTTTCAAAATATGCAGTTCCTTTCGTATATAATTACTTAATTTTTTACCCACTAGTTTGTAGCCTACCACGCACCTTGGAAAAATAAAAAAAAAACTCAGAACCTTCTATTTTCCTCTCGTGTAATCTAATAATTGTACACTTCTCAGTTCCACCTTGTAGAACGTTATGTGTGTTAATTTCTGAATTTTCCCCCTTAATGTCCTGTTAATTGTACAGCACATTATTCAAAAGTTGGTTATTTTCGTGATAATCTATATAATCTCGCAGTGAGATAAATTATACCCTAAGTAATTCAAAATGCCTACTTTTGCTATGACTTTGTCATTTATACCTATTTTAGACGTCGAATGTTGTTTCCCATGGCAGGCTATCACCACGCATTTTGTTACTGATATCTTCAGTTCAAAATGTTTTCCAATTTATAAGTTACGAATATCAGATCGTCTTCTGAACCTAAATAACCTCCTTTGCGGTTAAAAAGGTGTAAATACATTTTCCACTTTTAAAATAATTTATCAAGGTATTTTGCCACTCCAGAGCGACTGCTTCTACTACGGACAACGCTTTGTAAGGCTGATGGCACAGGGCATTTATGTTACACATCCTGATGTACGACGTATCTTCCTTGCTGGTAGTTAATCTCTCAAAGATGATGACCTGTGGGAATCCGATCACTGACTAAACGAACTATCTGAAAAATATAACAGCAAGATCTCGCCCACAAAAACTGAGATCACGACATTTCGAAGGAAAGACGCTAATAGATAGGAAATCTCGATTGAGAACGAACTGTTAGGATACGTAATACACTTAATATGCCTTATACTTCATCTACCCTGGGTTTAATGTCATGTACACTTCCCCGAGACTCTGAAGAAAAGGTTCAACCTTCCTCTTATATGGGTCGCACAGTACGCAGCAACCCTGGGAAGAGACAACGGAAGAGAAAAACAAATTTCTGTAAAACAAAGAGTCTCCCATGGGAGCGAGACACGGGTACTAAAACGCGGAGATGAATACCAAATCCTACCAATAGATTCCTTTGTGCAGTCGGCAGCTGCTTTAAAGAGACCCCATAAAAAATGGGGATATCAGAATACAACTAGACACCAATCTGTAGCAGACAAAATTAATGAATATGAAAACCTACGATGAGAATGGACGAAAATGCGTGCGTAAATTAGCTATACGTTATGAATTTCACCTTGACGTTGTGTGGAAAGTCCTCAAATCGGAACGGCCAGACCTATGAACAAGAAGAAAAAGAATGATGATGACAATGTTTCTTTATTGCTCCACTGTTCTTTCAAGCGACCAAGCAAATTATAAGACCGGAGGAACAACAATGTGTTTTCATTCTGCTGTAAATCTGTGTCATCCTAAGAACGGATAGTCAGCGTTGTTTCTCTGTTTGCGTTATTATTTCGTGTAAAGAATTCCTTATGTTACACCACTCTGTACACGGGAACCATTCCAGAGCTTATAGAAAACCGAAAATATCATAACTATTATACTAAGTCATACGCACAACGTAGAGGTCACATGCCAAAAATATTTTTTTTAGCTATGGATTGAGAAAATAAAAATTGAGTTCTCCTCCAGATGAGTGAATGTTCGAATAAAATAAAAATACATGTCACGCACTCGGGAAATGTAATTTTATGTGTCTGTGATGTAACGTGGACAGTAAATTATTTTTGTACATTTGTTATAAGACATTCGTAAGTATGACTATTACTTTTATGTTTTATTTAATTACTTTCAATTTTTAATTTGAAAAGAAAGCCTCACGGAACAAAGAACACGGGCGACAATCGTGTCTGAGTAGATTTACACTAAAAAATAAGTTGTATTTTAGTAAGCTGTGGAATCTTTGCCCTATATTTTCCATGTGAAACGGTCTTCAGCTGCACACATTTATGTTACAAATCATTCTTTTTTTCTCTGGACTCATTTCAGGTTTGCTCTAGACCTTCGATGATAAACATAAAAAATTTGAATTATTCTACTGAATTTTTTTAAGTACCCATAGTAGATTACTCTTCTACTTCTCATAATGTATGTAACTAACTCCTTCTTCCTCTTTGTAAATCTCGGCTCAGTTTTTTTTTATAAATACAGCACTCCTATTTACTTACGTTGTGAGTGATTTTCCTTTCTTCTCCCTCCCATTCAGTGCCTCTTACTCAGACCGTACTGAAATACGCTCCAGTTGGATTACTCTGTGGTAGTATATTTATTGTGCTGGTCTCTAGTAGGAATTATTGTTGTGGCATACATTCCAGCAGCTGAGTCGTTTGCTTCTCCATATTCCTCGCTGTTAATCACTAACCTCCTACTGAAAAGAAAAAAAGAATGGTGATTAATAATGCTCAGTAATTTCTTTAAGGTGCAGTGGATATAGATTCCAGCTTGATTGTAAATTACATAAATTAACTTTAAGTTGTGTACATAGAGATCCGCTACAAGGGGACAAAAAAGCTTTTCTTCCGGAAAAATGTGTATTCTAGGCATAATGCAGTGCTTCAGTAGGCATGCAATATTTGGATCGAATTTATATAGTTTTACTTTTCTCCAAAGGTACAAATAATACTTAGTGAAACCCGAAAAATTATTCTGTAACATGTTAACTGCGTCATTTTATCGTCCTGAAAAATTATTTCACACTGTCCATCACTTGTTTTAGTGTACAGATATCTAAATGTAAAGTAAAAACAATGAGATTACTGTACTGTATTTACTGCAAAGCACCATGCGTTTGAGTGGTACATTCAAACTCTCAAGTCTCTAAAACTTTATCGAAACCATATCTTGGCCAGGTAATAACTTCTAAAAGTCAAAAATACTAATTATATTTGTTACATATTAATTATCACAGTAATTTTTTTCGTAGCTATTAATGAATGATAGCCGTTAGGATAGTAGCAAAATTAATAGAATCATTCCTCTCGAAATTTTTAGTTCAGCCATCCGATATGGCGTAAAAGCAAGGAACAGAGCAGACTTTTGTCTTAGCAACGAAGTCAGGTACTCCATTTAGGACTTAACAACTCGCGAAGTGAATAAAAGTGCGTTGCGGTAATTAAGAGATGCGTTTAACGTATCGTTGTGGCTCAGCAATCTTCAGGCAGCTGTTATAAGAGTGATGCATTCGTAAACATGATGTTGAAATATTTTTAGTCGAAGTTAATACAGCAGGTATTCAGCTCAGAAAAACCAGTAGTTAAAGGTATAGTAGGAATTTATTCCTTATTTAAACTGCTTAAGAAGGCATAGAGGCATATAAATTCAGGAAAATGCAATCTCCATGTTTGGTACCAAGAGGGCTTTCACACCGAAAATCTACTCAAACGTCAGGTGTATGAGCCAATAGAAGGGTCTGAACTGTGACATACGTTTGTACGAAGTCACGCGGCGATGGATCCTTTGAGTTTTCTCAACAAATTTGCATCGCTCACTGCTGGTTCGGTTTCTACGTAGAGGTAACGAAAACCATAACGAGGAAACATAGTAAACTTCTAGCAAATAGCTCGTTAATGTGTACGAATGTAATAGTACGATATCGTCTGTGTCACTGGATGGAATCTTCGCGGATGCACGTTAAACTAAATAATGATCTATAAGAGACATGTAACACTGAGCATGTAAAAAAGAAAGGAACCGTAAGAAAGACAACGGCGAATCAGTGACATACTCCACAACACGCTGTGTGTTGGTACCGAAGTTCTTGTTGTATTAGTTTTTTTAATTTGTTTCAGTCTTATTTTGTCTCGGGCAAATATGTAGGAAGTATATGGTTACAAGAAATGTGTTGAAGTATTCGCATAGCAGGGTTTCGCCACCGTACGTCCTTTGCCAGAATTTAGTAAAATGACCGACTCTCTTACAGGTACACGTTGGAATGATAACTTAAGACGTTGGAAGGAGAAAAAGCAGAATCCTTTGAAATGTTACACTATACACAATGGCCACTAAAATTCCAGTCACTGATGAAAGCACGGACGGAAAAAATAACTGACAGATAGGGAGCGGGAAAATGTTCACGGAAAGCCCAAGTGGAAAATATAACACTGCGAGTCATTATCTTGCAGCTGCATCGTTCTTTCCTTACAAGGAAGAAAATTTTGGAAGAGAACGAAGTCCAGATAAAACGCCACAACTTGTTGAACAATGAGTTGCAAGTAGATATAGTTCCAATAGATGAGGAAGCAGAAGGTGCGATAGAAAAGAAATCGACATTACGTTACACCGTTTTGGACCTTTCGTTTTACGTTTAAATTTTTGTTCACTTTACACTGAATTCCTGCAACGACAAATTTTTAAAACGGAAAGATGACGTTTTCAGTAATGTAAATTTGAATATTAAACCCCAAATAATTGTCAAACGTGCTGAAAACTTGTTGCCGAATATGAGTGTTCATTCATCATGAGTAAGTACAAAAAATGGGGAATCACTCTTTGTCATCAGCAAGGAATCTTTCAGTCTCTATAGAAACACTAAACTCTACCGCCGATTATGATTCCAAACACTTAAGAGTGCAACGGCTTTTTTTTTTTTTTTTCTTAATCATCACGATGGTTTCGGTGTATAACGGGTCTCCTTACAACAATTCCACGTGCTTCTGAGTATTCACCTTACCATAGCGCTCGAAGTTCAAAACGGCCAGTGAGGAAATGTATTTTCGGACTTGGCTCTAGTAACTGTGAAAATAAGACCTAAAACTAAACAATAGCTCTTTTCTGTGTCCTAGGTCACATTCCGATATTTTTTTTATATGCGCTGTAAAGTTGTCTGTCGGTGACAATTATAAACGTGTGTGTGTGTGTATGTGTATGTGTGTGTGTGTGTGTGTGTGTGTGTGTGTGGTCGCTATGGGACACTCACAACGTCCGGAACAATGGGACAGCAGACATATAGCCAACTATGAATAAAACAACAACATAAATGATGAGAGTCCTTATTATAATAATTGCGAGTGGCTCACATTCCATGTTAGTTGAGTAACATCGTAGGGAGAAAGGTGTCAAAGAGTGTCAGTCACTCATTTTCACCGCCGACGTCTTCCTTAAAACTGTCTATCCCGTCACTCACGTCTATATGCCGGTTTCGCAGGCGTTTCGCTTCCTGCATTTCTGGTGCAACAGTTTTGAAAGTTCGCACATTCTCATCGGGCAATAAATCTAGTTTCCAGACAAATAAAAATTTTCAGTGCAGCAAATTTCCGTTCTGCACTCTAGTATGCGATGTTTCTTTGCCTTGCAGTAACCTAAAATATGACGTATCTAGAAACATGACAAGTTCTGTGTGCACAGGTGCTCGTAACGAATAACGAGGTTTCAGAGGGCAGGTGGAGGTGGAACATGGGAGAGAGGAACTATTATGATCACTAAGTGGAGAACGAGGGAACTCTCAAAAAGAAACTTCGCCCACGGAGTGTAAGGAATCTGTCGTTAATCTTTCATTTATTACTACATAAATATTTACTACCACTTACACATTTATTAGGTCGTGGGGATGTATCTTGAAGCCCAAGTGTACGAAAGACCTGCAACCTGTTCTCTTAATAGTATCCGATTTTGTGTGACAATGAATTCGTTGTGGACACCTGTAATTTTGTCATCACTTACGGGACGCGGAAAATTACATTCGCCAGAATTTGAGTAGACCGTGGCCGATGTTTGGGTGTCGCCGGAAGGCGGAATGCCTCAGAATGAGTTTGATTGGCAGGTGTTTCAGATTAACGCCCTCGAGTGGTGTCCATCTGGCTCATTAACGATTTAGTCTACTACGAGATACATTGTATGTAACAGCTAATTTACGGTGTCTTACACTTTAGCCGCAAGAGACTTGAGAAACATCGATAGCTTCGGAGAGCGTGCAGTGAGTCCACACTGCCTGTTACAACACAGTTTTATTTTTAGTTAACAACCGCAAGAAACTGTCACAGCTCGCATATTTCGACGGTTACAGCATTATTGATAGCATGTCCCGTTGAGAATCTTGATCCATCTAGGGACCTCATCTTCAGTAACCTTCCGTCCGCAGACGAATCAGGAGTCACAATAGGATTGGCCATCTGAAGATAACATAATTGCCGAAACAGTTGTTTACGGTTGCGACTGATTGTGCAATAACCTAAAATACGCAGTGCCATCGTGTAGTTAATTTAAATAGTTCACAACCGTGTTATTTCATGTTATTCCTTCATTTCATATCTTCTCTTATTCTCATGTCACAGTTTTCCTGCTGCGTGAGTTACTACTTGTATCGTGCATAGTAATAGAAACAGTAATACGTATTGGCAGAGGTCGATTTAAGCAACATTGGAAATTTCTAGGCATTGTTGTGTTGGAGATGGTAAGCCGCTGTCTTCTTCCGCAGTGTGAAAGAGCCCCTAGTAATTCGTGACGAGGATCCGCAGTTTAACGCTGTGGAACGGTGCAATTTGGATTTCGTTAATGCGCAGAGCAAACCCAGAAGCGAAAGTAATGGAAATTGTTTGAAAAATTCCTAAGACGGTCTCAAGATGGTCTGGTTTTCTTTTACGCCTGTCATTTCCATCCAAGCTGATTTTTCACTCACGTGGGCTACATGTATAGCTGTTCGATTTCCGTTACTGGCTCTAAACGGATATGGACAACAATGACTAACGCAAAGATGCGTGTATACGTAAAAGAGAAAAGAAACTACTGGAAGAATGGTAGAAATTTTCTCTGCGTTGTTTCCTGTTGTTAATTCCAGAGATTCGCGTTTAAGAGTCAGAGAGAGAGAGAGAGAGAGAGAGAAAGAGAGAGAGAGAGAGAGAGAGAGAGAAGGGGGAGGGTACCGATTTCTAACTCTCTGATAATGCATTTACCACTGTTTCTTGTTTAAGCTCCTATGTACCCATGGCCGGATTCTCTGGTTCGACTAGTGTTTTGGCTTCAGTTCAACCACCTCTGGGATAATTATATCGTTTCATCTCTACAGATGAGCTACGCGTTAAAGGTAACTTTTATGATGAGTTCTCAAACAGGATGTGTATAGCGACCTTCGATTTAAAAATCAGTGGGTGGTGTAAACAATTTCATTATGACGACAGTACACCTCCGAAAACTTACGCTAAAGGGTCTTCAGCAAAATGACAAATGGAATGCCACTATGTCTTTTAGCCCTCAGCTTTGTTGCAAGACAATCACATAACGTCCGACTTGATCGTCCATTATTGTGCACTTTATTAATATTTTTGGTTTTCCAAATATTGAGCAAATAACAGGCTACACAAGCCATCCTTGCTGAGGTATTTGCCAATTCAAAGATATATTACGCAAATTTTGGCACGTGCACACCAGTACAATCGTAGCCAAAGTTAGTCACGTTAATTCGATTACGTTGGTCACTGAACAATGATCCATGGCAACATTTTAGTAACAGAGCAAATATAAAACGTCTGCAATGTCCAACTGTTTAATAGATTAGTCTCTTATCTATAAGCAACGGAGAGACATAAACTTCTTAAATGCAGCCTGAGATATTTTATACGTTTCCGGCATGGCAGGCTCATAAAGCACTTGTGCTCTTCCTACATTTATAAAGGTATCAGCATGACAAACATTCTGTCAACACAATCGCCTCTCTCAAATTTCAGTTTCCCTCTCATTTTCATTTTGGGATCGCAAGTTACTGCCCCGCGGAAAATTTTCATTACGTGAGGACAGATGCACAACCGAGTTAGTGTTAAATTCTTCCACGTACACATAGTTTCCAATGTATTGTAAAGGCGATTACCGTTATGATAACTGTTGTACGCTAAAGGCATTTTGTGCTGTAATCTCGCGATCACGACTTGTCAGTTTCAGTGAGGTTATCCTTCGCAACAGAAGTCGGTGAAAAATAGCCAGCGAACATGGCCGTGTTTCAGAGCCTACTCACAACCGACAATGCTTTGAGCGTGTCTTGTTTTGTGGTGGCCTCTACATCACACCAGCCTTGTCGCTGCGTTTATTTTCTCTCCATTTTTTGTCGTGTTCGTTTATCGAGGGATAGGCTTTCTGAAACTGATATACAAGCTGTACTTGTAATATAAAATAACAGGATAAATAGTTCCGTCAAAACGGGTATGTGTAACAGCACGATTGCTTGAAGCACCGATCACCCCGTGTGGACGATAACCGATCAGACATTTTGAAACGAATAATTCATCTAATGCCCACAAAATTATTGCGAATAGGACTTCTACGGCATAACAGGCCAAGGATTTCGTATGCAGTGCTCGAACCAACACCAATAACGGCATTATTTAGTATTAAACCGCAAGTTCTGCGGACGAGATAAAAACTGCTGATTCCATGGAACAGAGGACTTCCTCAAAGCAAATTCTGCTAATTGACGGCTTACTCATTATAAGCTAGAGAATGCGGAGTGCTTGTCAGCAGAAAATGAAATTGCGTTAGTAAAGAGGAGCATTAGAGTAGCGTTCACCAAAATCAATGAAATTTTACTGGCAGGGAATGCAGACAGTATGACGGAAATTAGATAACGGTAAAGTTTGTGGACTGTATTCTGTCTGAAAAACAGTCTATAAATACTGAAAGATGAAACTGTAGCTGGGACATTCCAAAAGACATACGCACTTGTCTAGGAAAGAGATAGTCGCCACAACCCAGAATATGTGTTGAACGTTTCGTTAAAAAAAATGGTTCAAATGGCTCCGACCACTACGGGACTTAACGTCTGAGGTCATCAGTCCCCTAGAACTTAGAACTAGTTAAGCCTAACTAACCTAAGGACATCATACACTTCTATGCCCGAGGCAGGATTCGAATCTGCGACCGTAGCGGTTCCGGACTGAAGCGCCTAGAACCGCTCGGCCACAACGGCCGGCGAACGTTTTGTCTGGATTGTCAATTTAATTCGTGTATGTGTAACAGATTCCAGTTTCGATTATTTTCCTGTCTTTGTAAGTCACAGTCATGTAGAACTGGCAAACGTATTACACTTTCGACATGCCACTGTTCTTTTATTTGCTTTTAGGCACTATTTGAATTTTCGTTCCGTTGCCATTTTGAATTGATTCATTACTGTCTTATGGTAATTAGTCATACTGCATTCCGCATAACATGCAATATAGTGTTCTACACATGTGCTACGGAGGTAATGTGACTAATTACCATAAGACATTAACAAATACCGAGCGAGGTGGCGCAGTGGTTAGCACGCTGGACTCGCATTCAGAAGGACGACGGTTCAATCCTGCGTCCGGCCATCCTGATTTAGGTTTTGCGTGATTTCTCTAAATCGCTCCAGGCAAATGCCAGGATGGTTCCTTTCAAAGGGCACGGCCGACTTCCGTCCCCGTCGTTCCCTAATCCGATGAGACCGATGACCTCGCTGTCTGGTCTCCTTCCCCAAAACCAACCAGAAAATACCTGTAGAGCTGCAACTGCAGTTGTGTCCAGAAGGAAACAGACGAAGTGTCTAACCGCGAAAGTGTTGTTATCTTTTAGGGAATTCCAGTTTGCGTTACACTGTTAGATTTATTTTGAAAGAGAGAGGAATAAGAAAGGAAGTAAAAAATAGTAAACTAAATTAGCTGCGCAGACATTAGCCACTCAACATTTCTGTAGCCGATTAGGGGTACAATTAATAATTCTTTGGCCAACAACCTTAAACCCTAAGGTTGGTTTGAAAATGTCTTAGCTGCTTTGGTACACGGCCATGAACTTCATTCATCTTGTTTGCCATCCATGTCGCCTAGTGTTGTCTAAACCTTCTTCTCTTAGGATATAACTTACTAAATTTTCTGATGCAGTCATTGCTTATGACGTCTTTTTTAGAGCAGTTCTTCACTGCATTTGAAACAGGTTAAGCTGCCATCAACCTAAATGTCGGCTGTAAATGGGATTTCTGCTGTATGTTTGTGGGATTGGTTCCCGACATTTAGCACCAAATATCCCAGTTATCTACTGCAGGTAATTATGGTCGTACCAGCTAATTACTCTTCAGTTTCTCCTTAGTTCTCGTGCACCAACGGCTAGGGAAAACTTTGAACTTTGCTCACAGACGGTTGCATGAGGTTCTCCGTAGCGGTTCTATATCGATGCAGAAACATGGTCAATTTCAAAACTTTCTTCATCTCTCACCTCCCGAAATATTAATTTCGATAATTGATCCTTAGCCTTAAAGCACACAGTTTAGGATCATCGGAACCGTCGTAGGATTTTGAGTCCAAAGGTTTGTGGTAACTTGTAAAAGCCAGGATTGCTTGAGTAAAACTACACCCTTATATAACTCTTTGACGTACAGGGGTTGGATGAAAATATGTTTACACCGTGAAAATGCATGCTTGAATATAAATGCAGATTCTGGATAAGTCTGAAGATTGTGCACCTGTGTCTGACCACGAACGCCACTTGTGCATTGCTGGCGGTTCGGTGATCATCTGGGCACCCATATCGTTATAGGGGGTGTGCCCAGAAACACGGGAATAACACTGCCGTGGGCGGAGCTTGTGTAGTACGCATTTCTGCCGCTAGGCATGTACGGCGCACCTCATTCTCAGTTTAGTGCCGCCTGTGTTGTCGATCTGGCTTGTCCTGTTCGTCTGCAGTGTTCGCTTTTGCTAGCATTGCTTGGTTCTTGTTTCGTTTCTTTGTGATGGCAAGTAAAATGAACAACGTGCAACTGTGAAATTTTGTTTTCTGCTCGGTAAAAATGCTGCTGAAACTGTCTTAATGGTGGAAACTGCTTACCAAGGTGACGCTATGGGAAAATCTTAATTTCACGAGTGGTTAAAAATGGCGACATGTCGACTGATAACAAAACTCTTTCTGGATGTTCACCAACTGCCCGAAACGAAGAAAATATTGAAAACATTTGAGAGCTTGTCCTCATAGACCGTTGGCAGACGACTGATCAATTGTCAGAGATTGGTGGGTTATCTTGGAGCTCGGTTCAGCGAATTTTAACGGAAAATATAGGAATGAAAAGGATTGCAGCCAAGTTTGTCCTTCATCCGCACCTGCCCACACAGCCACATCTGTTAGACAGTTTGGATGAAAATGGCATGGGTCCGCCGCCATACGCACTTTACTCGCCTCACCTGGTTTCGTGCGATTTCTTCTTATTTCCACGCATGAAAGGGGGCATGAAGGGACACCGAATTGACGACACTGAAAAAGTCAAGAAAACACCGAGGGAGGAGCTGTCAGCCACTTCTAAAGACAACTACAACAAACGTTTCTAACAGCGGGCACACCTATGGGATAAATGTATTAGTTGTAATGTAGGGTATTTTGAAGGGGACAAGATTGAAAATACATTGCTCTAAAAAAATTATATTTTTTTTTGTACTCCCTCGTACTTCATGGGCAGGATGGTTACCCTACAAGGTCGCATAACTGCCAACGCTTATATGACCATTCTGGTTGTCCGATCAGGTCCATCCCCCGGTACGATGTTTGTTCCCCAATGGCGATGCTGCGTTCCAAGAAGACATGGCCATGTTCACACAGCTCGTATCGTCCAAGAATGGTTTTTTGAGCACGAAGATGAATCTTCCTATTTCCTCTGACCGCCACAGTCCGCATTTCTGAGTGTTACTGAACCTGCGTGGTCTGCTTTGGAGAGAGAGGTGCATGATCTCTACCCACCCCCATCGTCGTTACCTGTTCTTGTCACAGTTTTGCAGGAATATGAGATACCCTTGAAAACCATACAGGAACTGTATTTATCCGTTCAGAGACACTTGGAAGCTTTTTTCTGCTTTCAGTGACAACAGGTTTGCTACACACTATCAGGCACGGTAATGTGTTACGTTTCTGGTGTTCCATATTTTGTCCACCCCCTGTTTTGTTATCGTATTATTTATGACATCAATAATGTTATTTATTGTTATAACGATGCGTTTATAAATGTTTAATGGGGGTGCGGGACAAAATCTAGAAAGCAAACAGTTCTGTATAAAACTGCGTGCTTCTCCAGCTCTTCGTTTTAATTCCTCCGTTTTAATTTCTCCATGTGATTTATTTCGTCAACGTGGTTATTAATATAGAGACGCGTCTGTATGTACTTCTAATAAGCTGTATGCTTGGATTAAAAAGGGCGTTGGGCAGTTTTCTTCCGCACCATACACCGCAGAAGCGAAGACGGAAACGAATGAAAGGTTCAGAAAAAGCACTCCGTCTTCAGGCCACAAGGGGCCCATCGGGGCCATCCGACCGCCGTGTCATCCTCAGTTGAGGATGCGGATAGGAGGGGCATGTGGTCAGCACACCGCTCTGCCGGTCGTTATGATGGTTTTCTTTGACTGGAGCCGCTACTATTCGGTCGAGTATCTCCTCAATTGGCATCACAAGGCTGAGTGCAACCCGAAAAATGGCAACAGCGCATGGCGGCTGGATGGTCACCCATCCAAGTGCCGGCCACGCCCGACAGAAGTGTGTTAGAAATTCAGGGTGAAAGGATGTTAGATAAGATTCACTGATGACATTCCTATCCTCCGTGAAAGTAAGGAAGCATTCAGGTCCTGTTGAATGGAACAAACAATTCAATGATAGCAGGCGAAATAGACTAGCAAAAGGAATCACGGAATTTCTCGCTAGCCGGCCGCTGTGGCCGAGCGGGTCTAGGCACTTCA
Source organism: Schistocerca americana (assembly GCF_021461395.2). NCBI lineage: Eukaryota > Metazoa > Arthropoda > Insecta > Orthoptera > Acrididae > Schistocerca > Schistocerca americana. Next base: position 506,332,998 of record NC_060124.1, on the reverse strand, counting down.
GTCCGGAACCGCGCTGCTGCTACTGTCGCAGGTTCGAATCCTGCCACGGGCATGGGTGTATGTGGTGTCCTTAGTTTAGTTAGGTTTAAGTAGTTCTAAGTCTAGGAGACTGATGACCTCAGATGTTAAGTCCCATAGTGATTAGAGCCATTTGAACCATTTGAATTTCTCGCTATAAGTAGTCTCAATACAGGCCCTAATGTGAGGAAGAATTCCTTTGAATACATCTGGAGCACAGAATTGTATGTAAATGAGTTATGGATTTTAGGAAAACCGTGAGAAAAGAACTCAAAGCACATGAAGTGTTAATGAAGTGGACTGATAAGGTAATAAATGAGGAAGCGCTCTACGGGTTCGGCGAGGTAAGGTATATGTAGAAAAACAAGAGGAGGATGAAGTGACATGTGTTAAGACATTAAAAAATAGCTTCCATCAGACTAGAAGGAGCAGAGAACAAAAGGAGCAGAGAAGAAAAGCTGTAGGACATCATAGAGACTGGAATACACTGAAGTGTCCACCTGCTTGGTCCACCTACGAAACAAGCTATTTTTAGGATTTTTAAAATAAAAGCAAATGAAGCAATCAACGTAAATCATTTTACAAATTATTTATTAGTTCTTGGAAAATATGTTTTTTTTGTTTAAGGAAATTCGGTAGTCACTGAGCCCCCCCGTCCGAGGAGCCACAGTTGCATTGCCCAAAATGAGGTGTGTCCATGCACAAGTCCTGCAATCTTCAAATCTTACTGGAATCAAAAAACAAGAACAATTTTCTTAATTTTGCGCACGGAGTAATAGCACAGGTTTTTCAGATTTGAAAAAAGTTATAAAATGGCCGACATTTGAAACAAAGATGCAGTTTTGTCTCTGTTTTGGTCACGTTTTTTGCAGTAACTAATGAATAAATCAAAATAATGAAATAATTAAAATAAAAAATTAGCTTATTACTCCTTGCGGACATGCCCGAGGAGTAATTCGCCCAAATTTTAGGGAGATATTTTTGTTAGTGTGGCTGTGTTTACAGGCTGACTGCGGAGTATGGATCCTTAATTGAAGCCGTTATGTTTCCTTAATTGAGGCCGTTTGATGTAACTAATACTCCGAAATGAATATGTTGCCTTAGGAAAAAATGTTTTGCGGATCGCTACAAACCAGTCAGAAGACTCGTGACACCCCTCCCCCAGATCCTCCCTTTCCTACCTCCCACTTCCGTTTGCCGGTTGGAAAGTACTTGTCGAGATCTGTTACCCATAGATTTTATAATCCTTCAAACGCTCTGATGCAGTCAGTGAATGCAATGAGGCGTTCAATAAAACCAGCGGAGTGCCCGATGCGGGTTTTTCTCACACTGCACAGTAAGTTTACGTGTTTCCGCGGCTGACGTATTTCAGCGAAGGGAAATGGTGGCGGCCTATGGCTCCCGGGAGCGGCTGGAAGGCTCGCACGTCTGGAGGACCAACTCCAGCGGGGTCTAGGCCGAGTTCCAGCGGACTGGAGCGCCGACCTCATGCATTCTAGACGAGGCGGCGTCGCCAACTCCCGGCGCAGTACTTCCATTATCCGGTATAAACCGCACACTTTATGAAGACGTTGTAATTTCCCCTGCGACCGTGGCGCCTCTTGGCTGATGCCGGCGCGGCGCGCTCGCACGGCAGAAGCCGCCAGCGCGCCTAACCCCTTCGTCCGCGCCGCTCGTTTTATTTCCTATCGGCCAATAGACACGAGCGCCTCACGCAGCCCGAGACGTGACGTCACACGTCGTACGGCTTCTTGAGACATTTACGTCCATTTCGCTCCGTTCTCGTCAGATCTGTAACTGGCCGGTTTTACTAGGGCATAGCGTTACGGCAACAATAACGGAACTGAAACAAGACATAATTAAACCCTGACAATGGTGATTCAGCTCCGTGGCTGCGGATTAAGTTACTTGAATAAATACGCCAGTCAGCCAATTTTTATACAGCTTTATTCATGTCAAGACACTTTCATCTTCAGTTGACGTAATACAGATGTATTCACGAAGGTGAGTACCGCGGAGGTGAACGCTGCATTTCCTTTTATTCTGCAGCTTACAGACTCATTACTTGCATTGTTGTGGAAACACGAACATTCTGATACCCTAGTGCAGCGCAGCATTCACCAAGTGGCCATAAAATTAACGAAAATGCTGTCGAGAGAAACGTCGTACTCACGAAAATGCAGACATATCACGCCAAATTTAGATGTGTGAAACCCCGAAACAAGTCTTGGGATAAAAAACCCATATGAAACGTGCCTAAGTGTTGTATTTGTTCAAGTAATAATAAGTTAAACAGGAATTTTGAGAATAAGTACAACTTCCATTTCACCGGACTTCTTCGAGAAAGTTTGTATTATTCAGTTTTATTTCACTTATACTTCTGTGATAATGACACAAATCTACAAAACACGTAGTAAAGTGTACAGCATATAATGAAATTAAGAAAAAGGCTAAAGTAAGAAATAAATAAATTTCGCTATCAAAATAATAATGAAAACAGTAATAATTGTATTAAAGAAGTGACTGATTAATTCCCATAAAACTTTTCAGTTGAACTTATCATCAACAATTATTTTTTTAAAAATTCCTAGACAACTTAAAAAGAGATGATTTCCAAACCCGATGCTAGGAACAATTCAGATGAATCCTATAGACATTTCTAAGGAAACTGCTGAAGGAATTACGTACGTTAAAGTAAACAGGTGAATGGGGAAGTATGATCCATATCACGACTGTGCAAAATTAAAATAAAATGCTTACACTGCGAAAGCAATAAGGACCATGAAAATTAATAACGTATGACATAGGTGTACTTATCATAAAACGCGAAGCAACGGAACGATTTCAAGATAAAATTACGCTATGAGAACGCACCAACTGAGAAGAGTTAAGTAAGCACCTAGTAGAAGAAGTTTAAGAACTCTACACAAAAAAAAATTAACATAAAAAGGAACTGAATTTTTAGTAATACGCGTTAGTCTAATTGAAAAAGTTATCAATTCAAATATCCAGGACAAAATTATTATGAAAAATTGCTGTAGAATGAAGGATACACAATATGGAAAGAGAATAGGAATAACTAGGAAACTAGAACAGTTCAAATGGCTCGGAGCACTATGGGACTCAACTGCTGAGGTCATTAGTCCCCTAGAACTCAGAACTAGTTAAACCTAACTAACCTAAGGACATCACAAACATCCATGCCCGAGGCAGGATTCGAACCTGCGACCGTAGCGGTCTTGCGGTTCCAGACTGCAGCGCCTTTAACCGCACGGCCACTTCGGCCGACTAGAACAGTCAAACGGAGAAGTTTAATAAGTTCAAGTCTAGGAGAAATAATGCATGAAAATGGATTAAAAAATTTGTAACTGACGCAAAGATACACAAAATAGAAATCGAGGATTAATCTTTCACTCTGTTGCGGAGAGTCCGCTGTTTTCAAGCCATGAGGTCGCCAGTCGTGTACGGATAGCGTAATAGGTAACAGAATACGCTGAGAAAACCAGGTATCCGGCTTTGATCCTGGTCCGGAAAACGGTTTTCGCCTCTCAGATAGTTTCAATAATTAACAGTATTTACATTAAAAACTGAATAGTGAGCAATCTGTGTAAATACGACACTGAACGATAATGTCTCGACGCAAGTGGATCGATAAATACCAAGCACTGAATTACAAATGTTAGTTAGAAGAATTTTAATTCCAGTAAGGAGCACAGAAGCCCGTAAATTAAATAGTAAGCACGAAATGTTCCAAAAACGGAAAAAATAACATAAACGATCAGGAAAGGAACACTAATATTTCATGGGTGTTGATAATGAGTAAGTGACATAGACTATCAAATAAAATCTTCAAGTAGCTCTGGAACACGTAATTATTAACAAGCAATATCCGAAAAGTTAAAAAAAGATTTAGAAATAAACGACATAAAATAATGAGTAGAAACAGAGAGAAATATTTTTATAAGGAAACAAAATTATAAGCCTTCCGAGACAGAAACGGTAAGAGAGAAGGTGTGAAGTGAACGAAGGCAAGAAAAGAGAGACAGAGCAAAGATGAAACAACATTGGTAAAGAAGATAATAAAGGAAGAACTGAAACTGGTATATGAAAAGAAAGGTGCAGTTTCAGGGTTTATTTAATTTTACGATTTTCAATAATGCCGAAGAAAAGAATGTCGGACATGGTCAGTTATTAGGAAATATGCTAGTGTTATGGGACTGAGTGTAGTTGACTAGTTGTTGTGAAGGCACGTATGCACAACTTCGTTGAAGAATGTGAGTGCAGCTATTTTTACAATAAGAGTGTTGTCCATAATCAGCGCTGTTGCAACACCAGAACTTGCATCCCTTATTTTATTCCTTGATGTCGTATGGGTTCGACTTTCAGTTAACAACTCTGTTCGGACAAGAACGAATATTTTTAGCCCAAAAGTGATTCACGCATGTCCTTAGGTGCAAGAGACACGTTAAACGAGAAATTCCCGTCAGTATCACAGCTCCCGTCGCATCAAAAGACACAGCTTACAGAATAACGAAGTTCTTTTATTTTAGAGATGGTTGCCAGAACATCACATTGAGTGTATTTCCACAGAGGACTTCTACAACATGTGTTTTGTATGCTCTTCCACAAACTGCTTTTTAATCATCAAGTGCACCACATATGTAACGAGGTGCTGGTTACATAGTATGAACGGTGTGTGGAACTCTGCAACATACATTTTGTATATATCTTTACCAGTTTTGAAGCGAAAAGGAAGAAAAACTGCTGATATGAAAAGAGGTAGAGTCTGTACAAGCCATTCTAATTCGCAGTTTTCAAGATTTTTGCAGATCTTTTAACGTATCATTTGTAGAAGATGCTGACAGTTTTTTGTTAAATAGTTCTGGTAGTCCCTATACAACAGAATACGTCAGTAACTGTGAAACATGGGACAAAGTTTCAATTCAGAGAAAAAATCAAATCGCTCTTGGTGCAAAGTTTACCAGTAAATGCTTGAATTCTGTGACAGCTCCACTCAGCTCACTCAACCAAAATAGCGTAAAGCACCAATAGCTCAGCGGTAAGTCCTCAGTAACTTTGCAAGAATAGATATCAGCGTTCTAGGGCTCGATGGAATATTCTTGTTCGAAAGCAGTAATAGTTGTTCATTCTTCTAAAAATGTGCTTTTTAGATGGCCAGCTTTAGTTTTTATGTGTGTTGGGATACTGAACAGTACACTGGTATAGGTATATGTCTCATAATGATTTACTCCAGATTAATTATATACACAGTTATTGATGTGACTTTCCTGAAGGAGTATACATCATCTTGGCACATTTACACTGTTATCAGCTGTTTCTGAAACGGTATGCCACCAAATGAAACACAACTAATGCCAGACATTCTGTAAATATTTATCGTGTACCATGGCATTGCCTCAGACTAGAGAACACGTTTTCCAAATTTCCATTTCTTTCCTTTTTTCTCACAGTACCTCACTATGGTCAGGTTGTCAGACTGGAATAGTTTTCAAAACAACATATGTGACTGTTTATCACGAAATCACAACTGTTGATTGTCGTCAGTGGAAGCTGCGTTTCCTTGCTTATGCCTGAAACTGGTGTCCACGTAATTTTCCCAATGGATGCCCTTCTGTCCTGAGCAGAAAATGGAGAAGTTGTAAGAGAGCAATGTATCCAGAAATTTCACATGCCGAGACGCTTTCGAATGACGCTCCAATCTTTCCGGGCAGAAAAACTGCGGACCCACTGCGTCGAAACGACGCCGTTCTGGGTTTTACGGCCGCCACTGGAGACGTTGCAACTGGCTGGAAGCAAATTCCGCCGGAATGTCTTGTTTGTACGCCGACCAATCTGTTGCCCCTCTTTCTCTCTCTCTCTCTCCCTCTCCTTGACTGGTCTTCACTCCGATTAATAAGTCGTATTTCAAAAGAAACTATTAATTAGAAACGAAAATTAAACCGCATTTTTTTATATTCGAAATAATAACCCTTTTTCTATAGCTCCTTATATTAGACGTGTCTCTTTTTTTTTACAACCTTTTCTATGGCCCATTGGCTTTTTCGGCGGTAATTACAAAGAAGGTTATGAGGACTTCCCTCTCTGGCGGCCCGTAAAAACGGGGAGGGAAAACTGAGCCGTTGGGGGGCCAGTCAGAGGGTGGGCGGTGAGGGAGGGGGGGGGGGGGACAAGAAAAAAGAGAAAGATGAGGATGAACATCAAATTGCAAGAAAAAAAGTTTCGTAGTATACGATATTAAAAATCCCTTTCAGTTCCGTAGTCTTTTTCCCCCCAGAGCGGCGCGCAGCTATTCGTTTTCTTTGCGATCTGCTAATAAAGAAACGCAGGGCAGACGAGACGGAGAGCAAGGGGAACGGAATGCGGCAACTATCCCATCCCGACCTGCTCCGTGGCCCGGTCGGAACACGGGTCGCCGCCGAATATTAACCAACTTTTCCCACTACTCGCGCGAGCGGACGCGTGCTCGCTGTCTAGCACGCCGCGCCTTTCATTACGGCCCACTGCGGGGGCTTCTATAAAATTTATGCTCCCGTTATTATTTCTGCTTTACGGCTTTTCTTGCATCCGATCCGAGGAGCGCACCTCTTCGAGAGCGAGCGAGAGCGTAGCAAAATACTCGGGCGTCGCGTCTGGTTACTGCCGCGCCCCCTGGGGATATTAATCTGCACGGCGTCGACGCCGACTCCGGCGACGCGGATATCGCGCCTCTTGTTTTCCTCCAATCTTGTGCTTTCGATATAGTACGTAGCGACGTAGGACGTTTGTAACATAAATAATGACGCTTCTACTCCCTTAAACAACAGTTGCCAGATAAATCCCAAAAAGAGAGAGAGAGAGAGAAAAAAAAAATCACGAAGGAAGTCCCACAAGGTTCAGTTTTGGGTCCACTTCTATTCCTAATGCATGCGAATGACCTTCCACTTAACATTCATAAAGTAGAATTAGTACTTCCTCTACTGAGAAAGCTATTTATACTCACAAAATATTACAGGCCCTAGATAATAAAATATTACCTGTCAGTATTTTTTGCGATCTTTCCAAGGCGTTTGATTGCGTAGATCATGTTAATCCCTCAGAAAATCTTAAGATTTAGCAATTGATGGATTTACGCAAAAATGGTATGAATTATTTTGCAAAAAACAGAGAGCAAAAAGCCGTGCTGAATAATTCAAACGATGCTGGAAGGAGATAAAATTTTAATCACCGGTAAGAAGTCACGAAACGAGTCCTATAAGGTTCCGTTAAGGGTCCTCTCTTATTCCTTATATATAGGAATGATTTTCCACTTAACGTTACTTAAGCTGAGTCGGCACCTTTTACGGACGATATTAGTGATATATTAAATGCTATTGGAGATAAAGTAACAGAAGAGGTTGTTTATGATGCTTTTCAAAGAATTATTAAATGGTTGTCTGAAAGTGGACTCTCCATAAATTTTGAGGCGACACTATACTCAGTTCTGTACAAAAAACAAAGCCATACAAAGAATTGATGTAGAACGTGAATAGGAGTCAGTAAACAAGGTAGAATGCTCCAAATTTTTGGGTTTACCTATTAATAAAAACTTCAACTGGAAGAAGCATATTACTAAGCTGCTCAAGCTCAGTATAATTTCTAGTCTTGGAAACAAACGAGTCAGACTACTGACATATGTTGCATTTTCCCTGTTCGGTAATATCTTATGGAATAATTTCTGGGATAACTTATCACTTACAACGGTGATATTAACTGCTTAAAAGCGAGCACTAAGAATAACATGTAGTGTCATCAGTGGTTGTCATGTAGATTGCTCTTCAAGGACTTAGGATTCTGAACTGCACCATCACAATACATATATTCGCTAATGAAATTCATCGTGAATTTTAGAAAAATGTTGATGTCCATACCTGTAACACTAGAAGAAAAAGTTCAGTATGTGGCAACAAAAAATTTTGATCGCACACATAACAGCATAACAGTCTGAAATGATGGCAAAGTAAGTTTTAAACCTAACCTAAAATCATTTCTTCTCGATAATTCCTTGTATCACATTGAAGAATTTTTATTTAAAAAGTGGTAGCCCTTAAAACAAGGTGCTAGGTTTAATTCTAGCTGCATGACTAGAACTAAAAACAGACATATTCATTAACGGTGAAACTAATCATGTATACATTTTCTGCAAATTGACTAGTTCCACATCATTTCGATAAATGAATTGTTCAGATTTTCTACGTAACATGTAACTACATAACTAAATGTTGACTTTAGTAGACTCTTTGAAATTTGGAAGGTAGCAGGGATAATCTACAGGAAGCGAAAAGTTATTTACAACTTGTATGAAACCAGACTGGAGTAACACGAGATTGACTTGGAACGAAGTCGCTAGTTGAAAAAAGAGTGAGACAGGGTTATAGTCTATACGCGCTTTAATTCAGTCTGTACATTGATAAAGCACCAAAGAAAACGGAGGAAAAATTTGAAAACGTAATTAAAGTTCGAAGTAAAACCTTTGCGCTCTGTTGATGACATTGTAATTCCAGTAGAGACTTGGCAGATCAGTTGAATGGAATGGATAGTGCGTGAAAAGAGGTTACAAAATGAACATAAACAAAAGTAAAACGAGAGTAACAGAATGTAGTCGAATTAAACCAGCCGATGCCAAGAGAATTAGAATAGGAAACGAGGAACTAAAATCAGTGGATGCATTTTGCTATTTTGTTAGTAAAATAACTGACGCTGAGAAGAGAAAAGCGTTTCTGAGATGTCTGTCGACATCGAACATAGATTTAAGGGTTATCCGAAGATATTTGGTATGTGGGAAAGGGACTATAAGCTTTTGAAATGTGGCGCTGTAGGGAAAAGCTGAAGGTTGTGTGGGTAGACACTAATGTACTGAATCGATATGAGAGGAAAAGATTTCTCTTTGGCACGTTTTGAATAAATGAAGGGATCACATGATAAGACACATCCTGAGGTATTAACAAAGATTCAAAATTTGTAATGGAGGAACGTGTGTGTGCGCAAGTACTTACATGCTCGTGTGCGTGCATATGTGTGTGTGTGTGTGTGTGTGTGAGGAATATTTCTAGAAGGACCAGGGCTTAACTACAGTAAGCAGGTTTAAGTTGATGTGGGTAGCAGTAATCATGCAGGTATGAAAATGCTAGCACAGGGTGAAGCACCATAAAGATTAGTATCAATTCAGCCTTTGTATTGAAGACCACAACGCACTTCTTATGTTGAGAAAAGAATGTCTGTAGCGAATGATTCCTGCTATTCACTGTACAAATTCGAAAAACTTTAGTAGCCATGAATTCAACCCTAATGAAATTTTGCGATGTTGTACAGTAGATGAGACGAACCACGGAAATTGGTGATGTCGAGGCGGTGGATAACAAACACCACTCACAATATGTATTAATGTGTACTAAGTCACATAACGAACTTGAAAATAATGTGATTCCTATTCGGAAAAAGCTGTACTAATAGATTTACATTTAGCAGTCTGAGATCGCAAAGTATATGTAAATATTACCGCTTCTTATAACTCTGACGCGTGGAGGTTACTTACTTCGTTATCTGGCGTGTTATGTTGCGGCAAGGCTAGGAGTTACATAGCTTGTAATCTGAAACCGGTAGTATTTGAAGAGACTTCGCGATACTAGACTGTTAGAGTCCTGTAATGGAAACATTGTTTCTTTACGAGATAAAAACCTTTAACTCTTGTAAAAATTGTATTCATGAAACGCTACAGTTTTTTTTAGATATGCGTGTCCTTTATTTCTTCACACATAGAAGACCTCAATGTAGTGGAAACATTGCTTCTTTACGAGATAAAAACCTTGAACTCTTGTAAAAATTGTATTCATAAAACGCTACAGTTTTTTTAGATATGCGTGTCCTTTATTTCTTCACACATAGAAGACCTCAATGTAGTGGAAACATTGCTTCTTTACGAGATAAAAACCTTGAACTCTTGTAAAACTTGTATTCTTAAAACGCTACAGTTTTCTCGATAAGCGTGTCATTTATTCTTCACACTTAGAAGACCTCAAGTAATATACCATCTTTTGGGGAATTATTTGTTATCGTTTTCGGACGTCCTTTATAAGACACTTGGACAGTGGACTTACATTGTTTAGGTTTATACAAACGTTGAGAGTGTTGGTAGTTGTCTTCCCGCGTTTTCTTTTACCCCAGTTATGTGTCGGGAACTCACAGGTTGTAAAACTTTTTTTTCTTTTTTTTTTCAATGACACGTCTGTTCTCATTGGGATAAACTAGCTAATTTATTTCTATTCAATTCCTCCAGGGTACCATTCGACCAAACTCTGTTGTTATGATGATTCCCTTGTTAGTGGAAATGCGCTTCTGAGCTGTGGCAACACTAAGAAAATTCTGCAGAAATGCTATTTTATTTCACGAATCAAATCCCGCCAATACCAAACTTTATCCGTTACAATGTCCCTAGCATTGAAAGTTAAATATTTTGAGCTATATACTGTATTTCCAAAACCAATTATTACTATAAAATATTATCATTTGTTGAGTAGTAAATTATTATACAAGATTTATTGCATTACGGATATTTGTAGCTTACAAATGAATGTCTCTAAACGTTTGAATTTTAATCATCATGAAAATCAGTTAACGTCATCAGAGATTCGACCCTAAGTATGTCATTGTTACAGATTGCGACAACTGGTAGATGTACCAAGATATCGCACGTGAAACGAAGGCTTTCATGCGGAAAAGTTACTGCTTCGAATTAACTATGTTTCTTTTACCCAACGAGGCACAATAAAGATGGAAGTTTTGATTATTTTCTATTCAGTTAACGACGATAACCTTAACCTAACAGTACTTGACGCATCCAAAGCACATAATCTACATGATTTCAGGAGGACAACAACTTTCTGACACTCGAGTAATGTGATGAAAGTTTTTAAGGGGTTATAAACCCAATTTTTTACAGTAGTAGTTCAAGATAAAAAATCTCAGATAGTCAAAAATTAAAGACAAGTAACGACTTTTAATAAAAATATTCGACACTGTTCAATTTTGCGTTCCTTACAACATGTTACTCTATTTTTCGTTCAGCGTTTCTTTCTACGCAACTCTGTGCCTTCCTTTCTTTGTTAATTGTGCTGACACTGTTAGCGTCTCATCTGAGTATTTTAGAGTCTTAAACAGTCAGTCTTTTAAACGCAGCTGCATAGCTTAAAATTTATATTTGTACCCTAACTTTTCCTTCATGTAAATTCCGTAGGATATTTAACTGTTAAAATCTTTAGAATCATACCCTTATGCCTGTAAAGTAAACGCCATTTTCGGTAAGTGAAGGTTACAGAAATCTATGCCTTGGTTCCTTCCATGCGACAAGCTAGAGCGTAGAAATTTTTCATTTTCTTTTGATGAACGCATCTCCGTACTTAATGTGCCCTTATTGACAACTTATCGCAACTTAAGGTTTTCTCATTCAATTAATACAGCAAAATAGCTCCGCAGTGTGACCGGTAACTTCCATTTTGGGAAATAAAACTAATGACGTTGTGTATGTTGTATATGTAACGTGAAGAAAAGAAAAAACGATGTGAATGAAGGAATTATATTGACTAAGAAATTTTTTTGCAATTTTCAGAAGGATATCACAAGCACACGTACAGCCTTCTAGCGTATTCATATTGGTTTTCATTCCATGGGACTATTTTCACACTTCTCTTATCATGGAACATGTCTCTGCATTAACCAAATAATTAATTATTTTGAGCAATAATAGGTTAATAATAATATATGGTATAATACGTTTAATTTAAAATTACTAGTAGTGGAAAGGGAGTTTATAAGGAAGCTGAACCTTTTTCCAGATTTTGGCTCTTGAAGTCCAGCGCCACCTGGCAGTTAATAAGACAAAAAGTAATAGGGTATGCCTATGTATGTGTAACTAATTAATTGAAATTTATACATTTTCAGATGATTTTCGCCTTACTTTATTGAAGTCTCTTCAGTGGCCTGAAATACATACACATTTAAATTAAATGCATTTAATTAACATACTGCTGCGTTCAAGTGAAAATGTCACTGAAGAAGCTTGTATAATATTAGGCGAAATGCGTCTCGCTAAAAGTGAATTGCATTTATTCAGTTGCATGTAGACAGACATATCGTAGGATTGATTCATAAAATATTTACAGCAACAGATCACTGATAAATGAACATCATTCTAGATTAAAATGTCAGACATTTACGAAACCAATGCAAAAAAGGGGAAAAACGGTTCAAAAACGGTGTAAATGGCTCTGAGCACTATGGGACTTAACATCTGAGGTCATCAGTCTCCTAGAACTTAGAACTACTTAAACCTAACTAACCTAAGGACTTCACACACATCCATGCCAGGGGCAGGATTCGAACCTGCGACCGTAGCAGTCGCGCGGTTCCGAACTGTCGCGCCTAGAACCGTTCGGCCACCGCGGCCGGCGAAAAAACCGGGATTGTAGTATTTGTAACTAAGAGTAAAACATCTGGACGCCATTTCCATGTTAGGTCATGAAGAAAAACAGTATCAGTCATGCTGAATGTGATAACTGGTCCCCTCTTTTTAGCAATAGGACAGTCCCTCAACACAATGACAGTCCCGTAAGTTGCAGTGTCTACACCTATAATCAAAACTTTGCTACATCTCATCGCAGAATTTTAAGCTTCAGAATCATATTCATAGATACAATTTACAAAACAGAAATCTCGTTGTACAAAAATCTAAACGAGTCACGCTACCTCCGATGATAAATTCCATTGTCAACCTATTTTTGTACGTCCGTTGGATCTTTGACTATCTCATTCTTTTCCGTTATTGCTTTCAACGTATCTCTCCCGGTATTCGTGCATCTTCCATCCAGTTTCAGGTTTCTACATCAAACTGTATATCTCGGTGTTCTTAAAGGTTGGGAAGCGTTGTTCTGCTGCTAACCCATGAGTACCACTCTCTCTCTACTCCCCATTCGAGTTGTCGGTTATTCTTTCCTCTTATTCATTACTTTCATTTCAGCTAATCCCCACAACTCTTTCACTGTTTCTCATTCAATGTCGTGTTTATTCGTATCCTTTCTTCAATGTTCTCACCATCTGAGCCTGACAACGGAGTAATATCTATATTCGAACTTGTAGCCACAGTAAATCTCATCGTAATGCACGCAGTGTCGTTTCTGTAGGGTCGAAGCAGTAAATCTAACTGAAATACATACTTTATCAAAGGCTAGTTAACAAAAATAAATGTAAATATACAAAGACAGATATTTTCAGATTTATTGTGTGTCGTTGCATATTAGCGCGCGATTGTTTTTCGACCTCGTGATGCGTCCCTGGCGTGACAGAAGTTTCATCAAATCGATCTATCCTGTGGCACTGGAAGAACAAATTATGACATACCTTTTCTTACTCCGTGTCGGAAGGTATACCTGTGGAAAATGACATTTAATATTGGTTTGAGTGATGGAAAAAGTGAATAAACTTTAAAAGTGACTACATAAATTTGTAGCGTCCGCCGTATTGCAGATAAATTAGGTGACCTCTGCTACTGAGTTGATCGGATTTGATGAAATTCGCACAGACGAGACATTGCCGCCTGTTTTTCAATCAAGCTTTCAAACCAACTTTCTGTTGAGGGTAACCACATCGCAGACACATTGTAAATAAGAAAAACAACACTCAAGACTCAATAACCAGATTTTCAAAGAAATTATAACAATGAAAAATTCAAGAATGATGAGGTGGTTCAAAAAGACACATGGTTCTTTGAAGGTGCCTTACTCGCATCTATCGATTTTAGGATAATATAGCTTCAGATTTATAATGGTTATATTTGCATAATGTGGATGAACAGTTAAGGAGTCCCAGCTTTCAGGAAGATATTCACGTTAATAGGCAAACCACATTGGTTGGTTGTCACAATAAAATTGAATGCACCCAAAAGGTGCTTGTAAAAATGCACGAAGCTTGACTACCGAATGAGCCTGGCCGGAAAATACGCCGTAGGATATATTATATGATCCGGAAGATACCAGCTGTATAAAAAACGAAGTAAAACTTAAAATCCCGTCTGATATGCGTACTACCGCCGTACTGCTAACAGGCCGATGTGGTGTGCGCAGTCCATGGAGGATGTTATCTGGCCTGGCTCATTCAATAGTCAAGCTTTGTACATTTTGACAAACTTCTTTTGGGTGCATTCTATTTTATTGTGACATTCTACGAATATGGTTTTACTTTTAACGTGAATAACTTGCTGAAAGCCAGGACTTCGTAATTGTTCATTCACATTACGGAAAAATAGTCATTATAAACCTGAAGATCCGTCTAGAGTGACGTGAAACCAGTAGTTGCAAATAAAGCACCTTCATACAGTTATGCGGCTTTTGGAAACACCTCGTCACTCTTGACTTTTTAATTGTTATAATTTTTATGATAATTTGAATGGTTATTGAGTGTTGAATGTTGTTATTGTTATTTAGCTTTCAAACAAAACAAAAAAAAATGGTTCAAATGGCTCCGAGCACTTTGGGACTTAAATTCTGAGGTCATCAGTACCCTAGAACTACTTAAAATCTAACTAACCTAAGGACATCACACAGCCGCCCGCGGTGGCCAAGCGGTTCTAGGCGCTTCAGTCCGGAACCGCGCGACTGCTACGGTGCAGGTTCGAATCCTGCCTCGGGCATCGACGTGTGTGATGTCCTTAGGTTAGTTAGGTTAAAGTAGTTCTAAGTTCTAGGGGACTGATGACGTCCGATGTTAAGTCCCATAGTGCTCAGAGCCAGTTTTGACATCACACACATCCATGCCCGAGGCAGGATTCGAACCTGCGATCGTAGCAGTCGCGCAGTTCCGGACTGCAGCGCCTAGAACCGCTCGGCCGCCGCGGCCGGATATTCAGCTTTCAAATCACTTGAATACTCCATCTGAGACTGGACTCGCATTCGGGAGGACGACGGTTCAATCCCGCGTCCTGCCATCCCGATTTAGGTTTCCGTGATTTCCCTAAATCGCTCGAGTCAAATGCCGGGATGGTTCCTTGGAAAGGGCACGGCCGACTGCCTTCCCCGTCCGTCCCTAATCCAATGAGACCGTTGACCTCGCTGTTTGGTCTCTTCCCTCAAACAATCCAATCCTATCCAATCCAAAACCATCTGAGAAACTTAGTCGTCGCAGATTTTTGAACAGTGTGGCACAGCTGACAGAATCAGAAGCATTGCTCAAGTCTAGTCGTGTCAAAATTGTGGCCTCGCGGTTGTCGATGGCGTATTTCGGGTCATCATTAGCCTTAGTTAGTGCAGAGTTTGTGGTGTGGCGTTTACGATAGCCGGTTTGTCACACACGTTGAATGTGCTGACGGTGTGGAACAAAGTGAGACTGAACTGACACTGGTTTGGAATAGAACTGTGCTCGAGGAACTGTGCTAGTGAATAAGACGGGCAAGTGCGGCCGGGATTTGCAGCTAATTGGGTCTAAGCTAACATACCGTCGCGTCGGAGCGCAGTAAGGTTTCGGAAAGCCGAGAGTGCCGGCCTGTAATCAGCGCGCATCGGGATTTAAAGTAGTTAATTTGTGCCGAGGTGACACAAAGCCCGCGCGGCAGACAAAGGCAGGAGACGGCGCCAAGGAGGATCCGGGCGCAGCTTACAAAGCCGTACGGCGAGGCGGCTCGGCGGACACCGGGCGGCGCGCGCATGCGCACAGCGGCAGGGCGCCGCGTTAATTACAAGTTGGCCCAAGTAAGTCCGGCGCCAGCCAGCCAGCCGGCTAGCCGGCCCGTACAATCTGCCGAGCATCTCCGCCCAAATAATTCAGCCCCTTCGGCACAACTTGCCACTACTCTAAGCTGAAATGAATTGATAATTAGCCCGCGCGTGCTCGTGTTTTGCGAGCGCAGCCATCTTGGGCGGTCATCTGGCCGTCTCTGGAACACACTGCTCTCCGCTTCTGTCCCCCACGTGACGTCACCGCTGGCGCATGATTGCTAACAAGGGAACCTCCCCATCGAACCCCCCTCAGATTTAGTTATACGAGGGTCGGTCAAAAAGTAATGCCTCCCATTTTTTTTCTACTTAAAGAAATTAAGTTAAGTGAAAAATTTGAATTTGGCGCCATTCCTCAAACCTTCTTCTGCAATCCACTGCAGTAGTAACTTTCTGTGTCAACAGGTGGCAGCACAGCAGAAGTTTGTAAGATGGCCGACATCGATGTTCGTTTGAGACAGCGTTGTGTGATTGAATTCTTGAATGCAGAAGGTGAAACGCCCATACGCATTCATGAAAGACTGAAGAAGGTGTATGGTGTTGTGACAGTGGATGTCAGCACTGTTAGACGATGGGTTCGTCGTTGTAAGGAAGCTGAAGGGCAAACACCGTTGACTGACGAAAAGCGGAGCGGCAGGCCGGTGAGTGCAGTGACTCCACACAACATTCAGCAAGTTGATGACATCATTCGTGGTGACCGTCGGGTGACTGCAGATGAAGTGTGTCGCATTATTTCTCTTAGTAAAGGCAGTGTGATCACGATTATTAAACAATTGGGGTACTCAAAAGTTTGTGCACGGTGGGTTCCAAGAATGTTAACCGATCAGAATAAAGAGGCAAGGAAAACAATAGCCTCCCAACACTTGCAGCGCTTCCGTTTGGAGGGAGATGAGTTTCTGAAAAAAATTGTGACCGGGGACGAAACATGGGTGCATTTTTTTGAACCCGAATCAAAGAGGCAGTCAATGGAGTGGCGTCACACAAGCTCGCCGAGGAAGAAAAAATTCAAAACTGTGCGATCGGCAGGGAAAGTTATGGCAACAGTTTTCTGGGATACAGAGGGTGTGATTCTGGTTGATTTTTTGGAGCAGGGATGCACAATAAATTCTGTTCAATACGTCACAACCCTCAACAAACTTAAAGCACGTCTTCAGCGAGTTCGCCCAACAAAATCAATGGCAGATGTTCTTCTTTTGCATGACAATGCAAGTCCACACACCAGTCGTCACACTTCTGACGAGATTGTCAAAATTGGATGGGAAGTTTTGCCTCATCCCCCATACAGCCCTGACCTGGCACCATCAGACTTCCATCTGTTCGGGCCACTAAAAGAAGCTCATCGTGGGATTCATTTTGAAGATGAGGAGGCCGTCAAAACATCCGTGCGTCAATGGCTTAGGAAGCAGAGCTGTGATTTTTACCGTGCTGGGATACATGCCCTTGTTCAAAGATGGACCAAAACTGTAGAGATGGGCGGAGATTACATTGAAAAATGACAAAATGATCCTCAATGTTGTGGTTTTCAACCTATGTAATTGCATTTAAATTTCCTGACAATTAAACGTAGAAAAAAAATAGGAGGCATTACTTTTTGACTGACCCTCGTAAGTTGGCACAGTGGATAAGCCTTGAAAATCCGAAAACAGATCAATCGAGAAAACAGGAAGAAGTTGTGTGGAACTGTGAAAAAAATGAGCAAAACATCCAAACTGAGTAGTCCATGCGCAAGATAAGCAACATCGAGGATAGTGTGAGAGCAGGAGCGCCGTGGTCCCGTGGTTAGCGTGAGCAGCTGCGGAACGAGAGGTCCTTGGTTCAAGTCTCCCCTCGAGTGAAAAGTTTATTTTCTTTATTTTCTCAAACTTATGATCTGTCCGTTCATTGACGTCTCTGTTCACTGCAATAAGTTTAGTGTCTATGTTTTGCGACCGCACCGCAAAACCGTGCGATTAGCAGACGAAAGGACGTGCCTCTCCAATGGGAACCGAAAACATTTGATCGCAAGGTCATAGGTCAACCGATTCCTCCACAGGAAAACACGTCTGATATATTCTATACGACACTGGTGACGGCATGTGCGTCACATGACAGGAATATGTTGTCGACCCACCTAACTTGTACACTGGGCGAATGGGTAAAAAGATTTTTCTACCTTGCCCGACTTAGGTTTTCTTGTGGATATGATAAGCACTCCCAAAAAAGTGATGAAAACATAAGAGTTTGTCACATAAACTGCAACAAATGAATGCAACAGTTTCACAGTCGCACAGTTTTCCCTGTGCTCTGTCAAAACATATATTTTTAACGTTTTCAAATTTTTCCGTGTGTAGACCGTCAAATCCTGCATATGTCCAAGCAAATCTGAACATGTCCTGGAATTTTGGAGAGCGAAGTTGATTGTGTGTGAGTGCCTGAACTTTAATAATTGACACACGATCACGTAAACAATACTGCTCTGTGTACCTGTGCAGTTTCGCAAAATCATAGAATCTTTTCACAAAGTATTTCACTTGCCGAAAACCAAACACTTCTAACGGTTGCACAAGAGGTGTACAACCTGGAGGAATGGTAATCGCGTCTACTCCCCCCACACTAAAATTGTCTAAAAATAAAAAAAGTTAAACTTATCACTCGAGGGAAGACTTGAATCAAGGACCTCTCGTTCGGCAGCTGCTCACGCTAACCACGGGACCACGGCGCTCCTGAGCTCACACTATCCTTGATGTTGCTTATCTTACGCATGGACTGCTCATTTTGTACATTTTGCTTATTTTTTTCATTGTTCCACACAACTTCTTCCTGTTTTCTCGATTGATCTGTATTCAGTTTTTCAAGGCCTATCCACTGTGCCAACTTATAACTAAATCTGAGGGGGGTACGATGGGGAGGTTCCCTTCTAAGAGCGGCTGAGTTGTGTGTGTTCTGGAAGAGACTACCGGGGTCGTTATGCGATCGAGACGTAAAAAGTACAGCTTCCAAGCTTCTAGTATACCACGGCGCGTAATACACCCCTTTTTTCCTTCATTGTATCACAGGTGGAGTGTAAAACAACCGTAGGCTGTAGTAGACTAACATAACAAAGCGTAAACTACGGTAGTCTTTTGATGAGTTAAGACCGTATCCACGTTACCTCTACGTCAGGTGCATTCCATTCCCATCAGGTATTACGACATTTCGGTTACTTTGTTTGTAGGTTGCGTTCTACCGTAACTAAGATTCAGTACTTTTGGCACACTACATACAGCGTGACAATTATTGATCTATATGAAAAGAAAAGAACGTAAATTACTTACAAACTAAGGCGTGCACACACTTTATTCAACATGTAAACGTCACTACAGATATTCGGATTTAGCTTATGACATGTTCGATACGTCTGTCATCATTGGCGATGACGTGCGCAGACGAATAGCGAATTCTGCATGTGGCGCTGAAGTGTCGGAATATGGATACTGTCGATGACCTCCTGAATGACTGTTTTCAGCTCAGCAATGGTTTTGGAGTTATTGTTGTACACCTTGTCTTTAATAAAGCCCCACAAAAAGGACTCGCATGTCTTCAGATCCGGGGAATATGGTGGCCAATCGAGGCCCATGCCAGTGGCCTCTGGGTACCCAAAAGCCACAATGCGATCCTCAAAGAACTCCTCCAGGACATCAAACGCTCTCCTGTTTTGATGACGTCGAGCTGTGTCTTGCATGAACCACATGTTGTCGAAATTAGGGTCACTTTGGATAATCATCTTCCAAAACCTTCACGTACCGTTCGGTAGTCATCATGCCATCAAGAAATATCCCACCGTTTACCCCGTGACTGGACAGTGCACACCACACAGTCACCTGTTGAGGACGAAGAGACTTCTCGAACGCGAAATGCGGATTCTCAGTCCCCCAGACGCGCCAATTTTACTTATTGACGAACGCATCCAAATGAAAGTGGGCTTCGTCCCTAACCCAGACCGTATTCGTATCAAAATTCCCGTACAGTTTGAACGTCCTAACGCAAACCGTTCAGAAGTTATGACGATTTTATTTCTTATAGTTCAGTAATTGTTACCCTGTAAATGACATAGCAAATGGTAAATTTACCAGTAATACTGGTAAGGAAAGAAACTGAATCAATGTGTAAGAGAGGAAATTGGAGCCAACAAATTTTGTTTGCTTTTTTGCTTGTTTGGTTGGTTTGCACATAATTAGAACTGCACAGCATTCAGTGTTACTCTGTTGTGTATTTTATATCCTTACAGAATACAAATTGCATTTTACAATTAACACAAATTAGTTGATCACGTAACGTTTGCTCTTTTATGCAAGAAAAGCAATTACTTTCGATGCAACTACAGTTTAGATGCATAAATATAATGGAAAGTTCTTCGTCATGATCGAAGGCAAGAGTTGCCGGCCTGAGTGCCCGAGCGGTTCTAGGCGCTTCAGTCTAGAACCGCGAGAGCGCTACGGTCGCAGGTTCGAATCCTGCCTCGGGCATGGATGTCTGTGATGTCCTTAGATTAGTTAGGTTTAAGTAGTTATAAGTCTAGGGGATTGATGACCTCAGATGTTAAGTCCCATAGTGCTCAGAGCCATTTTTTTGACGGCAAGAGTTACCTGTTATTACTGATAAAAGCGAAAGGTTTCTATCAGTAACAGAAACATCTTTTATATAAGTTCAACGAAAAATTGATGCGATGTTTGATATATTTTTGTTTTGTTGGTTTTTTCGAAATTTTACCTTTTTTCGGGAAATTGTTTTGCAAGCTCTACGTGATAAAACTGTATTGTTTATTTTTACTACAGCATCGCTCTATTTCACGTTACAAATCATAAATTTTCGAATAAAACCTAAATTAAATACTGATAGTTCAAGCTTTGCTCATATACTGTTTGTTTTTAAGTAACAGAGAGAAGGAGAACTATGTGGAACAAAAATGTTGCATAGGTTACCTAGCCTTTCGCCTATCCTCACTTGGTTTCTAGTCAGTTCAGTTCGGTTTTTAGGGGAGTCTAATGAGACACTGGCGGCATACATGAAGAAAGCGATCGTTACGAGGGACTTCCAATAGGTATGCAACACACGCAACGTGCGGGGAATGTAGGTACAAGATTAACTAATCAAAGCTACAGGAAAACTGCTATAGTCTACATTTATTTATGCTATTCTACAGTAGCCTACGATAGTTTCACAACTCTATTTGTTCGCATACGTGATCACTATCTTACTAGATTCTCCTAGAAACCGGAAGCGGTGAACCGTCCAGAAAATGAGTGAGGATATATTACGCGTAAACTACGGAACAGTTTTGTTCTACATACTTATTTTCCTGTCTGTTACATAAAAATAAACATTATTTGTCGAAAATTGACATTGTCAATGTTTGATTGATGCTTTATTCGAAAATTATTAAATTGTAATGTGAAACAGAGCGATGTTATAGGAAACAAAACAAAAAAATAGAGATTTATCATGAAGCACTAGAAAGCGCAATTTCCTCAAAAAACAAAGGAAAAAATAAACAAAACGCAAAACAAAAACATCAAACGTAGCTGCAATACCTCAAATACATCATCAAACGTATATAAAACATGTTTCTGTTAGTCATAAATAACTTTCGCACTTATCAATACTAACAAGAATCTAGTCTTTGATCATGATGAAGATCGTTCTGTTGAACTCAAAATAAGGACAATAATTACATAAACTCGTTCAGTATGCCCTGAAATTATTTCTCTTTTCCACTGAGGATTGAAATATCATTAACGAATCTTTTCGTTGACGTGCTTGCATCCTGAATTTTAATGCTACCCCTGAACCTGCCTTCTATATCCCTCATTGTCCCTTCGAGGTACAGATTTAACAGTAGGGGGAAAGGTAGCAACCCATTGTTACACCCTTTTCAATCCTAGCACTAAAGGAAGAAGAGCAACGAAAAAGTGGATCATTCAAGGAACGATTTTAGCCGATGACGAGGCAAGTGTCAAGAAAGTTCTAAGGTACTGTGATGTTTCTGGGCTTCAGCCTAAAATTTTGGGTTGGAATTTTTAGTGTGTTGCCGAGTGGCTGACCACTCCTTTTTATTCTTGAAATAGGCCAGTTCGAAAAATGTGCTATGTGTTTCATTTTAACCCCTTCCCCTACGTTCTCTTGCGGTTCTCCTCTTCTCATGCTGCTTTCCACGTTGCTACTGTAGACGTGCACACTGCCTCTGTAGACTGTCACCTTTAATTTTAGTCTTATTTTTACACTTGCTGCATTTTAGTGACACTCGTCCGTTATTGTTTCCGTTCAGGCGTTAAAGACTACACAGTTGAGCGCCCATAACACCATATCCATCCATCCATCCAACTAGTCTGTCTTTATCCTGTTGAGGCGTACTGAACGTACTATACCGAAAAAAAAAAAAAGATTCAGTCGGGCATCTAGAAAATAAAGTTTCCGAGGCGCGCAGAATTTTGATGCCTTCAGGGTTGCATAGGCGACTGGGTAGCTGTTGGTGTCTACCTCGGCGTGAAACGGGGAGAAAATGTGGAGCAGCGGAGAAGAGGGCGCAACGGCGACAGATCGATGCCCGCGTGCGTACGACGAGTGCGGCCAGGGGGCAGGGGGCGGATGGCTGGAGGCGAGCTCCGACGCAGCCCCGTGGCCCAGTTAGGGCGCGGGGGCGGGGGGCGGCAAGTCAGGGGCGGGGGGCGGCAAGTCGGCGGCGAGGGGCCCTGGCTGCCGCGCGCACTTCACCGCCGCCGCGCGGATGCAAATCAAATCAAAAAAGAGCGGCGCCGCCGATTCTTACATCAAAGTCTGTCGGCGGCCGCCGCCGGCGCTCTCGGAGGCTGGAATAGGTACAGGGTACCGCGGGACGAGTAGGAAGACCCCCTAGCGTCAGCTCGCGGTAGCTGAGCACACAGTGACGGCGAGGCCACTGCAACAATTCCAATCTCAAAAACACTGCGGGGGCGAAGGGAGGCGGAGGCCCGGGGGCGAAGGAGTGTGCCTGAGGCCGCCCTGACAGACGAATGCCTTGGGGAGCTTATTAAATTTTATCGAACGAGTTCATCCAGCCGGGGAAAACGACGTATTTGTTCTGCGAAAGACGAGATGACGTAATCTAATTCCTGTAATCTTTTTTTTTTTTCTTTTCTTCAAGCTCGAGGGATTACCAGAACTCTTTTCTCCAACTCGCTTCCCTGTAATTGGTAATTCTTGTCGCGTAGAAAAATGTCCACCTCAAGATTTTTTTTATTCGTCTCATTTATAATGACAAGCCGTCTACTGTTTCTAATAAGTTGGCGGTGTGAGGGATAAGACTGCTAAAACAAGTAGCAGGCGTCATAGCTCTAAATGAGCCATTCTACTTGTTAAAAATTGAGCAATAAAAATACGCGATTCGTCGTAACAGTATTGTAACAGATTTGTTATTGTGGGGAGGCCTTGGAACTCAGTATAGGTTTCGTCACCGATAAGTGGAAAGAGAGGTTATGGAAATTCCAAATTGTTCTCTAATCTTTTCTTTCGCGGTTCTGTTTACTATATCCTGAACAAGAACTGTTAAAGGCAGGATGCTATTTCCGTTTTTATAAAGTGTACAAGAAAAGAAAGACAAGGATGGAGTTCTTTTGAATGCAGGAGCTTCGCTTGTCGGAAAAGGAACTATAATTTTCTGTTTCTACAAGTCCCTGTCTCAACCAGATAATGTCATATCGACGTAACAAAGAAAACACTACAGAATAACGTAGTACTTGTTAAATTCACACGATTCAACAATAGCCAAATAATTTTCAAATATGACACACAAGAACACACAAACGCATACGCACTGAAACACCAGTCTTGCCTTATTCCCTCCTCTATTCCCCTCTCCTCCCCCCCCCCCCCCCCCAAATGTTAGAACAGTGCTTTTTTCGGAGGTAAATTTGATTCAAATTACTGGAGGTGTTTCAAAGTTATACTTACATGTAATCCATTTACTATCACTCAGTCCCTCCAAATAATAGTTCTGAGGATCTTACACCCACAGAAATTGTCTCCTAGTACTAATATATAAATATACCAAGTGTGGTTGAAACAGCTGCTGAAGTTCTTTCTAATCACTGCTTTGTGTGTGTGGTGAGGACTGGAGCTTCACTTTACTTACTTTTCTAGGTGCATGTAGAAAAGTGTCAAAATACTTTCATTACAAAGAAAACAGGCGTAAATACAGGGCAAAATTCGAATTAGTGAGTCAGAAACTAATCATGTTGAATAGTGAGGAATTATACGGAAGTACAACATATATGGTTTACAACTTAGGAGCGTATGCCCACAGAATGTTGAATGAAGACAAATGATATCGATAATATTTTGTTCAGCTGGTTCCTCTTCGAGTTCTAGATGCCAATGTTTACGTTAGTATTTCAGTTTTTTTTAATCGACCTCTCTATGAAAAATCTCAAGCTGCATTCCAATCCCAAACAAACCATCCTAGTAGTAGAATTTCATTACTTCATCGGAGCTCCGTGGTGCTTTGTTCGCTCGTATTAAAGTTCTTGCCTCCATTCTCCGATCGTGTGTGGGTGGTCTTCCCTCTCTCCGCATCTGTACCACTCGCATGCGCCGTCCTATCTGTAATTCGACACCCCAAGGTGTGTTCTCTGCAGTACTTCCGTAACTTTCCCATTCGTTCTGATGCCGTGGCGTGTTTTCTTTTGGTCATCAGTCTACTGACTTGTTTGATGCGGCCCGCCACGTATTCCTTTCCTGTGCTAACTGTAGTGTTGGCAGAAGAGCCAACACTGTGTTTCTAGAGGAGGCCGAAATGCACGCGTTTAATTACACGCTGACTGGCGTGAGGTCTGGAACAGGACAGTATCTTGAGAATTGCAAATAAAGTACGTAGATGATGTAATACTTAACTTTAATCCACAATTGTAGAACATCTCTCTTGATGATACATGCTTCACATAATAAATATCAATTGAATACGGCGCCTTGCTAGGTCGTAGCAAATGACGTAGCTGAAGGCTATGCTAACTATCGTCTCGGCAAATGAGAGCGTAGTTGTCAGTGAACCTTTCCTTGCTAAGTCGGCTGTACAACTGGGGCGAGTGCTAGTACGTCTCTCTAGACCTGCCGTGTGGTGGCGCTTGGTCTGCTATCACTGACAGTGGCGACACGCGGGTCCGACGTATACTAACGGACCGCGGCCGATTTAAAAGCTACCACCTAGCAAGTGTGGTGTCTGGCGGTGACACCACACTAACCTCTTCATCTCAGAGTAGCACTTGCAACCTACGTCCTCAATTATTTGCTTGACGTATTCCAATCTCTGTCTTCCTCTACAGTTTTTGCCCTCTACAGCTCCCTCTAGTACCATGGAAGTCATTCCCCCATGTCTTAGCAGATGTCCTATCATCCTGTTCCTTCTCCTTATCAGTGTTTTCCACATATTCCTTTCCTCTCCGATTCTGCGTAGAACCTCCTCATTCCTCACCTTATCAGTCCACCTAATTTTCAACATTCGTCTATAGCACCACATCTCAAATGCTTCGATTCTCTTCTGTTCCGGTTTTCACTACCATACAATGCTGTACTCCAGACGTACATCCTCAGAAATTTCTTCCTCAAATTGAGGCCAGTATTTGATATTAGTAGACTTCTCTTGGCCAGAAATGCCTTTTTTGCCATAGCAAGTCTGCTTTTGATGTCCTCCTTGCTCCGTCCGTCATTGGTTATTTTACTGCCTAGGTAGCAGAATTCCTTAACTTCATTGACTTTGTGACCATCAATCCTGATGTTAAGTTTCTCGCTGTTCTCATTTCTACTACTTCTCATTATCTTCGTCTTTCTCCGATTTACTCTCAAACCATACTGTGTACTCATTAGACTGTTCATTCCGTTCAGCAGATCATTTAATTCTTCTTCACTTTCACTCAGGATAGCAATGTCATCAGTGAATCGTATCATTGATATCCTTTCACCTTGTATTTTAATTCCACTCCTGAACCTTTCTTTTATTTCCATCATTGCTTCCTCGATGTACAGATTGAAGAGTAGGGGAGAAAGGCTACAGCCTTGTCTTACACCCTTCTTAATACGAGCACTTCGTTCTTGATCGTCCACTCTTATTATTCCCTCTTGGTTGTTGTACATATTGTATATGATCCGTCTCTCCCTATATCTTACCCCTACTTTTTTCAGAATCTCGAACAGCTTGCACCATTTTATATTGTCGAACGCTTTTTCCAGGTCGACAAATCCTATGAAAGTGTCTTGATTTTTCTTTAGCCTTGCTTCCATTATTAGCCGTAACGTCAGAATTGCCTCTCTCGTTCCTCTACTTTTCCTAAAGCCAAACTGATCGTCACCTAACGCATCCTCAATTTTCTTTTCGATTCTTCTGTATATTATTCTTGTAAGCAGCTTCGATGCATGAGCTGTTAAGCTGATTGTGCGATAATTCTCGCACTTGTCAGCTCTTGCCGTCTTCGGAATTGTGTGGATGATGCTTTTCCGAAAGTCAGATGGTATATCGCCAGACTCATATATTCTACACACCAACGTGAATAGTCGTTTTGTTGCCACTTCCCCCAATGATTTTAGAAATTCTGATGGAATGTTATCTATCCCTTCTGCCTTATTTGACCGTAAGTCCTCCAAAGCTCTTTTAAATTCCGATTCTAATACTGGATCCCCTATCGCTTCTAAATCGACTCCTGTTTCTTCTTCTATCACATCAGACAAATCTTCACCCTCATAGAGGCTTTCAATGTATTCTTTCCACCTATCTGCTCTCTCCTCTGCATTTAACAGTAGAATTCCCGTTGCACTCTTAATGTTACCACCGTTGCTTTTAATGTCACCAAAGGTTGTTTTGACTTTCCTGTATGCTGAGTCTATCCATCCGACAATCATATCTTTTTCGATGTCTTCACATTTTTCCTGCAGCCATTTCGTCTTAGCTTCCCTGCACTTCCTATTTATTTCATTCCTGAGCGACTTGTATTTCTGTATTCCCGATTCTCCCGGAACATGTTTGTACTTCCTCCTTTCATCAGTCAACTGAAGCATTTCTTCTGTTACCCATGGTTTCTTCGTAGCTACCTTCTTTGTACCTGTGTTTCCCTTCCCAACTTCTGTGATGGCCCTTTTTAGAGATGTCCATTCCTCTTCAACTTTACTGCCTACTGCGCTATTCCTTATTGCTGTATCTATAGCGTTAGAGAACTTCAAACGTATCTCGTCATTCCTTAGTACTTCCGTATCCCACTTCTTTGCGTATTGATTCTTCCTGACTAATGTCTTGAACTTCAGCCTACTCTTCATCACTACTATATTGTGATCTGAGTCTATATCTGCTCCTGGGTACGCCTTACAATCCAGTATCTGATTTCGGAATCTCTGTCTGACCATGATGTAATCTAATTGAAATCTTCGCGTATCTCCTGGCCTTTTCCAAGTATACCTCCTCCTCTTGTGATTCTTGAACAGGGTATTCGCTATTACTAGCTGAAACTTTTTACAGAACTCAATTAGTCTTTCTCCTCTTTCATTCCTTGTCCCAAGCTCATATTCTCCTGTAACCTTTTCTTCTACTCCTTCCCCTACAACTACATTCCAGTCGCCCATGACTATTAGATTTTCGTCACCCTTTACATACTGCATTACCCTTTCAATATCCTCATACACTTTCTCTATCTGTTCATCTTCAGCTTGCGACGTCGGCATGTATACCTGAACTATCGTTGTCGGTGTTGGTCTGCTGTCGATTCTGATTAGAACAACCCGGTCACTGAACTGTTCACAGCAACACACTCTCTGCCCTACCTTCCTATTCATAACGAATCCTACACCTGTTATACCATTTTCTGCTGCTGTTGATATTACCCGATACTCATCTGACCAGAAATCCTTGTCTTCCTTCCACTTCACTTCACTGATCCCTACTATATCTAGATTGAGCCTTTGCATTTTCAGATTTTCTAGTCTCCCTACCACGTTCAAGCTTCTGACATTCCACGCCACGACTCGTAGAACGTTATCCTTCCGTAGATTATTCAATCTTTTTCTCATGGTGACCTCCCCCTTGGCAGTCCCCTCCCGGAGATCCGAATGGGGGACTATTCCGGAATCTTTTGCCAATGGAGAGAGCATCATGACACTTCTTCAATTACAGGCCACATGTCCTGTGGATACACGTTACGTGTCTTTAATGCAGTGGTTTCCATTGCCTTCTGCATTCTCATGTAGTTGATCATTGCTGATTCTTCCGCCTTTAGGGGCAATTTCCCACCCCTAGGACAAGAGAGTGCCCTGAACCTCTATCCGCTCCTCCGCCCTCTTTGACAAGGCCATTGGCAGAATGAGGCTGACTTCTTATGCGGGAAGTCTTCGGCCGCCAATGCTGATTATTTATCAAAATTTAGGCAGTGGCGGGGATCGAACCCGGGACCGAAGGCGTTTTGATTATGAATCAAAGACGCTACCCCTAGACCACGAGTACAGATCCGTGGCGTTAGTTTTTCCGTTCTGGTGTCAAGAATCTGACCTATTTGCTCAGTTCCCTTGTCTGGTCTTTTGGTGTGTCTTTCGTTTGTACTTGGACTTCACTGCATTATTTGTGTGGGCGCCTGTCTGTTTCCTTTCTTCTTTTTCTTTAAATTACTTAGCGTTTTCATGGTTTTGACGACGGAACTATAATCACATACTTGTTTGTGTTCTGGGTACTTTACTAATGTCAGAAATCTCCGCACGTACGCGCAACAATTTTACCTCTTTTTCCATTCATTACTGAGCTACAAGTAACTCTTTGTTCCTCCACAGCACGAAACGAGTCCCCGTTTGATACGCAACCGCCTAGTGACATGAACACGTAGACACACAGAACTGTCATAGAGAAACGCGACCTATAGTATGTTTAGAATTTTACCACTCCACTATCCTCAATCCATGCAAAACTTTATCCGACCCGTCCTCTCCTAGGCAGATGTTGCATGAATATCCGTTCCACTCAAGTTTTACCAGTCCCTCCAAATCTCCCGCCTCGCTTACCGCATCCGCTTACGTTCCTCCAACGCTGATCCTCTACGATCTCATCAAAATTCCACCCCCTTTCATCCACACTGAACACCTCCGTACATTCTAATCTACCCTCAAACTAGATTCCAATAACCCCACTGTTTCCCCTCTGATCAAAAAAATGGTTCAAATGGCTCTGAGCACTATGGGACTCAACATATTGGGTCATAAGTCCCCTAGAACTTAGAACTATTTAAACCTAACTAACCTAAGGACATCACACACATCCATGCCCGAGGCAGGATTCGAACCTGCGACGGTAGCGGTCCCGCGGTTCCGGACTGCAGCGCCAGAACCGCACGGCCACCGCGGCCGGCTCCCCTCTGATCACCGATCACTGATTCTGGTATGCTGACTTGGTCTTACCAATACATCTCTCCGCCTCTATAACTTCATAGACACCATAGCGTATCCCAACGAAACTTCAACTGACTACCTCTCCTAGACAATGAAATCCACCCTAACAACTATAATTCTTCCGCACCTATCTCACCCCACATAAGGGCTTCTCTTTTCCGCTTCCCTATTCATTTCTCACTGTTGTTTCTTTCTCAAATTCTTTATGAAAGAGCAGTGCCGTTTTTAGAAGTTCATCACCTTTCCTACAATATGTTCTAAATATATATATTTTTATTTTTGTTTAGTCCTTCGATTTTAATTCAAAACCAAAGAAATTCGACAGTTTTAATATTTTACTTAAATAACAACGAAATTCATAAATTTGAAAAATATCAGTAAGCTTTTCACATTTTTAATCATTTTTGTGTCATTCTTGTTTATACTTTTAAATCATATTACTTTGCAAGCACCAACTTTCACTCAGAAAGCGAAAATATGTTGCTGAGTCCCTCCTACATAGGGTGCAATGAACATCTTAATAAAATAAGATGAATTTTAGCTTACACGAAAAGAGTCAGATACTCTGTTTTCCCGTGTGCTCTCCGAAAGTGGAACCGTCGAGAAATAGTGTGAAAATGGTTCTGTGAATCCTCTGCCGATCGCGGAGTTGTCATGTAGATATAGATGGCTGAAGAGCAGAATGTTGTACCGCTGACAGCCCACACTCACACCCATATAGAACGAGGAGCATAAAGTAACAAAGAAAAAAATGCTGTGTTGTTGGATTGTAATTGAGGTATGACTGCATCGGTAGCAAAACAGAACTTACAACGAAGCGAAGCCGGCATAAAATTGTTACTTCTCTCAGCTTTGTCGAGATGTGTACTACAACATTTTTACTAACGTTTCCGGGGAAAGGAGACTACACCGAGGCGACAAAAGAAGTGGGTTACCACACAGTATCACATCAGACCAACTTTTGCGTAAGCGTAGTCCAGAAACTCAACGTGGCATGGACACAACAATCCGCTGGAAGTCTGCTGCAGAAATATTGAGCCATGCTGCCTCTACAGCCGTCCATAATTGTGAACGTTTTGCCGCTGTACGAACTGACCTCTCTATTTTGCCCCCAAATGTTGGATGAGACTCACGTCAGGCGATCTGGATTGTCAAGTCATTCGCACGGATTTCCCAGAACGTTCTCGAAACCAGTTGCGAACAATTGTGGCACGGCGCATTGTCATTCATAAAAATTCCATCGTCGTTTGGGAAAATGAAGTACACGAATTTCTGCAGATGGTCTCCAAGTAGCCGAATATAACCGTTTCCAGTCAACGATCGGTTCAGTTGAAACCAGAGGACCCAGTAAATTCCATGTAAATACAGGTCACACCCTTATGCGGCCACCACCGGCTTGCACAGTGTCTTGTTCACTACTTGCGTCCTTAGCTTCGTAGGGTCTGCGCTACACTCGAACCCTACCATCAGCTCTCACCGATTGAAATCGCGACTCACTTGACCAGACCACAGTTTTCCAGTCCTCCAGTGTCAAAAGGCCTAGTGCCGGCCGTCTGCTGCCATAACCCACTAACTTCAGATTTCGCCGCACTTTCCAAACGGATACGTTCGTCGCAAGTTCCACTTTGATTTCTGCGGTTTTTCCACTCAGTGTTGCTTGTCTGTTAGCACTGACAGCTCTAATCAAGCACCGCTACTCTCGGTCGTTATGTGAAGGCCGTCAGCTACTGCGTTGCCCATTGTGAGAGGCAGACCCTGAAATTTGGTATTCTCACCGCACTCTTGACACTGTGGACATAGGAATATTGAACGATTTCCGAAATGGAATGGTCCATGCGTCCAGCTACAACTACCCTAGGACGCCTTAAGGGGGGGGGGCGTGGTTCGTTGAACCCACAATTTTTTATGTCCCCTGCTTTTGCCCAACTAACTTTCATACTACATATTCCCTTTGAGTTATTGTTTGTTGGCTATTTTTATGAAACGTTAGTGTCAATATATTTTATAGAAAATTCCTGCTTTGAAAGAAAAAATAAATAAACTTATTATGGGTCCTACAACCCCCCCCCCCCCCCTCCTTAGGCTTCCATGCTATAGAAAATTTCCCTTAGTAGGATTTCGTATTTCTCATCTCTACAACAATGCAAGTTTGTTTCTTGTTGGCTGGTATCCTTGATATTCACAACAATCGGTTTATTTTCAGAGGAAGTGATTGTTGATGTCAGTCAGCTGTTAGTTATCTTGTAAACTTGCAGTGAGTTAGTGCAGTTCCCAACAGGTAGGCCTCCAGTAACTTTGGTGTCCTACACAGCAAAAACGAAACCAAGTAAAAACTTACTGATGTTGTCAACAATGCACGAAGATAATGGCACGGTTGGAGGAGAGAAGAATGAAACCGAGATAAATGCATATTATAATTCCACTAAAGGTGGAATTGATACCATTGATCAAATGGCGCATATGTACACCTGCAAGAGGGAAACAAACAAATGGCCTCTATCTGTATTTTACTCTCTCATCGACATTTGTGCTATCAATGCAACCACCATATTCATCCAGCAACATCCAACATGGAATGAAAAGAAACACAACAAACGGAAACCTTGTCTTCTGCAAGCTTGGATGGAACTAGTGAAATTGCAGGTAGAAGTGCCAGTGCAAGAGGGATATCTAACTAAATTGTTCAATCAATGGAGACTATTCTACAAAAGAAAATCAAAGAAGTGACAACAGAAGCACCTCAGCCTCCTGCAGGGAAAGGTCGGTGCCATGTTAAGAAAAGCTAAAACAAAGAAGCAGAAGTACAACAATCTAAGTAAACCAAAACAGTGTTGTGGACAGTGTCATAAACATGTGTGTAACACACATTCAGAAAAAATTGTGAAGTGTGTCTCTTGCCTTGAAGTTGAGGACTCAGAGTAGTCTACTGTATACGAACACATCTGTATTTTGTCTTGTAATACGTCAATTTTTATTCACTCAATCCAATATTCATAATAATTAACAACATTTATAAACCGATGCCTTCGTTAAAATACGTAAACCATTTTGAAAGTTGTAATTTTTCGTCAGCAAACTTATTTAATACCTGTGGGTTCGCCGAACCCCCCCCCCCCCCCCCGCCCCCTCTTATACATCCAAGTTAGAAATAAAGGCTTGGGCATCCTAGGGTTAATCCCCATGTGTGGCCATATTAATGTCAGAAACTTTTTCACATTAACCCTTTATTTGGCAGTGTTGCTCTCAAGCAACATCAAATTTACGTTGGCCTTATGGGACAACAAACACTCCCCGGTGCCTTTTATTGGCATTGTTGCCTCCAGGTAACGTTCCTTTACACACTGCGAATGCCAGTTGTTGTAATAGTTCAAGGTTTTCCACACGAGATGGCAATTTGTGCAGTGGTGTTACAGAGATCTCCTCGTGTGAGCAACAAGGGTGTCTTATTTTGGTTCTGAGTGGATTTCAATAAATTGGCAATAATCTTAGCAGATTTTCTTCAAGAAATACCCAGAGGTGAGTTTACAGCAGAAATATTTCAATCTAGTATTGTTTTGAATTACATAAATATCACAAAACTTTTATGTTGCCTGTGAGCAACATTGCCCATAGTTGGGACATAACCATTAGTATATTACATATGCTTACGGCGGATATTCGAAACAATAAAATCGTGACACTTGCAAGATCATTTTGTGGTATCCAACCACTCTCAGCAGTAAAATGATGGGACAGCAATCAAAAAAGAATTGATGTGCTCTGCCCCAGTATTGTACGTCAGTACAACAAGCATATGGGAGGAGTTGATCTTGCTGGTACGCTGATAGAGATCTACAGACTACCAATGAAAACTAGGTGTTGGTACATGAGATTGTTTGGATTATGCTAGATCTGAGTGCTGCAAATGCCTGGCTGGTATTTCGAAGAGAATCTCTGGACAAGAAGACCTCACTGAAGTCATTCAGGGCAGATATTGCTAATGGTTTGACGTTTTCAGGGAAAAGGAAAGTAGGAAGGCCCTCAATAGACATAACACCACCACAAAAGAAGAGGGGGAAGCCAACAGCTCCGACTGTTACACAAGATGTCCGATTTGATAATATGGGGCATTGGCCTGTATACGGTCCCACAGGTCGTTGTCGTTATCGTCCATCTGGATTTTTTACAGTCATGTGTTCAAAATGCACTCTAGTATTGTGCTTCGTTCCAAAGAGGAACTGTTTCCAAAAATTCCATTGCAAGAAGAACTAGAAGCGAAAATGAAACAGTTCTATTACACAGCAGGAATGCATAAATGTGTTTATAAATTAAATTATTCACTTACAGGAAACTTTTTGCTTGAGGTTATTGGCAAACACTTTTTTTCTATAATATGTATAAATGTGGTCTACTGCTGGCAATGTTGCTTGTAAGCGACATTCCATAATTTTCATAACTTTTGTCAAAAATTTCTAAAACTGACTGAATTGTATTTCTTTAAGCATAATAAATAAATATAAGCACTGAATTTTTTTTGTTTTTATTTTTGCCATTTGCCAAATAAAGGGTTAATCACCTGAGTACGAGTGGCAGCTCCGCCAATGCACTGCCCTTTTGCACCTCGTGTACGCGATACTACGGTGATGTACATGTGCATGTCGCTGTCGTCAGTGTAGTGTTAGGATTTTGAAAGCATTACTGGCGCCGCAGAGGGTGGTGTTGGCGGCGCGGTGGCTGCGTCCCGGCGCATTTTAATTGAGCCAGGAGCTGGGAGGCGGGAGGCTGCTCCGCGAGCTAATGATAAGTGTGATTATCGCCGCCGTCGCGGTAATCGCCGACGGTGATGATAACGTAGCGCAGGCGGCGAGTGATTACGGCTTATTGGGTTAGCTTGCACCCATAACCTGGCGGCGTCGCGGCGCTGGGGCGCCGAAATAGGCCACGGAGCACACTTTGGCCCCGCGGCCGTTGCCGCGACAACAGAAGCTGCTTCTGGTCGCCGGTGTCGTAGGACGAACGGGGAGCTAGGGGACTGGCGTGGATCGGAACCTGCACTCGTCACAGTGTCAGAGATAGTGGTCGAGGAAACGGATTCGTATCAGAAGAGCGTCTGGAAAAGTTCCATTTACAGCAATGTGCCCATGACCGAAGGAGGTACTTACGCGACAGTGCTGACGTTTTTTTTTATTTTGGGCCATCACTCATCTGATTAGTTCGATGCGGCCCGCCACGCATTCCTCTCCTGTGGCAACCTTATCATCTGAGTAACAGTTATACGTCCTCATTTATTTGTTGGATGTGTTGTACACTACTGGCCATTAAAATTGCTACACTACGAAGATGACGTGCTACAGACGCGAAATTTAACCGGCAGGAAGAAGATGTTGTGGTATGCAAATGATTAGCTTCTCAGAGCACTCACACAAGATTGGCGCCGGTGGCGACACCTACAACGTGCTGACATCAGGAAAGTATCCAACCGATTTCCCATACTCAAACAGCAATTGACCGGCGTTGCCTGGTGAAACGTTGTTGTGATGCCTCCTGTAAGGAGGAAAAATGCGTACCATCACGTTTCCGACTTTGATAAAGGTCGGATTGGAGCCTATCGCGATTGCGGTTTATCGTATCGCGATATTGCTGCTCGCGTTGGTCGAGATCCAATAACTGTAAGCAGGATATGGAATCGGTGGGTTCAGGAGGGTAATACGGAACGCCGTGCTGGATCCCAACGGCCTCGTATCACTAGCAGTCGAGATGACAGGCATCTTACCCGCATGGCTGTAACGGATCGTGCAGCCACGTTTAGATCCCTGAGTCAACAGATGGGAAGTAAACAGATAGGGACGTTTGCAAGACAACAACCATCTGCACGAACAGTTCGACGACGTTTGCAGCAGCACGGACTATCAGCTCGGAGACCATGGCTGCGCTTACCCTTGACGCTGCATCACAGACAGGAGTGCCTGCGATGGTGTACTCAACGACGAACCTGGGTGCACGAATGGCAAAACGTCATTTGTTCGGATGAATCCATGTTCTGTTTACAGCATCATGATGGTCGCATCCGCGTCTGGCGACATCGCCGTGAACGCACAATGGAAGCGTGTATTCGTCATCGCCATACTGGCGTATCACCCGGCGTGATGGTACGGAGTGCCATTGGTTACACGTCTCGGTCACCTCTTGTCCGCATTGACGGCACTTTGAACAGTGGACGTTACATTTCAG
Source organism: Schistocerca americana (assembly GCF_021461395.2). NCBI lineage: Eukaryota > Metazoa > Arthropoda > Insecta > Orthoptera > Acrididae > Schistocerca > Schistocerca americana. Next base: position 506,297,575 of record NC_060124.1, on the reverse strand, counting down.
ATGTGTTACGACCCTTGGCTCTGCCCTTCATTCGATCCCTGCGAAACCATTTCAGCAGGATAATGCACGACCGCATGTTGCTGGTCCTGTACGGGCCTTTCTGGATACAGAAAATGTTCGACTGCTGCCCTGGCCAGCACATTCTCCAGATCTCTTACCAATTGGAAACGTCTGGTCAATGGTGGCCGAGCAACTGGCTCGCACAATACGCCAGTCACTATTCTTGATGAACTGTGGAATCGTGGTGAAGCCGCATGGGCAGCTGTACCTGTACACGCCATCCAAGCTCTGTTTGACTCAATGCCCAGGCGTATCATGTCCGTTATTACGGCCAGAGGTGGTTGTTCTGCGTACTGTTTTGACAGGAACTATGCACGCAAATTGGGTGAAAATGTAATCACATGTCAGTTATAGTATAATATATTTGTCCAATGAATACCCGTTTGTCATCTGCATTTCTTCTTGGTGTAGCAGTTTTAATGGCCCTTAGTGTAAATGTCGTCCAAGAACGCCTGAGAACCTACTTAGATAAAGAAATGCCACCAGAGCAAGACGGGTTTGTGCACGGTAGCAGATTCTCAGTGTCAGACGGCTAACTGAAAAATATAGGCAATTTGGTACCCCATTAGTTTTTTTATTTCTGAGATTATAGCAAGGCTTTCGACTGTGTTTGTTGGAAAGAGCTGTGGAGTGTACTATTATAAATAGGTGTTCCTGATCATCTTATTACGCTTATCAGAAACCTGTAGTCTGATAGAAAGGCAATAATCAGACTAGATAAAACTATTTCAAGTGCCTTTTTAACCGTGTAAAGCAGTTAGACAGGAGTTCTATTTAAGATCTATAGAGAATATGTTGTGAGGAAAAGTCTTCAGGGCTGGAATGGTGTGTTCCGAATTGGAGGACGAAGAATCAGATTTGCTGATGACACCACACTGTGCGCAGAATCACAAGTGGAAATGTAGGACCTACCGGATAGGGTTAAGAGCAAGCGAGAAACTTTGATTGTCAGTTAATAAGAAAAAGACTAAGATTATGATTTCTGACAGAGGTGAGTCACTACAGCTTCTGATGTACTATCAGGATATGAAGAAATGGATCACTTTGTCTATCTGGGCTCATTGGTTCAGAAAGAGTGTGGTTCTGCACAAGAAATACGACGTAGGATCGTTCCGAGTAGGGAAGCTGCATCGAAGCTCAAAATGCTTCGGAAAGACCGACCCCTAACCAGACAGACTAAACTGAAATATTTGGTCTTTCCAGTTTTCCATTACGGCGCTGAAACCCGGACACTAATTGAAGGGGACCGCAAAGGAATTGATGAATTTGAGATGTCGACGTATAGGAGGTTGCTGAGAATATCATGGACGAACAAACGGATCAACGAATCAGTCCTTCAGGAACTCAGGTTGGAGAAGATGTTGTCCAGTATTTGTTCGTCGCGAGTCCTGCAGTTCTTTGGTCATATAATTCAACGACAGGAGGAGACCTTGGAAAAGATAATCATCCAAGCCAAAGTCGAAGGAAAAAGATTGCAGGGAAGATCACCGAGACAATAGATAGACCAGACAAAAGAGAAGACACACCAAACGTGGGGCCACGTACTTCGAGATGTAAAAGACTGGCAAAAATAGAGATAGACTGTTAACAGGAGTGTCTGATGCATCACCAACTTTCAACCATGAAAGGTGGAGTGTTTTTATGATGGTGATTACAATCTATGTCTCCTTCTACTGTTTTTACTCTCTACAGCATTCTCTGGTATCATGGACGTTATTCCTGATCTCTTAACAGATTTGATATCATCCTGTCCCTTTCCCATTTGTTCCTTTCCTCGCCGGTTCTGTGGAGAACTTCCTCATTCCTTACCTTATCACTCCACCTAATATTCAACATTCTTCTGTAGCACCACACCTCAGATGCCTCCATTCTTACCTGTTCCGGTTTCCATCAGTCCACGTCTCACTACCATACAGTGCTGTGTTCCAAACGTACATAATCAGAAATTTTTTCCTCAAATTAACGCCTATATTTGATACTAGTCGGCTTCTCTTGGTCAGGAATGCCCTTTTTCGCAGTCATAGTGTGCTTTTTATGACCTCCTTGCTTCTTACGCTACGCATTATTTTGCTACCTAGGTAGCAGAATTCCTGTACTTCATGTACTTCATTATCACCAATCCTCAAGTTAATTTTCTCGGTGTCCTCGCTCCTGATACTTCTCATTACTTTGGTCTTTCTTCGATTTGCACTCAGTGCATATTCTGTGCTCATTAGACTGTTAATTCTATTCAGCAGATCATGTAATTCTTCCTCGCTTTCACTGTGGATAGCAATGCCATCAGCGAGTCTTATCACGGATATCCTTTCACCCTGAATTTTAAATCCACTCTTGAACCTTTCGTTTATTTCCCTCATTGCTTCTTCGATGTGTAGATTGAATAGTAGGGGCGAAAGACTGCATCCCAGTGTTACGCCTGTTTATTCCGAGCACTTCATTCTTGATCTTCCACTCTTATTGTTTACCCTTGGCTTTTGTGTGTATAGTATATTACCAGCTTTTCCCTGTATCTCACCACATTTTTCTCAGAATTTCGAGCACCTTGCACCCTTTGACGTTGTCGAGCGCTTTTTCAAGGTCGACAAATCCTTCGAACGTGTCTTTATTTTTCCTCAGTCTTGCTTTCATTATCAACCGCAACTTCAGAACTGCCTCTCTGGTACCTTTACCTTTCCTAAAGCCAAACTCATCCTCATCTAACAGATCTTCAGTTTTTTTCTACGTGTTCTTGTATATTATTCTTCTCAGCAATTTGGATGCTTGAGCATTTAAAAAATGAATTAAAATGAATGTAAAAGTAATGTAAAAAAAGTTGTCATTGGGGAAAAAGAGGACGAAAGCATCTTCAGCTCTTCAACACGAAAACACACACACACACACACACACACACACATATATATATATATATATATATATATATATATATATATATATATATATATATACACGTGTTTTCGTGTTGAAGAGCTGAAGATGTTTTCTATATATGTATATACGAACGCACGCACTCGCGCACTCCCCTGCATACAAGGGTTGAGGAGGAACTGGTCGTAAGTTTGAAAATAGGACCCAAAAACGAAATCGAAGTGTAAGACGGCGAATAGAACTATTTGTAAAGGTAGGCCAATAGAAAGAATACTATGAACGCAGCAGACGTAGAAATATTCGTTAGTTCGAAGGGAAGTTTCTAGCGACGATGATTACCATTACTTACAATCAAAGGGATGGAATGAGGAAGGGTTGGCACCAAAAAGGAAAAGAATGAAGAATTAGTATAAAGAATGTACTCGAAAGTCTCTGCAGCAGAGTCATGCTTTGTGGGGTTCCCCGCTACGGGACTGCGACGGGAAGAAGTGCTTACGACGCGCGCAAACGGGCGCGAGCGAGAGTTAGAGATTGCTCACCCCCAGGCGTTTACCATTTTGATAGGAAGACACCTTTATCTCCTCCTGAAAGAAGTCATTTTGACGTTAAAGGAAGTAAGAAAGGAAGGCACGAGAGGGAAGGCGCTCTCGGCAGAGGAAGAAAATGTTTAAATTGTAATATGCAACAAGCGGAGCATGAAATTGAATAAACTCGCCGGCGCGCCCGCTCGCTCCGGGATTACGAGCATTGAGATGAAAATGTATTTTAGTCGTCTGAGGGCGCCGAGACGCCGAGTATAATATCTTTGTAGTTAGCGGTGAGGATTTAGCGAGGGGCCCGGGGCCAGAGCCGCGCCGCGGCGTGCAAAGCACAGCACAGCACGGAGCACCCAGAGGGTGTCCAACGACTGCGACGTTTGTGGCCCGCGACGTGGCCGACGCTGGCAGAAGTCGGCGGCCTCAGCTACTTACTTCTTTAGTCTGAAGCTCCATAATGAGCTCGTAAGTGTTGCAGGTCTGGGTGGAAGCAAAACTGCAAACGTGTCTTCCACAAGGCGGAATTCATCTACAACTGAAGCTACATGCTTCTGCGCTAACACCTGCTGCATATAAAAAGAAACAGCTGCTAATGACCAAAAATATAAATCTTGAGACCAGACAAACGCTCGCTAGAAAACTGTGGAGGACAGTTCTGCATGGTGCACAACGCAGACAGTGCACTAGACTGAAATGTTTTTGGTAACTTTGAGGGTCGGATGTACTGATCGAGTTAGGAACGGAGATGGCATGAGTAGGAATGCAGTAGACAGCCAAATCCCATGTGACTAGCGCCAGAGAGAAAAGGAGATCTACAGGCAGTCAGGACCATCACCGCGAATTTTGGAAGTCTCCACTGGACGATGCTCGAGCCGGTGGCCATCTCGCTCTGTTAGTTTGATCTCTGGCCGCCACAGATATTACAAGAGTAGTCCGTTCTGTGTAACCCAAAGTCGCCATTTTGCTCTGCCAGTTCGATCTCTGCCCGCTTCTCCAATCGTCTTTCTTCCCGTAATTAGATGCGTTCCCCTGCTCCATCATATTTGTTCTTGTAATTCCTTCCATGTACCCAACGAATTTACGACCTATAAATTGTTAAGCTCTCGAGACTCAAGCAGGCCACCATCCCCACGCTACAGTGCCTCATCTGTCATCCTTTATCTTTTTCCAATAGGTGCACTTGAAAATGTGCCACGCTCGAAACTAGTAGTGCTTAATCAAGAACAGTTCTGAAATACAGCCTGGTGGGTCGAAGTTTATCTTCAAAGTCCGCAGCTCCTGGTCGTGTGGTAGCGTTCTCGCTTCCCACGCCCGGGTTCCCGGGTTCGATTCCCGGCGGGGTCAGGGATTTTCTCTGCCTCGTGATGACTGGGTGTTGTGTGATGGCCTTAGGCTAGTTAGGTTTAAGTAGTTCTAAGTTCTAGGGGACTGGTGACCATAGATGTTAAGTCCCATAGTGCTCAGAGCCATTTGAACCATTTTTTATCTTAAAATTTTTCAAGTCCGTGATGCTCTTCCAGAAGAAATTCGTCGAAATATTATCCTGAATGACAGAATCGTAAGCTGGGATAGAGAACTGGCTGTAGAGATTTCATACATCATGCTAGGAAAACTTCAGAAGTCACAACTCTACATGTTACTATTGTTATTCTTAATGTAGTTTGTACCAGAGTTTACCACTGCAGACCTGTCCACTGGTTATTGATGTTTTCGTACGTAAAGATCTGCTGGCAGCAATGTCATGAGAGAGCTGTAGGATGCACACACGGTGCGATTTCAATCCTGCCATTTAAGGTCCAGTAATTGTGCAGCTTACCTAACGCGATGGTGTGTACGTAGTTGACTACACGACACTAACAGAATTTCCCGTTGATGCACACGAAATAGACAGAAGAAATATCAAAAATATTTTTGGGTATAAAAGACACTGAATGTGTCAAAAATCAATCTTTCAAACGGCGGGATACAGGCTCCTCAACGCTTTTCAGTGTATTACAAGTAATGCTACAGAATGCTAGCCTTAGCTCTATGTTAGAGGGATCTGTGAGGTACATACAGAACAGACAGTACTTAATAAGTATTTTTGTTTCCTAAGGACATCTAGTGCTCCACTCAGTCGCTGTACTGTATATAAGATTCATTCACAGTCACAGTCATATCTAATTTATGAAGCAATTACTTATTTGACCATACGCTCATATTCGGGTAGCCATAATCAATCCAAAACAGTCGCCTGGCACCTGTATCTGCTTGTCGCATTCTCTCACAGCAGATGTGAATAATTTACATACTAGACAATAATTATACGTTCGTTCTGAAGAACAATTTATAGAACTCCTTTTAAGTCCATGTAGTACCACACTAACACACACACGCACACACACACACACACACACACACACACACACACACACACACACACAAAACCTATGAAACCAAGACATACTAACAAAAAAAAGAAGAAGAAGAAGAAGAAGGAGAAGTCGGTCAAAAGCCCTTGCTAGAATAACGGTGAGGTCAGCAGATCATATGTTACGGCAGCCAGTGGCAGCAATAGTAGGGATAAGTAGCAGAATCTGACACCACATGTTATAGAGGGCGGTTGGTGTAGTAGATAAATAATGGCGAACATTATTAACTGAAGATGGGGAAATATGGAACAGAGCATCAGACCAGTGGACAGACAGACAACTTTAAAACGAAGTCTCTTAAGTGGGAACGTTTGCGACTGCATATAGACACGGAAAAAACCCACTGGTACATTAAGTACTCACCATAGTACACTATAGTGTGGTTTTCGGAAAACTGCAGCTGAACGTAGATCCATGTTGTTAGACGATTAGTGTCTTCCTCCCTTTTCTTTTCTTGTTGGTGACGATAGCAGAAGGATAATAAAACTCCTTTGCGACGGTGGGCAAAATGAAACTGACCTGGGAAATATTTCATGCGCCTTAAGATAGGCAACATCTACCCTGGGTGCGTTTGGTGTAAGATGGGTTGCCTACCTCAAGGTGCATTAAATACGTTCTGTGCCACTCATATTCCGCCTACCTTGGAGTGGTTTCAGTCAGTGGCAGATTTTAATACTACCATTCACCTACTGTTCAATCAGCGTTCTGGGCAACTGTTGTAGAAGTTCTTGGCGCCTCCTCCCGCTGGCAGCATCTGCGGCCGCAGCGCCCCTCTGTACACCCCTGGCCGCGCAAGAACAAGGGCCACAAAGCGCGGGCGGAAAATAATTCCACTTTCCTAGCGGTGGTCCCGGGATAAGTCCTTTAACATTCAGATTATTGTCGGTGTGAAATGAGATGAAGGGAGGTCTACTGCCGGAGGCCGGGCCGGGTGTCACCGAGGAAGGAATATTAGGCGCGCGGCAAACCCACTTTGCGTTCTCTCCGAGCAGACGTAATCCCGGCCGCTTCGCCGGCCCGTCCCGCGCCTCTAAACGGCGCAAAGCGGCGTCGCCTGGGCGCGAACAAAGGTGCGACTGCGTAAAGCAATTATCGCGCCCCGCACTAACACAATAACAAAAGGCACCGCGCAGCGCCGGCGACAACCGGTTTAGCATATAAACCGACTCCCTTCTCCTGACTGCGGCTGCCGACTGCGCCAGGCACCGACGCCGAGGCGTCGCCACGCCGCGGGGGCGTCGCTCGTCCGAGGGGGCGCCTTCTAGGGGGCTGCCCGCCGGCGACGGTACGTTGAACCTCGCAGCAGTGTAGTGGTGCTTCCCTGAATCACAGTTCGCTTCCTCAAGAGCTTCTGCGGTTCGGTGAGAACGCTAGCTTTCTCGGATCAGACCTTCTGAGTTTATCAGCCGTGTGTTAGGGGATACAGTGTCAAGGCTACGATAAGCGAACTCCGGTGGCATTAATTAAAGTAAAGCCATTAACCGTTGCGGGGAGATCTTTTCACAAAATTAAAACCACCACCTTTCTCTCCGAATGCCAAAACACATACGGAGAAGGGACCATAGTGGTCAAGTGAGAGAAATCAGAGCTAGAATGGAAATATTTATGTTTTTATTCTTCCCGAGTCATATTCGACAATGGAACGGCAGAGAAATGTGAAAATGATACTATGCACTCTGTGCAAAACACTTAACAGTGAATTTTAGAGTATCACGTAGATGTAGCTGCAACGATGTGGTCTTGACACAATGTTTCGACAAGTTTGGTACTCACCATCTTCTGACGACGTTTTTGATCTGTGTCTGTTAAGTCAGTATATGTCACTTAAGTGCCCTAATTTCGTTGACGCATTTTTTTCTCTTCTTGAAATCTAAAATTTAACTATTGTCATCTGGAGCTGAACTGTGTGTAACGTAAGGGACTAAAGTGAACTTGGGACGAATGTTTTACAGTGGCGCTGATGGTCATTTCTTCTTCCAGTTATAAGCAATTTTCTTATTTCGCAAACACTCTGTAAATGATTACACTAGTTCTTCTTCTCTACTTTACTTCAAATTCTGATTATTTCTCTTTGAAACAAGATCACCTACAGGTGCCTTTTCTTCATAAATTTCATCATTTTGTACACCTTATCTCACATTATTTTACAGAATACTATTACCTCCATTAATAACTAGCTGTATCTTTAATTTATCTCTTAATCAATACATCCATAAAAAGTCATCTTGGAACCAAATTTACTCTCTGTTTCTAATTACCGCCAACTCTTGCGTATTAACTGATGAAATGTAGTATGTAATCAACGTAAGTTACTGTTTTGTTTTATTCATATTGTTTTTTTGCACTAAATTTTCATCGTATGTTCTCACACAATATCGCAGATATTTCAGAATAATTTGTTTTTTAAAATTTAGAATATTTTATGAAATTTATATTATCACTCGATTGAAACTCTCACCTTCTATCGAATAGCTACTTCGTACTATTACGTATATACGTTCTTTTCGTTTGATTTCTTTCTGCCAACAATCTCGTTTACTGTTAAACACATGGTTCCACTGTAAGGCTCCACATAATCTCTGTTTTCACAGGCACTCAGCGTGTCGTTTCATTTGACTTGATAGACCTTCCTAATCCCAAATACGTTCTCATAACCTGTGTTTCTAATTTCGTCATTGTGCTTCTTTCTACCTTTATATGTATTTACGCTGAGTATCTTGCATATGTTACTGCTTACAATACCAAAGTGGTTTACTACCGTCACATGAATGAATAAGTCTAGAGGAGGCAATAAATCCAAAATGGTTGATGATGATGCTGCTGTTGCTGATGGAGATAATATTTAGATATTCCTTATCAGTGCTAAGGAATGCCTATATTATTTAACTACTTAAAAATAAACTCCTAGATGATGATAACGAATGATAATTCTTCATCCACTGTTATCACACTTTCGGGCTTTCAAATTCAGAACATAAAGATAAGTGCCTTTATTGGTATTACCTACGAACTAAACATGGAAAAAAAAGTTCTGTTTCCATGTGTCGATATTGGCTTGTGGAAGAGCTTGACGACTTTGATGAAACTGATACGTAATTTTTTAACACACAAATGATCTCACTGCCTATACCTCAAAATTTTCGTGGAGGTAAAACTTAATGCAGGCGATATCACTAGCTGACCTCAATAATCAGGTTTCATGTCTTAATAATATTTAATCTCTAGACATGATAACACTTGATGATATTGAAATGATAATGATAAGAATATAAAAGTCAATGAATGGTACTTTCTACATTCTTTTGTACAAAATGTAACGCTGCTTTCCTGCTGACGGCCGTTGTGCCGAATTTGTTGCACGTTTAAGACGAGGTGAAGATTATAATCTGGGCCTTTGCTCTTGTTTCAGAGTCTTTGGCACAGGAGCTCGAGTTAGAGAGAAAATCGCGCCAACAGCAACAACAGCAGCAACAGCAACAGCAACAGCAGCAGCAACACGCCGAGAGGGACGTCAAGTCGCCCCTGCAAGGTAGGCCGCTCCCCAACTGTGGAACACGGCTAGGCTTCATCCCCTACCGTGAGGGCCCGTTGTTTCCTGACTGTTGGCGACTACTCTCGTTGGAATGAGCATACGTCGCTGTTATTACTTGATCACAGGCGAATATCTGTCTTCTTATGAATGAATCGTTAGGCATTTGATAAACCTACAACATGAGCGAACAACACCGCAGTGGTCGCGATCTTAGATGGGAGAAAGAGCTCATGACTTGCTGTTTACCCTCAAAGCTGTTCTGAGCTTTCTTCTTGCTCACTTTCCCCATGTCGTAAAGCGTGTCTGTTCTATGGCTAGCGCTCTTTCTCGATAAATGGTTTCTCTTCAGTTTAGCCTATCAAGGGAGCATGTGCCCCAGTTGTCTGTGATGATTCTAAATTGATTCAAGTTATTTTAGATGCTATTAACTTCTTCTTTTGCTCTCCAGCTTGGCGCCGGGCACCTACTTGGAGAACGAAACATGTTTTGGGATGCGACGGTCGGGCATACACAGCCACATTCCAAACACACTGGAGTGGATGTAGCTCTAATATACCCTCTATTTCTGTACTAACACAACGCCGGTTGTCCGTTAATCCTGCAACGTAATTTTCAGAATGAGGCTTCCTTGCAGATTGAAGCTGTGTGACAGACCAGTGTTTGAACTCGGAACCTTGCCTGGTGCTGGCAGAAGCAAAGCTGTGAGGTGCAGTTGGTAGACGTGCCTGGATAGTTCAGTCAGTACGAACACTGTTCACGAAAGGCGAAGGTTCCGACTTCGAGACCGGGTCCGGAACTCAGTGTTAATCTTCTCGGAAGTTTCATATCATTATACACTCCGTTGTAGAGTTGAAGATCGATTCTGGAAGTTTTCAGTACATCACAGAGGCATTTACGACGATAATGTTGAAAAAATTTATGTTTAGTGCTTGTAAATACTGCAGACTGACATTAGTAAATGAGATTTGTATTTACAACATATTTATAGACTGTATATTTCAAGATCGTGTCCATAACTTTACGAGAATTTTATTTTTACACCAGTTTTCGAAACAATATTGGTTTTGGAAATAGAAGTTTTACATTTACACGTTGTTTCTATTTTATTTATTTATACAGACTGGGCAAAATTAAACGAACCCAGAAAATTTTTGATGCACCTTAAGATAGCCAACCCACCTTACATCATTCTTACCTGATGCGGATTATGTAAGTTGGGTTTCCTATCTTTAGGTGCATTCAGTATCTTCCGGCCAATTTTATTTTGTCACTGTGTATTGAAATTTGTTTGCAACTTTCACGTGAATGAGCGTTCGAGAATGGGGCTGGGATCTGAAAAAACTAATCAAGAAAAAATAAAATATAAATTAATGTAGCAAATAAGTGTAGATATTGTACTTCTGTCCTAAAAGCTAATATAAATTGTAGACTGTCAGGATCGTTAAATACTATGACAGCCACGTCTCCAGCAGCCAAACGTAAAAGGTTTCCGCAAATAGACGATTATTGTTTGACAGTACTTGAGTCTCGCCTACCGTATTACCGGCTGATATTGATGTCTCGGAAATTTTCGCAAAGGTGCTAGTATCTCTTTGAGTGGCATCGATAGGTCGTTGACTGTGTAGCAGGAGGAGGCAACATACGCACCACTGTGATGTCGGTGGTGGTTGACATACCGTATCGTCAATTACGATGAGGGTTCGAGCGTCTACTGGCCATCGCTGACTTGGCCACAGTTCTAAATGGAGGAGACCTGTATGTCCGACATTGCAACAAGGAAAGTCTCTGTCCTGCCGCTCAGGACAGTGTCAATTCCGGGCGGTTCTAAGCGGTTCAGTTTGGAACCGCGTGACCGCTACGGTCGCAGGTTCGAATCCTGCCTCGGGCATGGATGTGTGTGATGTCCTTAGGTTAGTTAGGTTTAAGTAGTTCTACGTTCTAGCGGACTGATGACCTCAGAAGTTAAGTCCCATAGTGCTCGGAGCCATTTGAACCATTTGAACCAATGTCAATTTCCCTAGAGAGCTTCTTCTGTAATTTGATGCGGACTACGTATCGCTACCAACATAGTAAAAGAAGCCGAGTATCGTGAGTTTTTGTTTACCTGCGGCGGGTACCGAAAAATCGTTCTCACTGTTGGTGCTCGATGCGGCTAATCTCCGCTCGGATGTCACGGTAGCTTACCCGTCTTGTCCAAGGATGCGACCTCAACTTTCGGCAGGGAACGAGAGGGGAAAGAAAAAAAATGAAACAGTTTTGTAGTCGGCGATGTGTGTGTGTGTGTGTGTGTGTGTGTGTGTGGAGGGAAGGCAGCCGGCGTCTTACAAGAAGCGCGGTCCCCGACATAATGACTTGGTGCTTTAGTTTAATTACGGCGCGCCAGAAGAAGCGGCCGCCGCCTTAGCAACAGCGCGCGCCCCGCCGCCGTCCCCCGTCCCCTGCTTGTCGCTATTTTTTCCCGGCGCGCCGCCACTGGTGGCGCTTTGTTGCGAGCGAAGGATGATCTTTCATCAATCATTGTTCCTGGGCCGGCCGGCTCGGCGCGATATTCGCCGCCGCCGCTCGCTCTGAACCTCCACCCCAACCCCCGCCCACCCCTCGCTACCTTACTATCAATCACGGCGCCACGCCGACTCGGCGTAGACGAGACGGGACTAGAGGAGTCACGCTGCAGACGTGACGTCTTCCCCGCTACGTCCTTGTACTGTCGTGTATCTTTTGCCCTCAAACTGTGCAGCCTGCCTGGAAGACAGTGGGCGCAGAGCTGTACCATGCTGGAGGATGCCCTCAGTTGTTTAGCCTAACGGACCACAGTGGGTTTATGCATCCCGTAGGATGCATAAATGGAAGTTCTTTTGCCTTTTTTTTGGTCCTTTTTGGGGTTATCAGCCTCTCTCATGCCAACCTTTTAATCTCAGAGAAGCACTTACACCCAGCCTGCTCAGTTATTACGAGGGTCATTCAATAAGTAACGCCCCACATTTTTTTCTCAGAACATGTTTATTGTTAAGAGTCAGAATTTGGTGACAATATACATCAACATCTGAATGGTGGGTTCCTTATGGTTCTCAAGTTGTGCAGCGACCGTAAACCATAAAATTACCAAATAAGCAGCAACCAGTCGCAAGATCATGTTTTCCTTTATTTACTTTTGCAAATCGATTTCAACTGATTAACAGACGTCTGTTTAAGACAGTGTTATTACTGAGGGAACATACACCGATGATGGCTGTTAATCAGTTGAAATCGATTTGCAAAAGTAAATAAGTAAATAAAGGAAAACATGATCTTGCGACTGGTAGCTGCTTATTTTGTAATTTTATACATCAACATGTCTTGTCCATGTCCTGTTTTTCTACGTAGTTATCATCACGTTCTATGGCCGTACGCCAACGATGTGTTAGAGCATGTATTTCCTGCTGGGAAAAGCTCTTGCCCTGTAGGCATAGCCATGTTTTCACTATATGACTGGCGCTCTCGTCATCTTCAAAGTGTGTTCCCCGCAGTGAATCTCTCCACCGGTCTCAAACCGCTCCAACAATTCAGATGAAATGGCCTTTCTTTGAATCTTGTGGTCCGCCGTGAGCATTCGTGGAACCCATCGTGAGCACGCCTTTAAATATTCGAGAGTGTCGACCATTGTAGACGCACTTACAATGCTGTAGAGCCAATCGTTGAGTTTTGATGCGCCGGTCGGCACGAATAATAGCATCAGCACGATTCAGCATGTCTGGGGCAGTGGCTGCGACACGACGTCCCGAGTCTGGCTGGTCGTGGAGCTCTACATTTCCTGAGTCTGTAACTTTCTTTACCCATCGCTCAACTGTACTCCTGTCAACTGCAGCTTCGCCATACTCTGCACACAAACGTTTATGGATGTTTACCACGGTTTCTTTTTCTGCACACAAGAAGTCAATAAGAGCACGCTGCTTGTAACGTGAGTCATATGTAGACGCCATTTTGACGCTGTACTACGGCTCTGCCATCTGCCAGATTGGTTCGAAACTTCACCGGCAGCCGGTCGTTGTGGCCGAGCGGTTCTAGGCGCTTCAGTCTGGAACCGCGCGGCCTCTACGGTCGCAGGTTCGAATCCTGCCTCGGGCATGGATGTGTGTGATATCCTTAGGTTAGTTAGGTTTAAGTAGTTCTAAGTTCTAGGGGACTGATGACCTCAGATGTTAAGTCCCATAGTGCGCAGAGCCATTTGAACAATATGAACTTCACCTGCGCATAGAACAAACATCAAATGTGAAGCACCAACAAGGACATTTGTCTATGAATATTAATGGTTTTAAAAAATGTGGTGCATTACTTATCGAACGGCCATCGTACTTAATAAAATGAAACCTCAGCAGCCGTCGTTTTAATATCATTTTATTGTATTGAAAGAAGTTTCGGCGACTCATTGTATCAATGTCAGGCCTTAAATGACGCTGAGGGTTTGAACTTCAACCGTATACGCGATCCTATCAGTGGTCAATATCTATGAAGTGGCTTCCGTAGGAAACTATACAAGCGATGTTGTGTCTACACTGCAAAGTATTCTGTAAAGTATTCTACGGAAGCCACTTCATAGAGGTTGGCCACTTATGGAATCGTGTATACGTTGTAGTTAGTCTCTGAGCGTCACTTAAGGCCTGGTGTAATCAGTCACTGAAACTGGTGGCCATACAATAAAATAACTTCAAAACGACTGCTGTAGGTGTTTCATCTTATTACTTAAGTGAACTACCGAAGTCTCGCAGACCGTCAGTCGCAACGACGGACATAGCAAAAGAAATCCTCAATTATCTGTTGGATACATTCCAGTTTCTGTCTTCCCCTATAGTTTGTGACCTCTGCATCCCTCTATCTAGTATCACGGAACTTATTCCATGATGTCTTAACATATGACCATCATCTTGTCCCCTCTTATTGTTATTGTTCTTCATAATTACTATTCCTCGTCGATTATGCGGAGAACCTCTCTATTTATTATCAGGTCGCCAACTTTTCATCATCCTTATGCAGCATCTCATCTCAAACGGTTCGAATCTCTCCTTTTCCAGTTTTCCATTTTCTATGATTTACTTCGATACAGCACTGTGCTCGAGACACACATTTTCAGAAATTTCTTTCTCAAATTAAGGGCAATGTTTGATCTTAGCAGGCTTTTTTATACGAAGCAACAAACGCCACTCAGGCTATAGAAAGTTTATTGAATCCACGATCGGTTTCACATCAGTTTAGGCACGTCCTCAGGTGATATAACTATGTCTACAACATTACAAAAATTATAACGCTTTCCTTCAATTTTTGTTAGTGTAGTAGTATACTTCACTGAAAAGTTCCATAAAATGCTCCTCATCTTATCCGTTAGTTGAACAGTGTATCCGTATAGCTCATCTGTTACTTTCGCCTAGTTTTATGTTCTATTTATCACTAGTTGATTTGTCGGCATAGCCTAGTAATTTATGTATCCCAATTTCGTATCACACAAAAAAGTAATCAAATGCATCTTTAGTGCAAAATAGAGTGAATTTCATTTTCACGTTAATTTCACGGTATACAAACTACTTGGTAAAATCGCTCAAAATTCTTTGTAATATTACTACGACAAAAAACTTTCTTATAAAAAATATCTTATATTTAGAACCTGCAACCAGCCGCAGATTATCTGCAATCTGTATTTAAAGATACACCATCACTTATTTCAGACCTGAAAGAAATTCATAATGAATAGAGCAGTATTGTATTTTGAACCCCTAAACGGAAAGAGAACGAATAATTGTGTAATAGTCGCCTGAAAAAGGGATTTTCAGGTCTGAAACAAATCACTGTGGGTGTGCACAAAAAATTCTGAAAAGTTATAAGTGGCTACTCTTTTCAATTTACAGTTCTTGTACAGACACTTGTGTTTGACAGCCGTGTTCATTATTTGGCGTTCTCGCTTCCCACGCCCGGGTTCCCGGGTTCGATTCCCGGCGGGGTCAGGGATTTTCTCTGCCTCGTGATGGCTGGGTGTTGTGTGCTATCCTTAGGTTAGTTAGGTTTAAGTAGTTCTAAGTTATAGGGGACTGATGACCATAGATGTTAAGTCCCATAGTGCTCAGAGCCATTTGAACCATTTCATTATTTGGCAAACATGTGCTTACCAGCAATGATTCATAATTAAGGAAGACTAAATTAGTAAAACATTTTAATTTAATTGCTTCCCATTCAATAGTGAGCTTGTATTTTATTATACTATGTTCAAAACCGTTTTTAGCGAAATAGAAAAAACTCATTCAATGACGTTTAGAGTGATGGAAGTTTTCTCTTCTGTTTCAGAATCACGTGCTGGATACTACAAGAATTCAGTTCTGTTCACGAGCGCAACCTAGTTCGGCCAGTGGGGGCAGTAACGTACCATCCACCAGCTGGACGCCGGTTACGTCTTACGATGATTGTGTTGCCTTTGATTTTTGCGACAGTGTTAATGCAACTTAACGCTACATAGTGATTTTGCGAAAACAGAAGAGGGAAGTTAGTAGATCTCACAGTTTTAACGTAGGTACGAGTTTAGTGGTAAGCACTGCCTCAGTACGGGAAGAAAGACATCTTGTTTTTAAGTCTGAGAAGAAACGGAAGCATAGAACTCTGTAACTACAGTGTGAAATCGTACGCCACCGCAAGTGCCGACCAACAAATTGGACACACAGTGGCTTAGCGTATGGTGTTATATGGACTGTGGGTTAGCTGAAAGCGTTTCCAGTTGATATGATTTGGTTCCACAGGCGACTTACTATTCAGTTCGATGAAACGCAGAGACAACCAAACAGTGAAACATGTATTTATCAGATTAACATTTATTTATTTATTTCACGATGTGTTTTCCACCGACGGATACGACGAGATGTCTTGATACGTACATTAAAGGGCCCCTGTGAAGGTTGCAATTGCTTGCTGCTAATTGTAACACTTGTACTGGGGCCGGGAAAGGCATGCGGACTTAAGAAATAGCGTTGCCGAGTGGTTGTAAACAGAAAAAATTTTTACGTGACTGTTATTATTATGAAATACTTAAGTTATAAAGAAGGCTGTTACATGCATTGTCGGTAAAACTCTCGTTTTACTTACACAGCAAAGGCTGGTTAGAAGTAATAAAATGCATTGAAATGTTTAACATGTTTTCAAGCTTTTCCTACTTAACGGGCGTTGATTGATTGTGCTTAAGTTTTGGAGATGAACTATTGCGTCCGATTTCTAAGAACTAGTAGCAGATGGAGACCACATATCGTAGAAGCTCTTGAAACTGGTTCTAGATTTTCGGGAAGGTGATGTGTAATGAATATATCTACGAGACAGAACTAATACAACTGACTGTATGAATATAATAACATACTTATTAATTATAACTTATTATACATCTTTTAAACACTGTGTGAGTGGAAAGACGACTTGTGAAGGTGACTTTCTGTATGACAGTGCAAATTAAATTAGATAGCTTACCTGGATTGTGAAAGTTGAAGTAGTTACTGTTCAAATGCAAGAGCGAAATAAACTGCAAATTAAAGCATTCTGCAGTTAATAAGAGGGATATCTGACATCCTTCAACTGCATACTTGATGTGTACAAAAAAATTAAAATGTGTGAATGGGATGATAAATTTCGTTCAGAAAAGATTTTATGTAGCTATTTATGATTGAGTGAAAAGAGGCATATTGAAATGATTGTGAACTTGATTTTAATGTAATACACACGAATCATCTTGTAGTAAATAATTACAATATTATCTATATTACAAATATATATAAACAAAGTAATAGGCTTCGTAATTCCTTGTAAATGGTTGTTATTACATGCATTTAAATGAGTAAAAGGAACAAATTCTCTTTGTACATGGTAGTATTTCATAAAACAAAACTGGCTTCTTATTTCTAAAACCCATTCTTCAGATATCTGCCGTAGTAATGTAAAACATTATCCTCTGTATATTGTCAGTGTTGCACAATAACAGTCTAGTATTAAATAGAGGAACTGTAATTAATTGTATGGGATTTTGAGCATGCTGTTATAATTTTCCATAGTTTCATCTACTGCATGTCTAAGGTTTAACACCCAACATTAACTTATGGTACACAGTATAAGAAAACTATCAGTCAAAACAAATAATAATCCGAAAGCGCGAAAGTAATAACTTTCCAGTAAGGACTGCGTATTGTTGTACCATTTGTAATGTCTGTTTACACATAGATTTTTCTACAAGCTTTTGAAAATAATTTTAGAACTTCCTTTATTTAGCTCATTATGCTGAGTACTGGTACTTTAATGTTTATTCTTTATGATTTTTATAATTTCTCTCAAATTAGGCAAATTTAGTTCTGATTCTAAAACCATATAAGTATATAATACAAATATGAACATTACATTTCATATGCTTTCGATTGTGGAGGTGTTGTCCTATATAACAGAGCGATTTTGCATGCATATGCACCGAAATAAAGTCATTGTTTTATATCAAACCTTAAATTTAATGATATTGTAAAATGATGGTGATAACTAATAAACCCCTGCAATGTATTGGTGTCTGCATGTGGCATCTCTAGATTACAGTTGCTTCTTGTTCCCTATTTGCAAATAAAAGAATTTGTTATGTGTTAAATTGTAACTTTTTGTTGTATATCAGTACAACCCACTAGCAACTTCTTTCACAAAATAAAATGACTCTGCAACAACTATAATTTTCAACACCAGTATACGGTTCTGTAGACAATCACATTCATATCTGATTGCTCCACTGAAATCTTGAAGGAGAAACTGCAGGAACAGTTTTACATAGCCTATTCCTTTCAAATACATCATTTTTAGTTTCATAAATGTAATATTTAAAGTGTCTAAAATTGACATGTTTGTGTTGTTTTGTACCGAAGTGTTTCAGTTAAACTTTGTGTAAGCGTATGTTAAGTGTCAGAAAAAAAATAACAAACTGCTACTGTACTTAAGTGATTTAACTATATTCGGTTTCAAAATAATTTGTGTTCTGAAATAATAAACACTTTATTACTGAAATGAGATTGATTGCCATATATGCATGTATTCAATCCATATCTTATTCCCTTGAAAAATAACTGTGTCAGAAACAAATGGTAATTGGGAATTTCTTTGTAGAGAAAAATTGCAGAACTGATATATTTTAAGTTATTTGAAAATGTCAAGTAAATTATTCATAAAACAGAATTTTGGTAGAAAATGATCTCTGATAGCAGTATAATTGAAAAAACTGTAAATAATCTAACTGATGAAACCATCGTGAGACTAGGGTTAGCTTGTACTACTCGTTATGCTGGGAATCATTTCAACTATGAAACAAGACATACCTTAGATGTCGACGTTTGTGTCAACAAATTTGTCTTTTCATTTTGTTTTCAACGATCTGTGAAGAAAAGTGTCTCACTTATTCTACATCTGTTTTGTTATACAACATCATGACTTTTTCCTTTTATCATAGTTTTCTGGTGATGCTTTTTTTTGCAGTGAATTTATCAATGCATTGTAGTTGAGCTATTTTACGATGTTTCCAATGGTGGTTATAAAGAGATGACAGACATCTTAGCACTGTGATTAATAAATAGTAAAGCATTAAAAAGGGCACTCTTCCCCACAGATGACTTCTGAATCATAAGAACTTTAAAAGATTTTAGCCAGTCAACTAGTGATATTGATGGCTTATTTGCTTCAATTACAGTTATATACTTTAGATTAGTAATACACACTGCCAGACCAGAAGTTTGGGATGCACTTTGACAAAATCATACGTACAAAAAAAACTTTGTATGGAAGAGGGAACACTTACTCAATAGTGATAACGATGAAGACCTCCTGATGCTGAATACATCAACAACAGTTGTTTGTACTGAGCCTCTAGTAATCTGTATCATTTCCCTATGAGGAAATCAGAAAGATTGTCTTGCAAAATATGGTATACTTTGTTTTCTTCCAACATACATAAAACTAATTATACCAATACCACTTTAAGCTGCAGAAAATAATCAGGCAGAAACCAATACGAAAATTTAAAAGAAATGTAAATTTCAGCTTTCGATAATTCAGTATACACTGCCTTACAAAAAAATGGAGTGCTCAAAAGGGGAGAAGAAACTTGAATGAAACTTCATGAATTTAGAGAGTGTGTAATATTATTTAAGTGATTAGGAATTCAAGTCAAATGTATGAAGAACTTGGCTGTATTGTAACACTTACAAGTGTGCCATTGTAACCCCCTCTGGCCTTGATGGGTGCACAGATTTTGTTGGGAAGCGTTTCATAAATTCATTATCTGCTCTCCTGGGCCAAGGTGATTTACAAACTGTTGTAGCTGGTCCTTGATATTGGTTTTGGGACACAGTTGACATCTGAGCAGAATCGACACGTTATGTCGCGCATGTAGCTGAGGATCTTCTGGACCTCAGGAATATCTCAACATCACGCAGACAATTCATAGAGATACTTGTCTTGTGTGGACGAGCATTATCCTGTTGAAAAATTTCACCAGGACGCTGTATCATGAGAGTAAACACATAAAGACCCATGATGCACTTGTTGTATTATTGTGCCATCAGAGTTCCTTTTATCACTACCAGCCGTTATCTAAGTCATACCTGATGGTTCCTCACACCTTAACAGCTGAAGTAGTAACACTTGTGCCTCTCCAAAGCACTGGAAGAAAGTAATTCCAGGGGCCCCCATATTAGCTGACGGTGGTTATACGGGGTATGGAGAAACGTCATTCATCACTAAACACATTGCGATGCCAGTCATCGGCAGTCAGGACACCGCTGTAAGCGCAGGCATTTGTGTTGTGTTAATGGCAGCCTACGCATGGAACGGGTGTTCTACTACGGTTAGTCTATGACCATCAGTGCGGAATGACAATGGATGTTGCAGGGTGTCCATTACTTGTTCTCTGATGATAGGCGCATTTGTGAAAAGGTTACGATGTGCTGGGGTGCACAAAACGGCGATCCTCCCTCGTGGTGTTCGGATAACGCGTGTGCCTCCTCTCATTTTCTAGTGCAGTCCAATATGGGGCCACTGTCATATCCGAATGCCCCACATAATCTGAATACTGCACAAGTCGACCAGCCGGCCAAATGTAAACATTCAAAGAGTCCCGTTTGGAAGTCTGTCAGGTGTTGACAAAGATGCCTCAGCTGAGTACGTGGCAACTCTGTGTCCTTCACGGTAATCACTACATATCTGACTCTGTTCACGCCCTTTGTACATCCTACCAGGTCTGGTAACAAAACTCTGCACGAACAACACTAATGCACCCTGGTCGTCATCCTACCTGCCACAGAGAATTGCACCTCTAAATCATTTACACACCCACTGATGGTGTGTGCGTACACGAAATTGCACTGACATTCGACTGTGTCTTCTAGGTAGTTCACTGTCTCTGACAGGCAGTGTATATCATCTCTGCAAATGGTAAATGAATTTCAATTTAGCTCGTCAGAGCGAAGCCGGAAATCAACACTCAAAACTGGAGGAAAACATTTGTGATTTTATTAAAGTCACAATAGGAGGTACAGTAACCGCGTGAATGTCATTAGAATTAGTAACTGTGCAACCCATTTCCGTAGATCACCTCGATTAAATTTAAGACAAAAGCGTTTACGATTTACCTTTATTCTGAGTTTCAAATAAGATTTTTCGCCTCTTCATATTACAGCAGGGGTTTTAATTGTAGCTTTTAACGTATAACCTTATTCAAAATATTTATCACTTAACACTAAATACTGCAACGTAGCTGGTACTAGCGCTGACATTTTTTCGACGATATTTATTTGTTAGGAATCAGTTACTTCATAAATCCTTTTTACGTACACCGATAATTGGGCACAGTTGTAGGACTCAAAGTCGTTAAAGCTATTTTTACAAGCATTCATAAAACATTCTATTTTAAATCATGCAAGACCCCATCGTAGACCACATATTTTCGAGGTTCGTTAGTCTGCTTAGTTACTAACGATAGTAATTTACTCATCATCTTGGAGTTGGTTATTACGTTCAAAGACACTATGAATACATAATCACAGATACAAATTTTGCACTCAGTTCACGCGGAAACAAACCTGCGTTATTAAGATACACTTCAAACGCCAATGTCTCCAAGGATAACTTTGGACTCTTCGCGCTTCACTTTCGACTGCATGCCACAACGACAAGCTTTAACTTTAGATTATTTACACTATTAAAGACCGCCTTTCCTGTAAAATAGTTTGCGACTCTTTAAATTTACCGATCAAGACTTCGCTAATTGCTGCAATTTTTTTTTATGTCACTTACCGTAAAGTTAGAACAGCATAGGTACAGTCGTGACTGTAATATTCAATGTTTGTATCCACATTGGTCGTGAGCACACAGTGTACATTCTACGC
The DNA here is from genome assembly GCF_021461395.2 of Schistocerca americana. NCBI lineage: Eukaryota > Metazoa > Arthropoda > Insecta > Orthoptera > Acrididae > Schistocerca > Schistocerca americana. Next base: position 506,275,770 of record NC_060124.1, on the reverse strand, counting down.
AAACCTTAGAGAGAATAGAATGGAAAATACAAATTCAACAAACATTATGAAAACAGTGTGATGTGGACGAATTTTCGACGCGCTTTGCAGGATGACATTACGTACAAATTATAGGATTCAAAGAATTTATGAATAACCCCAAAGCACAGAAAAGAAAAGAAACGAAAAGCAGACACAAACTCAAATAAAGTACATATTATTCTCATACATAAAAAACTTACGTAGAAACACTGACGTTTCTTCGTCTTTTGACATCTTCACACCACTGACAAGAAAATCGAACGCTTTTCGATTTATTTCTCAACAGATCCTGACAATGTGCAAGAGGACGAGATGGTAAGTGAGGTAAGTCATTCATCAGCCCCAGTTATTTATTTGACAAGACTCTCGCCTCCCTCCTATGCGTAGGCTATATCACTTTGCGAGGATGTCTGTAATTTAACATGAAATTGAAACAGCAAAATTTAGAATCCGACAATTACTTTAAGCCTTGTGTAAATTGTAAACAAAAGATTTATTTGGCTACAAAATGAGATTCCAAGGAACGCAGAATTTGATTTTGCCTTTCGGTAGCTCAAATCCAGTTTAATATGTTCATTGTAATGATGTGGACACCGTCTTGAAAGCACGATGGACGTCAACTGGCTCGTGTCACAGAAATTAGCTCTCAAAAAATTTTAAAGTGCTGAAACAAAACGCAGAAAGGAGAAAAAGTACATGAAACAAACGATGACAAAACTCTTATGATTTTTCTGTTTTATCACTTACACACTTTCATATACTATAGATGACACAAATGGTTTAAAATTGTGAATTTTTTTCCCAAACGATCTGTTTTCGCCATGAGTAGTCTGCATCTACAACGTGTCCATAATTAAAGTTCCAGTATCAACACCACTACTCAGAATGACGTCAGATTTAAACAGAGTGTTACTAACGCAGGGGGAAACGCCACGAAGGAAAAACATAACGAAAAGTTTATTTATAGATGGTGCTGTAAGCATCTTAACGTGGATGGGGTCGGCTATAAATGACAGATGAATCCCGACACGAAGGCTACGGCTTTAGCTAAACATTACACAATGTGTAATGTTCAATAGTCACTAATGCACAAGTTTGGGAGTCAACAGCTCTGGCACTGTTAGTTGCGTAAGAACGGTCACCACGGCAATGACGTACCACATCGGATGGGAGAAATCGGTTTTTAATTGTTCTGTGACCAGAAACAGTACAAAAAGCAAAATGACATCGGTTTCTAATTGTCGTAACATCGGCGTAGCGAGCGGGATGGTGCAGTCGTTAGCACACTGGACCCGCATTCGGGAGGACGACGTTTCAGATCCTCGTCGGGCCAATCAGATTTAGGTTTTCCGTGATTTCCCTAAATCGCTAAAGGCAAATGTCGGGACGATTCCTTGAAAAGGGTACTACCGACTACCTTTCGCATCCTTCCGTAATCCGAGCTTCCGGCCTGTCTCTAATGACCAGGCTGTCGAGGACTGTTAAACTCTAATCTCCACCTCCCCCTCCTCGACATTGACACAAGATACGTTCAATATGCTGTCCAGCGTTTTCTGCCACAAGTTTAAATCGAGAAACAGCATGTTCCACAATAGATCGGAGTGTCTCGGGGTTTAAGTTCAGAATGCGTTGCGCAACACGTGCCATCAATAAAGCTACGTTCGTAATTTGGGAACTGAACACAACCTTCTAAATAAACCCACAGCCAGAGGTCACACGGATTAAGATTAGGTGATCTGAATGGCAAGGCTGTAGGGAAGTGACGCCTGATATTTGTAGTATTTCCGAAATCTCCCTGCGGCAGCCGCTTCACTGGCTGTGCAATGTGCGGAGGAGAGCCATGTTGCATAAAAATGATCATGACCACACATCCATGTTATTGAAGGATTGGAATGACTATGGTGTGCATAAGACTTTCACAGGGTTTACCAGAGACGGTACAGGTAACAGGACCCACAGCACTCACTTCCTCGAAAAAATACATCCTGCGATAATCGATGCCGTCTACCCGCACCACACAGTCACCTTCGCAGAATGAATTGGTACCGATTGATGTGCGTGCGGATTTTCCGTTGCCCATACTCTGCAGTTCTGCGTGTTGATGAGTCCTTGGAGATGGAATGGGCTTCGCCTGTGCACAGAATGTACCGTGGCAATTCATTGTCCACTTCCAAGCAAGTAAGAAATTCCAGAGCGAACGTTTGTCTTGCTGAAAGGTAAGCAGAAAACAACTCGTGAACATGGCTGATTTTGCATGGATAGCAATGCCAGATATTTCGTAGGATTTTATGCAACGTGCTCGCAGGCATATCCAACGTTCGGGAAATTCCCCGTGCACTGCATGTTTGCACAACTACTCGACTCCTCTTGCAATGCTGTGGCCACATGTTTGACACATATCGGATTAACTTTTTTCCTTCTTCTGCCATATTGCACTTCAAAAGAACCTGTCTTTTCGAATTTTTTAGCAGACCAGTGCACATGACTGTCCGGAACTTCGGCAAGGATACTGGCGCACAGTCACCGTTCTTGTAAAAAGAGCTTTACGTGCAACCCGAGATCCTTCGTGGAGACAGTAATCCTTGACGTATCGGGCGCGAACTATGGAACAGACGTGTGCCGCGCGTCCTTTGGTGTGCACATTCTGACGCTTACAGCTCTATCTATTGGTCAACTTTTCATTAAACTTTTTTTTCATCCCGCGTCAGTAACATTTCACCGCATTCTGGACAGTAGTTCTCTTTCTGCAGCGTTCTGAAACTGGAACTTTGTTTATGGACACAATGCACTTGAGACAACACTGTGAGAAAGACTTCAGCAGTATTAATTTAGTACGTAGTCTTAATTTACAAGTTTGTTCTTTTCTGGATGGTGGCTTACTTTTCAGAAATTTAAAGGTATGGTGTGATAGCTGGTACCATTATCGCTTTAACATTTCTGTTTGATTCGGAAACAAAAGAATTTTTCAACAATACTTTGAAAGAATATATCTGAATTTGTGCCAAATTTATATATGTGCCGTCGATAGTGCAGCTAGCAGGACTCCCCACTCCCTCCGACTATTATTCGTATGAGTAATGACGATGTTCATACAAGATCTAATAAGATTTAATTGATTTTTCGAGTAAAAGCCAAATCTGGAGCATAACATTAAAGACAGGGAATCCCTCCTTAATCAGCGAGTACAAAATTTATTGTACGTAATTTTGGAATAACTAAAGAAAAACTTATACAAATTATCTGTTACAGTTATTTACTGATTAGTATTTCATTTTATTTATTTATTGAACCTGATCTGATTATGGCCTTCAGGCCCTCTCGTATATCGGACCATGGTTTCACACATTACAGTGCCTTCTACCTGAGAAGTAACAGTTTTAATATCACAAGTAGTATTAAAATGATTTTAGAGTCAATAGAGAAATTCGGAAATATAGAGACACAAGTCAGTTACGAATCAAATAAATAGGAAGTGCAGGGAAGCTGAGGCGAAATGGCTGCTTGAAAAGTGTGAAAAAAGCGAAAAAGAAATGATTGTCGGAAGGACTGACTCAGCGCGGAAAAATCAAAACAACCTCCAATGAAATTAAAAGCATAGGTGGAAATTCCACCGTTGAAAGCAGAGATGAGGGCGGTTAAGTGGGAAGAGTGCATTGATGGCCTCTATGAGGAGGAAGACTTGTCTGATGTCATACTAGAAGAAGAAATAGGAGTAAGAAAGAACAGATAAGGCATCCAGTACTGCAAGTAGAGTTTAAAATCAAGTAAGGCAGAAGGAATGGATAACATTGCATCAGAATTTCTAAAATCATTGGGGGAAGTGCCAACAAAACGACTATTCAAATCGGTGTGTGGAATGTAAGAGACTGGCGATAAATCATCTGACCTTAGGAAATACATCATCCACAAAATTCCGAATATTGCAAGAGCCGACAAGTTCAAGAATTATAGTACAATCACTTTAACAGCTCATGCATCCATGTTTCTGACAAGAATAATAAACAGAAGAGTGGAAAAGAGAAATAAGGAAGTGTTAGATGACGATCAGTTTGGCTTTAGAGAAGGAGAAGGGAAAGGCACCAGTGAGACAATTCTGATGTTGAGATTGATAATGGAAGGAACACTAAAGAAATATCAATACATTTTCAAACGATTTGTCGACCTCGAAAAAGCGTTCGACAGTGTCAAATTGTTCAAGATGTTAGGAATTCTGAGAAAATTAGGGGTTAGCTATAGAGATAAAGGGTTAACATGCAATATGCACAAGAGCCAAGAGGGAACAGTGAGAATGGAGGACAAAGAAAGAAGTGCTCGAACTGCAAACCATGTGAGCCAGGGATGTAATCTTTCGCCCCTACTGTTGAATTTATACACCGACAAAGTAATGACGGAAATAAAAGAAAGGTTACCGAAAGGTTCAGTATTGGAAGAAGTGCTCGAACTACAAACGAAGTGAGCCAGGGATGTAATCTTTCGCCCCTACTGTTGAATTTATGCACCGACAAAGCAATGACGGAAATAAAAGAAAGGTTACCGAAAGGTTCAGTATTGGAATTAAAATTCAGGGTAAAAGGATATCAATGATGAGATTAACTAACGACATTACTATCCTCAATGAAAGTGAAGAATTATAGGATATGCTGAGTGGAATTAAGAGTGTAATGAGTACAGAATACGGACTGAGAGTAAATCGAAGAAAGACGAAAGTAATGAGAAGTAGCAGAAATGGGAATAGCGAGAAACTTAACATCAGGAATGGTTGTCGCGGAGCAGGTAAGGTTAAGGAATTCTGCTACCTAGGCAACGAAATAACCCAACATGGGCAGAACAAGGATGACATTAAAAGCAGACTAGCACTGGCAAAAAGGGCATTCGTGGCAAAGAGACACAGGCCATAATTTGAGGAAGAAATATCTGATAATATACGTTTTCAGCACAGCATTGGATGGTAGTGGAACATGGACTGCTGGAAAACGTGAAAAGAAGAGGAGCGAAGTATTTGAGGTGTGATGCCATAGAAGTATGTTGCAAATTAGGTGGTTAGATGAAACCTCTGCCAGGCACTTGATTGTGGTTTGCAGAACATCCATGTAAATGTAGATTGATAAGGTAAGGAATGGGGACGTTCTCCGGAGAATCGTCGAGGAAAGGAATATGTGGAAAACACTGACAGGAAGAAGGGACTGGATGGTAGAACATCTGTTAAGACATCGCAGAATAACTCCCATGGTACTAGAGGGAGCTGCAGAGGGTAAGAGCCGTAGAGGAAGACAGAGATTGGAGAATACATTCCGCAAATATTGAGGATGTAAGCAGCAAGTGCTAGCCTCAGATGAAGAAATTGGCACTGGAATGGAGTACGTGACGGACCGCATCAACTTGTCAGAGCAAAGATAACTAAAAAGAAAACTCAAGAATACTCAAAGAAACTCAAAGAGAGAGAGAGAGAGAGAGAGAGAGAGAGAGAGAGAGAGAATGCGAGTAAATAGCTCTCACTGTTAACTATTAATACTGGGATTACAATGTTTCTGATATAGCAGGCTCTGGGGAGATTATATCAGCTATGAAGACTGGGAAATGAGGACGATCTGGTTGGAAAGAAAAACATACAGGGTAACCGACTGCGTACAGGGACAATGGTAGTCATTACTGTTGCTTCAGTAGTCATTAACTATCTTCTGAAGGTGGAGATGTTATTCAGCTCAGGTGTGCCGCAGGTGAGTGTCGTAGCACCGTTGCTATTCACAATATACATAAATGACCTTGTGGATAACATCGGAAGTTCATTGAGGCATTTTGCGGATGCTGCTGTGGTATATCGAGAGATTGTAACAATGGAAAATTGTACTGAAATGGAGAAGGATCTGCAACGAATTGTCGCATGGTGTAAGGAATGGCAATTGAATCTCAATGTAGACAAGTGTAATGTGCCGCGAATACGTAGACAGAAAGATCCTTTATCATTTAGCTGTAATATAGCAGGTCAGCAACTGGAAGCAGTTAATTCCATAAATTATCTGGAAGTAGGCATTAGGAGTGATTTAAAATGGAATGATCATATAAAGCCGATCGTCGGTAAAGCAGATGCCAGACTAAGATTCATTGGAAGAATCCTAAGGAAATGCAATCCGAAAACAAAGGAAGTAGGTTACAGTACACTTGTTCGCCCACTGCTTGAACATTGCTCAGCAGTGTGGGATCCGTACCAGATAGGGTTGATAGAAGAGATAGAGAAGATCCAACGGAAAGCAGCGCGCTTCGTTACAGGATCATTTAGTAATCGCGAAAGCGCGTTACGGAGATGATAGATAAACTCCAGTGGAAGACTTTGCAGGAGAGACGCTCAGTAGCTCGGTACGGGCTTTTGTTGAAGTTTCGAGAACATACCTTCACCGAGGAGTCAAGCAGTATATTGTTCCCTCCTACGTATATCTCGCAAAGAGACCATGAGGATAAAATCAGAGAGATTAGAGCTCACTCAGAGGCATAGCGACAATCTTTCTTTCCACGAACAATACGAGACTGGAATAGAAGGGAGAACCGATAGAGGTACTCAAAGTACCCTCCACCACATACCGTCAGGTGGCTTGCTTAATATGGATGTAGATGTAGATTTAGATGTAAATATTATGACGGCGGTTATTCGAGAATTGAGTTGCCGCTGCTGAAAGGGACTTAGAGAAAGTAGCTGAACGATGAACTGGGATAGAAAAGATTTTGCTCTAATGGGATCGGCTGTTACTGCCATGCTGTTGAGAAAAGAGCGTTATGGTCGAGGAGGGATACGAGGGACACTGTACGTTGATAAGACAGTATGGAGAGAGAGGGTATGGAAGTCTTGCATTTGTCTGCATGCAGACAGGACAGCTGTACATGTGACTGTGAAATGAAAGTATCGAACTTCACAGATGTAACGAATACAGGCATTCATAACCAGTTCTAGGATGCGTGAGTTTTCCTGAGAAAGGCCATGCAGGGTAACATCTCTGTAATCCGTAATGGGATGTATGTGTTTATACAAGTTTCTTTTCTAGTTCACTAGAAAAGAGCTTATTATATATTTGTAGGAAATGGAGAGAAGCTGATGCCTTCTTAAATTCCGCAGTTACGTGCTTAGTCCATTTTAGATTTTCATCTGTCACTAGTCCTAGGCTCTTTGATAAGTGAGATAAGTTGGTATTTCTCCGATTTAGGGCAAAAGTTGTTAAGGATTCCCGATATTTCTGTCTAGTGAGCCTAGAATGACCAAACATTACTGCTTGGGTTTTGGATGGGTTGAGCTTCAATCCCATATTCGGGGTCTGTTTTGACAGTGCGCACAGATTGGTACAGAGATTCTCGATAGATGCATTGAGGTTTATTGGTTTTGCACATATATACAACTGGAGGTCATTAGGGTACACGTGGTATTTGCTATAGGACGAAACTGATGACATGTCGTTGAGTTACAATGAAAAAGTATAGGATCTAATTCCGAACCCTGAGGGACATCTGATACTGTAGCCTCTGTTGTGACTTTCTGGTGCCAAACACGACGCATTGCCGGTATGACATCAGGAATGAGTGAATCCTAGCTCTGCGCTTAGCGAATAATTTAGGCTACTACGTGTGGCAAATAAAATGTTGAAGTTGACAGTGTCAAAGGCTTTGCTGAAGTGTAAGAACCACATGGTAGTTGACTCTTGCGAATCTGTGGCAAGCTTCAGGTCATCTGCTACCTTTACTAAGGCAGATGTTAGAAAGCTGACTGGTAGTCATCCAGAAGATTGTTTGCACTTATGTGGTGTGTTAGCTGGTAGTGGACCATATATTACAATGCCGTGGACAGTGCACGAAGACTGCAAATACGTGAGTAATCAGAGGATGGTGTGACATCATCATTTATAGATAGTGGCTTAACTAGTCCCTGTTTCCATGCCTCGAGGAAAACACTTGTGCTTACGGAGTGGTTGAAGATAACTGTTGTTGTGGACAGTGATGGTTCAGTAATAAGCTTCATCGCATGGATTGTGATGCCGTCGATTCCAGTAGAAGTTTCGTGAGTGTGTTGGTTTTATTTTGTCAAGTTGCGCAATGGATTGATCCAACAAGTACCCATTAGCTCCTGCAATAAATAATTTCCACCTCACACTACTACAGAAGTTAGACAGACACTCCTAATGTACCAACAAGAACTGCTTGAAAAACATTCAGCAACAAATATCTTCAGGAGTCATCCGCTGTAAGGAAAAGACACAAAAATATTCTTGGGTACTGGAGTATCGCTAGTTAGTGTAATAAAAACGTTAAAAGAAAGAAAAATATTATTTACTGAAAAATAATCCTGAGAAATGAAGTGAAACTTTTTCTTATTAATTAGTAAATTTCCGGGTTCATTTTGGAACAGTAGATTGCCCCTTATGGATAGGAATGCTATTAATTTACAAAGTATGGAACGGTTCTTTTCTCCCTTTTCTTTAAGAATGTTATTTACTCGGCAGAATGGCTGAGAGACGCGCCAACACAACTTGAATAACTTTTCCAGGTACGGTCAAGGCTGTCGCATGAGACATGTAATGGAGTGTACTGTTATGGAGGACAGATGGGGCTGGCATATGCTGTAGCGGACAATACCGTGAGCTGTGACGACTGCTGCTTGCGTCGCTCGCTGCTGACAAATAACACAACTATCTCTTTCTATCTGGATTGACCTTTGCCAATCAAACTCTCCCTATGCCTTGATGACGTCAAGGACTCCTATCCTCCCCTAGGCTAACTATTGGTATGGTACACCAGCCAGATAGCCAGTCCATCACGACGCCACTCAATAGTTGCTCGCAGGCGTTTAACTAGCACTCTGTCCGTGTTCACACCACACAATAAGTGCGGCGGCCAACACAGTGAACAACGCTTAATCGCGAACGACTCAGTATAGAGTATCACTCCAATTCACTAATGACAGAGGTGCTGTCCCAGTGAAGCACTGAGGAGCTCTTTGCGTACACATTCGAGCGCACTCGCTCTTGTTACATGTTCCTGCTCCAAGAGTGACACCGGAACGACCCCTTTTTCTGGAAAAGTTGCAACGGTATATCATTTGCTGTCTTCCCTCACTCCTCTGGCTCTCTGCATCAGAAATATTCCACCAATCAGCGTTGCTCTTTTAAACGGGAGAATGACGTTTCGTTTAAGTCGACCAATGCGGAAAGATGTAGCATTTCCGTTGGGCTTACACTGTCCTCCTGTGAGAACTTGGTAGCTACACAGTCGGTCCGTCAAAAAATGCGTCTTCTGTGTGCTCCCAGACAATGTAGCGGAATTTGCTTTTAAGTCGAACACGGGGGATGTTATCCTTTCGCTCTGGCCAAAGCTGTCCTCTCTCTGGGCGGTCGCTCCGGCCAAAGTAGGTGTGTGCCGACCCACCTCTCTGAAGGGACGGGCCTTCCAGCAAGCCGGCCGCCTACCTACAGCGAAAATTCCTGTGGCCGTCATGTTGTGTACGCCAGCCTCAACTTTTTCAACCTCGGTTCGACTTGCGATTTACTTATTAGATTTGCATATTGCTTATATGAATTCTTACAAAATTGACTCTACCTTATCGAGATTGGGTTCGAATGAACTGTCTTGGTGTGCAGAATACGAGTGTGAGGACGGAATATATAAGAAGTGAAGGTCAGGAGACCACGCCACCTTACAAGTGGTATGGCAAGTAACACGCTGAGGTGTACTAGAATGTTAATTAACACTATTACACAGCAGGCCATTTTCCGCAATAGCTCTAGAATACTGCAGTATGACACATTTGCAGATGTAAACAAACTTTAACCAGCTCAACAATGTCCAATTTAAAGCTTTCCTGCTGTCTAAACCATCTTCCAATGAAGATCTATGCACTCTACTCTGAATGTTCGGAGCTATCTGCTTTAATGGCGAACACTTTATGACGTGCATATTTTACTCTCACTTCGAATGGCATATTGTACAAACCTCTGCAAACTATGCCAAAACACGTAAAGGAAAGAGAAACAACGCAGATACTGTCAATACCAATCTACATATAATAACCCAAAATCAAAAAGTAAAACAGAATATTTCTTATTGTTACAGGACATCAGGAATGGGTAGTGCATGCAGGTCCTAAAAGAGTTTAAAGTAGCCAGATAGCTTTTGAATTGATATTTGTTAGTAAAAGCATCATTTTACTTGAGTCTTCGGATGTTACTAAGCTACCTGAACTGTGTAATAACAATGAGAAACCATGCATATGAATTCAGCAAAAAAAATAAAGCTTTATTTGACAAATCATTTAAAAAAATGCGACATGTTGGCTAAAGCCTTTAGTGCTAGTTGTAGCATCAACTGCTAAAGATTAATGGAAATTACACTTCATGAACTTTTTTTACTTAAACTGAAGTTTTTTATAAAGTTTAACTATATGTAAACTTGTTTAACTATCTTTAAGCAATCGTATTTGTTCTGTAGCATTTACTGGAATTTTAGCAGGTTCGTATCTCTAGTAACAACTTTTGATACTGGACTGCAGTCTTACCGTAGATACGGTTTTGAAATCTACGTCTACATGATTACTCGGCAATTCACAATTAAGTACCTGGCAGAGGACTCATCGACCCATCTTCAGGCTATTTCATTGCCTGTTCATTGTCGAACAGCGGGCGGGAAAATCAAATACTTAAATCTTTTCGTGCGATCTCTGATTTCTCTTATTTTATTATGATGATCGTTTCTCCCTACGGGGGTGGGCACCAAAAAAAAAGTTTTCACTCTGAGGAGAAAGTAGGTGATTGAAATTTCGTGAGAAGATTCTTCCTCATCGAAAAACGCCTTTGTTTTAATAATTGTCACCCCAATTCGCGTATCATACCCATGGCCCTCTCTCCCCTATTTCACAGTAATACAGAACGAGCTGCCCTTCTTTGAACCTGTTCGATGTCCTCCGTCAGTTCTATGTGATAGTATCTGCATAGCAATACTCCAGAAGAGGACCTACAAGTGAAGTGCAAGCAGTCTCTTTAGTAGACGTGTTGAATTTTCTAAGTGTTCTGCTGATAAATCGCAGTCTTTGCTTTCCTTTCTCACATCGTTATCTATGTGATCATTCCAGTTTAAGTTACCTGTAATTATCCTACATGAGTATTTAGTTGAACTGGCAGCCTTTAGATTTGTGTAATTTGTCATGCAGCCGAAATTTAGCGGACTTCTTTTCATATTCATGTGGATGACTTCACATTTATAACTGTTTAGTTGTTACTTTTCGTTCCATACATATAACTTGTATAACCATTTTGAATTTCGTTTGGATCATATGAAGCCTCTGCAAGACAGTAAATGCGGGATCGTCTGCAAAAAAGTTAAGGGGGCTGCTCAGGTTGTTTCCTAGAGCTTTTACGTAGATCGGGAAGGTAAAGGATCTATAACGCTTCCTTGAGGAACGTCTTATATTAATTCCGTTTTGCTCAATGACTTTCCGTCAGTTACTACGTACTGTGGCTGTTTTGACAGGAAATCACGAATCCAGTCGCACATCTGAGACGATACTCCGTAGGCAAGCAATTTAATTGGAAATCACTGGTGAGGATGGTGTCAAAACTCTTCTCGAAATCTTTCTCTCTTACTGGCCAAGTTCTTACTGGCAAACCTAACTCCCTTTCTTAACTATTTTTGACCGAATTGCTTTTACTCTCATTTTTGTTTGTTCAAAGTGCTAAAATCGAGATCCAGATCAGTACAATCCTATCTTGGCCTTGCCTACAAAACAATTTACTAGTGCCATCGCTACTTGATCCCGCACAAGGGAATACTTTAAACAAATCTCCACCACATCAGGCTTGGGTTCCAGATAAGTCCTCTCCCAATATCCGTTACAAGTAAGATGGAAACTCCATTCAGCTTAGTTGTATGTGGCTACTAATAACAGAGTCACCTTTCGTGTACCAAAACCAGTTTTTCCTTGAGGAAGGCTGCTGTAATAAGGTTGAAAAACTGATTTTAAGTTTATGATTAAAGTATTTTATACAACGACGCGTTACAACACCCAGAAGAATATTAATCATCGTGACACCCGCCACAGAAGCCTGCGTTGTTATAACAGAAACATTGTTCTGAAACTTCGAAACGCTTCCTGTTTTGGCGTTATAGATTTTATTGGACTTTAGGTACCACTTACATTAGCAGTCGGGAGAAAATGGACGTGTCACGATTTGAACAAAAGTTGCTGTTGGACATATTGTGTTTTCAACGAAAGGTCAAACTTTCCACTTGATTTAAATGGTTACAAATTTGAATGGAAACAACATCATAGCTCGATGCAGTTCATGTTCTGCACTAGAAACCTGCTCCAAACTAATGTACGATCGTGAGTGGATTCATTGCGTTTTGAAACGTTGCTCCTCATACATATACCCGTATATATAGATTCAAACTTGTTTAACGTGACCTGACTGCCTTTAAGTTATGACTTTAAGTCATTTTCTGAAGTCGACTTACCTCTCTGGTACCCAGCTACACAGACAACTGCTCTCGCAGGACTGTCTAAGGTAAGTGCGTTCATGCAGTTCGCTTACGCTATTACCATCATGTAGCTGTCATTGAACCGATACTAAAAGTCTGGAGCCATTAACATTGAACAAACGAACAGCCCTCCTAGTACTTTCAGACAATTAGCTAATTGTATTACACGACCTTCGCTATAAAGTTTCACCACTGCTGCCTACCCTCGGCAGCAACAGCTTGCAACATCCATCTTCTTTCCTTTCATATTCAACATATTTTGTACGAAATTCTACATCAAGAAATCAAAAGAAAATCACATAAACATTTAATTCACTTATGCAGCTTTATCCACTTTGCCTTTGATCAGGAAAAGGATGGATGACATTTTTTCTCACAACTGCCACTCAAACTTTGGCCACATTATAGAGTCTCCTCATCAGACATCCTTGTTGCTGATCAATTATTACTTATTTAATTTACTCTTAACCAAAGTCGCTCTCGTAAACTGACATACGGCCGGGAGAGAGCTGTGCTGACCACATGCCCCTCCATATCCTCATCCAGTGACGCCTGTGGGCTGAGGATGACACGGCACTGGTCGGTATCACTGGGCCTTCATTGCCTGTTTGGGCAGAGTATAGTTTAGTTGTTACCCTAAGTACTGTAGGTTACATCATCTTTTTCAGTGACATAAAATGGCACGTGTATAATTTATATATAATCTACCGAGTATTCCAATATAATTTGATTACGAAACAACCAAATAAAAAGACGTAGTATGAATAGTCTCTTCTAGTATCATTATCAGCCGAAAATTAAATGTTTCCTCATACTTGAGGTATAGTGCTGCACCCATCCATTCCGTGTTATCTACATGGTCTTCTCAATCAAAAATTTTATTTCTTATTTAACAAACAAGTAATCTCAACCAAATTTAAGTCATAATAATAGTGGTCCAGAAGCCACATGTAGCTTCCTTACTAAATTGTAAAACTCTAACTTGTTCCTTCCTTTCTGTGTTGACTCCATCCTACCGTCCATTACATATCACAAAACTATTCATCTCCGCTTTCTTCCCTGTAAGTTCTACCACTTGATTTTCTTCATAGGACATATTTCGTATAGTCTCTACCTTTAGAATATATTTTTATGGCTGTCATTACCGTTTTATCATATTCTCCCACAGCTAGGTCATAACATTCTGATGAATCGGTTAAAATAAACTTCTACAAAAAATGACTTCACATCTAATATCTCGAATAAATAAGCAAATATTTACAAATAGATAAATCACAAAAACTTAATAAGTATTGCTGGCATTTGACCAGTGCGTGCCCATGGCTTTGATAAGTATATGTAGCAACATCCTGCAGGTTCAGCAGTCGAACCAGGATCCAGCTCAACGCTTTTGTTAGACACAAGGCAATCTTCCTCCTATCCCAAATGTAGTTCTCTTTCGTGTTTTTCCATTTATCTAATACAGATTCTAGTTATCTTTAGTATACCTTTCAAAACCACTTCTTTCCATTACATTTTAATGGCCGAGTCTCTATTGTCCTGCTATTACTACACATACACATGTACTGAGCCTTTAACAAACTGTTATCACATAATTCTTTTGATATACGTGGTACAACTTCTTGCCTGTTATCCCTCTTCACCGTCATTCCTGGTTTTGTCGCGTCCACGATACAATGTCCTGACAGTTATTCATCCGAAACAACTTGTTCAAGTTCAGTTTCCCATTTCATCAGGTTTCAATTCATTTCGATTTTCTGTCGTAGAGGTACACCGTTACATATCTGTTACGGTCCTGTATGTGATATTTAGAAGCTATATCCTACAACACCACTGTAGAAGGATGTAGTACAATATTAATGGGCTAATAGTAAACTGCAGGGGCGTCTATAGAAAGGTCCCAGAACTGCTCTCATTAATAAACGGACACAACGACCATATAGTACTAGGGACAGAAAGTTGGCTGAAACCAGACGTAAACAGTAATGAAATCCTAAACTCAGATTGGAATGTATACAGCAGAGACAGGCTGGACAGTGAAGGGGGAGGCGCGTTTATAGCGATAAGAAGTGCAATAGTATCGAAGGAAATTGACGGAGATCCGAAATGTGAAATAATTTGGGTGAAGGTCACGGTTAAAGTAGGCTCAGACATGGTAATTGTATGTCTCTATAGGCCCCCTGGCTCAGCAGCTGTTTATTTTTGTGGCTGAGCACCTGAAGGATAATTTGAAAAATATTTCGAATAGATTTCCCCACCATGTTATAGTTCTGGGTGGAGATTTTAATTTGCCAGATATAGACTGGGAGACTCAAACGTTCATAACGGGTGGCAGGGTCAAAGAATCCAGTGAAATTTTTTTAAGTGCTTTATCTGAAAACTACCTTGAGCAGTTAAACAGAGAACCGACTCGTGGCGATAACATATTAGACCTTCTGGTGACAAACAGACCCGAACTATTTGAAACAGTTAACGCAGAACAGGGAATCAGCTATCATAAAGCGGTTACTGCATCGATGATTTCAGCCGTAAATAGAAATATTAAAAAAGGTAGGAAGATTTTTCTGTTTAGCAAAAGTGACAAAAAGCAGATTACAGAGTACTTGACGGCTCAACACAAAAGTTTTGTCTCAAGTACAGATAGTGTTGAGGATCAGTGGACAAATTCAAAACCATCGTACAATATGCGTTAGATGAGTATGTGCCAAGCAAGATCGTAAGAGATGGAAAAGAGCCACCGTGGTACAACAACCGAGTTAGAAAACTGCTGCGGAAGCAAAGGGAACTTCACAGCAAACATAAACATAGCCAAAGCCTTGCAGACAAACAAAAATTACGCGAAGCGAAATGTAGTGTGAGGAGGGCTATGCGAGAGGCGTTCAATGAATTCGAAAGTAAAGTTCTGTGTACGGAATTGGCAGAAAATCTAAGAAATTTTGGTCTTATGTCAAAGCGGTAGGTGGATCAAAACAAAATGTCCAGACACTCTGTGACCAAAATGGTACTGAAACAGAGGGTGACAGACTAAAGGC
Source organism: Schistocerca americana (assembly GCF_021461395.2). Lineage (NCBI taxonomy): Eukaryota > Metazoa > Arthropoda > Insecta > Orthoptera > Acrididae > Schistocerca > Schistocerca americana. The sequence goes on along the minus strand of NC_060124.1, from coordinate 506,260,210 downwards.
CGAAATACTAAATGTCTTTTTCCAAAGCTGTTTCACAGAGGAAGACTGCACTGTAGTTCCTTCTCTAGATTGTCGCACAGATGACAAAATGGTAGATATCGAAATAGACGACTGAGGGATAGAGAAACAATTAAAATCGCTCAAAAGAGGAAAAGCCGCTGGACCTGATGGGGTACCAGTTCGATTTTACACAGAGTACGCGAAGGAACTTCCCCCCTTCTTGCAGCGGTGTACCGTAGGTCTCTAGAAGAGCGTAGCGTTCCAAAGGATTGGAAACGGGCACAGGTCATCTCCGTTTTCAAGAAGGGACGTCGAACAGATGTGCAGAACTATAGACCTATATCTCTAATGTTGATCAGTTGTAGAATTTTGGAACACGTATTATGTTCGAGTATAATGACTTTTCTGGAGACTAGAAATCTACTCTGTAGAAGTCAGCATGGGTTTCGAAAAAGACGGTCGTGTGAAACCCAGCTCGCGCTATTCGTCCACGAGACTCAGAGGGCCACAGACACGGGTTTACAGGTAGATGCCGTGTTTCTTGACTTCCGCAAGGCGTTCGATACATTTCCCCACGGTCGTTTAATGAACAAAGTAAGAGCATATGGACTATCAGACCAATTGTGTGATTGGATTGAAGAGTTTCTAGATAACAGAACGCAGCATGTCATTCTCAATGGAGGGAAGTCTGTAACCTCCCCCTCACTTATCGACCTTAATGACAGTGAAAAATTAAACCGCGTGTACCTAATGGAAATTTGGGGAAAACAATCGTCACCGAAGTTTATCTGTCGGTAAAGAGGGAGGAAACGGTTACATCTAAATGAAAGGAAAAATGCAAATGAAACTGGTGGAAATTAATTTTGAAAAGGGGTAAAGTTAATAAAGAAAGTAAATGTGCGGCCGTTACGTTAACAATTAACTAGCGGTAATTAGATATTTGAGATTTGGGGGAAATTCCGGTCGCCAGTTCTATGGACAGTTACTACAGTAACTGAAAAAGAAAGGTTATTACACATATAATTAGAACTAGAAGCGTGGCAACTAAAGGTTGACACGTGTAGTGTGAAAACTGAGAGTTTGTCAGAAGTAATAAATTTCGCTACTCTCTGACTTAATTTAGCAAAAGAATTAATAAAACCGGAAAATTGAACGTTAATGTAGTGACTGAAATTAACAGCGAGCTTTGTTTCTGAAGCACATCGAAATTCAATAAAGTACGGTTAGTCTTGGGCTACCTCAACAATCATTTCAAAAGCTACTTGAATCTACGCAATTTAGAAATAAGAGATTTAACTTGGAACTTGAATTAAATGATTCTGAACAATTAACAATAGTAAAATTTAGTACGTACCAAGCTGAGATGCAGTCACAGGTAAGCGAAAATATGGTAACAAAACACGCACTCTTAATTTGTGCTTGTGTAATCTAAATACTGTAGCCAGCTATGAATACATTAACTGAACTTTGAAATTAAAGCAGTGAAATGGAATGATATTACTTTATGCTGGCGTCTGAATTTCAACGACACTCGGGTTCATTTCGGAAAAGGAAGGGACCCTGCTTGGTAATGCAATTGGGACAATGAGCAACAAAGGTTCATGCTAAGTTGCTGTAATTTTGTGATGCAACAATTTTAAAAGCTGAGGTCTGCCATACAGTTCTAAAACTTTACGTGCTTCCAGTCTTCCTTGTTGGTTGATTGAAGGTTTGAAGTCGTCGATCGAGGAGGTGGCGACAGTCACTCATTGTCGGCCGTCGCTCTGCAGAAGCTGGATGTTGGCGCGCCTTCTTCTCGACACGGTCTCCAGCCGAAACGGGCTCTTGATGTGCGCCAGCTAATGCTTCCCGTCCGCGACACCGTGTCAGAAACTAACATAGCAAGTCGAGCGCAATTACATGCTGCCAAACCCCGAAAGCGCGGCAACTCGCGGGAGCGTCACACAACACACCTGCTCCACTGCACTACTCCAGCCAGACTCCCTCTGCTCTGCCCGCGCTCCACGCGGCAGAGTTAACACTCTCAAAGATCGTAAACACTTTGGTTCTCCACACGACCTATCGATGTAATGGTTCGATAGCATAGTTTTCCCTACGCCAGATCCAGCGGAAAATTACAGATAATCTTTTCACAACAAACCAATTATACATCGACATAATGCATATATATACAAATAGTAAAACAGTTACAACATACAAAGACACAGAGATGTTATCTCTTCAGGTAACAAAATAAGGAAAAAAGTTTGCAGTGCAATAGATGGAAATAGGAGGATATGCATTTCCGGCGTTACAGATCTTCTGAAGTAAGATTGATTTCAGGTGTGCCGCAGGGGAGTGTCATAGGACCGTTGCTATTCACAATATACATAAATGACCTTGTGGATGACATTGGAAGTTCACTGAGGCTTTTTGCAGATGATGCTGTGGGGTATCGAGAGGCTGTAACAATGGAAAATTGTACTGAAATGGAGGAGGATCTACAGCGAATTGACGCATGTTGGAGGGAATGGCAACTGAATCTCAATGTAGACAAATGTAATGTGCTGCGAATACATAGAAAGATAGATCCCTTATCATTTAGCTACAAAATAGCAGGTCAGCAACTGGAAGCAGTTAATTCCATAAATTATCTGGGAGTACGCATTAGGAGTAATTTAAAATGGACTGATCATATAAAGTTGATCGTCGGTAAAGCAGATATCAGACTGAGATTCATTGGAAGATTCCTAAGGAAATGCAATCCGAAAACAAAGGAAGTAGGTTACAGTACGCTTGTTAGCCCACTGCTTGAATACTGCTCAGCAGTGTGGGATCTGTATCAGATAGGGTTGATAGAAGAGATAGAGAAGATCCAACGGCAAGCAGCACGCTTCGTTATAGGATCATTTAGCAATCGCGAAAGCGTTACGGAGATGATAGATAAACCCCAGTGGAAAACTCTGCAGGAGAGACGCTCAGTAGCTCGGTACGGGCTTTTGTTAAAGTTTCGAGAACATACTTTCACCAAGGAGTCAAGCAGTATATTGCTCCCTCCTACGTATATCTCGCGAAGAGACCATGAGGATAAAATCAGAGAGATTAGAGCCCACACAGAAGCATACCGACAATCCTTCTTTCCATGAACAATACGAGACTGGAATAGAAGGGAGAACCGATAGAGGTACTCAAAGTACCCTCCGCCACACACCGTCAGGTGGCTTGCGGAGTATGGATGTAGATGTAGATGTGGATATTTATTTTCAAATGGTTCCTCATGTAGGTAAGGAATTTCTTTATGTATCTACCACCTTTCTCTCAACAATACTTGATCTCTTATTAGGAAACCACAATTTGTCACTCCTTTCTTATACCTTTCAAATCACTTAAATGCCTTATGCTTAAAATTTGTGTCCGCCAATTTTGGTGTTTTGCTTTTCCATCCATCATCTTGCAGTGGATATGGAATGTTGTCTGACAATCAGTAGCCTGCTGTTTTCCCTTAAATCTATCTGGAAGAAACCCCAGTGCTTTCATGTGGAAGGTCATTTAAATTTCTTTCAAAATCTTCTAGTTACATGAGCCATTCAAAGTGTTTATTCTAACGACATGTCCCCTTTAAATTCCTCAGTTCCTGCATTATCCTCTTAGCAGGATTTGTGTGAGAGTGATACTTGGCTATAAGTTAATGTTGTACTTCCATGCCACTGAAATTCTTTAAAAACAGGACCACATAAACTGTGTCCCATGATACAAAATCAATCACCCATGTTTTCCTACCTTAGGCAAATAATCTTTTCCCAATATCATTATAACTGACTTACTCATCAGCACCTTTATATGGCTAAGTTTTGTGATTTTAGATCACAATATAATCACTATGGATGTGACTCCACCTGTTCCTCACATCAATGGTCAGGAAACGTAAATGGCTACCAAATTCCCCAAATATCGTGGTATTATGGTATACGTTTTAGTTTTCATTCATAAAGTCTGGCTTTTAGTTTGTTGAAGTATCTTATACATGCACCACTCCTTCCCAGCTATTCAGTTTATACCTTTACAGAAATAAAACTTTCCAACGAGGACTACACAATTCTTCATTTCAAATTGCCTATAGATAAGGTGAATACACTGTATTAATTTTGGTGTAATTAATGTTGGTATACAAAATCTGCACATGTGCAAACGTTTTCGACTTCCATTAAAGATGATACCTTTGTAACCATTCCAAAATACCTTATTATCATTCTCTAACAACAATTTATTCCCTACCGTGCTTAGCCAATAGTATAATCTCTTTTCCCATTAGCCAACAAAAACTTTAAGGTACAGTTATCTTAATACACAAAAACCTTGGATCCATAGAATAAATACTTAAATTTCTTTTCTGAACAATCTGCAACTAGTTTCTTTCTCTATGACTAAGAAGTTTTGTTCACATTGACTCTGCAATGCCAATGTGATGTGGTGCAACTCATCTTGTTCACAAGGCTCTTAAACACATCACAAACTGGACCATAACCCGAAATTTCAAAAGCAAGAGAAAATTTCGTATTTACATTAGTATTTCCTAGTATTCACAAGGTTGACAAGCTCCTGTTTATTTAATTCCCATTCTCTCTGAGAGTTATAACTCCACAACCAACATATACTTAAGTGCAACAGAACTCATGGAACGTTCTTTCTACACAACCCTATTAGACCAAGAAATGCTTTTATTTGACAGTGGTTTCTAGGGGTTGGACAATTATTTATAGCTTCAACTTTATTTATATCTGGCCATATAGCCTTCTGACTACTAATATGTTCCAGAAATCTGATCACACTACAACACAACTGTGACTTGGAAAACTATATACTAACAGCCTTGGCAACTAAACTTTCAAACAACTTTTTAACAATGGTAATTAAATGACCATCCCAACATTGTGATTGAACTAATACGTTGTCTAGATAAACAAATGCTTTCGCTTGTACCTCCTTTCCCAAAGCAAGAGCTGGACTCTGTAAAAACTCTGCACCATTATGTATAAGCCCAAAGATATGATTTTGAAATGGTAACATCTACCTTCGAAAAGAAAAGCAATGTACTTCCTAGATTTCACTGCAAAGGGTACTTACCTATAGCTTTGGGTCACACACAGTGTGCTGAAGTATTTAACATCGTGAAATCTTACTACCATTTATGCCATTGGAGATGGTCTGCCCCCACTTCAATTATTTTATTGAATGTTCAAGCATCTGATACCAACCTAACATCACAATTTGGTTCATTCACCATCACAGTGGGGTTACAGTATTAAAGCAATTGGATATGGTCGTTTAAATAATGGTATCGGAGATTTATTTTTCATCTTACATTAATAACCTTCTGTTATGTTTGGCTGAGCACTAAAGACTTGCTGTCTCTTAAAATTTGCCCTAACTGATCTGTTTCACTATTGGTTAATCCTTTTGCTTCATAGGATTTCATTTTCATGTATCCAGTATTTCAGTCTTCACTCATTCACTTATTTCATCATTATTTCTCAACTCTGTTTCTCTTTCTACTTTTACTTACCAGCTATTAATACAATCATTACACTTAGGTTATGGCTGCCCTCCATTCAATTTAACCTATGTTTGTCAGTCTTTCAGCTGTATTCACATCTTTTCTCTTGGTAAGTCCAATAAGACCTCATGTGTCATCATCGAGCCCATACCTAACAAAACTGGTAAGTCAATATCTGCTACTACTGACATAGACTGTTGGATAGTGATTCCTGGAATTTGGAATGTCAATAATATTTCTTCCTCAACATTTCTACTTTTGATCCTGTTAGACCTAAGACTTGTACATTTGTAAAAGGAAAAGATGTATACCATAAATTCTCTTTACTACTTTCCCATATGTCTTTAAACAACAGACTCACCTGACTTTCTATGTCTAACAGGAATTCCACCTCCTGTCCTTCCATATAATCTTGCACTATGCATGTCAATACTTTCTTTTCTGGTATTCTTTCTTCATGAGTAATTCCTCACCTAGGGATTACTGTCCCTTGGAATTTTAAAATGCATTTTTAAAACCACCTTGATCTTGTGCTGGTCCAGTCGTAGGTATAAGGTCTATTATTTTCTGAAACTTCTTGGATCAGCACTAATATATTCACCTGGTTATTATAATTATTCTTATTAGCATCACTGTACTGTTAATGTCCCTATTATAATTGTAATTATAATAATAATAATAATTATTATTATTTTGTTGTTCCCTCCCTCTATGTTCTCAGCCTCTGCTTCTTTGTCCCTGATACTTGGGATTCTTATAACCATTATTTTGATTCCTGTTTTTCTTCTGAAATATTCATTTTTCATATTTACCATTACTATCATTTCCACTTACGTCCACCCATGTAGCTACTTTAGTTTCAGTCTTACCTTTAGTTTTATGAAAGTACTCTAACTGGTCAACTACAGTAGAAGTTTTTACTTAAGTATTTAGTGAGAAATAGTGGTCTGAGAATGCACCAAGGAAACTGCGAATTGAATTGTCTGATCCACATGTAATGAAGTTTGGAATGAACATAGGAATTTTGTGGTGTACCATCTTGATGCGCCACTTCATCTTTAAGAACCAGTTACATATGACAGAAGTACAGGAAGGATATTACCTGATGGAGTAAAGGCGCAGTTATTGAGAGAAAAGAAAGCAACTTAGAATTTGTTGTCGTTTCGTTCTGAGCTACATTTAACGTTTTAAGACTCTAGCTCATTGTGAAGATAGTTCAAAATCCATTGCAAAATAAGACAGTAAAGTTGTATCTACCTTCTCTTTCCCCTTCTCTCTGCTCAATGTCCTGTCCACCAGTAGCACATTCACATACTAGCCACACAATATGTGGATCTGCAGGCAGCTGAGATGTCATACATTATCATCGTATTTTATGTGCACCTCCCACCCATTCCTACCATACAGACCAACTGTTCCCACTTATCGCCATATGAGGTTATGTCAAGCATTGTCGAAGGTCATTATTTTTATGGTCCTGATATTACACTGTTGGGACAAATTGTTGCATGGCTGGGCTGATCTTCAAAACTTTGAACATGGTGCACGTACCAGCCAATGCAATGTTACACTGTTCTCCTTCCAGTGTGAGTCTTTTCAATAGTGCATTTAGCTCTAACTTCATTTTTATTGATGACAACACCAGAACATATCGAATAGCACAGGTGGAGGAACTCTTGGACTAAGAGGATATTTGGTGAATGGACTAAGTTGCCCATTCCTCCATTATTTGGGAAGAAGCATATTGCAGCATGTCTACATGTGCCAATGACATTGCAACAGTTGTCAGCCGTGATGTTGGAGATATGGAAAGCACTACCACAAGAACTCCATAGCAACCTTGTGGCAAAAATGGGAGTACATGGTCGAGCATGTTTTGAATTTGCGACAATCACACACAACCTGTTAGGAACCATATTCTGTCATTTACAATGGTAAGGGGGCGTTCAGGAACCATAGTGACTTCAGTGTGGTAACTGTCTTCGAACATAAATGTTGTTTCTGTTTACCTCATTGGGTATTTCTTTCATTTATCTTCTGTACAACACTGTTGCAGATTTCTTTATGTATGGCCCAATCTTCATCCAACTATGTTACTAGCTACTTTCACATCATTCAAAAGTTAATTTTGTTCTTACGTTTTGCACACCACTGTACATAACAATGTAATAAATTGCTAACAACAGAAGACTTACAGAGAAATCTCATTAAATATCTTCCACAATATCTACAAAATTGAAGTTATCATTAATAAGTTATTAATTTACTAATAAAACTTTACAGAAAATAAATTATACAGGCCCCACAGTTGCTTGAGATTCCCTATAGAGATAGGTTCAAGTAAATGTACCTTCACATGTAATGCATCTGTGTTATAAAAGACCAACACATGAAACATGACATATCATTGAAATTGTCATCATTATTTTACCATGTATAAGTCATTATAACAACTTTTCTAAATAAATGTTTTTAATAATCATTCTTAAACAAACACTGATTATTGTATCTGTTTTGTTGTATTTGTGTCACATTTTGTAATCTTATGATCTTATTATGTCAAAAATTGATTTATCTTTCCATGATATTAATTCATACCTTTATTACCTGCTATAGTTCTTAATTGCAGCATCATTATTAAAAAGCAGCATTTTTGTTCTTCTGAAACAAAAAAATATATTTTTAATAGTATAACACTTGTCGAAGGGTCTTTCATTTTCATCTCTTATTTAATGTGTCTTTAATACCTTTGTTTACACTGAGTCTTTTCTCTCTTGTACTCATTGTATTCACATAAAAATATTTTCACTTCATTCTTATTTACAATTTTCTAGAAAATTGTAACAAGTCATGTATCTCACAACGTAGCACATTTTTATTTTTTCATCATTTTTATAAGATCACATTTCTAGCAGTCCTTGTTCTTTTCATACAACCTATATTTCCATTTCCAATGTCTAACAGTCATCATTATCAGGCCTTTTTGTTACTGTCTTTTGAAACATATATAACAAATATGGGTACATGATATATGGCTCTTTCATATACATATTATGCACATATCATAATATGTTTCTAAAGTGGTAGTCATGGTAGTGCTTATGCTAGGATAATGAAACTCAATATGAAAACTATTCATCTACATTAATGGATATGAATACTGTCCATTCTAGTTTCATACATTTTTAAATCACGTATGTTATTTACTCATAAACATTTTTCTGAGGAAATTCTAAGTTAAATGCATATATGTATAGTATATCTATAATTCTGAAACGTCCATTGCACATAAATTAGAATTGACATACCTCTTCAAGGTTAATTTTGTTAGCTTCTTTGTGCATCTTAACCACTACTAAACCAGCAACTTGAAATTTACTACTCTTTTATTATTTCTACAAATTCACTATTATATCTGCTACATCATTCTGCCTTTAGGCATTTCTTCCTTTTTGTCTGAACTAAGCTCCTTTGCTGGTGGAAAATCTACCACTTCTTCAACTAAATTGTTAGTATGTCCTCCAGAATAAAACCTGTACTCTCATGATTCAGTGAAGTTATTACACCTCCCAAAAAAAAAAATTTCCCCATGAACTACAGTTATTATAATTATATAGACAGTATTTAACACTTCACTTCACTCACACTTTTGTTAAGGTTTTAACAGATAAGATTTTCCCACTAAAACACAGTGTCAGTATTCATGAATGGGGCAGCAAACAGTACAAACGACTTTGAGTAATTTCCTTCTGAAAACAAATAATACTTACCAGCTAAAATCAATTGTCAATCCTGAAGGGACTAATTGTGAATTTACATTCGTCTTGAGGAAATAACAGTACACTCTCAGTTAAATTTACTGTGTATTGTAGCAACATGACCTATCGATTTTGTATTTCATCATCTTTTTGTGAAAATTTACCTCATAAAAGCTTACTTTAATAGATATCTCTTTCTCGCTACCAAATAATATCTTGATGGGATGTAAGTGAAAGTTATTATAAGGTGCTTGTTAACGATTGTAAAACCATTTGCAATACACTGTTGCTGTATTGTTCCCAAAAAAGCCATACATTCTTTTTAACATGTTTGTATTTTCCTTTTACAACACTAGTGGTTGAACAACAAAATTTTCTTTACAATAAATTACTCTTGGTTTAGGAAGGGAACAGATATTCACAATTATGATTGTTGTAATTAAATGAATATACATATTTCAGTGTTAAAATATGATAAATTGCTAATTACTTTATGAGATGTCTTTAATGAACTATTGTTAATAAGTTATCAGTTCTACTAATAACACATGAACTAAAATTGATATAATGCTGATCTGTTGTAAGTTCTCTAGCAGCCATAATGTACATCAAATGAAATGTAGCTGTGAATAATGCCAAGTCGTCCCATACTGGTGGCCCTCAAACTTAATCTAGTAATGCATATTTCCTGAAATAAAGCTGCCTCAGTTTTCCACTCAAAAGTCTGTAGATGCAGTTAAAAATGTGCGCTGTCTCTTAGTTGGTTAAAACACTGGTGGTGAACGATGTAGAACAACTGTGATCTGTCATGAATGATGTAATGTCTTCTCTACGCCCAAAATATTCACTTATTTCTTCGTTTACAAAATACAAAGTGTATTTAAATGTATTAATGGAACAATCTGGCTGGAAAAATTTATACAGCACAACGTACAACTTGCAATAGAAAATTGAATTCTAGAAGGAAGTAAAGAGATTGTTGTAGTATTTTTCCTGTGATTCACAGATCTTTCCAACTGTAGTTGACTCAGTGCATGAAAAATTTGTAAAATGATATATTGAGACTCAGGGTATTGTTTCAGCTTTACAACACTGAAGAATATACACAAATAGCAGACGATGTTTTTAGGTTACAAAATTAAATATAATGAGAAAAAATACCAGTTACTTGAACATACAAGAAACACGTACGACTGGCTGGAGACATACTATTTACCTCTAGCACAAAAAAAAATAAAAAAAAATGCACTAAATTGTAGAGCGAGTTTGAAAGTACGCCCAGAAATAATTATGATAAGACCATGTTAGTGCAAAATCAACTTATCGAAAAGAAAATAACATCTATAAACAATAAAATTATAGAACCACTTGATGGGATTTTGTATTTAGGACAGTTGTAGACAATAACAGTATGGACAACGAAATACAGTGTAAAAGATCACTGCTGAAATAACCTGGAAATACCTTATGAACCGATAAGGATTTTTAGAACGAGGCTTCCAATAGATCTGGAACGCAAAGTTTATAATCAGACTGTGTTACATGTCCTGAGACTAATGTTTCTTTTAGGGTCATCAGTCATATTTGATGGTACCGATCAAGATTTTCCCTCCTTTATAAATCTCACAACCAAGGACTTCAATTTTTTGTTGTATATATTAAAATCTGTTCTTTCCACAACAATTTTTGCCCTTCATGGCTCCCAATTAAGCGAAGGAAGTTATTCCTTGATGTCTTTCTTCTAGAGTTTTCCACGTATTCCTATGCTCCTCCATTCTACGGAGAACTTCCTCACCTCTTTTTCTGTCAGTCCCTTAATATCATTCATCCTTTCTTTGTCCATCATGCGTTATGTTTCTTCCTAGACAGCAGAATTCCTTCACTTCATCCACTATGTTGTCCTCTATTTCGTAGCTAAGTTTGTCAATAGCCTTTTTTCTGCTGGTCCTCAATGCTTTCGTCTTTCCTTAGTCTGCTCTCAATCCATTCAAGAGGTCCTGTCATTATTGAAATCTTTTACAGAGAATAGCGACTTCATCAGTGAATCACGTTACTGATATTCTTTCACTATGAATTTTGATTCCACTTGCTAATCTTATTTCCTTTCACTTGGTGGTTCTTGGATGTAAAGGTTCTTAAGTATAGGAGAACGCTTGCGTCTCTTCCTTACGCCCTTTCATATCCGGGCACTTGCCTCCTGGTTTTCAGTTCTTATTATTCGTAATATGTTGTTGGCCACATCTTATACAACCCACCTTTCTCTATATCGTATACCGATTTCTGGAGGATTTGAAGCATCGTGCGTTACTTTAAAATCTGGAACATTTTTATAGATAGAAAAATTATACGATTGTAATGAACGTGAAGTGCTTGTGGACGTGGCCTGTGGGCGGGTGAATGATTGGTAAATAAATAAGATCTTTACGAGATTCCAAGATAGTACATAATACTGCTGATCCATAAATATTTGCAGTAAGACTGACAAGAGACGTACCGTTGTTAATAAACGCTACAGAAGAGGCTGGGAGTGGCCACAGCTGAGTTCGATGCACAGCTGAAGTCGATTTATCGAAGTATGGGACATGCATAGTATCTCTGAATCGGGGATAGCAATAACAGCGTTTTCAGTGGTCTGCTGTAGCCGTTTCAGGGTATGAGGATAATTTGAGTAAAATTGGCCCTTCAGTTTGCCCTGTAGGTAAAAATCACAGGGAGAGAGAGATCAGGCGATGGAGATGCTAAGGAGACCACACCACTTTTCCCCATAGAACACCTCATGCACCCGTGAATAGGTTTTGATGCTCACTCTTGCTGAAAATATTCCTACAGTCGTTCGTCTTTTGTGAACTCATCCATATACGGAATAAGTAGTTTCTAAAAGTACCATTCAGCTTCAGAAATCATGTTACGATGCAGACGTCAAACTCTGCGGACCGAACATCAGCTTTGAGATTATGCAATGGATATTCACTGGTACGGCTTTTATGATGCATAATGGCGTGCATTCTATGATTTCATGTACCGTCACAGGCTCAATGAGGCTTCATCAGAAGAAATGAAAAATCCGAGGATTCGAAAGTGTTGATTCGACTACGCTCAGAAGAAACAAGGGGAACACTCAAAAGTTCGTCTGGACGCTGTCAGTCATTGACAACAGTGAGTTTGTAGGGAGACAGATGCAGCTCCTTTGTGTTTGGACACGACGATCTCTTAATTCCCACTTCTCAGATAAACAGCGTTGGTATTTCGACGGACTCCTTCTCTCGAGCAATGCTTCCTGGTGTTAGATCGCTTCGGACAGTTACGGTTTTTATTCGTTAAAGAGCTATTTTGCCACTAAGTTTTGCTTTGAAGACTTTTCTACAAGTTTTAATAAAACTTTTCCTTTCTTGAACTCTTGCATAAACAGTTCTACACACTTTTCCCACGAATTGTCCTTCGCATAAGACTCACCAGTTAACATGCACCGGTTTATCTGCACACCATTTTAAGTTGAATTCACTGTTTACTAAACAAGTCTGCTCCTATTACTCGCTCAGATGTAATGACACAGCGAATTACTTGGGACTGTGCAAGCGGCAAATGTACATGAGCAGACATGTGACAGCAATCGATTGGTACATCGAAACCACGGCTTCCATCATTTTCTTTAATGGTCAGTTCATCTGTTCATAGCCGGCAGCGGTGAGCCGAGCGTTACTAGGCGCTTTAGCCCGGAACCACGCAGCTGCTACGGTCTCAAGTTCGAATCCTGCCTCAGCCATAGATGTGTGTGATGTCCTTAGGTTAGTTAGGTTTAAGTAGTTCTAAGTCTAGGGGACTGATGACCTCAGTCCTATAGTGCTTAGAGCCATTTGAACCATTTGAATCGGTTCATAAACAAGGGTGAGTTGTGCATCGGTCTTACAAATATTTACCGGCCGAGTTTTATGTTGCCCGTCCAGTAGAAGCTAGGTGGATGATGTAAGAAAACACATGTACGGAAAAGAAATCGCACACGAAGAAGGAGTTGTGAGTCGTAAACGAAACCTGATAGGGGTGCTTCCATATCTAAAAGATGATGTCTAATCAAATTTCGCACCATTTGCTCAAGAGTAGCGCTAGAAGCGCCACTATGAGGGTGCAAATCAGATTTGCTGTAAATACACGCTGTAACGGTCGTATTCGCCAGGTTCGCCGAGAGCGATCATGCGCTTCTTCCTGGTCTCGGGTAGGCGCACCGGCCCCGGATCGGCGGATTACCGACGTCAGCCGGTGTGTCGGCCAGCCTGGATGTGGTTTTTAGGCGGTTTTCCACATCCCACTAGGTGAATACCGGGCTGGTGCCCACGTTCCGCCTCAGTTATACGACTCGCAGACGTCTGAACACGTTCGCACTATTTCATGGATTAGACTAGATGCAGACAGCTGGGGTACACTAATTCTGTCCTGGGGGGGAAGGGGTGGCGGCAGGAAGGGCATCCGGCCACCCCTTAAGACTAATCTTGCCAAATCCGTACCTAACCGTGCCGACCCTGCGAAACCGCGTGACAAGGCACTAGGAGGAAAAAAAAAAGAAGGGGGTCGTGATCGTTAGTTATCTTAGAGACTGGACGCGGTGAGTTGACGTTACTCAAAATGCCTCTAAGGCGACAAAGATGCAATTATCAACACGCCACTGAATTTGAACTAGGTCTTGTAATAGGGCTACAAGAAGCTCAATGTTCCTTCTGCGATACTGCAGACAGACATGGCAGGAATGTAGCCATTGTACATGACTGCCGGCATTGGTGGTCACGAAAATGTACGCAGGCTCGAAAGAAACCTGGGCTCCAGACGGCCTTGTGGCATTGCCGAGAAGGAAGACCATTGTATTTGGCGTATGGCTCTGGCGCGTCGTGCTACATCTCAGTAGCAGTCTGAGTGGCGGTTGGCACCACAGTGGCACAACGAACTGTTACAAGTCGGTTACTTCAAGGACAGATCCGAGCCAGACGCCCTGTAGTGTGCATTCCACTGACCTCAAACCACCGCCATTTGGACTAGTGTGTCAAGTGAGAGCTCACTGGAGGGCAGGGTGATGGTCTGTTTGCTTTTTGATGAAAGCTGGTTCTGTCTCGGTACCAGTGATGGCCGTGTGTTGGTTAGAAGAAGGCTAGTTGAGGGCCTGAAACCAACCTGTCTGCATGCTGGACACACTCGACCTACATCTGGAATTATGGTCCGGTATGCGATTTCATATGAGAGCAGGAGCACTCTAGTGGTTGTCCCACGCACCCTGCCCTTAAACTTGTTCGTCAGTCTAGTGATTCGACGTGTTGTGCAGCCATTCATGAGCAGCATTCCAGGCGGTGTTTTCCAGCAGGATAATGCTCGCCCACATACGGCTGTTTGTAACCCAACTTGCTCTACAGAGTGTGGGCATGTTTCCATCTACACCAGATTTGTTTCCAGTCAAACATACATGGGAAATAATAAGACGACAACTGCAGCATCATTCATAAACAGCGTTAACCATACCTGTATTGACCGCCCAAGTGCAACAGGCAAGGAACTCCGCCCCAAAACTCATTAGGAGACCTTTCCAACACAATGCACGTGCGTCTGCATGCCTGCATTCAGGATTCTGGCGATTACAGCGGTTGTTATTGTACCAGCATTTCATATTTGCTAGGGCTCATCTCTCGCTTACATTATGCTGTGAACTTGCAATGTTAACCACTCGAATACGTTACCTAGACAAATGTATTCCAGAAATTTCATTACTCAGCATTAATCACTTTTCGGTGTTATAATTATTCCCGTGAGTGTATATGAGAAGAACATCGATGTATCTATCTGACGAGGTCTTTGTGTTTTAACTGTTATCAGAAAATCATTGACAATGACTTGGTTTGTTTATGCAGAGGAAATCAGTGTAGTCTAATAAAATACTAGGGTCACTCCAGAAGAAATGAACACTAATTTTTTTAAATCCGTCTTTTATTCTATATGTTTGAAAGTTTTACAGTGTGTAGATACATCCTTTAGGAACAATATTTTCATTTCTCCACATAATTTCGATCCCTCTCAACTGCCTTACGCCATCTTGGAACCAGTGCCTGTATACGTGCACGGTAAAAGTCTGGACCAACCTGTTGGAGCCACTGTTTGGCAGCGTGCACAAGGGAGTCTTCATCTCCAAACCTTGTTCCACGAAGAGAGTCTTTCAGTTTCCCAAAGAGATGACAGTTACATGGAGGCAGGTCAAGACTGTAAGGCAGGTGTTTCAGTGTTGTCCATCCGAGTTTTGTGAAATGAATTAATTTATGGTCGTCTGTTAACCGCAGGTGGTGAATGTGCAATATATGATCATCTTTGAGACTGTCCTTTGGTCACATTTGTGGAACCAAAGAGATGAAATTTACCTGAGCTTTGAGGGCCTGAAATGTGACTGAGCAATACGGTAGCATGGTGCTCCCTCACCTCGGCGGAGGTGCGAGATGACCTGAACAACAGCCATGTTTCAGCACTCTGGCGCTGGATCTTGTGTTGGTAAGACCTGTCTTAGGTGTGTTCCGTAAAGACAAAAGAGTGGATAGAATGGTATGCATGTGGAATACTTAAGAGTAGTTTGAAATAATAATTTCTCTATTTCCGGAACTTATGTGGGGAGAATTAAGTGTCAGGCAGGTAATATTAAGGGGATCGTAGTAATCTTCGGAAGTGACCAATGGTCACAATGAAGCCACGTGTAGGAATAAGTTGAAATACTTCCAAGTACTTACGTTAAGCTGAATTACTGGCGTGTGTACTATAAGTTGGCAATATTTAAAAAACGGCGTGTGCAGGACTTGAAATTAGAGACGAGCACTTCAACGTGGTGAGTACTGTGTGAGTCTCAATCTGTGTATGAGGCAAAGGATAAAGAGAAGTACTCGTCCAAGGTATCAGTTGAGGACTCGCGTGTGAGACGAATATGATCGTAATATTACTTCGCGTGTTATGTTTGAGTGTGACGGTAGATTCAAACTCTAATACTCTTAGAGAGAAGCAAGGTGAGTCAGCCGTCTATCCAGCAACACCACTTGGGTTGCATTGCACAGGAAGACGTGCATATATTCTCCAGAGTTCGTAGTAGGAGAGAAAAGTTACGAAGTGGGGCAGTATCGTGTGAAACTGGGATGAATACTAATCGAAGCGGGAAAGCTGAAAGTGAAGTGATTCTAACGTTGTGACTATTCTTTGTGAAGTATTCTATGTTACCAGCGAGATGTATTTCATGTAATTTAAGTATGTGTGGTTTGCATGGGAGAGTAGCAAGATAGGTTCAGAGGCTGTGGGTTATGCATGTTCCTTTTTGTACCGCTCGGTCTGGAGTAAATTTTCGTGAAGATGGGTGTTGAGAGTGGAAGTGTGAGATATAGCAAAAGATCCACCATCCTATCCAGAAAGTGCACTGTAGCGTTAGATAATTACGAGACCATAAGATAGAGAATCACCAATGTAAAGCCATGCCCCTTGGGCGGAGTTTCTCATGTGTAATTGTTGTATAAAATTTAATGGTGTGTTTAGGTTATCTTTGAACCATAATAGAATTTATCGGAATAAAAAAGATAGTGAAAAGAAAAAGATTGGTGGCCTTGTTCTTCGAATATCCAGAATTTATAATGTGTGCGCCATTCATATTCAGTGCGATGGGCATGCGTTGATCAAAGTCGTTGGGTAAGAAAGAAAATTTGGTATTGCCAGAGCGCAGTGAACAATCAGAGTTGTGTGAATTCCTAATAGTCAGGTATGCGTTATCCGCTTCGGCCGAAGTGGCCGTGCGGTTCTAGGCGCTGCAGTCTGGAACCGCGAGACCGCTACGCTCGCAGGTTCGAATCCTGCCTCGGGCATGGATGTGTGTGATGTCCTTAGGTTAGTTAGGTTTAACGAGTTCTAAGATCTAGTGGACTAATGACCTCAGAAGTTGCGTCCCATAGTGCTCAGAGCCATTTGAACCATTTATATCCGCTTCCGTTGCGTAATATTCAAACAGGAGAATAATTTGTAACTTAATTGTGGGTACTAGAGCTCATAATCAGACATAGATGTTCCTCGAGAAATAAGAATAAATCCACTAGTTTGGCAGACCACTCATCTTGCAGGCCTGACTGCTTGATGCCACAGTATGAGCAAGGCATGTGGGTGCCTCTCATTACAAAAAATAGTGTGCATTTCTTTTGGGGTGACCCCCGTATGTGTAAAACACACTGCGATCGCTTGGATGTTGACAGGAGGCTAGTTGTTCACAGGTCTAAAATGGTTCAAATGGCTCTGAGCACTATGTGACTTAACATCTGAGGTCATCAGTCCCCTAGAACTTAGAACTACTTAAACCTAACTAACCTAAGGACATGACACACATCCATGCCCGAGGCAGGATTCGAACCTGCGACCGTAGCGGTCGCGCGGTTCCAGACTGAAGCGCCTAGAACCGCTCGGCCACTCCGGCCGGCTGTTCACAGGTCTCTCACTGGCTAATGAGATCCTGTTTGCGATTCGAGTGTGATTTCGTACTTCATGAAAAGAGTCTTGTTGTTGTGCTTTACACTGGTGAGCCGGGGACCACCTCTAGTGTTGGGCAAAGCCGAAGTATGTTGATCTAATTTGGGCAGCAAGTGACCAGTGGCGGGATGCCGGGCCCCCACGGCCCGTCGGCCGGTGTCCGGCGCGCCTGCCTGATGGCGCGTGTAATTATCTGCCACCAGCCTCCGCATCCGTCATTATGTCATTACGTCACGCCGACCTGTTGATTGCCCGCGCGGCACAAAAGAAGCCGGGATGTCGCGCGCTCCGGCACTGTCGCACGGTCACGCCGCTGACCACAAGAAACGCCCACCTGCCAGTGGCGCTACAACATTCTGATTCTCGTACGTAACGCAGCTCGTAACTTTCAGATCATCTCAAGAGTTTACAAAAACCGTGGTCTAGGAGTAGTGTCTTTGAGTGATAAAGAAAGGGAACCATACCTCATCTGCAAAAGGAACCACGTACTGAACACGTATACGAGATATTATTGAGCATTGCTCGAGTGTTTCTACTCTCCAACAGATAGGATTAAAGGAAAACAGCAAAGCAATTCAGAAGCGTCCTGAGGTGATTATGTAGATTTTTTGCGGTGTAATAAATGTTGACGCTCTTCAGGAGCACGCAATCGGAATTCATCGTCCTGACAACATTATATTTCGGCGATCCAACTGGCCGCCATCTTCAGATGTGTTTCGGGTGCACCGTCGGAACATCGTGTCGTCAAGACGATCAAACCCGGTTGCATACCCATGAAGAGCGTCAACAGAAGTGTCCTGCTATAATTCTTACTACTAGGTTAGATAGACGGCAAATCATCGAGTAAAACTGAAGTGATATCAGGTGTTCCCCAGGGAAGCGTTCTTGGACCTCTGTTGTTCCTGATCTATATAAATGACGTGGGAGACAATCTGAGCAGTTCTCTTAGGTTGTTCCCAGATGATACTGTAATTTACCGTTTAGTAAGGTCATCCGAAGACCAGTATCAGTTGCAAAGCGATTTAGAAAAGATTGCTGTATGGTGTGGCAGGTGGCCTTTGACGCTAAATAACGAAAAGTGTGAGGTGATCCACATGTGTTCCAAAAGAAATCCGTTGGAATTGGATTACTCGATAAATAGTAGAATTCTCAAGGCTGTCAATTCAGCTAAGTACCTGGGTGTTAAAATTACGAACAATTTCAGTTGGAGAGACCACATAGATAATATTGTGGGGAAGGCGAGCCAAAGGTTGCGTTTCATTAGCAGGACACTTAAAAGATGTAACAAGTCCACTAAAGAGACAGCTTACACTACACTCGTTCGTCCTCTGTTAGAATATTGTTGCGCGGTGTGGGATCCATACCAGGAGGACATCGAAAGGGTGCAAAAAAGGGCAGCTCGTTTTGTATTATCACGTAATAGGGGAGAGAGTGTGGCAGATATGATACACGAATTGAGATGGAAGTCATTAAAGCAAAGACGTTTTTCGTCGCGGCGAGATCTATTTACGAAACTTCAGTCACCAACTTTCTCTTCCGAATGAGAAAATATTTTGTTGAGCGCAACCTACATAGGTAGGAATGATCGTCAAAATAAAATAAGAGAAATCAGAGCTCGAACAGAAAGGTTTAGGCGTTCGTTTTTCCTGCGCGCTGTTCGGGAGTGGAATGGTAGAGAGATAGTATGATTGTGGTTCGATGAACCCTCTGCCAAGCACTTAAATGTGAATTGCAGAGTAATCATGTAGATGTATATGTAGATGTAGATGTAGATCAGCAGATATTTTTGGGTAAGAAAGGGGCGATGGTTCAAATGGCTCTGAGCACTATGGGACTTAACTTCTGAGGTCATCAGTCCCCTAGAACTTAGAACTACTTAAACCTAACTAACCTAAGGACATCACACACACCCATGCCCGAGGCAGGATTCGAACCTGCGACCGTAGCGGTCGCGCGGTTCCAGTCTGTAGCGCCTAAGAAACGGGCAGTTCGGGCAATAAGTCGTGTGAGTTCACGAACCTCTTGTCGACCTCTGTTCACGAGTCTGGTATTTTGACATCGGCATCTTAATATGTATATTCCTTACTGTCGCTTCTTATTACCAACATTAGTTTATTCCCAAGAATAAGCAGCTTTCACTCGGTTAATACTCGGCAGAAATCAAACCTGCGTTTGGATCGGACTTCCTTAACTCTTGTGCAAAAAGGTGTGCAGTATACTGCTGCATCCATTTTCAATAAGCTACCACTCGAATTCAATAATCTTAGCAGTAATCAACGCGCTTTCAAATCGAAACTGAAGAGGTTCTTCATGAGTCACGCCTTCTATTCTGTCGAGGACTTCCTTGAAAAATTAAGCTGATTCTTATTGTATTGCTGATAGCGTTTACTTAAACTTATGGACTGACTTTTTTCAGGTTCGTGAACATTTATTTTTATCTATTATTACTTTTATGTTGTAATTTCATGTACTAACACGTTCCATGACCTTGGAGATGTGCTCCTCAATTTGGTCCTATAGAACTTGACGTGTAAATAAAATAAAAAAAAATCAGTACACAATATTCTGGGGTAACTCTTCCCATTCTAAAAGGATATTTTCGGCTCAGAAACGGGCAGTTCGGGCAATAAGTTGTGTAAGTTGACGAACCTCTTTTCGACCCGCTGTTCACTTGTCTGGCTATTTTGACAATGGCCCTCAATATATATATTCTTTGCTGTCGTTCCATGTTAAAATTATCATCTAATTCCCAAGAATAAGCAGCTTCCACTCAGTTAATACTCAGCAAAAATCCAACCTGCATTTGGATCGGACTTCCTTAACGCTTGTGCAGAAATATGTACAGTATACTGCTGCATCCATTTTCAATAAACGTCCACTCGAATTCAAAAATCTTAGCGGTAATCAACGCGCTTCCAAATCTAAACTGAAGAGTTTCCTCATGGGTCACTCCTTCTATTCTGTCGAGGACTTCCTTGAAAAATTAAGCTGATTCTTAATGTATTGCTGATAGCGTTTACTTAAACTTATGGACTGACTTTTTCAGGTTCATGAACATTTGTTTTTACCTATTATTGGTTTTGTGTTGTAATTTCATTTACTGACACGTTCCATGACCTTGGAGATTGTCTCCTCAATTTGGTCCCACGGAAATTGACGTGTAAATAAAATAAAAAAAATCAACACACAAGTGTTACGGAGATGCTTCATTAACTCAAATGGTAATCCTTACAGGGAAGATGACGTTGGTAAACTGGAGAATTGCTAAAGAAAGAATCGTTTAATGTTGTTCAAATAACTTACGGGTTTGCTGCCGGGTGACGTCGTCGACCACTGCCGATATTTCGACAGGAGCACACCCTGCCATTCTCAAGGCACAACTGCAAGGAGGAAGCAATGTGCAAGGGAATTTAATACCTCGGTTCACGGAGGAGAAACGAGGAAGATACCACACACAGAACAAGTAACCGCAGAGTCAACACACAACAAAGATAACCAACATCAGAAATATCAATACTGACTATTGATCAACAGGTGAGGTAGCACTAATTCTGCCCCTCTGTTTTTTGATGAGAGACAGATCCGGATTCCAAGCAGCATTTAAACAAAATCCACCATCTCTGTTTGTAGTTCGATTTCAACAGCTTCGTTAATAACACTATCCCAATAGCTGGACGTGCAAGCCAGAATCTCCGTGTTGTTGTATCCCATAGGATGACCGGTGTCAAGGCAATGTTCTGCAATAGCGGATTTACTCGGCTGTTGTAAGCGTGTGTGACGCTTATGTTCAGTACACCGGTCTTCTACAGTCCTGATTTCAAAAATGGTTCAAATGGCTCTGAGCACTATGGGACTCAACTGCTGTGGTCATAAGTCCCCTAGAACTTAGAACTACTTAAACCTAACTAACCTAAGGACAGCACACAACACCCAGCCATCACGAGGCAGAGAAAATCCCTGACCCCGCCGGGAATCGAACCCGGGAACCCGGGCGTGGGAAGCGAGAACGCTACCGCACGACCACGAGATGCGGGCTACAGTCCTGATTGTCTGACCAATATATGACATGCACAACTGCAAGGAATACGATAGAAACCAGCCTTACGCAAACCAAGATCATCTTTTACGGACGCCAACAGGGCCTTAATCTTAGAAGGTGGTCGAAAAACACATTTCACACCATCTTTCCGCAAAATACGGCCAATCCTGTTGGAAATGCTTCCTGCGTAAGGCATAAAAGCCGTAGACTTAGGTGCCACTTCGTTGCTATCGTCACTCACCCGTTGCACAGAAGGCTGAGAGCGCAACGCACGTTTGATCTGCCTCTAACTATAACAATTCTGACGGAAGGTGACTTCGAGATGTGATAGCTCAGCTGCCAAACTTTCAGGGTCTGAGATAACGTTTGGTACCTACCTTTTCTTAAGGTACATGAACCATTTTCTGGCGCAGTTACCACCTTGTACACCTCGTGTAGTAACTATGAGAATAAGAGAAATTATTGACCCATACCGCAGTCTTCTTTGACATTTCTGGATTGCAAGACTGCTGTCCACGCCACTGGCTGGTCCCTTGCCATTCAGGAAACTGAGTACTACGGACAAGGAAGCAAATGCGACTTCTAATAGAGAGGGGAGCAGAGTTTGTATTATGTTAAAAGCAACAGTTACCACATAAACACTGCGGAGACGGGGGCTTTCGAGCGTATTTGAAAAGGTAAAAGGCATTAAGCCGGAGTTAATGACTCCGAAGGAAAGACAAAGCAGATTTTCACTTATCCGTAACAGTTCGTCGATCATTCCATCGACAGATCCTAAATCTTCTTTGCAATTTTCTCTGCTCATCTTCTACATCAGAACAAACGCAGCTATTTTACGTGCGTCAACTTTCGTTCCCACAACTTCCGCGGGACAGCGTTGCGGTTGCAAATCACGATGACCAGCACGTTCCTCGTGTCGTATGAGCTCGTTTCGGAGACGGCACGAACCACGTTGTGAGGAAGGTTTGAGTATTCCGTCCTTCCAGTCAACATAACCTCCCTTAAAGGACTTCAGGAGGATACTCCAGTTCACACAGTACCGCCACGAACTGTGCTGCGACAGAGTACGTGCGCAGACGTTTGTCGTCTCACTGGTGAGTCTGAAGGCACTGTTCGCTTGGTGTATTCGTGCGGACAGCCTGTCTGCAGGCCAGCACACAGTGGAGGACCGCCTCTTCTCTGGCGGCCGTGCAGGAGTCGGCAAGCACCCGCGGGAGCTGCCGGAGGTAGCGTCAGGTGGCACACCGCCGCCCATTGGTCAGCCGCCGCGTGCGTGACGCACTGCGCCGCAAGATGGCGGCCCCAGAGCTCGCGATCGCGTGTGCCATGCTAATGCTGGCCGCTGGGCGCTGGCCGCTGGTTGCAACGGCCGGTAAGGCGCGCAGCAATTTGGGAGGGCCGCCCCGGGCCGCACGGCCGACCTCCGCACGTCCTCCGACGTCGACCGAGGTGGGCTTCGGCCAGTAACGTTCTCCTTTTGGGGAAATTACACGTTATACTTGCTCTCTTCATTTTTGCAAGCCTCATTTTGCCTTTATTGTTCCTCAATCTTGCGACTGGTTTGATGCTCCAGTCATAATTTTCTTTCGTGTTTCAATTTCTTCACCCCAGAGGTACACCCACACACAATGTCCTCAAACACACTGTATGACAATAGTGAAGCACCTAGAACGAAAGACGGAAAGGAAACTTCACGGGTTTAAAGGGTATGTGATGTTATTTCACTTAACCCACCAGGTTAGCCGAGAGCACTAATGCGCTGCTTCCTGGACTCGGGTAGGCGCGGCGGCCCCGGATCGAATCCGCCCGTCGGATTAACGACGGAGGCTGGAGTGCCGGCCTGCCTGGATGTGGTTTTTAGGCGGTTTTCCACAACCCACTAGGTTAATACCGGGCTGGTCCTTACGCCCCGCCTCAGTTACACGGCTCGCAGACATCTGAACACATTCACACTATTCCATGGATTACACTAGACGCAGACAGTTGGGGTACACTAATTCCGTCCTGGGGACGGGGGGTGGCAGTAAGGGCATTTGACCACCCCTTAAATTAACCTTGACAAATCCGATTAACTATGCCGACCTGCGTCCTGTGGGAAACAGGCAAAAGCAAAAGAAAGAAGATGTTATTTCACTTATAACAAAATCGATTTAAATTTACAGGGAACTGTAGCTACAGACCTGGGAATGTTGCTGGTCCAAGAGAGTATATCAACATAGACAAGTGTCATGTGTGGACGAGCACCGTCCTGTTGGCAAGAAAGCAATATGGTACTGCCGCACTAGAAGCAAGACATCAGGACTCACAGTGTCCGTGACGCACCTTTGTGCTGCCAGGGCTCCCTCAATAGCTATCAACCGTGACCTGAAGTCATACCATGACGCCAAAAGCGACAAAGCTGTGGCTTTCCAAAATGCAGGAAGAATTAGATCTCTGGCCAGGTCGCCGCCATAGCACAATGCTACGGCGCTGATCAGCAGTCCATACTTTCCGGTCACGGACCACTCCAAAAGCACCTAACAAGTTATTCCGTGATATCTTAATAGATGCCATCCTGTCCCTCCTTCTTGTCAGCGTTTTCCGTATATTCTAATATTGTTATTTGAACCTGAGTAACTGGATACTTCCGAAAACACCACTCAGTCTCAATCCCTCCTTAGGCTCTGTCATATTACAAAAACTGTTAACCTATGCGCTTCAGTCTGGAACCGCGCGACCGCCACGGTCGCAGGTTCGAATCCTGCCTCGGGCATGAATGTGTGTGAGGTCCTTATGTTTAAGTAGTTCTAAGTTCTAGGGGACTGATGACCTCAGAAGTTAAGTCCCATAGTGCTCAGAGCCATTTGACCCATTTTTGTTAACCTATGTACCGAATTATTCAATACCAAGGTGAAAACTGAAAATGGCGAATTCAGATGTAGATTTAAGTAATGGTGTCACCAAAAATGGCTCTGAGCACTATGGGACTTAACATCTATGGTCATCAGTCCCCTAGAACTTAGAACTACTTAAACCTAACTAACCTAAGGACTTCACACACACCCATGCCCTAGGCAGAAATCGAACCTGCGACCGCAAAAGTCGCCCGTTTCTGGACTGCAGCGCCTAGAACCGCTCGGCCACCGCGGCCGGCTCCGTAGCTATTGTTACAGAGGAAGCATAACCGTCAAGCCTATTCTCTTGTTGCTTACGTCACATAAATTGATAGTTAATAAGTCCACATTTCTGACTAAGGAGCTTTCAGACAGTTGAAGTAGTAGTTTCAAATACACTAATCTGCAAAACTTAAGGACGCAACATATTAACATGTCGGTGGAAACAAATGAAATTGCTGGAGCGTGGGAGTATGCGTACGGAACGATTTGAAGTGGAATGATCGTATAAAATTAATTGTTGGTAAGACGGGTGCCAGGTTGACATTCATTGGGAGAGTGCTTAGAAAATGTAGTCCATCAACAAAGGAGGTGGCTTACAAAACACTCGTTCGGCCTATACTTGAGTATTGCCCATCAGTGTGGGATCTGTACCAGGTTGGGTTGACAGAGGAGATAGAGAAGATCCAAAGAAGAGCGACGCGTTTCATCACACGGTTTTTGGTAAGCGTGATAGCGTTACGGAGATGTTCAGCAAACTCAAGTGGCAGAATCTGCAAGAGAGGCGCTCTGCATCGAGGTGTAGCTTGCTGTCCAGGTTTCGAGAGGGTGCATTTCTGGATGAGGTATCGAATATATTGCTTCTCCCTACTTATACCTCCCGAGGAGATCACGAATATAAAATTAGAGAGATTTGAGCGGCCACGGAGGCTTTCCGGCAGTCGTTCTTCCCGCGAACTATACACGACTGGAACAGGAAAGGGAGGCAATGACAGTAGCACGTTAAGTGCCCTCCGCCACACACCGTTGGGTGGCTTGCGGAGTATAAATGTAGATGCAGATGTAGGTCTCCCAGTCGCGCACAGAAAACTGGACGTCACATCGGGGCCCACGAGAAAGACAGGACGCGGCGCGCAATGTCAAGAATGTAAGCCTGAATTCGCTCTCTCGCTCAGCTCAACAGATAAAATGTGTTTCTAAAACTGTTAACTTGCTGCTGGGCGTGTACATATTTACGAGTGTTGCATCTCCTACTGGAGTCTACTGTTATCAAGTCTTACTGATAACAGTACTACAACAAAATTTAAGATCAGTACTCGCTATAAATGGTAAAACGACCTGATTATAACATATAGTCTCTTCTGCTTAATACTGCTCATTTCATACGATAAGTGGTGCCTTATGCAACTGACAATCATTTTGGCATGATTTTAGTTTTACTGTATCCCAGTACAACCGTAACAAATTATAAGCAGGCCTATGGACTTTCGATCGTTGCAGGACTAATTACAGTAAGACTCCATAAAAGCGGATTCCAGTAGAAGATGCAATTCTCGTTTGTACGTACACACCTAGTTGCGAGTTAACAGGTGTACAAACGTAGTTTGTCTGCTGAGTTGAGCGAGCGAGCGAGCTCAGACGTACCTTCGTGACGTACGAGCCGCGGCCCGTCCTTCTCGTAGGTCTCGCGTCACGTGGAGTGACGTCAGCGTGACTGCAGCGCCAAATGGAGCTGGCGCCGCAACAAGAGGCAACAGGAAAAGTGTGTGTCAATCAGCGAGTACTTACGGTACGTTGTGAGGGTGTTCTTCATTACAGCATGGCCCGAAGACAACAACTGGACGTCTTCACGCGGGGAAGAATCATTGGAAAATTGGAAGAAAGACGATGTGTGACGAGTGTAGGCAGATTATCTGACGCGCGTGGGGGAGCCTTCCGAAACATAGACACTGCTGCCCGAATGAGATGAGGTGGTCGACCACGGTCATATAAAGGCAGCCGATAACCGTTACATGGTGCAACAAACAAGTGACCCACGTCAATAACTGCAGTCACCTATAACGAGACTGCAAGCAACGCAACCCCACACTCCACAGAGGCACGGCGACTGCAAGGGGTTGGTCCCTTAGCCCGACGACCAGTACGTTGTGTAAAGTTGACACACACTCATCGGTGGCACCGTTTGCGCTATAGTTTCAACTGCAAAGGTGCTGGACCAACGAGGATTGGGATAGCGTGCTCTTCTCGGATGAGAACAGATTCCGTCTGTGATTCTGGAGGAACCCTCGTACGGCGAGAGGTGGGAAGGTGTAATGCACCCAGGAAAATTGACGAGCATGGGCATTTTGGTCGTCCAAGTATTATGTTGGCGGGAGGTATAAAGGTGCATAGCCGGTCGGAGTGGGCGAGCGGTTAAAGGCCCTACAGTCTGGAACCGCACGACCGCTACGGTCGCAGGTTCGAATCCTGCCTCGGGCATGGCTGTGTGTGATGTCCTTAGGTTAGTTAGGTTTAAGTAGTTCTACGTTCTAGGGGACTTATGACCACAGCAGTTGAGTCCCATAGTGCTCAGAGCCATTTGAACCATTTTTGAAAGGTGCATAGCCGTACTTTCTAATTTTTGAACCGGGTACACTTGCCGATCAACGTTATTGTGGAATTGTAATCCTTCCGCACGTGCGCCTTTTCCTGGATGCATTCAGCCCTGACTTCATTTATATGAATGACAATGCGCGACCGCTTCGGAATGTGCAGGTGGAGGACCTCTTGGAACGAGAGGATATTCGATGAATGGATTGGTCTGCTCGTTCTCCCGACTTAGGTCCCATCGAGCACGTGGGGTATGTGGGGGGGGGGGGGGAGACCTATCGCAGCATGTCCACATTCACCAATGACCACCCAGCAGTTGCAACTGCGCTGGTGAAAAAATGAATCGCTCTACCACAAGAAGTCCTTACACATCTTTTGACAAGCACGGAGGCATGTTGTAGAGCTTGCATTGCCGTCCGGTGTGTTCGCACACCGTATTAAGCAGTATGTCCTGCATTTTTTGATGTCGAGGTCGTTATCATAAATCGCAGTTGTTTCAGTGTTATAATTAACTAAACTAAACTCCATCCGACCAGGCCTTGGAAGGCCCAACGGTACCGACCGACCACCGTGTCATCCTCAGGCACAGGCGTTACTGGATGAGGGTATGGAGGGGCATGTGGTCAGCATACCGCTCTCTCGGCCGTATGTCAGTTTACGAGTCTGGAGCCGCTACTTCTCAGTCAAGTAGTTTCTCAGTTGGCCTCACAAGGGCTGAGTACAGTCCGCTTGCCAACAGGCTCGGCAGACTGGTCACTATAATAATTGTCTTTGAATAAATGTGTAGTTTCAGTTAGTTTCATTGCGTATTTCTTTGAGCTTATAACACTCCTGTATGCTACTGCTATACCATAACCTCGAAACTGGAGGCAGTTTGCAAAACAGAATTATTTTGTTAGAGTAATAATGGTATAAAGCAACAGAGCAGTGTTACCCTCTGAGAGGAATTTTGTTATGTTGACCGTGTTGTACCTAACGGAGGTGGCTTATCGGAAATGAAAATCAGAATTACCTAAATATTTGAACAGTAACAAACAAAATTTTGCCTATCTGCACTGTTTAACGGATAAAGAAAACGTTACCGAGCATTAACACAATAGACAAACTGTGGAACCTGTTATACTATTAATATGCACTTCTAATACACAAGAGAGACAAACACTTAACAAACATGAGTACATAACGTTTCACAACTGCAGTTTTCCACTTTTACTACAGCGAGACACAAAATTAACATATATGTAAGATACTGACTCACCTTCTGCGATTTACAACAAGCAGTAATGTGATCATTTACTAAGCAAAACTTTATAAGCCTCGGTCTTAAGAACGTTTAATTTGAAGTTGGCAACAACATATTAATAAGCAATTTTACTAGGAAAATTATTTTCATCAAGCATCATTAACTTTAACTTTCTTTTTACTATGTTGAAGAGGCATTAATTAGCAAAATACTGGGCTTTAATGTTCTTTCTGTAGGGACACTCGGTAATCACTTTAGTTCAAACGGAGAGGAACCTGAGAGGTGTTATGATAAGAAAAAAATCAAGGTAGGTACATAAATTCAGTTATAAGTTACCTTATATTTGGCACACTAAAACATCCAATGAGCTGATCCTTCACTGTACATTATTATAGCATTCCGATACAGTGATTGCGCAGTGTGGTGGCAACTGCATGTTGGTAGGTGGATTTGCAGGCAGAATTGCTGGACTCTGTCCCTTCTTGGTGGCGATGATGAATACCAATTCCAGAATCGTTCCAGCTATTTATCCATCCATCCGAGGCATGGGAAAGTGGCAGAAAAAGCCTCTCTCGGAACCAGCACAATACGCATCTTTTACACGGCAGTGCACAGTTTGGTAGTTCGTCCCCGACTCGTAGCTCGTCCCCGACTGACTCTTGTTCCACCTTTTCTACCTAGGCCAACCACAATTCGCGCGCGCTACACAGTTCCGTTCCCGAGGGGAACCACTACACCTTTTACATACAAATTAACTAAGAACCCTAAGTGAGGATCAGCAATTTACATAACAGCAAACAAATACATTAGATAAAACATAACATCTGCACATATTGACATTTCTACAAAAAATTATTCACACAGAAATTACAATTATATATGGTAAGTTTTGTTCCTTCCAAATGGGACAAAGAATTTAAATGACAGATACACTAATTGCATAGAATCAAACCATGACATCAAAGTTTTACAAAGAAAGGAGTATACAATTTTGTGTTATCTATTCAATCAAAAACATTTACAGGAACTTAACGATGTAATATTAAATGAAAGAAAAGCAAAATAAATCAGTACAGCATTAGAGCTATGGTGTTACAAGCTACCTTCTGTACTGTACTGTAGCTGTTCTTTCTGCATCTGTTCGAAATTTCATAGAACCATGTTAATTACAAGGGAAACTCCCAATCGCATCACCCTCCCTGCCGCCGTTGGATAAGCAGCAGCCAGCAGCAAGTGGCACTCTTAGCTCACTTATTTGTTTTATAGTGTAATTCTTAATTTCTCTGCGTGTTTTTGGGTACTTGCATAGTTTAATTAACAAATTTCGGACGTATTACAGTATTTGAGAGTTGTAGCATCGCGTTTTAGTACCTGTACAGTGTAAATCCGCGTAGTCGTCAGTCATCTGTTTGTTTTGAACGGCTTGTGAGATAAAAGAGAGGAAAAAAAGCGTTAGGGATGGATAGGGACTGCGCCTGTTGTGTACGGGTTTAGGGGGAATTGATCACCGTCCGTAAACAGCTGGAAGCTGTGTTGGCCGGTATCGACAGGCTCCAGGCTGTTGCCCTGGGCCGCGGTGACATTGGGACACCTGAGGCGAGCGCTTTGGGGCCTCTGGAACCTGTAGCGTAGTCTGGGATCTCTGATGCCACTGCGCTCTCGGATTCGGACGTCCCTGCCGGTCGACACTTGCCTGACGGTGATTGACGAACTGTGGCGGGGTCGCGAATCCCTTGTCGGAAGGAGAAAATTGGTGAAGGCCGCAAGACTGTACCCTTACGCCTCCGTAACAGGTTTGAGGTACTGCTCACTGCTGGAAGTACTTCTGAGCCAGCAAGGGCGGCCTCGCCTGTTACGGCAGTGGCCGGTCTTCCTGGGAGGTCCGGACAAGCACAGAGTGTGGGACTGCTTGTCATTGGGAGCTCCAGTGATGGAGCACCTTAGGGATATGGCAGCTAAGGACGGGAAGAAAGCCAATGTGCACTCCGTGTGCATACCGGGGGAGTCATCCAAAATGTGGAAAGGGACCTTCCTGATGTCATGAAGGATACAGGGTGCAGCCAACTGCAGATGGTGCCTCATGTCGGCACTAATGACGTGTGTCGCTATGGATCGAAAGAGATTCTCTCTGGTTTCCGGCGGCTATCTGATTTGGTGAAGACTGCCAGTATTGCTAGCGAGATGAAGACAGAGCGCACCATTTGCAGCATCGTCGACAGGACTGATTGCGGACCTTTGGTACAGGGCCGAGTGGAGGGTCTGAATCAGAGGCTCAGACGGTTCTGCGACCGCGTAAGCTGCAGATTCCTCGACTTGCGCCATAGGGTGGTGGGGTTTCGGGTTCCGGTAAATAGGTCAGGTGACCACTACACGCAGGAGGCTGCTACACGGGTAGCAGGGGCTATGTGGCGTGGACTGGGCGGTTTTTTAGGTTAGACAACCTCGGGAAAGATCAAAAAGGGCTCCAGTCTCAAAGGGTGCAGGGCAAAGAAACGACGAGAATCGACCAAGCAACAGTCGGTATTGTAGTTGTAAATTGTCGTAGCTGTGTTGGGTAAGTACCAGAGCTTCTAGCACTGATGGAAAGCACTGAAGCTGAAATCGTTATAGGTACAGAAAGCTAGCTAATGCCGGAGATAAATACTGCCGAAATTTTTACAGAGTCGCAAACCGTGTTCAGAAAGGACAGATTAAATAATGTAGGCGGTGGTGTGTTCGTGTCTGTTGGTAGTGATTTATCTTGTAGCGAAGTTGAAATAGATATTTCCTACGAATTACTATGGGTAGAGGTTATACTCAACAGCGTTACAAAAATAATAATTGGCTCCTTCTACCGACCCCCGACTCAGATGATATAATAGCTGAACGGTTCAAAGAAAACTTGAATCTCATTGCAAACAAGTATCCCACTTATACAGTTATAACTGGTGGAGAATTCAATCTACCCTCGATTTGTTGACGAAAATACATGTTCAAAGCCGGTGGAAGACAGAAAACATGTTCCGAAATTGTACTAAATGCTTTCTCTGAGAATTACTTTGAACAATTAGTTCATGAGCCCACATGAATTGTAAAAGGTTGCGACAACACGCTTGACCTCTTAGTCACAAATAATCCTGATATAATAGAGAGCGTCATACGGCTACAGGGATTAGTGAACACAAGGTCATTGTAGCGAGGCTCAAAACGATATCAACCAATACCACTAAAAATAAATGCAAAATATATCTATTTAATACAGCAGATAAAAATTCGCTTGATGCCTTCCTAAGAGAGAGTCTCCATTCCTCTAAGCTAATTGTGTAAGTGTAGACCAGATATGGTTCAAATTCAAAGATACAGTATCGCCAGCAGTAGATAGATTCATACCGCAGAAGTTAATAAGAGACATGATTGATCCACCATGGTACACAAAACACGTCAGAACACTATCGCAGAAGCAACGAAAAAAGCATGCGAAATTCAGAAGAACGCAAAATTCCCAAGACCAGCTAAGTGTCATGGAAGCTCGAAATTTAGTGCGGACTTCGGTGCGAGATGCTTTTAATAGTTTCCACAATGAAACATTGTCTCAAAATATGGTAGAAAACCCAAAGAGATTCTGGTCGTATGTAAAGTACGCCAGTGGCAAAAAACCAGTCAATACCGTCACTGCGCGATAGCGATGGAAATGTTACCGATGATGGTACCACTAAAGCGGAGTTACTAAATACAGTTTTCCGTAATTCCTTCACGAAAGAAGACGAAGTAAATAGCCCAGAATTGGAAACCAGAACAGCTGTTAGCAAGAGTGACAAAAAGTAGATATCTTAGGTGTTGCGAAACAACTCAAATCACTTAAGAAAGACAAGTCTTCCGGTCCATATGGTGTACCAATCAAGTTCCCTTCAGAGTATTCAGACACAATAGTGCCTTTCTTAGCAATCACATACAACCACTCACTTGACGAAAGGTTTGTTCCTAAGGACTGGAAAGGAGCACAGGTCATACCAATATTCAGGAAAGGAAACAGGAGTAACCCATTGAATTACAGACCCTTATCACTGACCTCAATTTGCAGTAGGATTTTGGAGCATATACTGTACTCGAACATTATGAATTACTTTGAAAAAAATGACTTATTGATACCTAACCAACACGGATTCAGAAAATATCGTTCTTGTGCAGCACAGTTAGCTCTTTATTCCAATGAAGTAATGAGTGCTGTCGTAAGGGATCGCAGATCGATTCCATATTCCTAGATTTCCAGAAGGCTTTTGATACCGTTCCTCACAAGCGACTATTAATTAAATTGCGTGCATACGGAGTATCGTCCCAGTTGTGTAACTGGATTCGTGATTTCCTGTCAGAGAGGTCACAGTTCGCAGTGATAGACGGTAAATCACCGAGTAGAACAGAAGTGATATCTGGCGTTCCGCAAGGTAGTGTCATAGGCCCTCTGCTGTTCCTGATTTACATAAATGATCTACGTGATAATCTGAGCAATCCCGTTAAATTGTATGCAGATGACATTGTAATTTACCGTCTAGTAAAATCATCAGGCGATCAATTTCAATTACAAAATGATCTAGAGAGAATTTCTGTATGGTGCGAGAAGTGGCAAATGGTACTAAACAAAGAAATGTGCGAGGTCATCCACATGGGTACTAAAAGAAATCCTATAAATTTTGGGTATACGACAAATCGCACAAATCTAAGGGCTGTCAGTTCGACTAAATATCTAAGAATAACAATTACGAGCAACTTAAATTGGAAAGACCACATAAATAATATTGTGGGGAAGGCGAAACAAAGACTGCGCTTTGTTGGCAGAACACTTAGAAGATGCGACAAACCCACTAACGAGACAGCCTACATTACACTTGTCCGTCCTGTGCTGGAATATCGCTGTGTGGTGTGGGATCCTTACCAGGTAGGACTGACGGAGGACATCGAAAAAGTGCAAAGAAGGGCAGCTCGTTTCGTGTTATCGCGCAATAGGTGTGAGAGTGTCACTGATATGATACGCGAGTTGGGATGGCAGTCACTGAAACAAACGCGGTTTTCTTTGCGGCGAGATCTATTTGCGAAATTTCAATTAGCAACATTCTCTTCCGAATGCCAAAATATTTTGTTTACATCCACCTACGTAGGGAGAAATGATCATCATAATAAAATAAGTGGAATCAGAACTCGAACGGAAAGATTTAGTTGTTCCTTTTTCCCGCGCGCCATTCGAGAGTGGAATGGTTGAGAAGTAGTATGAAAATGGTTCGATGAACCCTCTGCCAGGCACTTAAGTGTGAATTGCAGAGTAACCATGTAGATGTAGATGTAGATTTAGTGGTAAGACGGCTCAGTGACAGCCCGTCAAAAACTGAACACAGATCAAGCACGAAAACACGAAGAAAGTGTACTGGTTTGTCAAAAACTAAATAAATATATAAAAAATAAAAATAAATAAATAAATAAAATAAAAAAGAGCAGCAATGAAGAACAACGGCGTCGTGGTTGAATGGTTTTTGGCCCCGACGAGAAATCAGAACTAGGTTATTGGACGTACCTTAACGATCGACACTGTGCACTTGTTCGCAACCCTAGATGAAAGCAGTTCTTTTCCAATTTTCTACGAAGCGACTTTCATGACCCGCCTTCCAGCCGGAACGTCCAAGCCAAGAGATGCTGATGCTTTCTTGCCGACATGATATTCTGAAAGCACTACAAACGGAATCACCATTAAAACTACGAGAAGACACGTTTGGATGTTCCGCCAATCGGAAGGCGTTAGCGACTCCTGGAATTCTTGTACATAGACTAATTTAACATAGAAAATGGTTACGTTGTAGGATTACCAAGCGGGCGAGCCGTATTCAAATCTCCCTTGAACCAATTTTTTTTTCTTCGCTGTTGGCTTTATGCAAATTTGTGTGTCTGTGTCGTGGTGTAACGTCCGCTTGCAACAGCGAGGTGTAAGGTAGGGGCCTATAACGACAGTTGATTCTGCACAACTACTCTATTAGCAGACGAAAGGAAGTGGCTTTCAAATGGGAACCGCAAACCTTTGATGGCGATGCGACAAGTCAACCGAATCCTCCACCGGAAAACACGTCTGGTTTTTAATACACGACATTAGTGACAGTACGTGTGTCATATGAAAGGTATGTCTTATCGACACACCTAATTTGTACGACTGGAGAGTGAGATATCCTCCTTGCCTGATATAGGTGTTCGAATGATTGTGAAAGTGATCACTTCCAAGGAAATGATGAAGACATGATAGTTTGTCACATAAGCTGTAACAAGTGAGCGCAACAGTTTCATAGTCACAGCCAGCCGGGGTGGTCGAGTGGTTCTAGGCGCTACAGACTGGAACCGCGCGACCGCTACGGTCGTAGGTTCGAGTCCTGCCTCGGGCATGGATGTGTGTGGTGTCCTTAGGTTAGTTACGTTTAACTAGTTCTAAGTTCTAGGGGACTGATGACCTCAGAAGTTAAGTCCCATAGTGCTCAGAGACATTTGAACCATTTTTCATAGTCACACAATTTCTCTGTGCTCTGTCAAAAGATATATTTTTGCACTCCGTTTTGTAAGTATTGACTCTTGAGTTCCTTTGTTGTAACATAGTCCACACCCATTTATTTGTTGTTTCCATTTCTGTGAGACTTCTATGCGGTATCTCGCCAGCTCGGGGTATACATCACATTTACTTGCGACGGTAACGTATTCCTAACACATGACCCACATTCTTTAACCAATGTATAATATGACAACTGGCAAGACTACAGAAAGGTTGGTTGGGGAGATCTGGTGGAAGAGACCAACAAGCGACTTCATCGGTCTCATCGGACTGGGCAAGGATAGGAAAGGAAGTCTACCGTGCCCTTCAAAGGAATAATCCCGGCATTTGCCTGAAGCAGTTTAGGGAAATCACGGAAAACCTAAATCAAGATGGCCGACGCGAGATTGAACCGTCGTCCTCCCGAATGCGAGTCCAGTGTGCTAACCACTGCACCACCTCGCTTGGTGCTACGGAAAGAGAACAAACATTTTAATGACCGGACGGACAGTTTCCAAAGTTTTGAAAAAATAAATAAATTGCACCAGAGTGTTTTGAGCACGGCACGGCTGCTTGACAGTCCAGCATGACCACTTTCTTGTTTTTTATCTCATTTTCTTTGTTAATCGTTGGTGTATTTGTTCGAGGCGGACGCCCCATGACGCTTACTCAAATTCATCGTTGATCCATTAGCTCACCTTTTTTTAGTGCAGAGGGCAGCTAACTCTCTGAGAGAACACGCTGAGCTACCGTGCTGGCATGTTTAATAGTACGGGGGTGAGTCGAATGAAAACCCTAAATATTTTTTTTTAATATTATTTATTGTGCAGAAGTGGTACAAAGCTGTATCACTTTTCAACATAATCTCCCCCACGCTCAATGCAAGTCCTCCAGCGCTTACAAAGTGCATAAATTCCTTTAGAAAAAAAATTCTTTTGGTAGTCCGCGCAACCACCTCTTCATCAGAACGGAACTTCTTTCCTCTCATTCCGTCTCTGAGTGGTCCAAACATATGGAAATCACTTGGGGCAAGGTCTTGTGAGTGTGGTGGATGAGAAAGACACTCAAAATGCAGGTCTGTGATTGTTGCAAATGTTGTACGGACAGCGTGGGGCCTTGCATTGTCATGTTGCAAAAAGGACACCTGCTGACAGCAATCCACGTCGCTTTGATTTGATTGCAGGCCTCAGATGATTTTTTAGGAGATCTGTGTATGACGCACTGTGACAGTGGTCCCTCTAGGCACGTAATGCTCCAAAATGACGCCTTTTTCGTGCCAAGAGAGAGTCAGCATAACGTACCCTGATGATGGTTCTGTTCGACACTTCTTTGGTTTTGGTGGTGAGGAATGGCGCCATTCCTTGCTCGCTCTCTTCGTTTCCGGTTGGTGGAAGTGAACCCAGGTTTCGTCCCCAGTAACGATTCTTGCGAGGAAGCGATCACCTTCTCGTTCAAAGAAGTTCTTCACAAGCATCAAGACGTTTTCTCCCTTCAGGAGTCAGCTGCCGTGGCACCCATCTTGCAGACACTTTGTGAAACTGGAGCACATCATGCACAATGTGGTGTGCTGACCAATGCTCCAATGTCATTCAGTGTCACCTTCACTATGGCTTCAACTGCTGCAATGTTCTGTGGAGTCATAGCTCGTTGGGCCTGACCTGGACGAGGAGCATCTTCCACTGAAGTCACACCATCTGCGAACTTCCTACTCCGTTCGTAGACTTGCTGCTGTGACAAAGATGCATCAGCGTAATGAACCTTCATTCGTCGATGAATTTCAATAGGTTTGACACCTTCACTAAGCAAAAAACCGAATAACAGAACGCTGTTCTTCCCTGGTGCAAGTCGCAAGTGTGGCGGCCATCTTTATACTGATACTGCGACGGTATGTGTGCATCTGCACTATGCTGTCACGTACAGGCCATTCTGCACGCTGCTTGTAGCACGCTTACCAACTTGCAGGGTAACGGCGCGAAATTTCGATTTGTTATTACAAATTTAAGGTTTTCATTTGACTCACCCTTGCAAGCGGGAAGACAACCACCACGCCGTTGCTGTTTGAGGCTGCTGTCTATTGCACTTCTTGTTCTTGGACCGTTCACTACTTCTGTTTTGCTTTTTGTTTTTTCGCAGTTCAGTACACCTTCCTGTTTTGATGACTGATCTGTGTTCAGCTTTTGACGCGCCATCCATTGGGCCGTCTTACCACTAAATCTGAGGAGGTGCGGTGTGGAGTTTTCCGTTTTAGCAGTGACACGTCATGTGGAAGTTAGTTTGACCCTTAAGTTTAGCACATCAGTTTAAGATGCGAAAATGCGACGCTGCTGTCGAATGTAGCTGCGATACCAACGGTCTATCAGTGCGCCTATTCCACGGTTTTTTGTTTACGTGTCCCGCAACAGCGTCTCCACGATGCGCGATTGTCGCGTGTGAAGGACATGGATCTAACTTCTATGAAGTAGTAACATGATAATGAATACCAATACTCGGTATACAAGCAACTATCAATAACTGAACCATGAAAACTGGTGTGTTTTTGCAACAGTAAATGGAAAGTAGAATTACGATGTGCGGTGATTAGATGTAATAAATTTTATAGGACATAATGATGAATAAAAAGACGGTAACTTAATCGTTTTCGCTTCTCGTTGCACTCTTGTTGTCGTAATGGTCAGCTGCAGTTGCCAACGATTTTGTGGCCATGTCGAGGCGGTTTGCTGCTTGTAAATCTTATTTCTGAGTTTGTGCACACGTCACACTGAACTCCTCCACTCACTCTGAGGACCACTTTGTAGAGTGGAACGCCACTGCTTGCAGGGTATCGTTAATCTTTAATGTCTTGTTTTATCCTGTCCCTGATAAGGACCCGATATTCGATGCCACTGAATTCGTAGTGCGCCAAAGCCTATCACAGCACTGTAATATTTTTGTCCAGTGGGCGGAATACAGTCTCAAAAAGGAATTGTTACGACTTGAAGTAAAGTCGCGCGCGTTTCAATAGATCCGTAAATCCATCATAAGATAAGTCAGTATACGGAAATCCCACATTATTATTTTCCTGCCATTTAGTAATTCCCTGTCCCTATTTCATAAACAGGTTTCGTGGTACTGGATTTATCATGTCACGTGGAGCCTGATCTGAAACGGTCGTAGCTTCATTATGTAACTTTTCAAGAACGCTCCTGTATCATTCCTCGTAGTGTCTATAATTCATCGCAGAACGGCAGATTAAATCACCTTATTCCAAATGAAATATGAAACAGGATTTCGCAAAAACTCGTATTCGTGACCAGTTCTCAGAATCAGACGAGAAACCCTGACGTAAGCACGACAGCAATTAGAGGCAGGACATTGTTTAAAGATCCAGTGACACAGCACCCGCGAGCAGTCGGCGGACGAGGACTCAAAAAACAAATAAACTAAACTTGTACTTTTACTTTTTGTAGTGCTGTGTGAAAAAAAACCACACACACACACACACACACACACACACACACACACACTTCAGCCGTGTAAGGCAAGAACAGAAGTTGCATTCCCATTTTTCATCTTGTTCACACCTTTTGCCGTCAGACGAATGGCAAAATTTTAAATCCGCTATTATTATGATAAAACGACTTGGTGGAAGGCAACCAGATTTCGACGGTAACAGTTATATCTTCGTACTGCGAACTGAAGTTTGATCACGAAAATACGGTCTGGTGTTCGTGGCTCTTCAGAGTTTACAGTTTCCAAAAACTGGGTGAACTAGAATGCTTCGCTGAAAATATTTAAATGTACGTCAACCCTGTTTTCAAACAAAACATCATTTTCCTTTATCGAATCAACCCTATATTACTTAACCCTCGTAAAAACTGCGATTTCGGTATCGCAGCCGGCCGCTGTGACAGAGCGGTTCTAGGCGCTTCAGTCCGGAACCGCGCAGCTGCTACTGTCGCAGGTTCGAATCCTGCCTCGGGCACGGATGTATGTGATGTTCTTAGGTTAGTTAGGTTTTAGTACGAGGGTGAGTCAAATGAAAACCTTAAATTTTTTTAAAATAGTTTTTATTGTGCAGAAGTGGTACAAAGCTGTATCAGTTTTCAACATAATCTCCCCCACGCTCAATGCAAGTCCTCCAGCACTTACAAAGTGCATAAATTCCTTTAGAAAAAAATTCTTTTGGTAGTCCACGCAACCGCTCATGCACCGCCTGGTGTACCTCTTCATCAGAACGGAACTTCTTTCTTTCCATTGCGTCTTTGTGTGGTACAAACATATGGAAATCACTTGGGGCAAGGTCTGGTGAGTGTGGTGGATGAGGAAGACACTCAAAATGTAGGTCTGTGATTATTGCAACTGTTGTACGGGCAGTGAAGGGCCTTGCATAGTAATGTTGCAAAAGGACACTTGCTGACAGCAATACATGTCGCTTTGATTTGATTGCGGGCCGCAGATGATTTTTTAGGAGATCTGTGTATGATGCACTGGTGACAGTGGTCCGTCTACGCATGTAATGCTCCAAAATGACGCCTTTCTCGTCCCAGAAGAGAGTCAGCATAACCTTCTCTGCTGGTGGTTCTGTTCTAAACTTCTTTGGTTATGGTGGTGAGGAATGGCACCATTCCTTGCTCGTTCTCTTCGTTTCCAGTTGGTGGAAGTAAACCCAGGTTTCGTCCCCAGTAACGATTCTTGCAAGGAAGCCATCACCTTCTCGTTCAAAGCGCCGAAGAAGTTCTTCACAAGCATCAAGACGTCGTTCTCTCATTTCAGGAGTCAGCTGCCGTGGCACCCATATTGCAGAGACTTTGTGAAACTGAAGCACATCATGCACAATGTGGTGTGCTGACCCATGACCAATCTGTAACCATGCTGC
Organism: Schistocerca americana; assembly: GCF_021461395.2. Lineage (NCBI taxonomy): Eukaryota > Metazoa > Arthropoda > Insecta > Orthoptera > Acrididae > Schistocerca > Schistocerca americana. The sequence continues at coordinate 506,220,277 of NC_060124.1, read as the reverse complement.
AGTGTCATTCAGTGTCACTCGGCGGTTTTCCTTGACTATGGCTTCAACTGCTGGAATGTTCTGTGGAGTCACAACTCATTCTGCCTGACCTGGGCGAGGAGCATCTTCACAACATTTGCGGACTTCCTACTCGATTTGTATACTTGCTGCTGTGACAAACATGCATCACCGTAGTGAACTTTCATTCGTCGATGAATTTCAATAGGATTCACACCTTCACTACGCAAACACCGAATAACAGAACGCTGTTCTTCCCTGGTGCAAGTCGCAAGTTGGGTGGCCATCTTTATACTGTTACTGCGACGATATGTGTGCATCTGCATTATGCTGTCACCTACAGGCCATTCTCCACGCTGTTTGTAGCACGCTTACCAACTTAAGGGATAACGGCGCGAAATTTCGATTTGTTATTACAAATTTAAGGTTTTCATTTGACTCACCCTCTTAGTTCTCAGTCTATGGGACTGATGACCTCAAATGTTAAGTCCCATAGTGCTCAGAGCCATTTGAACCATTTTGCACAGTATCGCATAACACAGGACATTTTGTGCTTAATTTGGCATGTAACGTACCACTGGATATCCAATACTGGTAATTATCTAACGAATAACCCATAAATTATGATTTGCTTCGAATAAAATGCGGAGTAGTAAACTTTACGACACTGCGTCACTTCTGCCTTCCCCCTCCCCCTTTAATGTGCTTTGGTTCTAGGGCCTGGACCCTTCCGACAGTTGTTGCAGGGTATTGCAGTAGGAGCATAAAACGTGGTTTATCTTTTTGTAAAACCTCGTCGCCACTTTTGTAAAGGTATCGTTGCTACTGCTGTGGAGGCCGAGTTGCCACTGTTGTTACGGTAGGTCGAGTTGTGAGCTCATGAAACGGCTTCTGGTGCAGTATACCACGAAGACAATTTCTCCCTGCCACTATTACATAGTTATGCACCAGGGTCAGGTAACAGGATAGGTAAATGAAGGCTCTACAACACTCCAACAGACTAGTGACAAAGTCATACAAATGGGTTAAAATGTTGACTTATCTTCGTAACTAGTTGAATACGTCTGCAACACTGCTTGTAATATAACACAAAATGGCCCTCAAAGGCTAGGTGCAAAAAATCGTAGGTAAACGTCACAGTACATAGCAAATCCAATTGACCTCAACTGTCTGTTCAATTCTGAGACTTCACTAAACGACATTCCCTGTCTGAGTCAGGCCTGGACGACGCTCTGTCACCAGGTGGGCGAGAGCTGCTCTTCTATCCTCCGAGCAGGCTTCTTTCCGTTGTCGTCCAGTCATTGGCGGATTGTACTCGGCCACCAATTCGCGCCCATAGCGCTTGTGGACTTTGCGCATGTGGCGAGTCTCTAGGGCACTGGCACCAGCTCGCATCTTTACGCCTGTGGTGCTTTTTCCTCGGCTGTGTCTTGTTCGGAAGACACAGCACATCTGAAAGGTCACCTGTCGCCATTCAGTTGCGGTACTGGCGTGCAAATTCCGACATTCATCGCCGATGAACAGTAGTCAGCAAGGATGCATGAACCAGACGACTGTTGCGGAGGCTCATGCGCAGCGACTTACACTGAACGGTTGTTGAGGAGATGCCATTGGTCCATCTGAGCGGACAGCTGCTCAACAGTTGCACGTCCATTCTCCCGTACATATCTTCACAGTCGTCGTTGACCCCTGCCATGTATGGTCTGTGGTGCACCATGGTTGACAGAGCCAGTTTTGGATAGCGCCATTTTACCATGGACGATATACATTTACCGCGTTGCCACGTGAGAAGTTTGCAAGTTAAAACGTTTCGGAAATGCTTCCATCCTTGTCCCCAAAGTCAAGGAACATGCCATTTTGGACGTGAGTGAATCGCCCCGTTTATACCTTACGATGACGACTGTACTGTTTTCCGCATCCGCCTCCGACACGCTTTAGATATCCTGTACTGATAGTGCTACCACCTGCCATCTGCGAGTAGTTACTGTACTTTGATATCGGACATATGCGGTAGTCACATTAATAAGACTGGACAATGGCCGGCCGGAGTGGCTGAGCGGTTCTAGGCGCTACAGTCTGGAGCCGAGCGACCGCTACGGTCGTAGGTTCGAATCCTGCTTCGGGCATGGATGTGTGTGATGTCCTTAGGTTAGTTAGGTTGAAGTAGTTCTAAGTTCTAGGGGACTGATGACCTCAGAACTCAAGTCCCATAGTGCTCAGAGCCATTTGAACCATTTTTGAACTGCACAATGCGCTTGAGTACATCAAAGGAACTAGATTAAAAAAGTGGTTAGAGTCGCTGTCTGTAGACGGGGGGGACCCCGAGCTTGACTGCCGGACGGGTTACAGATCGTCTTCACTCGGGCCGGATTTCTGTGTTGTCCTAACCATTCATCGCATCTTCATCGGACGCACAAATCACCGAAATGGCTCCCAATAGAGAGACTTTTACTAGGGGGCCTAACAACCGTAGACGGGATCTCCCGGCCAATAATGCCAGCTAGGCATTTTCATTTTTTTCGCTCTCCAGAAACCGACAACACAAAATTATACCTAAAACGCGCTGTAATTCTTATCACTTGCTTTCCGTTCACTTTCAGGAAATGCTCCCTAATTTTTTCTGAGTGTGTTGAAACGTCCCCTTACTTAGAACAATTATACATGACTGTGCTTAAACTGACACACAATATTTTTAGCGCAAAACAATCTGACTTTCAATAATCCCTACAAAAAAAGGGCCCTGACTAACATTAACCTATATCTTTCACAAATCACTTACCTCACAAAAGTCTTCGTTACTCGAACTACTGCAATGCAGCGAACGCCACTACTGCCAGCTAAATAAAAGATTCAAACTACGGAAGGCACTAACTACTGATAGGCACAGTTAGCAAATGAAAGATTTTGATAGAGAACAAACAATGTATTTACCTCAATAGTGTTCAAAAGTCATAATGTATATAGCAGTTCATGATATCCAGTGTTACAAATTTCAAAACTCCGCCATCTCTCTCCCCACATCCACCACTGCTGGCAGCTCACCTCCAACTGCGCAACGCTACGCGCTGTTCACATCCAGCTGCCCAACACTACAATGGCAGACAACAATGCAAACTAGCCACAGACTGCACACAGCACAGCCAGTTATTTTCATACAGAGCGCTACATAACGTTGCCAATAAGAAAACATAAACAGCCTACTTACATAGCCCCCATGCTACCCACAAAAAATTTTACAAATTGTTTTGGGCAGTGGCCAATGATGATTTGATAAAATTTTTCATAATTACAATAACAAAGATATCAAACGCACACACTTATTGATACAATGTTGGTCAAAAGCTAAAATTTTCTCACAGTCCATAAAGACAATCCTGATCATCCATCACAGTAAAATTGCAGTGTTTTTCTCAAAGTCTGAGCAGTAAAAGAAAATGCACACGGAAGTAGAGGATTTCCATGCAGTCTTGAAGAAGTAGTGTTGTCCTCCCAACGGAAAGACAGTGCTGACTCTTGACATGCAGACAGGTAATGGGCCACAACAGAGCAAACCCACAGCAGAGTCATTCGACGTTTTGATGAATATTGGTAGGTAGGTCACCACAGAGCAGACCCAGTATAGTCTTGGTAGAGAGTATGGTATTGGTGGGCCACCAAAGGTACAGACCCACTGCAGTCCTTGTAGAAATAATGGTATTAATGGATCATAAAAGGTGTAGACCCACTGTAGTCCCTGTAGAGATGGCCAGCAGCCATGTGCTGCGACTGTGCAGGTGCACAATCACCATCGAAGGGTCTTGCGGACAATATAGCAGGTCCATAACCACCACTTGTGCACTCACAAAGTTTTTGGAATTGTCCTTAGAACCAGCAATGCTGTTATCCAGTGCCTTGCTGAATTATTAACACACGTGCAAACACTAACAGTCCCTACTTCTCACATATTGTCCATATACTATGACCAACAGAAACGTGTGCAGTGACATGTAACTTACAAGTTGATAATATGATGAACTGGTGTCAATTATAACTTTATAACATAAGAATACAATTACAAAGGTACAAAATACATCATTATATTTGAAGTAAAACAAGCTTTAGAAAAGAATAGAAATAAACATGTACATCAGTGTTACAGGAATTATGACATGAGTACATACATATAAAATCAGAATAACTTTCGAAACATCAACATGAGCATTAAAACGAAACAGAATAAATAATGTCTAAACATCTTTACGAAGAAAATAACATAGTTTTTGAAAAATTCTACAACATAAATCTTATTAGCTAAACACATAAAGACGAAAAACATAAATATACAAGAGTACACAAACACACAGCAGAATAACACAGGGGGAAAAGGTTTGTTTTACTGCAGTATTTTGCAAACAAAACTTTCTTTACTTCTTGGAGATCTCCCTTCATTCACCATTATTCCCAAAAAGTCCTATCTATACCTCCTTTCTGTATTCTATTCATATTTCTTTCAAAATAATTATTTCTCAATGTACAATACTCATTTTGGCCCAAATCTTTTTCATATAACTTCTCAATGCATTCTTTCCTTATTCTCCATAGTCAGTTTCTTATATAGTCTACCCCCTCTTAAGCTAACTTAAATCTACTGAGCTCAGATGCTAAACTAAGGGACGACGCAATGCAGCAGCGCAAAACAATTAACACAAACAGCAATGATAAAAAAAATGGAAATTGGCAAAGCAAGCAACAGTAAATCTAAATTACCAAGCAAATGCAACATTACAACTAATATGAGCCAATGTGCAGCAATAAGAAAAATAAATCAGTAGTAAAACTAGCTTAACAGGGTAATACAAAGTGAAATTAAGTAGTACTATGCCTGGCAAACAGCAACAGCAAAGGCAATAACTTATATCTCAATATGACATAGCTCAAGCAGAAAAAATATTACAGTAAAAATGGCCGTGTTTAATACCTATGTCACATCTTAACACTAGATGATGCATCACGAGAACTTACACTAGCAGATAAGTTACCAAATCGTAAAAAAATTATTTATGCAATTCCTGTGAAGGGAAATTTCTATTTATGTGACCCTGTTTTCTTGGAAGTAGAGCATAAATTTCTTATTGACTGGATCTGTAGGCATAAAATAACTATATTAGTACATCTATTAAATTTTATTTTAACCAATGCTGCAGTGCAGCTAGAAACTAGATATTAAAAGAAATGAGTAAATAAATACATAAAGCAAGCCATATGGCATTTCTCTCAACTAGCAAGACAATAGCCGTGAAATGTTTCTCATCGTTTCATTAGGCATTTTAGTAAATATCATAAATTAAGAGCTCCACAGTATAATCATATGTTTTCAAGTTTGAGCGTGTCGTATTTGCGATGCTTTCTACAAAGGAATGTCAATAGCGAGGATAATGGCCTCCTTTTTTTTCACCTGTGCCTCTGAAAGGCACACACAAATGGCTTTTTTCCAGGCAGTTGTCGTGCAGCTGGGTGCCCAAAACACATTACGTGCAGGTGGTCACTTAACTTTCTTACCGAAATATTTACGACAGCAGTTTCCTCTACAGTGGCAGTCTCATATAAAAAATTTCACAGGTCGAGAATTTGCGTTACAAATGTGTAGAAACAAAATCCTATAAATACCACAGTGTCCAAAAAATTTTCTGTGGCATTGTGATACATTCACACATGTACACACATTTGATAATTCTAAAGTACGATTCTTGGTTTCCAACATCCTTTTCCACAAATCAGAGTCCCTAACCACTACTCCTTATTCCTTACCTTATTACACATGTATATATTCGTCGACAGTTCTTCAATATTTCATCATAAGAAATACGTAGCATAATCAAATTCCTCATATAGCATCAGCTTATTGATCATAAACATACCTCAAAAGCATAATACACATTGTCGTCGTAATAATAACATCATAACAGATCAATCACATCTCAAAATCGTCGTAGCTTCCTCCAGTAATTTCAAAACCTAAAAAAATTCTCTGCTCATTTAAATAGTGTCATCTACCTCAAACGCACTATAAAAATCATGATCCCATCTCAAATATATCATTCAAAGGTCTCATAGTATCACAATGGTTCGAACAAATATGAACAGTTCACAAAGTACAGACAAAATACAATTTCGTAAGTGTGAAGTTATCCAACTGTGTAATTGCGTAAATATCTGTCACTGATGTAGTAAAATAAATGTTTGTCTCTCCCAGTTAAATGATCAGATAGCTGTGTAATTTATGTGTTAGAGAAATATGGTACTGAAGTGTAAAGTTGTATAAGCAAATACCATATTAGCTAGGGCTCCTTGTGCTTGCCAAACACGGTACCCAAAGTAGGCGTGTACCCCCCTGAGGATTAATGTAATTATACCCTCAGGTGTTACAGATTACAGCAATGGAATGAAATGTATCACGGAAAACCTTCGTATCATTGTACTTCAAATATCTTTAAAAATAAATGTTTTAAGTAAAAAATTAATCACTCAAATACGTGTACTGTAGCGCTAAACTGTGCGTCTTGTAAGATAATCTCTGTGGAAGTGTCGTAGTTATCGTCCTCCGAAAGCTAAGTTCTGCAGAAGTCAATGTACTTACCTCATGATAAACAAAAGTGAAATGCTTTGCGTATAGATATCTTAGTTATTACGCTTATTGCCGTGATGAAGAAACTACTGTGCTGTAACCTATTGTTGTGCTACAGAAAAGGCTGTCTCATTGTAGCTATACCACAAAAGTTACTACTAAAACATGTTTTACTTCCCAGAATAATTCAGAAAAACTGTGCAGATATAAAACAGAAACACCGCAAAAACAACAATGTAAATTGTGTCACATATTAATAGCGTCGTGATATAATCGTGTAGCTATCAGAGAAACCAAATGCTAAGTCATCTTTAATCTCACCGAATGTACTTCAAATAAAGAGTATCTTTTCAAGTAAACCAAAATGTTGCATTAATATCTCATTAGCAGTATATGTTCTAAGTATGTAAGCCTGATAGTCGTTATGTAATTGTGCAGCTTGTTGCAAGAATGTATAACACTGTGTCGTCTGTTCACTATAACAATGCATTCGTAATTACTGTCTAAATAAGTTGCCCAGGTTCTTGACTGGATATTTAACTTCAAACATTGTTGCATGGTAAGAGTTTCTAAGTCTGACAATGCATACTAGAAATGTGAAGTGAAAAATTTTATGGCAAAGACAAAGTTATAAAGTAGATTATCTTTCAATAAACGGTTTTACATGTGAAATGTGGTGTAAACCTTTACTCTTCCTAGTACGCAGAGTTTCAACTTCAACGCAATTATCATGTGGTATATGGTACATCGATAAGGAATGCTCAAATTTTTCTCAAGGTTAGCGTCTATGTTATTTTTCTCTGAGCCAGCCGGCGCATGCAGCTGCCTGCAGTGCGGGTCATTGTCTGTTCCTTTGTTGGCACGTGTCGTTATTGGGATTAGGAGACCTAATTACTACAAATTCACCTTGTCGAGAGGGCCCTGCTCTGTTTGAATCCCGCCAGTTCTGATGCAATTCAGGTCTGTCGTTACGATCATATCGTCTGTCGTCATGTCGGTAGATTTCATAGTTTCTTTCTTGTCGGTCACGTGGTGGAGAATTTCTCCCTGAATCGTAACTGCGCGCTGGACCGTTGCGTCTAAAGTTATTCTGTCTCCCTTGATAATAACTATTTTGGTTCCCAAATTTTCTGTTTCTCTGATTGTCTCTGTGATAGTCACTACCGTGGAGAGGTGATCTTTCCCTGTAATTATTACTACTCTGCCAACGGTTGTCATATGGGTGGTGTCTGTTTTGGTCACGATATGTGTTGTGAGAATAGCCTTGTCGTGTCCAGTTATTATTTCTTTCATCGCAGAATTGTGACGGATGTGACCTGTAATTGTTGTGCTCCTGTTTTCGCATCCCACGATTGTCAGTGGCAATTTCCAATTCTTGTAAGAGTCCCTGAAAAGCTTCAATGTCGTCTTTGCAACGTCCTGCCAAAATAATATGCCGTAAATGTTCAGGTAATTTGATTAAGCAAATGCAGATGAGTTCTGAGGGGCTGTATGGGTTTGACAGGTACTGATTCTTGTGCAACATGTCTTCGAAATACTTCACAACACTGGAAAATTCAGATTGTTCGAAATGTTTCATCATTATGATGCTATGTTTTACTCAGTCTTGTGTAGCTTGAGACCAATATGCTGAGAGGAAGGCATGATAAAATTCTCCTTCACTGTGACAATCGTGAATGACCGATCGCATTCTTACAGCTTGTTCATTCTCTAAGTAGCCACACATAAATTCCAATCTGTGCTCTAATGGCCAGTTGGGAGGAAAACAATGAGAGAATTGATGGAGCCATGCTTGTGGATGAATGTTGATGTCAGAGTTCTTAAATGTTTTGAATTTACGTGTAGTAATGAACAGCTTATAGTCAAAATCATCATGTTGGCAAGTCGCATCTCGGTCACTGTTACTTCGTTTCGGCGGTTCCATCTCAAAATTCGGTGCACCTTGCCAATTTCTTTCATAATTTCCGAAATGTCCTGTGTTATTATTTTGTGGTTGTTCCGTATTTCTATGTCCCTCTTCCCGTACTGGAGCACGAGGGTCCTCTGAAATATGTAATTCTTGTATTACTTGTGCCAACTGATCTTGTACTTCCCGGATTTCTCTTTTGTACTGTACTGTATTTTGATTTTGTTTGAATTTTCTAATTTGTTCATACTCTTCAGTGTCAGTGAAAGCTAAAGGTCTTTTGTCATTCAGATCATCATCTACCTTTGTAGATAAGTTAGTGAACTGATCTGAGTGTTCGGCTACTTTATCCGATAGTGAAATTATTTCCTCTGTGTGTTTTTCTGAACCAAGTTTCAGAGTGTCCATTTGTGTTGAAATCGTATCTACTGTGTCCTTTAAGTTTTCCTGAGTTTTTGCAAGTTGCATAATCGAATCGGTAGATGCAACTGAGTCAGTTTTAGCTTGCAAGGTCTCATGATTTTCATGAACAATAATTTGCAGTTCTTTTATGGCTGCTTTGTGATTCTGTAATGCATTTTCATGACGCGAAAAAATAGTTTGGAAATGCTCACAAATTTGTGTTTTTACGTCATTACAGACTTTTAGGCATTTCGATTCAATGTTATGTAACTCAGTAGTTAAAGCTTCATGTGTTTGTTTAAGTGTGGTGTCTAACTTCCGAAGATTTTGTTCCATTGTGTCTAACTGTTGCTGTGTTTGTCTCTGGTGTTGTTCCATTGTGTCTAACTTTTGAAGCTTTTGCTGTGTTTGTCTCTGATTTTGTTGCATTTGTTGCATTAATTGCAATAATAATGTATTAGTGTATGGAATGTGTTTCTCTATGCTTTTTGGCAGTGCATTTTCACCGGAAACATTCACGTTTTGACAAGCAGAAAATGTGTCTTGACTCATTTGAGAAAACGGTGAGGACCCAAACCCTGAGTCTACAGTATTTGCAATATTGTGTTCTGTCATTTCGGATTCCTGAGGCGAGCTGTTGCCGACCGATAGATCGATAATGCTTCCCTGTTCACTAATTGTTTCACTGCCTACACCATTGTTTGCAGCCCGCTCCATTTCCGTATGCGCAGTTACCAAATTACTACTTTGAACATTAGTTAATCTATATTAATTCATTACTCTGCGGCGCTAACACACTGCTTTCGTCTTCACTGTCATTTCTCAGTTTACTTTGAAGCCTAGTATTACGTTTGTCACACGCCATTATTGTCACAATATTTCACATGACAACACAGAAAAGCACAATTTGAAGAGAAAAATAACAAAACACATTAACATAGCATTGAAAATAATATCTAGTTAATTGCAAGTGCAGCTGCAAAATACTTGGTGCAAATCTACATGCATGCCACAACTGTTTTACTGTACAAGAATGAAAAACTGCAACTACAAAGGAAATTCTCTCTACAATTACACGCTAGCAATAAACAAAGGCTGTACTATTTGCACAAACTACAAGAAAAAAAATCAGAAGATTCCAGTGAGGTATCCTGGCAGGGTCGCCATATGAAATGTCCCCTTTGAAAAATTATACATGACTGTGCTTAAACTGACACACAATAATTTTAGCGCAACGCAATCTGACTTTCAAAAATTCCTACAAAAAAATGGCCCTGACTAACATTAACCTATACGTTTCACAAATCGCTTACCTCACAAAAATCTTGGTTACTCGAACTACTGCAATACAGCAAGCGCCACTACTGCCAGCTAAATAAAAGATTCAAACTACGGAAGGCACTAACTACTGATAGGCATAGTTAGCAAATGAAAGATTTTGATAGAGAACAAACAATGTATTTACCTCAATAGTGTTCAAAAGTCATAATGTATATAGCAGTTCATGATATCCAGTGTTACAAATTTCAAAACTCCGCCATCTCTCTCCCCACATCCACCACTGCTGGCGGCTCACCTCCAACTGCCAATGCTACGCGCTGTTCACAGCCAACTGCCCAACACTACAATGGCAGACAACAATGCAAACTAGCCACAGACTGCACACAGCACAGCCAGTGATTTTCATACAGAGCGCTACGTGGCGTTACCAATATAAAAACCTAAACAGCCTACTTACAGTGTTATTCATTCGCCGACCGTTGTAGCCGAGCCGTTCTAGGGGTTTCAGTCCGGAACCGCGCTGCTGCTACGGTCGCGGGTTCGAATCCTACCTCGGACATTGATGTGTGTGATGTCCTTAGGTTAGTTGGGTTTAAGTAGTTCTAAGTTCTAGGGGACTGATGACCTCAGATGTTAACTCCCATAGTGCTCAGAGCCATTTGAACCATTTTTTTTGTAGTCGTCGACTCACCTCGGAAGATGTTCTCCGTAGTTGAGAACGAAACGTCAGGGAGAAGAAGTTATACAGATCGACCACGGCAACTTAGCCCGGAAGAGTTTACTGATAAAGACGCCGGCCGTGAAAGCCTACATGGAATCATTTTTTTTGTTATTCATTCACTTTTTTTTTACTGACAACTGTTCAGAATTTCCAGATAATCAAAATGTCGGTAAAGTCAAATGAAGTTTCTTCTGTATGCTCTCATTACTGATCAAGGCATTTCTGTGCCTCGGTGCGCGTCATGATTGTGTGTTCCGATATCACCTCAACTTCAAACTCTTCCTCAACAGGACTTACTGTGTTCACTGTGCCCGCATCACTTAGGAGTTCAAATCACAATTCGTGGGCATCGCTACTTAACCACTCACGGATATTTTCGCCATCTATATTTAAAAGCTATAAATTTGTATTTGCTGTAATTCTAACACACAACTTCAGGCTTCGTCTCTTATCGTTGCAAAAATCGCCGAACTACCCACAAGTTACCCTGCAAACCAAATAATCAGGAGCTCCCTCTACGTTGTTGTTGTTGTTGTGGTCTTCAGTCCAGAGACTGGTTTGATGCAGCTCTCCATGCTGCTCTATCCTGTGCAACGATTTCCGAAATGAAATGTCCGACACGTCTAGCTCCAACTACCATTCTGCGGTCAAAGTCTGTTAATGGCTCTCGTGTGGCCCTAATGACGTTGGAAACTTTTCGCATGAATCTCTTGAGTACAAATGACAGCTCTGCCAATGCACTGCCCTTTTACTCCTTGTGTACGGGATACTAGCGCCTTCTGTATATGTGCAGATCGCTATCCCATGGCTTTTGTCACATCAATGTAGTGTCTCCCGCCATGTCTGGGTGCCCACTGCGAGGTTTCGCCTGGTTTCATGCAACCACACATTACATACCTGTCTTGCGTTTCCTTCTTCATGACAATGGGATATTTTCCTATGTTAAAAATATAGTTCGCATTGTTATTATTCTCAGCGATTATAACATGAAAATAGCATTGACAGTCAATATTCTCAGAAAAGATCTGCTATTTTTATTAATTGTTGTTCTTGTTGTTGTGGTCTTCAGTCCAGAGATAGTTTTGTTGCAGCTCTCCATGCTACTCTATCGTGTGCAAGCTTCTTCATTTCCCAGTACCTACTGCAACCTACATCCTTCTGAATCTGTTTCGTGTATTCATCTCTTGGTCTCCCTCTACGATTTTTACCCTCCAAGCTGCCCTCAAATACTAAATTGGTGATCCTTTGATGCCTCAGAATATGTCCTACCAACCGATCCCTTCTTCTAGTCAAGTTGTGCCACAAATTTCTCTTCTCCCCAGTTCTATTCAATACCTCCTCATTAGTTATGTGATCTCCCCACCTACTCTTTTGCATTCTTCCGTAGCACCATATTTCGAAAGCTTCTATTCTCTTCTTGTCCAAGCTAGTTATCTTCCATGTTTCACTTCCATAGATAGCTACATTCCATACAAATACTTTCAGAAACGACTTCCTGACACTTAAATCTATACTTGATGTTAATAAATTTCTCTTCTTCAGAAACGCTTTCCTTTCCATTGCCAGTCTACATTTTATATCCTCTCTACTTCGAACATCATCAGTGATTTTGCTCCCCATGGATTTTAATTCCTACTCCGAATTTTTCTTTTGTTTCCTTTACTGCTTGCTCAATATAAAGATTGAACAACATCGAGGAGAGGCTACAACCCTGTCTCACTCCCTTCCCAACCTCTGCTTCCCTTTCATGTCCCCCATAAATTGCTTTCGATAATGATGTCCTCTGACTGTCCTCGTCTGTTTCAGTAGCTACGAAAACGTTCTGTATTCCACCGCCATGCCGGTCTTCGACATCAAAATCACCGTTCTTAAGGCCTTGATAACATTCTCTGGACGTTCTTCCACTAATAGTTCCCTCATCATTGGTCTCACCCTGCATTTTAAGAGCCACACCCGCAGATTTCTTCATGTTAAAGCAGAAAATTAACACTTCCCTTAAATGGCGAGAAATGGGTACGTAAGTTGACGTACTTAATCGAGAATAACCTTATGATGCATTCATAAATCGACTAATACTTTTATGGCATTGTGTTTGCAGATGCCTAGGCTTATTGTATTACACCTATGACCAACTGCCTGAACACCGCTTGCCGCTATTGCCGTCTATTGCAAAACGGCGGAAGCGAAGTTGTAGACCTAATAATTCTACTGCTTCTTTAGCAGCGGCTTTCATAGAAGCAACAGCAACAGATTTGACACATTCACCAATTACTTCTGTGTACTTACTGTTCTGGGTGGTGGGTTTGACAAGTTCAGCCTCGCACATAATACCTGAGCTGCAGTCAATCCTTTGCCAATGCACCTCATTCCATAAATCGAACATTGCTAATAGTTAAATAGGTGTACAGCATCCAAATCTCGATATGCGTATGTCTTTTCATTCACTATCGCTTTATAAATGGCGGGCGGGAAGTTAATATGTTATGAAATTGACGTATAACTTTTACCTTTGCAGACTTATTTATTTAAAATTAATAAAATATGTAGACTGTTATATGCAAATATGGATGAACACGTTAGGCCCATTAAATTTCAATGCAGGTATCTGTGGCGTCTACCACTCTCCTCAAACGACCTGGAATGGAACACATAGTTTTCTGGGGGAGATTGTGTGGGATACTGGTAGAACTTCTCGAATCCCTGCTTCCAATTCGTCCACTGCGCGAGGTTTCGTTCGTACATGACCCCCCCTTCAAGAACCATGGACCTTGCTGTTGGTGGGGAGGCTTGCGTGCCTCAGCGATACAGATAGCCGTACCGTAGGTGCAACCACAACGGAGGAGTATCTGTTGAGAGGCCAGACAAACGTGTGGTTCCTGAAGAGGGGCAGCAGCCTTTTCAGTAGTTGCAGTGGCAACAGTCTGGATGATTGACTGATCTGGCCTTGTAACACTAGCCAAAACGGCCTTGCTGTGCTGGTACTGCGAACGGCTGGAAAGCAAGGGGAAACTACAGCCGTAATTTTTCCCGAGGGCATGCAGCTTTACTGTATGGCTTAATGATGATGGCGTCCTATTGGGTAAAATATTCCGGAGGTAAAATAGTCCCCCATTCGGATCCCCGGGCGGGGACTACTCAAGAGGACGTCGTTATCAGGAGAAAGAGAACTGGCGTTCTACGGATCGGAGGGTGGAATGTCAGATCCCTTAATCGAGCAGGTAGGTTAGAAAATTTAAAAAGGGAAATGGATAGATTAATGTTAGATATAGTAGGAATTGGTGAAGTTCGCTGGCAGGAGGATCAAGACTTTTGGTCAGGCGAATACAGGGTTATAAATACAAAATCAAAAAGGGGTAATGCAGGAGTCGGTTTAATAATGAATAAAAAAATAGGAGTGCGGGTAAGCTACTACAAACAGCATAGTGAACGCATTATTGTGGCCAAGATAGACACGAAGCCCACGCCTACTACAGTAGTACAAGTTTATATGCCAACTAGCTTTGCAGATGACGAAGAAATTGAAGAAATGTATCATGAAATAAAAGAAATTATTCAGATAGTGAAGGGAAACGAAAATTTAATAGTCATGGGTGACTGGAATTCGGTAGTAGACAAAGGGAGAGAAGGAAACGTAGTAGGTGAATATGGATTGGGGGAGAGTAATGAAAGAGGAAGCCACCTGGTAGAATTTTGCACAGAGCACAACTTAATCGTAGCTAACACTTGGTTCAAGAATCATAAAAGAAGGTTGTATACATGGAAGAAGCCTGGAGATACTGACAGGTTTCAGGTAGGTTATATAATGGTAAGACATAGATTTAGGAACCAGGTTTTAAATTGAAAGCCATTTCCAGGGGCATGTGTGAACTCTGACTACAATCTATTGGTTATGAACTGTAGATTTAAACTGAAGAAACTGCAAAAAGGTGGGAATATAAGGAGATGGGACGTGGATAAACTGACTAAACGAGAGGTTGTACAGAGTTTCAGGGAGAGCATAAGGGAACAACTGACAGGAATGGGGGAAAGAAATACAGTAGAAGAAGAATGGGTAGCTTTAAGAGATGAAGTAGTGACGGCAGCAGAGGATCAAGTAGGTAAAAAGACGAGGGCTAGTAGAAATCCTTGGGTAACAGAAGAAATATTGAATTTAATTGATGAAAGAAGAAAATACAAAAATGCAGTAAATGAAGCAGGCAAAAAGGAATACAAACGTCACAGGAAGTGCAAAATGGCTAAGCACGGATGGCTATAGGACAAATGTAAACATGTAGAGGCTTATCTCACTAGGGGTAAGATAGATACTGCCTACAGGAAAATTAAAGAGACCTTTGGAGAAAAGAGAACCACTCGTATGAATATCAAGAGCTCAGATGGAAACCCAGTTCTAAGCAAAGAAGGGAAAGAAGAAAGGAGGAAGGAGTATATAGAAACAAGGGTGTTGTACTTGAGGACAATATTATGGAAATGGAAGTGGATGTACATGAAGAAGAAATGGGAGATACGATACTGCGTGAAGAGTTTGACAGAACACTGAACGACCTGAGTCGAAGCAAGGCCCCGGGAGTAGACAATATTCCATTAGAAGTACTGACGGCCTTGGGAGACCCAGTCCTGACAAAACTCTACCATCTGGTGAGCAGGATGTATGAGACAGGCAAAATACCCTCAGACGAAGAATATAATAATTCCAGTCCCAAAGAAAGCAGGTGCTGACAGATGTGAAAATTACCGAACAATCAGTTTAATAAGTCACGGATGCAAAATAATAACGCGAATTCTTTGCAGACGAATGGAAAAACTGGTAGAAGCCGACCTCGAGGAAGATCAGTTTGGATTCCGTAGAAATATAGGAACACGTGAGGCAATACTGACCCTACGACTTATCTTAGAAGCTAGATTAAGGAAAGGCAAACCTACGTTTCTAGCATTTGTAGACTTTGAAAATCTTTTGACAATGTTGGCTTGAATACTCTCCTTCAAATTCTGAAGGTGGGAGGGGAAAAATACATGGAGCGAAAGGCTATTTACAATTTGTACAGAAACCAGATGGCAGTTATAAGAGTAGACGTACATGAAAGGGAAGCAGTGGTTGGGAAGGGAGTGAGACAGGCCTTAACCTCTCCCCAATGTTATGCAATTTGTATATTGAGCAAGCACTGAAGGAAACAAAAGAAAAATTCGGAGTAGGTATTAAAATCCATGGAGAAGAAATAAAAACTTTGAGGTTCGCCGATGACATTCTGATTCTGTCAGAGACAGCAAAGGACTTGGAAGAGCAGTTGAATGGAATGGACAGTGTCTTGATAGGAGGATATAAGATGAACATCAACAAAAGCAAAACGAGGATAATGGAATGTAGTCGAATTAAGTCGGGTGATGCTGAGGGAATTAAATTAGGAAATGAGACACTTAAAGTAGTAAAGGAGTTTTGCTATTTGGGGAGCAGAATAACTGATGATGGTCGAAGTAGAGAGGATATCAAATGTAGACTGGCAATGGCAAGGAAAGCGTTTCTGAAGAAGAGAAATTTGTTAACATCGAGTATAGTTTTAAGAGTCAGGAAGTCGTTTCTGAAAGTATTTGTATGGCTATGTATGGAAGTGAAACATGGACGATAAATAGTTTGGACAAGAAGAGAATAGAAGCTTTCGAAATGTGGTGCTACAGAAGAATGCTGAAGATTAGATGGGTAGATCATATAACTAATGAGGAGGTATTAAATAGGATTGAGGAGAGGAGAAGTTTGTGGCACAACTTGACTAGAAGAAGGGATCGGTTGGTAGGACATGTTCTGAGGCATCAAGGGATTACCAATTCAGTATTGGAGGGCAGCGTGGAGGATAAAAATCGTAGAGAGAGACCAAGAGATGAATACACTAAGCAGATTCAGAAAGATGTAGGCTGCAGTAGGTACTGGGAGATGAAGAAGCTTGCACAGGACAGAGTAGCATGGAGAGCTGCATCAAACCAGTCTCAGGACTGAAGACCACAACAACAACAACATGTCCACTTTTGCCCAGCCCCATATAAAAGTTACATACTGTCAGGTCTCTGTCTTCTTTCAGAACACTAATGAGGTCTACGTCTCCCCAGCCAACATCCTGGCTGGAAACTCGTCATCCAACCCGTTCCGCAAGACATTTGCAAAGTGAGGTGGTACGCCATTGCGCATGATGATAAATATGGTCGATATTTTCCCATCGAGATATTGTGGGCCAAACCTTATCCCGTAGCATTTGATGGTAGTGTTCCCCGATCATTGTGTCACGCAGCAGATATGCGCTGATGACATTTGCAGCTGTTATTCCACACCACACGGTCTCTTTCCTTGTACTACTCCACCATCTCTGCACAAGAACGATCGAATTCCACACCTCACAGCGTGAAGAAATCTGTGCTCGTTCTCTTACTGTAAGGCGATCTCCCATCTTTGTTGTTGTTGAGTTTACCGCTTCTCGCGGCCACTGTCGGTACTACGCGGCACGAAAAATCACTATCCTGTTTAATATTCTGTATGTATGCGCTATTTCCAATATTATTCCATCAAAATTAAAAACTTGACAGCTATTTAATGATATCTAGTTATTTTGTTCCCACCCGTTAACTGGTAGCTCTTCTTCTTTCGAGGAAGTCCTCGCTTATCCTTTTTAAGCACACCCACACAATAATTTATTTTTCAGGTAACCAAACATCAAAAATCCATACTTCCGAATATCCGTGACTTTCTGAGGGCAAATACACCTCGAAGACGAAGGAATTTCTGAGCTACAAAATGGCTCAAATGGCTCTAAGCACTACGCGACTTAACTTCTGAGGTCATCAGTCGCCTAGAACATAGAACTACTTAAACCTAACTAACCTAACACATCCATGCCCGAGGCAGAATTCGAACCTGCGACCTTAGCAGTCGCTCGGCTCCAGACTGTAGCGTCTAGAACCGCACGGCCACTCCAACCGGCTTCTGAGCTGCATATGCAAATCACTTGTTCGCTGAATCCCTGGCCTTTATGGATTGTTTCATTAGGCTAAGCTTGGTGTGAAGCAGTGAAAGTACTCTGACGGAAAAAGAAATCGCAGCACCAAATAGGAATTGTGCGACATAAATAAAAGTTGGTAGGCGAGTTTCTACGTTGGAGAGGGATTCAGATTTATGCAAGACCCTTTGGAGTTTTGTTTTCAGCCACACCTCTTTCAGCACTTTTTGTGCTGTTGTCATTGGGTCTATCTATTTTCTTCTGAAAAATTGTTACGTGTCAACTTTTGAAGACACTTTTGGTGCAAAATTTACGTATGTAAATTGAACTGTTATTGTCAAGACTATTTAAGTTGGTTAGCATACAGTACTGATTTGACACATTCTATGTTGAAACTTCCTGGCAGTTTAAAACTGTGTGCCCCACCGAGACTCGAACTCGGGACCTTTGCTTTTCGCGGGCAAGTGCTCTACCATCTGAGCTAGCGAAGCACGACTCACGCCCGGTCCTCACAGCTAAACTTCTGCCAGTATCTCGCCTCCTACCTTCCAAACTTTACAGAAGCTCTTCTGCGAAAGGCAAAGGTCCCAAGTTCGAGTTTCGGTCGGGCACACAGTTTTAATCTGCCAGGAAGTTTCATATCAGCGCACACTCCGCTGCAGAGTGAAAATCCCATTCTGGAAACATTCTATGTTGTTTATGTACGATATGTCTGAAATTCCTAGTTTAATAGCACATTTGGAAACAAAATGGATGTATGCATTTGTTTACATACCTCACATGGAGCTAATGTATATTTACGCTGGTAGCTTGTCATCTGCCAAATAACGTTTTACTGTTAGCAGATGAAAAGCTGTAGATTGCGTAGTAGAACTAAAACCCCACATATCGCTGTTGTAGCACAATATGCTCTACAGAGCGTGTAACGTGGCAGAATAAATGGTCAGTTTCGGACCTTACGTGAGATCATTACAAATCACAATGAGAAGGTGAAGATGCAAAAAGTGATGACAGTCAATCGACGATAATTAACACACCATTCCTATACAATGCATGTCTTTGAGCAGAAGGTAGAACAGGGACGTGAGTTGAGTCGCTTTTAGTTTTGAAAAGCCAGCTCCACAACGGCATAGCGTAACCGCGCTGTGGGAGATACGCCGGCAACCACTTAAAGGGGTGGCAGGAAGGAGGACAGCGACCCCGTGCCAGGTGATTCAAGCTGGAGGATCGCCTGTAGCGAGGGCATCGGTACAAGAGCAGAGAAGAAGCTTTAGAAAAGTGCATTTCTAAATTCCAACGGGATATGAACAAAAGCAAGTGACGCATTTTCGTCCAGCGAGTGTGACACACAGAAAGGTCAATGCACTTTAGGCATCTAGAAGGGGCGCAAAACGTCCGATTGGCGGAAACTCACTAGGAAGGAGAAAACTACTGAAGTTTCGACGCAGTTTGATAGAAAGGACGTTGCAATTGGCAGTGGTTGTTTCTACAAAATAAGAGGTACTCTCCTATTGATAGAAAAAAAGCCGTGATGTGAAAAAGGCACCCTAGTGGCGGGAGGCAGTTCTCCCATGAGAGGACAAGAAAGAAATTTTGGAGGACTCTTCTCTGAACTGGTGTCAAGTGCAGAACGGAGCTCTTAACACTCTGTATGATGCAAAGAAGAAATTGGTGTGGACACTGCATTCACAGCGCCTGCACTCCAGCTAAAATTAGCTGTAGCAACGTTTAGCTCCAACTGTGGAGAAACGAACCAGCCATATTAGTTAATTGTTCTTGGGATAACTGGGAGGGCACTATAATATGCATGCTGCTCCAACCATGCACGTGTATTTCGCCACATAATAACACTAGGACTGAGTACATAGGGAAAGTTTCGGCTGGAAAGTTCAACAAAGGTCAGATTAGTTTTGTAGGAATTTCCGTGGGAGAGAGCGGCCTTGCAGACAGCAGCACGTCACAGCTTAAGGTAAATACCGCGTGCAGAGGCATAAACTGTAGTGTTGGCAGAAGAGCCACCACTGTGTTTCTAGAGGAGACCGAAATGCACGCGTTTAATTACACGCTGACTGGCGTGAGGTCTGGAACAGGACAATTGAGAATTGCAAATAAAGTACGTAGATGATGTAATACTTAACTTTAATCCACAATTGTAGAACATCTCTCTTGATGATACATGCTTCACATAATAAATATCAATTGAATACGGCGCCTTGCTAGGTCGTAGCAAATGTAGCTCAAGGCTATGCTATCGTCTCGGCAAATGAGAGCGTATCGGTCAGTGTAGCTTCGCTAGCAAAGTCGGCTGTACAACTGGGGCGAGTGCTAGGAAGGCTCTCTAGACCTGCCGTGTGGTGGCACTCGGTCTGCTATCACTGACAGTGGCGACACGCGGGTCCGACGTATACTAATGGACCGGGGCCGATTTAAAGGCTACCACCTAGCAAGTGTGGTGTCTGGCGGTGACACCACATAAACTTTGTTGGTTCACCAGCTTGCGTCCACTGTAAACTCGAGCGGCCTTGGGTAATCTTGCGCTTTGTCACTTGACTAACTATCCACCGTAGACTTGATTGTCATCCTAAATAGTACCAAACTTTGAACCGGAATCGGACGATTTTTGTAGCACTGACCAACATCATAACATATGTGTAGGAGCAATTTTGTAAAGAAATGTCCAATTAAACTTTCATATTATTGTGCTTAAGATTAATGTAAAGAAACTTCTAATTAAATTTTCATAATATTGTGCTTAAGATTAATGTTCTTTCAGAGAGTTAATATTTAACACTGTTGTATATAAACTTATTTCACTTCTTGATGTTGACAAGATGCGTTATCCATGCGCTGTTCTTATGTTGGCGAGTTGAAAACTGTGTGAAAAGCTGTAATGTGGTGAGAAATATTGCGACATTAAAGCTTGTCATTTCACCTCACACAGTTGTTCTCAGTTCCAGAATAAGCAAGCAAAAATCAAACCCCCGCAACCATACAAGTGTTTGCATGTTGCCTTGGCTTGTTCCATCACCACATCTGTCTCCAGTCGAGCACGTATGGGACATCATCGGACTACAACTGCAGCTTCATGCACAACCAGCATTAGCGGTCCATGTACAGACCGACCAAGTGCCACCGGCATGGAACTCAATCTCACAAACAGTAACCCAGCTCCTGTTCAACACAATGCCTGCACCTTTGCTTGCTTACATTCAACATTCTGCGGGTTATACTGGTTATTAATGTACCAGCATTTCCCATTAGATTGGCTTATCTCGGGCTTACATTAACTTGTGATCGTGCAATGTTAATCGTTTAAATATGCTACCTAGACATTTGTATTCCAGAAATTTCATTACACTATATTAATTATTTTTCGATGGGCAATTTTTTTCCGTCAGTGCAGTTTATCTTCACGTGCTACAACACTTTCGCGCCGCAAATTTCTTCCGTCTGTTTTCCCCCTACGCTGTATCTTTTTCTTGTAATAAGATTTTTCGTCAGGACTATGCTATCCACAAGAGTAATGTGCGTACATTATTATAGTCTCGTTGTATTTACAACGTCCTTGCAGTTTCAAGTCTCGATAAGCTGTCCATTTGCATATATAATTTTGCAATGAATTAGGTACACTTTCTACAACCTTTGTCCGCCCCAATAGCTGAGTGGTTAGCGCGGCGGTCTGTGACGCCAAGGGTCCAGGTTCGATTCCCGGCTGGGTCGGAGATTTCCTCCGCTCAGGGACTCGGTGTTGTGTTGTACTCATTATCATTTCATCATCACCAGTGGAATGCAACAGGAAACCACCACTGGATTCACGTTCCTAGACGCTCATGGGGTGGACCTCTCCGCCGAGGCTTCTCCCGTGACAAAAGTTAGTTAGCTACGACCTTTATCTGGCGTATCTAGCTGAAACAGAGGGTATTTTGTTTACTTTATCTTCGACGTATCTATGAATGGTCTCTGTTTCTATGAACTGTACTCAAAAATAGCCCATACAAGGAAGCTTTGTCTCCAGATCTCAATTTTCAAAAAGCAAATTTGTGTACAATGACCTTTGTGTCACTAATAAGATTCTTGTGATAAAGTGTTAGCTATATTTGATAAGGAGCTAGGTGTCGAATTTGACAGATAGATAGGAATCTCTTATTTAATATAGCTTTCACAACAAAAAAACTTCTCATACGGAATGTCTAGTTTGGACTTAGACATACCCGTAAATGTGCTTAATACAGTATTAATCTTGCTGGTCAGTAAATATGTTCTTCCTTTTTGACCACGGCTACTCGACAAGAGGTTTGAGATTTCAGTGCTCATAGCTCAAGTCATACACAAACAAAATAAAATAAAATAAATAAAAAATAAAAAAGTAAACAAATAAAACAATAAAATGAGAAAAGAAATTATCCATATAGGACAGATAAATGTGAAATGCATACACAGAAAGACAAATGATAGTATAATAATTTCAGAAAAATTGGATGATTTATTGAAAGGAGAGACCTCCATAAACTGAGCAAGCCAACAACGCGTTGGTCCATCTCAGGCACTTATGCAAGCGGTTATTCGGCTTGGCATTGACTGACTAAGTTGTTGGATGTCTTCCTGAGGCGACGCCATGCCAAATTCCGTCCAATCGGCACTTTAAGTCGTCAAAATTCCGAGCTAGTTCGAGGGGCCTGCACATAATGCTCCAGACGTTCTCAATTGAGGACAGATCCGGCAACCTTACTGGAAAAGGTATGGTTTGACAAGCCCGAAAATAAGCAACAGAAACTCTCGCCATGTGCGGGATTGGATGGATTGTTTGCGGGAGGAGACCAGACAGCGAAATGATCGGTCTCATCGGATTTGGGAAGGACGGGGAAGGAATTCGGCCGTACCCTTTCAAAGGAACCATCCCGGCATTTGTCTGGAGCGAGTTAGGAAAATCACGGAAAACCTAAATCAGGATGGCCGGACGCGGAATTGAACCGTCTTCCTCCCATGTGCGGGCAGGCATTATCTTGGTGAAATGTATGTCGAGGAAAGCTTACCATGGAGGGCAACAAAACGGGGCACAGAATATCGTCGACGTACCGCAGTGCTGTATGGGACAACCTGGCTCTCATTTCGGTAAAATACTGCCCGCCCGCACACGGGAGGAGTTTCTACTGCTTGCCTTGACCCTTTCCAAACCATACCTTCACCCTACATTGGCCAGCAAGGTCGCCGGAACTCTCTCCAACTGAGAAGATTTGAGAGTGGACAAAACTACAACATAAATACACTCCTGGAAATTGAAATAAGAACACCGTGAATTCATTGTCCCAGGAAGGGGAAACTTTATTGACGCATTCCTGGGGTCAGATACATCACATGATCACACTGACAGAACCACAGGCACATAAACACAGGCAACAGAGCATGCACAATGTCGGCACTAGTACAGTGTATATCCACCTTTCGCAGCAATGCAGGCTGCTATTCTCCCATGGAGACGATCGTAGAGATGCTGGATGTAGTCCTGTGGAACGGCTTGCCATGCCATTTCCACCTGGCGCCTCAGTTGGACCAGCGTTCGTGCTGGACGTGCAGACCGCGTGAGACTACGCTTCATCCAGTCCCAAACATGCTCAATGGGGGACAGATGCGGAGATCTTGCTGGCCAGGGTAGTTGACTTACACCTTCTAGAGCACGTTGGGTGGCACGGGATACATACGGACGTGCACTGTCCTGTTGGAACAGCAAGTTCCCTTGCCGGTCTAGGAATGGTAGAACGATGGGTTCGATGACGGTTTGGATGTACCGTGCACTATTCAGTGTCCCCTCGACGATCACCAGTGGTGTATGGCCAGTGTAGGAGATCGCTCCCCACTCCATGATGCCGGGTGTTGGCCCTGTGTGCCTCGGTCGTATGCAGTCCTGATTGTGGCGCTCACCTGCACGGCGCCAAACACGCATACGACCATCATTGGCACCAAGGCAGAAGCGACTCTCATCGCTGAAGACGACACGTCTCCATTCGTCCCTCCATTCACGCCTGTCGCGACACCACTGGAGGCGGGCTGCACGATGTTGGGGCGTGAGCGGAAGACGGCCTAACGGTGTGCGGGACCGTAGCCCATCTTCATGGAGACGGTTGCGAGTGGTCCTCGCCGATACCCCAGGAGCAACAGTGTCCCTAATTTGCTGGGAAGTGGCGGTGCGGTCCCCTACGGCACTGCGTAGGATCCTACGGTCTTGGCGTGCATCCGTGCGTCGCTGCGGTCCGGTCCCAGGTCGACGGGCACGTGCACCTTCCGCCGACCACTGGCGACAACATCGATGTACTGTGGAGACCTCACGCCCCACGTGTTGAGCAATTCGGGGGTACGTCCACCCGGCCACCCGCATGCCCACTATACGCCCTCGCTCAAAGTCCGTCAACTGCACATACGGTTCACGTCCACGCTGTCGCGGCATGCTACCAGTGTTAAAGACTGCGATGGAGCTCCGTATGCCACGGCAAACTGGCTGACACTGACGGCGGCGGTGCACAAATGCTGCGCAGCTAGCGCCATTCGACGGCCAACACCGCGGTTCCTGGTGTGTCCGCTGTGCCGTGCGTGTGATCATTGCTTGTACAGCCCTCTCGTAGTGTCCGGAGCAAGTATGGTGGGTCTGACACACCGGTGTCAATGTGTTCTTTTTTCCATTTCCAGGAGTGTAGTTGAACGAGAAACATGGTTGTTTTGAGTTACATAAATCGTTGCCACTGCTGAAAGAAGAGAAGGGCTAAAAAAATCCTTGCTAGACTGCGAATTGAAATTTTGATCTTCAAATTTGTAAAATGACAGTCATCCACAATGCCACGGTGCCAAGGTGCCTACCATTAAGAAGTTTAAAATCCACACGCATTTTCAGGGTGGCAACGGAATGAGCGGCAAGGCACCGCCTAATGAACCAGCTACGCTTCCTTAGGAGCACAGATGACGGAGAATTCGGTTGGGTTCGTTTTGTGCTTGGAAATGTGGAACGACATTTTACATATTCCGAAAAAGGGATAATTTATAATCGGGTAGTTGGAGAAAGGGGGGCCGCCTCTCTCCGACGTATTCACTTTGCGGAAGCCCGCCGGTGGGCGGCTCCGAGCTTTCGTTCCGGACCATCGGGCGCCGCACCTGTCTGCGACATTTCTCATCACGGACCGCTCACGCGGGCAGCTGCGGACGCGCGTGCAATAAGCCGGGCAGACAATGCCGTGTCGAGGCGCGCACGCCGTCACTGGGCGCGATGACAGGCGTCTGCCGCCGCCGGCTAATTCCTAATTTATGGCGACATCTGGCGCGCCCTTATTAAATTCTCCACGGCCAGAGCGCCGCCACCCGGAAGTCGGCTCCATAGTGGTCGCGCCGAAGCTACTCGCAGGCACGGCAGTCAGTGCGTGGGAGGAAACAGCCGCTCGCAAGCTGGGCTACACACTCCCTCTGTATTAGCAGTGACAGGCCGCATATTCCCTAAGACGAGGGTCACAAAAAGAAAGACTGTGATGGTGTCGCTACGAAAAGCAGGACAGCCGGCGGTCGGTAGCAGCAGTGCAATCCAGGCACAAAATTTGGCAGCACACCGTCCAGCGCAAATTGTTGAACATGGTATACACTGATCAGCCAGAATTATGACCACCGACCTACTGCACAAGGTGATCCATTGATAGTGACCGGGCCAAGTATGTCACGAAATAAGCATCAAACGAAAAAACTACAAAGAACGAAACTCGTATAGCTTGAAGGGGGAAACGAGATGTCGCTATGGTTGGCCAGCTAGATGGCGCTGCCATAGGTCAAACGGAGATCAACTGCGTTTTTTAAACAGGAACCCCCATTTTTATTACATATTCGTGTAGTACGTAAAGAAATATGAATGTTTTAGTTGGACCACTTTTTCCGCTTTGCGATAGATGGCGCTGTAATAGTCACAAACGTATAAATACGTGGTATCACGTAACATTCCGCCAGTGCGGACGGTATTTGCTTCGTGATACATTACCCGTGTTAAAATGGACCGTTTAGCAACTGCCGCAAAGGTCGATTCGTGTTGATGCATGGCTCTTGTGATCAAAATGCCAAACGGGCCTGTGCTATGTATGCTGCTCGGTATCCTGGACGACACCATCCAAGTGTCCGGACCGTTCGCCGGATAGTTACGTTATTTAAGGAAACAGGAAGTGTTCAGCCACATGTCAAACGTCAACCACGACCTGCAACAAATCATGATGCCCAAGTAGGTGTTTTAGCTGCTGTCGCGGCTAATCCGCACATCAGTAGCAGACAACATGCGCGAGAATCGGGAATCTCAAAAACGTCGGTGTTGAGAATGCTACATCAGCATTGATTGCACCTCTACCATATTTCTATGCTCCAGGAATTGCATGGCGACGACTTGGAACGTCGTGTACAGTTCTGCCACTGGGCACAAGAGAAATTACGGGACGATGGCAGATTTTTTGCACGCGTTCTATTTAGCGACGAAGCGTCATGCGTCATTCACCAACAGCGGTAACGTAAACCGGCATAATATGCACTATTGGGCAACGGAAAATCCACGATGGCTGCGACAAGTGGAACATCAGCGACGTTGTCGGGTTAATGTATGGTACGGCATTATGGAAGGAAGGATAATTTTCCCCCATTTTATCGATGGCAATCTAAATGGTGCATTGTATGCTGATTTCCTAGGTAATGTTCTACCGATGTTACTACAAGATGTTTCACTGCATGACAGAATGGCGATGTACTTCCATCATGATGGATGTCCGGCACATAGCTCGCGTGCGTTTGAAGCGGTATTGAATTGCATATTTCATGACAGGTGGATTGGTCGTCGAAGCGCCATACCATGGCCTGCACGTTCACCGTGACGTCCCCGGATTTCTTTCTGTGGGGAAAGTTGAAGGATATTTGCTATCGTGATCTACCGACACCGCCTGACAACATGCGTCAGCGCATTGTTAATGCATGTGCTAACATTACGGGCCGCCGGTGTGGCCGAGCGGTTCTAGGCGCTACAGTCTGGAACCGCGCGACCGCTACGGTCGCAGGTTCGAATGCTGCCTCGGGCATGGATGTGTGTGATGTCCTTAGGTTAGTTAGGTTTAGGTAGTTCTAAGTCCTAGGTGACTGATGACCTCAGCAGTTAAGTCCCATAGTGCTCAGAGCCATTTGAACCATTTGAACATTACGGAAAGCGAACTACTCGTTGTTGAGACGAATGTCGTTACACGTATTGCCAAATGCATTGAGGTTGACGGACATTATTTTGAGCTTTTATTGCATTAATGTGGTTTTACAGGTAATCACGCTGTAACAGCATGCGTTGTCAGAAATGATAAGTTCACAAAGGTACATGTATCACATTGGAACAACCGAAATAAAATGTTCAAACGTACCTACGTTCTGTATTTTCATTTAAAAAACCTACCTGTTACCAACTGTTCGTCTAAAATTGTGAGTCATATGTTTGTGACTATTACAGCGCCATCTATCAAAAAAGGAAAAAGTGGTCCAACTAAGACATTGATATTTCTTTACGTACTACACGAATATGTAATAAAAAATGGACTTCCTATTTAAAAAAAAACGCATTTGATATTCTTTCGACCTACGGCAGCGCCATCTAGCGGGCCAACCATAGCGACATCTGGTTTCCCCCTTCAAGCTAGACAAGTTTCGTTCTATGCAGTTTTTTCGTTTGACGCTTATTTCGTGAGATATTTGGCCCGGTCACCATCAATGGGCCACCCTGTAGATATAAACAGGCAATAGGAGCGTCACCTGACGAGGAGTGATTCTAGTGAGACACACGCACGGTGCCTGTAGTATCAGTGAGCCTGCTGTCCATGTGCAGTATGGGGAACGCGCGGGATCTGTCTGAATTTGAGCGAGGGCAGCTTGTGATGGTCCAGAGGTCCTCCACGAGGATTTAGGAAATGCACGACTTGTCGGATATTCGAGGAGTGCTGTGGTGTGTCCTCAACACGTGGCGAAAGCAAAGTGAAACCACGTCCAGACGCCGTGGGGTTGGACGGTTAGCCCTCCTTACAGACATCGGACGTCGTAGGCTGGGCGGACAGGTAAAACAGTACAGAGCTCGAACTGTAGCGGAACTAACATTAGACGTCAATCCTAGGCAGAGTGCATGTGTGCCCCCCTTCTTGCAGCGGTGTACCGTAGGTCTCTAGAAGAGCTTAGCGTTCCAAAGGATTGTAAAAGGGCACAGGTCATCCCCGTCTTCAAGAAGGGACGTCGAAGTGATGTGCAGAACTATAGACCTATATCTCTAATGTTGATCAGTTGGAGAATTTTGGAACACGTATTATGTTCGAGTATAATGACTTTCCTGGAGACTAGAAATCTACTCTGTAGGAATCAGCATGGGTTTCGAAAAAGACGATCGTGTGAAACCCAGCTCGCCCAATTCGTCCACGAGACTCAGAGGGCCATTGACACGGGTTCCCAGGCAGACGCTGTGTTTCTTGACTTCCTCAAGGCGTTCGGTACAGTTCCCCACAGTCAATTAATGAACAAAGTAAGAGCGTACGCACTATCAAACTAATTGTGTGATTGGAATTGAAGAGTTCCTAGATAACAGAACGCAGCGTGTCATTCTCAATGGAGAGATGTCTTCCGAAGCAAGAGTGATTTCAGGTGTGCCCCAGGGCAGTGTCGTATGACCGTTGCTGTTCACAATATACATAAATGACCTTGTGGACAACATCGGAAGTTCACTGAGGCTTTTTGCGGATGATTCTGTGGTATATCGAGAGGTTGCTACAATGGAGAATTGTACTGAAATGCAGGAGGATCTGCAACGAATTGACGCATGGTGCAGGGAATGGCAATTGAATCTCAATGTAGACGAGTGTAATTTGCTGCGAATACACGTAAAGAAAGATCCTTTATCATTTAGATACAATATAGCAGGTCAGCAACTGGAAGCAGTTAATTCCATAAATTATCTGGGAGTAGGCATTGGGAGTGAATTAAAATGGAATGATCATATAACGTTGATCGTCGTTAAAGCAGATACCAGACTGAGATTCATTGGAAGAATCCTAAGGAAACGCAATCCGAAGACAAAGGAAGTAGATTACAGTACACTTGTCCGCCCACTGCTTGAATATTGCACACCAATGTGGGATGCGTACCAGATAGGATTGATAGAAGAGATGAGAAGATCCAACGGAGAGTAGCGCGCTTCGTTACAGAATCATTTAGTAATCGCGAAAGCGTTACGGAGATGATAGATAAACTCCAGTGGAAGACTCTGCAGGAGAGACGCTCAGTAGCTCGGTACGGGCTTTTGTTGAAGTTTCGAGAACATACCTTCACCGAGGAGTCAAGCAGTGTATTGCTCCCTGCTACGTATATCTCGCGAAGAGACCATGAGGATGAAATCAGAGAGATTGGAGCCCACACAGAGGCATACCGACAATTTTTCTTTCCACGAACAATATGAGACTGGAATAGAAGGGAGAACCGATAGAGGTACTTAAAGTACCCTCCGCCACACACCGTCAGGTGGCTTGCGGAGGGTGGGTGTAGATGTAGGTTTAGATGTAGACCGGCCGAATGTTCCCAGAGATGAGGGTCACAAAAAGAAATTCTCGATCTGGCACTGCGATGGTGTCGCTACGAAAAGCAGGATAGCCGGCGATGGGTAGCATCCGAAGACAGAGTGCAATCCAGGCGCAAAATTTGGCAGCACGCCGTTCAACGCACATTGTTGAACACGGTATACACTGATCAGCAAGAATTACGACCACCGACCTACTATAGATATAAACTCGTCCAGGCGATAGGAGCGTCAACTGACGAGGGGTGATGCTACTCAGACACACAACGGTACCTGTAATATCAGTGAGCCTGCTGTCCATGTGTAGTAGGGGGAAGGCGCGGGATCTGTCTGAGTTTGACCGAGGGAAGCTTGTGATGGCCCGGAGGTTCGACACGAGCATTTCGGAAACTGCACGACTGGTCGGGTGTTCGAGGAGTGCTGTGGTGTTTTCGACACGTGGCGAAACCAAGGTGAAACCACGTCCAGACGCCGTGGGATTGGACGGCCACCCCTCCTTACAGACGTCGGACGTCGTAGGCTGGGCAGACTAGTAAAACAGGACAGAGCGCGAACTGTGGCGGAACTGACATCAGACGTCGATCCTGGGCAGACTGCGTGTGTGTCCCAACGATGGGTCTCTGCGGACAACGACCCTTGCATGTGCTAATGTTAACATCATGACATCGGCAACTACGACTGAAGTGGGCAAGTGACCATCGACACTGGACGTTGGTGTTGCATGGTCTGATGAACCCCGATACCTTCTTCATCATGCCGGTGGGAGGGCGCGAATCCGTCGTCTTCCAGAGGAATAGCTTCTTGATACCTGTACTACTGGACGGAGACAAGCTGGCCGCGGCTTCATATGCTCTGGGGAACATTCACATGGGCATTCATAGGTCCAGTGGGGCTGATGCAAGGTACCATGACGGCGAAGGAGTATCGTAGTCTGATTGCAGACCATGTACACCCGTTATGTCCATTATGTTTGCCGACGGCAGTGGCATTTTTCAACAGGGTAATGCGCCATGTCACAAGGTCAGGAGTGTGAAGGAGTTGTTCGAGTAACACAGTGGCGAGTTCCATAAGATGTGCTGGCCCCCAAACACTCTACATCTAAACCCGATCGCCCGCATCTCGTGGTCGTGCGGTAGCGTTCTCGCTTCCCACGTCCGGGTTCCCGGGTTCGATTCCCGGCGGGATCAGGGATTTTCTCTGCCTCGTGATGGCTGGGTGTTGTGTGATGTCCTTAGGTTAGTTAGGTTTAAGTAGTTCTAAGTTCTAGGGGACTGATGACCATAGATATTAAGTCCCATAGTGCTCAGAGCCATTTGAACCATTTTTTTCTAAACCCGATCGAACACATCTGGGATGTGATTGAACGTGCCGTACGTCACGTAAACTGACATTTTACTTAAAGGAGAAAGGTTTTTGCTTGTGTCAAGTGTGAATTATAAATTATTTCAAGACTGCGTACGTATGTGCGATGTATAAGAAAGATTAAAAAAGCTAAATCATACCACCAAAAATCACAAACAGCGATGTGATTAACAAATAACATTTATTTGTTTATAATATCTGTGTAATGAAAATGAACATGTGAAAGTGTGTATTATTGACTTAGTGGGCACCTCTCATGATAGTAATCATTAATTATAATTAACAATTTTTTTACCGAACTTCGTAGTGCAGGGAGCTCATCTCTCCTAGGAGGATTTAGTCGGCCATTACGCTGACTATGTTATATAATTAGAATGTCATATCACAATATTCAATGTAAATGTGAGAGGTTTCTCTACCTTGATCTTACAATAGTTTCAGAGTTAACAGAGTAAAAATAGATTTAGTTTATTAATATTTAGAATACTGAATGAGTTCAGCATGTTTCGAGCTTGGCTGCTTAACGACAATTGAGATTCTTCCCAGTTTTGCCTTGCAAATAATGAACAAGAAATATTGAAAATAATTCCATTCAATAAGCTCAGCAATATTTCAGTTGGTCTTCGTGTAGTTTGGCACATAAATAACCAGTAGCTCCTGATACCCATATTAATAATTACAGTTTACGTAAGAATACGCATATTTTATTTTATAAATAGCAGTGCTCACGTAAACTATTTGCTAAGGCAGTGAGTCGCGCGTTGTGTTTAAAAAATATTATATCGTACGTACTTCGGGGCAGCCGATGTCCGTGCGAGTGTTATCGCGGTATAAGTTAGTTAAAAGTCTCATCCACAATGTTTAAAGACACCCCAACCAAAATCATGAAATATAGTTACAGAAATAAAAATATGTAATTATACCGTAATAAGTCGCCCCATGTATAGTTATACCGTGATAGTAGGTGCAATGGAGCTCGTACAAGGTACCATGACGGCGAAGGAGTTTCGTAGTCTGGTTGCAGATCATGTACACCCGTTTATGACCATCACGATTCCCGACGGCATTGGCATTTTTCAACAGTGTAATGCGCCACGTATCAAAGTCAGGAGTGTGACCGAGGTGTTCGAGGAACACAGCGGCGAGTTCCACAAGATGTTCTGGCTCTACATCTAAACCCGATCGAACATGTCTGGGATATGATTGAACGTGCCGTCAGAGTTCATCGCTCCCCTCCTCGGAATTTACAGGAATTAGGTGACTTGTGCGTGCAAATGTGGTGCCAGTTCCCTCCAGGCCTCATTGCTTCCATGTCACGACGCGTCACCTCTGCTGTCCGTGACAAAAGTGTACATAGCGGCTGTTATGGTCATAACGTTCTGGCTGATCAGTGTAACAGGATTATCGATATTACATATACAGGGTGTTTCAGAAATGACCGGTATATTTGAAACGGCAATAAAAACCAAACGAGCAGCGATAGAAATACACCGTTTGCTGCAATATGCTTGTGACAACAGTACATTTTCAGGCAGACAAACTTTCGAAATTACAGTAGTTACAATTTTCAACAACAGATGGCGCTGCGGTCTGGGAAACTCTATAGTACGATATTTTCCACATATCCACCATGCGTAGCAATAATATGGCGTAGTCTCTGAATGAAATTACCCGAAACCTTTGACAACGTGTCTGGCGGAATGGCTTCACATGCAGATGAGTTGTACTGCTTCAGCTGTTCAATTGTTTCTGGATTCTGGCGGTACACCTGGTCTTTCAAGTGTCCCCACAGAAAGAAGTCACAGGGGTTCATGTCTGGCGAATAGGGAGGCCAATCCACGCCGCCTCCTGTATGTTTCGGATAGCCCAAAGCAATCACACGATCATCGAAATATTCATTCAGGAAATTAAAGACGTCGGCCGTGCGATGTGGCCGGGCACCATCTCGCATAAACCACGAGGTGTTCGCAGTGTCGTCTAAGGCAGTTTGTACCGCCACAAATTCACGAAGAATGTCCAGATAGCGTGATGCAGTAATCGTTTCGGACCTGAAAAATGGGCCAATGATTCCTTTGGAAGAAATGGCGGCCCAGACCAGTACTTTTTGAGGATGCAGGGACGATGGGACTGCAACATGGGGCTTTTCGGTTCCCCATATGCGCCAGTTCTGTTTATTGACGAAGCCGTCCAGGTAAAAATAAGCTTCGTCAGTAAACCAAATGCTGCCCACATGCATATCGCCATCATCAATCCTGTGCACTACATCGTTAGCGAATGTCTCTCGTGCAGCAATGGTAGCGGCGCTGAGGGGTTGCCGCGTTTGAATTTTGTATGGATAGAGGTGTAAACTCGGGCGCATGAGACGATACGTGGACTTTGGCGTCATTTGGACCGCAGCTGCACCACGGCGAACCGAAACCCGAGGCCGCTGTTGGATCACCTGCTGCACTAGCTGCGCGTTGCCCTCTGTGGTTGCCGTACGTGGTCGCCCTACCTTTCCAGCACGTTTATCCGTCACGTTTCCAGTCCGTTGAAATTTTTCAAACAGATCCTTTATTGTATCGCTTTTCGGTCCTTTGGTTACATTAAACCTCCGTTAAAAACTTCGTCTTGTTGCAACAACACTGTGTTCTAGGCGGTGGAATTCCAACACCAGAAAAATCCTCTGTTCTAAGGAATAAACCATGTTGTCTACAGCACACTTGCACGTTGTGAACAGCACACGCTTACAGCAGAAAGACGACGTACAGAATGGCGCACCCACAGACTGCGTTGTCTTCTATATCTTTCAAATCACTTGCAGCGCCATCTGTTGTTGAAAATTGTAACTACTGTAATTTCGAAAGTTTGTCCGCCTGAAAATGTACTGTTGTCCCAAGCATATTGCAACAAACGGTGTATTTCTATCGCTGCTCGTTTAGTTTTTACTGCCGTTTCAAATATACCGGTCATTTTTGAAACACCCTGTAATTGCCTTATTAACTTACTGTCTGTTTTTACCTACTGACTTCTGTGTGACCATGCCGTTTGATGCAACATCTATGTAAATGTTTTATTCATTATTTATGACCGTTTATGTAATTTTAATTAATCTATGGCCGCAATTTCAGAAGTAATGTTCCGTAAAACCATGAACACGTTAAGACCTTACTTGTAATACTGGCTCATGCATAGGGAAAGTAGGTTTGCTATCATTTAAATCATGGATCGAAGCCCCCTTTCTGACAAAACTGCCTTGGCGTGAATAGAAAAGGTGGATCTGGCGGCCGAACTGCGAAGTTCCTTTGTGATATGAGTTAGTCGGTGGCTGGCAGGCACACTGTTCGAATCTCGTGAACTGAACGAGGCACGAACTACAAGATTATACAACATATCCTCAGATGTGGACATACTTTGCGTTTTTGCTCATGGCATTCTTGGGTTCGCTCTGAACCACGAAACTTCGACGCTAAGAAGGGAATTTTCAGAACTTGTTACAGAGCAAGAGCCATGGGTACTTTTGACGCCTTTTCTTTTTATTTTTTTTAATAACAACACAGGAGGTCGACATTGCACCACGTTCGTCTCAGATTATCAGCTGAGTACTCTGTAGCTACATGGACCAGTTATGTGGTTTCTTTTTCAAGAGTAAATTTGTGTTCTACAAATTTTGTGTTGAGTCCCCGTGTTTTATCGCAAGCCGTTTACCTTCACTGGGTCCCATCCCAAGTGCTACGATATTTCCGTGTATCCTAAGTGATATTAGTAAACTATCGCTACAGTTAGTAAACTCTGTGCAGTACAAAATTTCATAATAATTCACTGGGCCTCAGTCTTGAAGTACCTCGCGTATTTTGCGTAAAAGGGTAGGTAAAGTTTCACCAAAGTATTGAGCTTAAAGATTGTTCTTATTGAAATTTCAGTACAATATTACAGTTACCTGACAGAAGCGTAATTATTCGTAGTAGTTACTGGCTAGTAGAGTGAAGGGCCATAGTTAAGTATAAATTATTGTGCAAGTCTGGAAGTAACAGTGTTTATAATTTCGTAAGTGTATGGTCAATAGTGTTTCTCATATTGTATTGTACCTAAATATTCAGTCTTGATCTGAGTCTACTGACAAATTAGTTTCTGGGTACCCATAATAACTGTTGAGCCAGACTTGAGTTTCGTATTGCAACTACAGCATTAATAAAGTGCGCTTGGCAGCTCTCTAACATCTGTGTTCTATAAAAAGCAACTGGCCACAGCTATTAAAGCTGTAGTAGATCCAGGTGCCACACGTCACATTTGTGGTAACTAGTATAAGGAAGTGAATACTCCTTGAGAATGCGAATAATAATAGGAATAGAGAATGTAATTACCTGACAGCCATTTCAAGGACAGTATTTTTCCAATAATTAATCTGATAAAACGCCTTTTATGCAAATTAATACTGCTGCGCTATTATTAATTATTTACCTGTAATAATAGCCGGCCAGAGTGGCCGAGCGGTTAGAGACGATACAGTCTGGAACCGCACGACCGCTACGGCCGCAGGTTCGAATCCTGCCTCGGGCATGGATGTGTGTGATGTCCTTAGGTTAGTTAGGTTTAAGTAGTTCTAAGTTCTAGGGGACTTATGACCACAGCAGTTGAGTCGCATAGTGCTCAGAGCCATTTGAACCATTTGTACCTGTAATAATCATTAGCTTTCTGATTCAATATACGGATAGTAAGTGTTACTGAGAACCAGTTGTTTTAAAAACAGTAAATATTCCTTCTGTGTTGTTTATGCTACACTACTGTTACGTTGCTTGATAAACTGCGCTACTGCTTGGTATCTTATTCGCGTAATTTCAGTATCAAATAAAATCAATCACAATAGTACTTGGTACGCGCTAGTACTTGGTACGACTTTGCCTAAATAGGACGGCGACCGTTGCCTTTTGAGTAAGTGCAGTTTATTTTATTGCTAATAACACCCTGGTTCGATTCCAGTTTGCTCTGCTACTGCTTCCCTTCAATAGAAATCCTTAGAGAAACAAAAACAGTCCGATACCTTCTCATTACGCACGATCACGGTTAGATAAGCATTCTTTCACAGCAGTAAAATTATCGGTGTACTGGTAATTTAGTACTAGGGGGTAGTGTTATACGTGGCTTTTCCGGTGACAGGCCTGTTAGTTCTGTTAGGAAAGAGTGTTACAATGTGATTCTGCAGCAGACGACCCCATGTGATCTCCTGTTGACCCAACGAAGTCGGCAATTACGATTGTCGTAGGCACAGAGTAATCGGTATTAGACTGTGGATCGAAGGAAACTTGCCCGTTGGTAGGATGAACCATGTTTGTTGTTAAACCACGTCGATATTCGTGTCCGGGTACGTCGTCAACCAGGCGAATGGCTACTCGAAAAATGCAATGAGCTACGAATACAGGCCGGCGAGGGCAGCATTATGCTGTGGGTAAAATTCACTCTAGCTATCTTGGGATCTGTCGGCGATGGCATAATCCGTGTCACGAGGTTAGTGCTGTGCTACTGTGGTTCCTGAGGGATGGTAGGGAATTCACGTTAATGTCTTGGCCACAAACTTCAACTAATCTAGCTGCGCGGAGTGGCCGCGAGGTTTGAGGCGTCCTGTCACGGGCTGCGCGGCCACTTCCGCCGGAGGTTCGAGTCCTCCCTCGCGTATGGGTGTGTGTGTTGTTCCTAGCATAACTTAAGTAGTGTGTAAGTTTAGGGACCGATGACCTATGCAGTTCGGTCCCTTAGGATTTCACACACATTTGAACGTTATCAACTAATCTGATTCCAAATGGACACATCTGGGACGTCGTCGGTTGCCAGCTCCACTCCAAAAAACCACTACCTCATAATTTACGCAGATTGCGTGACCCGTGCGTAGACACTTATCAAGGACTTGGCGAATCCACGCCATTCGGTATCGTCAACGTATTGCGTTCTAAGGATGGAACAACGCCATCTTAAGCTGGTGTTATTTTTCTAGTATCTTTGTGTGTTCATTAAACTTCAGATGGGTTTCGTGTCTCTTACACGGCTGTAGAATTATCAGCTACATTTAATGTGACAGTTTTCTTATCCCTCTTCAAATTGAAATTGATGCTGCTTGTTTTCTTTGTCTTCCGTGATAGTTTATTGCCTATTTACCCTTTGTAACAAATCCTGTGGGATTTCGTTCCCTTCGCTTCCCAGAAGCTCCTTTGTTTAACCTGGACTGCAATGGTACTATCGCCCCCAGAGAGAATTTTCCCCGTTGCCGTACGTTTTACGGCTACAACAGTAGCTCTAAGATGCAAACTTGACTAACTTCTCTGTTAATATATTCAGGATTTGGTGAATCTTTTACCAATAAATTCGATTTATTTGCGTCGCATGGTATTTCTCTCCCCTGTACGCAATTTCCTACATATGAATGTAGTAAATCAATATTTAGAACATTGTTTGTTGTGGACAGTAAGTGAAATAGACAACGGCTTCAGTTACAAATATATATTCTGCTGCACAACGCTTTTCGGTCCTATTAGGTTCATCACAGCTTTTAATTTTTTTCATTGTACTCTTTCTCTTGAGTTACAAGAAGTCGTTCAAAGTTTAATCTTTTTATGCATTATTACGTGTTTAATTTATTAAGACCATGACAACGATGGACGTCACCCTGGGACTCTATTCGGCGCAGTTCGCCAAGGAATCGGACGACCACCGGATTCAAGCGGCCGAAAACCGCTTGTCACCGGCCGTACGATCGGCTCTGGAGCAGCGCAGGATGGCCCAGATCGAGCAGAACACCCTCTCTGAGGAAGAGGAAGGACTAGTTTATGGACCCGAAATAGCAGCTTGAACGTACATGCATAATATTGCATTTATATGTAGTTAAAACTTTAAACGCGTTTTTCTCGAAATGACGTTCTTTTTATCGTGCGGTATGGTAACAACAAATCTACAGAACCGATTGGCATGATTCTTTGTTTCCGACGAAGCTAACTAAAGTGTCTAGGAGTTGTACCACTTTTATTCCGATCCATCCACTATAAATATTTTTACTTGGCCGACGAAGTCAATATATCGATGGAAAAAACCCTATTTTTCTTCAAGTGGCCGCCATTTTGTTTCCTATGGACCAAATAACTTAAGCGAGGCACAACTCCTAAAGAACCTTGTATACTTCACTAAAGTCAACTCAATTTTGATTTCAGACTAGCCGGCTGACCTGTGACATACCGCGCGTGGAGGTCTACATCGAAATTCTGTTTCGTTCCGACGGCATTTCCCCCTTTGCTCTTCAACATTTGCGGTCGAAAAAATTTCAGGTTGTAGAGGAAATAACAGTAAATATTTTTACCAAATTTGACATTGATATCTACAACACATCCCGAGAAAAAAATTCTGAAAGAACATGCTTTGTTCGGGCCAAAGATAGTAAACCTCCCCTTAAGTAACCGTACATGAGCAGAAGTTGCCAGCTGCAAGTTGTAAGTCGTGGCTTCAAGTCGCCAAGTGAGGTATGGTGCTCGATTGACGGACAATGGTTAGTCTTCGGTAGAAAGAGAGCAGTGAATAGAATTATCGTGTATGATTACACATCGCCTGCCTAGAGATTTAAGTGAGTGCTGTTAGTTTGGAACTGTTCTTTGAATAGTGTATCAAGACAGAAAATTAGTTTTCTTCCGACTTTAGTTTATGAAATATAGTCAATGGAGGACAGGTAGGCTAAACCTGTTTTTTGCAGTAACTGGTGTAACCAGCGTTACCAAAGCTGAGTAATATATTTCATTATGCACGATTGTGTGCTACTTCCATTGCGTGTGTACTGCTCTAGAATCCACGTATCCGTCCTAGTGGGATACCATTATTAGTCATTTTCAGCGGCAGCGAGAGTTTCATCAAAATGGACGCTCCCAGTCCACAACATTGAAATTGTAAACTGTCAAATGTAGACCACTCCATAAAATTTCTTTACATGTGGCCTTGCAGGGACTCAGCGCTGTGTTTAAAAGGAGTTTGGCATTTATCTGTGAAATGGGCAGTCCAATTGGCTCTTATCCCTGTCCCAGTCACTTATTAGGAGCTGCAAGAATATTGCATGGTTTTTCCTCATTTTTATTAACATCTCAGTACTGTCAGAAGAGTATCTACAGACGTCAGGGGAAGCAACTCACGCCTAGGCATGAAGAAAACTTTTGCAAAAGCATTATTGATCATGGCCGGTATTGATTTCACTTAGGCCGAAATCATATATAAAACTTTCTCCTAAAGTTTCATCTCCGACTGCGTGAAACATCTTCAGAGTAAAGCGGCGAACAGCTTTACCTCTGAAGATTCTCCCACATTCGGTTATGAAACGTTAGGGGAAAGATTTATGCATCGACCACGGTGTATCAGTTCTGAGTGAAGGAAAGCATTATTACAAAATTGTTAAGCATTTCGGGGCCACTTGTTGACAAACCACCTGTTTACTTCTGTCTGGGGTTCTTCTGCCGACGTTTGTTTGGTGATTTTATAATGAGCCTAGTGGTTTTAAAACACCTTCGGGAGAAAGGGTGGAAAGTATGTGTGGGTGACTGATATATGAATTTTTATTACTGTTATAAATTTTTCAATCTATGCAATAGTCACCCACACACTCAGCTCATTTTTTATCATTTTATTATTATTTTAAGTAAACAGATGACGGGAAAAATTAGATTCAAGGAAAGTAAAGTAAGTTTAAACTTTCATACTTATTTTAAAATTCATCAGTGTTCAATAAAACGGGTAATACATGCTAAGTTGTCTCAAAGCTGGTGTCTTATTTACTATTGTAAATTAATTAAGGAAAGCGTTACTCAGAGGGGTTTCTATTAACATAAAACGTTATTTTCTGTGAATAGGAAACAAAGAATAAGCAACAGGATGGGATACCGCATTCAAACAAGCACACGAAGATAGTTCAAGGGTACACAAAAAAGAACTGAACCATCACCAGTCCATTCTCTTTAAGCAAAGAGTGCGTACCTAAACAACTATGAACACTTGCTCAGTAGGGGAGATGCGTTTCACATTAGAGAAGATGAACGAATGGTCATACCTCCTCAGGCATGCAATTTAGAGCTCACGTTTATTGGACATTTTTTCCCGTTTTTGTCCACACTACCACACAGCCATACACTCTTCGCAACACAAGAACCGGTACATGTATTCAACTGTCAGAGGTATGAGAACGGTTTTCGTTTATATCTTTCGACTCGTTCGTTTCCGGTACACGGATCCTTACTTCACATTAATACATTTATCGTTCTCCATCATCCTAGAAAGTCTGATGCTTCACGGTATCACCCCATGTATACGTACATTTACACACGCCCGCGCCTGTAACTTTGACGCTCTGTAGTCTCGTTGGATGACGTTTCCGGACATGGGTTCCTATTCAAAATGCGATGTACTCACTCACCTCTACAAGTCCTAGAAGTCTGTAACGGGAATTTCCGACCACCCTGTATAATATTTTAAATCAGGATTGCAGTTTTAATCTACACTGCGTTAAGGTGTGAAATGACAGTCCAACCAAAAATTGTCACGATGTCTTGTGACCCGTTTCTGGTGCTTCAGTTTAATGATTTTGGTGTATTTTTAATAGTATTTGAAAGTAAAGTGGGTGCAATTATTGACGCAGTTTTCCAGGTTTGTGATTATTTAGGAAAATGACGACTCAGTGCGTCGAAACTAGTTATGTAACATTTTAAATATTTCATTGTTTTAGTGACTTTGGCTTGACAGCCGTTTGCGGTGTTAAATAAACATTTTACACTTTAATTACGTTCGCGAGCATTATCACATGGAATAAACGCCACTTCACTGATAATTAAAATTGCCCATTTCCCAGAGTCACGTACTGTCTGCCTTATTACGTCAGCTGCACCTTCCTCTGTCCTCGCTGATGCCTTGCCAGCTCACGTGCAGTGATACGAGATAATCAAGCTGCAGCTAAAGGATACCACATACGTCCCCACGCTGTCCGCCTTGCCACCAGCTGCTGAGTCAACTGCTTTCCTCATCGTGTGTCCGCCCCGATAGCTGAGTGGTCAGCGTGACGGATTGCTGGGTCGGGGATTTTCTCCACTCAGGGTCTCGGTGTTGTCTTCATCGTAATTTCATACCCATCCGGCGCCCAGGTCGCCCAAAGTGGCGTCAAACGTAATAAGACCTGCACCAAGGCGGCCGGACCTGCCCCGCAAGGGTCCTCGCGAGGAATGATGCCAAACGCTCATTTTCATTTTCGTCATCGTGTGTGTCAGTGCCCGGCTGCACCGCGTACGGTCGTAGCTCGCCTCGGTGCGCCCTCTCTTGGTGACCACAATTACTTGCAGACAGAAACGCCACGCTAGTACCGAGCGAGGTGGCGCAGTGGTTAGACACTGGACTCGCATTCGGGAGGACGACGGTTCAATCCCGCGTCCGGCCATCCTGATTTAGGTTTTCCGTGATTTCCCTAAATCGCTCCAGGCAAATGCCGGGATGGTTCCTTTCAAAGGGCACGGCCGACTTCCTTCCCCGTCCTTCCCTAATCCGATGAGACCGATGACCTCGCTGTCTGGTCTCCTTCCCCCAAAACCACCACCACCACCACCGCCACGCTAGTCCTAGCCGATCTGTCCACATATCGGAACTCCAACTCAGTTCCGTCTGCTGCCCCTCTGAAGCACTCTGATATCGATTATATAGAAGAGCTGCCTAGCCTCTGTATTTGAAAAAAACCGAAAATCTACAGCTCCACACCGATCTAGCAAGGTCTATACTTCGATACGGCTCAGTGGTCAGTCCTCAGTCTGATGGGGAAGGAACTATGCAATATGGAATTCGGGTATCTCAATATTCAAGGGGATAAACGATTCTGGTATCCGATAAATAGCGTGGGCACCCATATAGGTAAGAAGAGGAAAATGAGCAGACCGTTACGGTCGCAGGTTCGAATCCTGCCTCGGGCATGGGTGTGTGTGATGTCCTTAGGTTAGTTAGCTTTAAGTAGTTCTAAGTTCTAGAGGGCTGGTGACCTCAGAAGTTAAGTCCTATAGTGCTCAGAGCCATTTGAACCATTTGAACATTACGGAAGGCGAACTACTCGTTGTTGAGACGAATGTCGTTACACGTATTGCCAAATGCATTGAGGTTGACGGACACTATTTTGATCATTTATTGCATTAATGTGGTATATACAGGTAATCACACTGTAACAGCATGCATTGTCAGAAATGATAAGTTCACAAAGGTACATGTATCACAATGGAACAACCGAAATAAAATGTTCGTATCTTCGTTCTGTATTTTGATTTAAAAAACCTACCTGTTACCAACTGTTCGTCTAAAATTGTGAGACATATGTTTGTGACTATTACAGCGCCATCTATCAAAAAAGGAAAAAGTGGTACAACTGAGACATTGATATTTCTTTACGTACTACACGAATATGTAATAAAAAATGGGGTTCCTATTTTTAAAAAAACGCATTTGATATTCATTTGACCTATGGCAGCGCCATCTAGCGGGCCAACCATAGCGACATCTGGTTTCCCCCTTCAAGCTAGACAAGTTTCGTTCTTTGCAGTTTTTTCGTTTGACGCTTATTTCGTGAGATATTTGACCCGGTCACCATCAATGGGCCACCCTGTAGATATAAACAGGCAATAGGAGCGTCACCTGACGAGTAGTGATTCTAGTGAGACACACGCACGGTGCCTGTAGTATCAGTGAGCCTGCTGTCCATGTGCAGTAGGGGGAAGGAGCGGGATCTGTCTGAATTTGAGCGAGGGCAGCTTGTGATGGTCCAGAGGTCCTCCACGAGGATTTAGGAAACTGCACGACTTGTCGGATGTTCGAGGAGTGCTGTGGTGTGTCTTCAACACGTGGCGAAAGCAAAGTGAAACCACGTCCAGACACCGTGGGGTTGGACGGTTAGCCCTCCTTACAGACATCGGACGTCGTAAACTGGGCGGACAGGTAAAACAGTACAGAGCTCGAACTGTAGCGGAACTAACGTTAGACGTCAATCCTAGGCAGAGTGCATGTGTGCCCCCCTTCTTGCAGCGGTGTACCGTAGGTCTCTAGAAGAGCTTAGCGTTCGAAAGGATTGTAAAAGGGCACAGGTCATCCCCGTCTTCAAGAAGGGACGTCGAAGTGATGTGCAGGACTATAGAACTATATCTCTAATGTTGATCAGTTGTAGAATTTTGGAACACGTATTATGTTCGAGTATAATGACTTTCCTGGAGACTAGAAATCTACTCTGTAGGAATCAGCATGGGTTTCGAAAAAGACGATCGTGTGAAACCCAGCTCGCCCAATTCGTCCACGAGACTCAGAGGGCCATTGACACGGGTTCCCAGACAGACGCTGAGTTTCTTGACTTCCTCAAGGCGTTCGGTACAGTTCCCCACAGTCATTTAATGAACAAAGTAAGAGCGTTCGGACTATCAAACTAATTGTGTGATTGGATTGAAGAGTTCCTAGATAACAGAACGCAGCATGTCATTCTCAATGGAGCGATGTCTTCCGAAGTAAGAGTGATTTCAGGTGTGCCCCAGGGCAGTGTCGTATGACCGTTGCTATTCACAATATACATAAATGACCTTGTGGTCGGCACACGACATTTCCGATTGGAGGCTGCACTTCCCTGAATTCTGTGGGGTTCGTACAATAGGCTTAAGCGCCTTTCGGAACGACTGACGTCGGTCGAGTTTCGCCCATTGTATGCAGGGCGAAACGACGTGCAAGACGTTTGAGTGTCGCCACAGTTTATGTATTTACCATTCCGGCGCGTCTGGAACGAAGATTCCTGGTACCGACTGACTGCATTGTCCTCTTGATTCTGAGAATACTTGTGGACCGTACCCTGCTGGGTGCGACTGTCTGGCGCCAGATGGTAGTCTAGGGAGGTTGTTTTCGTAACTGGTCAAACGGCAAGTTCAGGGCCCTCAGCTGAATAGCAGAGGCATGACTGGTCAACTTAAACTGAGGCTAGTCATAAAGCCCTGCTCGAAATTGGGGAGAACGGTCGCTATTGGCGCGAATGATGTTCTGAGACAGTGTGGGGGAATTTTGGAATCATAACTGAATGCTGATTCGCAGTTTTCGAGGAGAGTAGGGAGTAGAGCAATGTTGGCTTCGCTCTTGCGTTGCGCGGGCGGTAATTCGGGATCTGATCTTCGTCGGAGTCGGACAGTCTTGCGATTTGATCTCTCGTTTTCGGAAAAACTTAGAATTCTCGGACAGCCTTCGCGGACAGGGGTTGCCACAGAGTTGCTGCACAACAGAAGTCGGCGCCTAAATCATCAGGACTCTGGACTCTGCCTACCGACGACGTGCTGCAGATTTCAGTACTGGGACAGTATTTTGCGGCTCCGGCATTGTACGACCTTATCAGTTTTATACTGAATCCCTCAGCAGCTTGCTTATTTCTCCATGTGATCCCATTTGAGCTCTCAATACTAATTGCGATACTGGTATATAGTTGGGAGATTAATATTTGATTCATTAGGACCTCCAGTC
This sequence comes from Schistocerca americana, assembly GCF_021461395.2. Lineage (NCBI taxonomy): Eukaryota > Metazoa > Arthropoda > Insecta > Orthoptera > Acrididae > Schistocerca > Schistocerca americana. Next base: position 506,175,937 of record NC_060124.1, on the reverse strand, counting down.
ATTATCGTCAATCGTTTGCATCACAGAAAGTAGGAGCCCCTTGTTCTCGAGCCAACTCTTATTCTCATAATATTGCAGTATACCCTGTCCTTTAACTTACTGTGTGTGTCGACAACCATGTGCATTTATGTTCTGATATATAATAAATATCATTGTAATATTTAATCCACATATCATTTCGTCGATATGGGCAGAATCCCATTTCCTGTTGTTTATTATGCTAAAGTTCTCTTTTTTTGAGTAGATTACGATTTTTATTAAATTATTGTGAGTGTGCACTCCTTATTTTACCAACTAGCGGGGTCCACCATCATTTCCTTCCGTTACCGTTGTGCGCATAATTAATTTGCTGGTAGATAACGAGGGGATCGAGTGCATGTCTCGTTGTCATGCAAGATTCGTCTGAATTAAAGAGATACTAACTCTTCTCCACCTCGGCACCTCACAAGCTGTATACGTGAAATGGAATTTGTGTTAGGGAGGGCGTCGCAGTAAGAAAGGTCACGCATGGCTGTAGCGGGTAACGCCGCAGTGGCGTAGGGGCTAGCACACTTGACTAATAATTAAGGAGACTCGGGTTCAAATCCCGCCTGTGGTACAGATTTAAACTCATTTCTGTAGCTTTCATCATTATTGTACATAAAGTCGAGACTCATATTGAAACGTCCCCTTTGAAAAATTATGAATGACTGTGCTGGTAAACTTCTACGTTATTTGATTTTCAAACAGCTGAGCAAAACTCAACGTACTGAGACAGTTTTCTCGTTACTTATACTGATCATCACTAAAGTGACACACAATATTTTTAGCGCAACGCAATCTGACTTTCAATAATCCCTACAAAAGAATGGCGTTGACTAACAATAACTTATATCTTTCATGAATCACTTACTTCACAAAAATTTTCGTTAATCGAACTACTGCAATACGACGAGCGCCAATACTGCCAGCTAAATAACAGTTTCTAACTACTGAAGGCACTAACTTCTGATAGGCATAGATAGCAAATGAAAGATTTTGATAGAGAACAAACAATGTATTTACCTTAATAGTGTTCAAAAGTCATCATATATATATATATATATATATATATATATATATATATATATATATATATATATATATAGTTCATGGTATCCATCTTTACAAATCTCTTTTTTTTGGCGGACACACGTCCAGATCGTTCGCATATAGTAATTTCTCAAAACTCTAGCATCTCTCTCTCCACATCTACCACAGCTGGCGGGACATCTCCAACTGCGCGACCCTACGCGCTGTTCCCATCCAACTTGGTTCAAATGGCTCTGAGCACTAAAAAAAAAATGGTTCAAATGGCTCAGAGCACTATGGGACTTAATATCTGTCATCAGTCCCCTAGAACTTAGAACTACTTAAGCCTAACTAACCTAAGGACATCACAAACATCCATGCCCGAGGCAGGATTCGAACCTGCGACCGTAGCAGCAGTGCGGTTCCGAACTGAAGCGCCTAGAACCGCTCGGCCACAACGGCCGGCCGCTCTGAGCACTGTGGGACTTAATATCTGAAATCATCAGTCCTCTAGACTTAGAACTACTTAAGCCTAACTAACCTAAGGACATCACACACATCCATGCCCGAGGCGGGATTCGAACCTGCGACCGTAGCAGCAGCGCGGTTCGGGACTGAAGCGCCTAGAACCGCTCGGCCACAGCGGGCGGCCCCATCTAACTGCCCAACACTACAATAGCAATATTACAACAATGCTAACCAGCCACAGACTGCACACAGCACAGTCACGTGGCGTTACCAACGTAAAAACCTAAACAGCCTACTTACGATATGTGTCAAGAACAATTATACATTCCTATGTTGCTTCTGCAACTAGTCCGCACCACAACGAAGGGGTGATCTGGAAAGAGATGTAGGTGTTACAAGTTGAGCTGGTTCGTGAGCCGCAGGGAGGAGGAGATGCTGTACAAGATGTCCTGCAGCACCGTAGGTCGCGAGCCCGCTACTCTGCCGTCAGGCGAGCGCCTCTGCCGCCCGCACGCCCTGCGACGTTGAGGAAGCTGATGGCCCCCTTGTTGGTCTGCACAGCTCATTAGGCGGCGAGAGGAGGGCCTGACCGACTTTCTGCGTCGTTTGGCGGCCACCGAGGTCGCCGGCGGTGGCGGCTGCCGCTGCTGCAGGGGTAATGGTGTGCGGAGTAGCCTATGCTCCCCCCGGCGCCTGCGCCCTTGGCCTCCGCGGAGCCGCCTCCGAAGTGCAGCCCGCGCTGTTCTCATGCTAATCCGTGGCCTTCTGGCCAGGCGCAGTGAGCTCTAACGTAGCAGCCGCTGCTGAATGTCGTGTTTAATGCCCCGTACACTCTGCGTATCCAAAAACGTCAGCGTATCGTCTTACGAAAAGCTTTGTGAGAAATGTGACGTTGTGTCTTCAGAAGAAACAGTGACCTTGTAATATACAGGGTGATCAAAAAGTCAGTATAAATTTGAAAACTGAATAAATCACGGAATAATGTAGATAGTGAGGTACAAATTGACACACATGCTTGGAATGACATGGGGTTTTATGAGAACCAAAAATATACAAAAGTTGAAAAAATGTCTGTCATATGGCGCTTCATCTGATCAGAATAGCAATAATTAGCGTAACAAAGTAAGACAAAGCAAAGATGATGTTATTTACAGGAATTTCTCAATATGTCCACCATCGTTCCTCAACAATAGCTGCAGTCGAGGAATAATGTTGTGAGCAGCACTGTGAAGCATGTCCGGAGTTATCGTGAGGCATTGGCGTCGGATGTTGTCTTTCAGTATCCCTATAGATGTCGGTCGATCACGATACACTTGCGACTTCAGGTAACCCAAAAGCCAATAATCGCACGGACTGAGGTCTGGGGACCTAGGAGGCCAAGCATGACGAAAGTAGCGGCTGAGCACACGATCATCACCAAACGACGCGCGCAAGAGTTCATTCACGCGTCTAGCAATATGGGGTGGAGCATAAACATCGTACGTTCCAGCAGGTGTTTATCAGCCAGGCTGGGGATGATGCGATTCTGTAACATATCGGCGCATCTCTCACCCGTCACGGTAGCATTTACAAAACCTGAATCACGCATTTCCTCGAAAAGAAAATGCCCGATAACGGTAGATGTGGTAAGTCCAACCCATGCCGTGACTTTCTCGTCGTGCAATGGAGTTTCCACGACAGTTCTAGGATTTTCGGTAGCCCAAATTCTGCAGTTGTCACCCTCGGAGCGTGAAATGAGCTTCGTAGGTCCACAACACGCTACTCAACCAATCGTCATCTTCCGCCATCTTTTGAAACGCCCACACCTCAAATGCCCTCCGCTTCACTAAATCGCCAGGTAAGAGTTCATGATGCCGATAGATTTTGTACGGATAGCATCGGGGCTTACGCCTCAGTGCCAACCAAACAGTAGTGTGTGGAATGCCGCTGCGACGTGTGACTGCACGAGCACTGACTTCCCCGTGCATAGACGAACGTGCTACAGTCTCCATTTCTTCCTGAACTGTCTCAGCAGCATTACGCATTGTGCTCGGTCGACCACTACGGGGTATATCGTCTAAACAAACCGTGGCTTCGAACTTAGAAATCATTCTCACCACAGCTGCATTTGTCAACGGACATTTACCCGTTCGAATGCCCTTCCTATGGCGATAGGATTGTAACGCTGAACTAGCTCATTCCCCATTCTGATAATACAGCTTCGCTAAAAGCTCCTTTTCAGGTAACGTCGACATGCTGCGACTGCTGGCGCTTCTGATTCTCTCTCTCATAACAGCTCCTTTTATACACGATTGTCATGCGCAGTCACTGAGTTTTGCTGTCCAGCGCCATCTGTCGGATATTTTGTGAACATTGTTTGTATTTTGCTTCTAATAAAACCCCATGTCATTCCAAGCATGTGTGTCAATTTTTACCTCTCTATCTACATTATTCCGTGGTTTATTAGGTTTTCAAATTTATACTGACTTTTTGATCACCCGGTACATTGCCGGAAGAAAAGTTAGTACACCCATTTAGAGATTTCCACTCAAGATAGATTGTTACAGCAGTGCACATGGACTACAAGATATGATTATATTTACAGATCAATTTAGTCAATGACCCGCCAGGGTAGCCGAGAGCGACAACGCGCTGCTTCCTGGACTCGGGTAGGCGCCCGGCCCCGGATAGAATCCGCCCGGCGGATTAACGGCGACGGCCGGTGTGCCGACCAGCCTGGATGTGGTTTTTAGGCGGTTTTCCACATCCTGCTAGGTGAATACCGGGCTGGTCCCCACGTTCCGCCTCAGTTACACGCGTCGCAGACATTTGAAACACGTTCGCACTATTTCACGATTCACACTAGATGCAAACAGCTGGGCTACACTGATTCCATCCCGGGGTGGATGGCGTGGCGGCAGGAAGGGCATCCGGCCACCCCTACAACCTTGCAAAATACGATCTAACCACGCCGACCCTGCGATCGCTGTGGGACTATGGCGTTAACAACAGAAAGAAAGAAAGAAAGAACAGATCAATTGCATAAACGATTCTGAGGTGACAGAATCTGAGATAACAGACGTACATGCTACAACACCCACACCAGTGCACGGCGTAGGATCCACGGCCGGAAATTCAGGCTCTGACTGGCATCCAGTCAATCGTAGATGGTGAAAAGTGTTATGTGATACGTTATTCCACGCCTGCTCGACCTGTTCGCGTAGTTCTGTAAGAGAGGTTGGTTGATGAGTTATACGAGTCACTTGAACCGTTTTTTATTTTCAAAGAATATTCTTAAGAATTTATTTTATTTACTAGTGATCCATCAAGAATATTAACACATTTAATCACACTATGTAAGCATGGAAGTAATTGACAGGGAGTAACTGATGAAATCATAACTAAATTCCTTTTTGCAAATGGGAAGTTTATTCACTTTAATAGTGCCTAAAGGCATTTTTTTAAAAAAAGAAACAGATTTAAAATTATAATCAGAAAGCACCCTCTAAATATCAAAGTTACAATTTATTCAGAGGCAGAAAGAAACAAGTTTTGACTGCGTGAGCTTTCAGGCAGAGAACCTTCCCGCTCCCTTTTGACACGGCCGTAGTTACAACCGCTCACAACAGCTTCTGAAAGACTACACTGGTGCAAATCTGCAACACACCAGATAACTTTAAACTAAGAGTTTTAACAATTTACACAAGCACACAAAGTATGCACCCCCTCCCCCCCCCCCCCGTACGAGGGATGGAAATGATATAAAACACAAAACACTAACAATTAAAATATTAACCTTGCCACCGAAGGTGCAACTTGATTTTAACTTCTAAGAAAAGTCTTACGGGGAAAGGGTGGCAACTTTGTATACTAAAATGATCATTTAAATAAAAGCCCATGAAATGCAATCTTATATAAAATTCTACAAGGTTGGCCAAACAATAGTTAAGATGCTCTACAGTACACAGATACGCCTCTCAAGATCACAGGCAATAATATCAAAGCCTCCAAAGATCAAAACATATTTCAGGTATTAGGCCGTTACACTCCAAACAATAAATTCGTTAATACACCAAATCAGACAAACATGACCGAGGCAGCTACTAACGTACGGTAGATTGGGTGGGAGATTATCGAACAACCCGAACCGCAGGTTGCTCTAACCCGCCCCTAATCCACAAGGGAAAAACGTACCACCCAATTTATAAACAACCACCTTCCCGCGGGTGGGCAAACGGAGAGGAATGGTGGGACGACCCCAAAGCAAAACGGCAGGTGACCTCACCAAGAAAACAAGTAAAATTTAAGAAGAGTAAATGAAACAACATATCACTAACCACTTAACTTCTAATAAACTGCGATTTCTGGAGAAGACCAGGCGCAGCACCCGCAAATCGCTCTCCCGAACCCTCCACTGCCAGCCGCTTCAACGGACGCAGAAAGGCGCGCCGAACTCCCGTCTCACGGCGTCGCAGCTCGCACCGGCCAGACTGATGTCGTGGGTCGACTCCTATTGCTCTCGTGTCGACCGCAAAGTCATTACCGCTCGCTATACGCCGCGGCCCACTGGATTCACGTGGCGACCTCACATGCGCCGATGCTCAAGACGGACAAGTCATCTTGTGTCTCAGTGTGCGACCGACCAACCGATCGATCCAACCGCCAACGACCATTGCCTGAGCAAAATCGAGCCGACTGGCGGCCTAACGCGCAGATTCAGATGCAGGAACTAATTCCGACCGGGCAACCACTCGCTGCATTCTCTTACTGGCGGAGTGGGAAGACCCTCATTTTGCGTCTTTAAAGGTTGATCCGAACGACAGACATACTACCACTCCCAACGACAGACAGACACTAACTGCCTAACAAATGCGGACGAGAGACAGACTAGCAAGCTGGGGACGAATGGCGAGCTCATAGCGTCCCTTAAATGCACGTCAACAGGCAACCTTTCCCCTTTTCCACCAGAGGGAGACACCAAAGCTGCGATTGCCACAGCGGCACCACCGCCAGAAACGGTGGGCGACTGCTTCACACTACGTGCTGCGGCGCGCTCTCCAAAAGAGCAATTTTTACCACGGCTCATCACTTGTCTTCCCATCACATCACACACATGTTCGATTGGAGACAAGTTCTTGCTGGCCAGGGAAGTTCGTGCACGTGTTGCAGAGCACGTTGAGTTCCACGGGGTGTGTGTGGGATAGCCATATCCTGCTGGGATAACTCATAACCTATCTGTTGCAACAACGTCAAAAGAACAGACCTAAAAACATTCTGGACATACCGAGCGCTGATTAGCGTCCATTCAAGAAATAGGAAATACCAAAGGTGTACGAGAGTTGTAGCTTATCGCAACCCAGACCATTAGCCCTGGGGTGGGGCCAGTGGGTCTTGGACATGCACTCTACGAGACAACGCTCACCAGGTATACGTCGTACGCACAAACGACCGTCACTTGTGTGCAGGCAGAATTTGCCTTTATAGCTGAAGACCACAGTGCGCCATACCATCTTCAAAGTGGTCCTCTGACGGCAGCAGTCGAGCCGTGCACGTCGATACTGTGGCGTGAGTGGAAAATGGGCCATGCCCGTATTTCCACTGCTAACAACCGGTTCGCAACAGTTCGTGTTGACACGTCTGGGCCCACAAGCCTCTTGTCTCCGCTGCGGTAGCTTTACGATCTGCCAATGCTAACCTTGCAATACGACGACCCAAGAGGGCATATGCGCTAAGTGGGAGGCCGGCCGCTGTGGCCGAGCGGTTCTAGGCCCTTCAGTCTGGAACGCGCGACCGCTACGGTCGCGGACTCGAATCCTGTCGCGGGCATGAATGTGTACGATGTCCTTAGGTTAGTTAGGTTCAAGTAGTTCGAAGTTCTAGGGGACTGATGACCTCAGATGTTAAGTCCCATAGTGCTCAGAGCCATTTGCGCTACGTTGACGTCCAGAATGGGTGTGAGAATGTTCACCCCTGATACCAGCATCATTTCACAGCTGACGCAGCACGTCCAACTTGTATGGCAATTCTACGAAAGAACCGTCCCGCGAATTGAAAGGTAGCATGTGGATCCTTTTCAAACTGGCTCAGTTGGCTGTAGGAAGCAGGAGTGTGTCTCTGTGGCTTAGTTGCCTGCTTGTTTCCCACTTTTGCACCACACTGAGCTTTCTAGCTGTGAGCATTACCTGTTAAAGACAAATGGCGCTCTGGAAGCTATGCCACTACGCTATCTGTTGGCGGACGACGTTGAAGCCGTCACCGGTACGTCTGCTGTCCCGCAAGTGGTGTACGCCGTCATAGGATTAGAATCTTCGTCGTCTTTCCAGGTAAACTAACTTTTTTCCGACAGTGTAATGTCTCGACGAAGTCCAATCTAGATCATATACGTGTCAGAAATGAAAAATACTTGTACAGTATTACACTGTGAGGCACTAGCCCGATAGTATTCACATTTTGTGGTAACGTTCATCACATAGTGGGTATTAAATGATTCTAATTTCGTTCTATTTGTTACTGTTGTCCCTCATCACGAATATAGGTGTGATCTCACGACAAGAATAGACCGTTATATTCGTTTGACATAAAATAAACAGTTTCCGAATGTCATCTTGACGAATTTGTTACCATATATGAAATACATTCTATGTCAGTACACAATCACTGCTGGCTGGAAGCCAACTATTTTTATCATCAATTTCTGACTGGTTTGATGTTGTGCGTCACGAATTTCTCTTCTGCCAGCCTCTTCATCTCAGAGTAACAGTTACCGAACAACCCGAACCGCAGGTTGCTCTAACCCGCCCCTACTCCACAAGGGAAAAACGGACCACCCAATTTATAAACAACCACCTTCCCGAAGGTGGGAAAACGGAGAAGAACGGTGGTACGACCCCAAAGCAAATGGACTGGTGACCTTACCAAGGAAAGCACATCATTTCCAACCTTGTTAACTGTGTTTTACGTTCCGTTTTAACTTACTGTTCTGAGTATTTTCTTGACACCCGTCTCAATCTGTTACTGAGCGGGCGCTGAAGACCTTGCCGTCGTGCGCCCATACAACACTCTCTATGATCATCATCATCATCCATCACACACGTTACACGCGTGAAGTTCGGCACGCCGTGGCCGGCCCTGACTTAAAGGCACGAATAAGTCTGTGGAGAAAATGAAGAAAGATAAAGATGAAGATGGGGTTGGACAACTACGTTAGGCTATGCCGTTGGCAAGCAGGGGTTGGCTGCCAGTTCCCAGGGGTGCACGGGTCGCAGGCCAATTGCTGGCAGCACGGAGAGGGCCGGTGAGTTTTTACGCGGACTCTCCGGGTCGGGTCGGCTGGGGTCGCCACCCCGGGCGACAAATTTTCATTCCTTCTACTTCCAGCGCCGCTGCGAGGCGTAACGAGCGCCATTCGGCGGAACATTCACCTTATAATCGCCTTATCCGCGTCTCCATCAGTCAGCCGGCAGCCGGCAGCGAGCGAGGCCGAATCTCGGGCCTGCTCTTAATGCCCCTCTGTCCCTACTCTCACGCGCCGCGTAAACAGGGACACGGCGGACCGTTGCCTGCCCCATCAGAGTCTCGCGGGGGAAAAAGGCGGCAGCGGCGGAAGAACTCGGGGAAACTCTGGCCTGGGGAGGAGGAGAAGGGAGGGCTGAAAAAAAGGACCGCCGACACCGGAATAAAACTGTAAAAATCGAGTTAAATTCCCATTATTCCGTGCAACAGGGCCGCATGTCGCATCGCCCTGTTTTTCCGTCTCTTTCCTTCCAGGAGAGTCAACTCTTGTCATGCTCCGGGGACGAGAAATAAAATTGTGTCTTTTCGAGGGAAAGGGGAGTGATAAAAGAAAGAAAGAGAGAGGGTGGGGGGTGGGGGGAAAGAGGTGGTGGGGGCGAAGGAAAGAAATTTACCGTGTCGCGAATAATAACGACATCAGGGCCGCGCGGTGCAAGTGTTGTACAAGACGAGAGAAATATGCATTTGAATGCAAATCCGCCCTGCTGTTGACTATAACGCGATATCTCGTCCGCCGCTCTGACTCTTGGCCAAAACAGCGCTCTCTCAGGGCTGTCCACGGGCTAGGCGGCAGTAGTGTCACGCGTGGCACTTCATCGCATTACTCCTCACTGTTCACATTGAAAGCAGACGCTACAGTTAAGGTTCTGTCAGCGAATATATATAATACATTGTGACCTCGGTTTCAATACCCTACCGAGCGAGGTGGCGCAGTGGTTAGCACACTGGACTCGCATTCGGGAGGACGACGGTTCAATCCCGTCTCCAGCCATCCTGATTTAGGTTTTCCGTGATTTCCCTAAATCGTTTCAGGCAAATGCCGGGATGGTTCATTTGAAAGAGCACGGCCGATTTCCTTCCCAATCCTTCCCTAACCCGAGCTTGCGCTCCGTCTCTAATGACCTCGTTGTCGACGGGACGTTAAACACTAACCACCACCACCACCTTCAATACCCTGACACGAAATTTGATCCATAAATGAACAATAGCGCGAACTGAAACTCTTAGTGAGTATGTTGTTGTGAGACAACTTTTCCACAGCACAATGCAATAATGAAAGGGGTATTTGACATAAGGTAAATTAATATGAATTGAACCTATAATCTTTACAATTCTTCTAATGCAACCCATAAGTTGGTGAATCACTCCTTATACAAGCCACTTGAACTATTCAGATGCACTTGTACAGTGTATTGTGCAACATCTAACAAATTCAAAATGTCTCATTTGGTGGCAAAGTTTGTACGGCATTGTCGCCACAAAACAAGTGTCTCGGAGATCCATTCAACCCACACTTACCTTACCACCTTAACTGAGAATTTCATTACAGTAGTGCTATCTCTGCAAAAGCAGTTAAAATTTAAGTGAGCACGTGTGAAGACTACAGAATAATGAGGAAATGAGTGAAAATAATTGTGTAAGAAACAAAAATTATATAAAAACTTAATATAAAGTATTGTATTGTTCAGAAGATCTATACAAAGCCTCATGAATAATAAATACACATTTTTTCAACGGACCACATATTTTTATAGAACCATACACTTGCAAAAGACAAAAAATAGCCCTGTCGGAATTCAAACGTTTGAAGAGTCCCCCTTCTTTTTGTTCCTTTATTACTCACGTGGTCTACTAATGTTGGTGCGAATATTTATGCTTATTGTCGGTATACAGTGAGTTTAGTTTGTAAAAAAAAAGAAGAGGTTTAGGACAGGAAGGTTCAGCAATTAAGGGGGGATGTAACGGAAAATGTAAACATTTATTTAAAAATCATTACAGCCGTAATGTACAAATCTAAAATTTTTAATATGTAAAGCAAAAGAGCTGTGTTTGAACGGGAAAATATAATAAAATATGCAGGATTAATATTTTGCCAGAAATTTGAATTTTTAATTTTATGTTGTCTTTTATAATAACTACAATTAAAATTCTAATCATTCAATTAATGTGAAAATTTTATTATAGTGTTCCGAGAAGATTATAAGACCACTGAACTACAATTATTAAATTATCGTACAAATTGTACCATTAACAGAGTTTTTATTGCACATCATAAATTAATTTTTTTTTCTACATACAATCATCTAAAAATCGGAATGTAATTGCAGGATCTCGTATTTTTTAGTTTCAGGAAGAAAGCAACAAGTTGCGAACAGTTCCTGAAAATTTCATAGCATTAGCGCAAATACTTTTTGACAAAAGGCTTCTAATAACGTAAAAAATGTAACACAGAGAAGATGAGGGTCAAAGATTTGTAATAAACTTACCTCAATTTTAAAATCCTCCATACTGATACGGCTCATCCTTCAAGTTTCTCTTCTCCCCTCTTCGAATCTGCCTGACCTGTATTTGCAGGCAAGACACTGATCTGTTAGCTTTCTTGATCCTGCTCTCGTCGGTGGTGTAAAATGTTTTTGTTGTAAACAAACCAAGATCTATACCAACTATCTTCAGCACTTCATTTCTGCCATTATTTCCGTTTTTGTAACACACTGCGTCATACACACATATTTTGAATACTTCAAGTCCACTGAATGTCCTTTTTCAACGTCTAATCCAAATTAAATTGTTGAGGCTTTCATTAGCATTTTGTGTCTTTCCGTGAAGACAACTCCTCAATAATTCAGGGTTTGAAGGAACATGAATGTGGCCTTAATTTCTGGTAATGGGTGTTTATGTAAATACGTCTCATTTCTGTTGTTGAACTTACACCAATCGTCTTTTAGACACAGATTGTGCATTGCTGCTTCTTCAACGGATAATTTGTAGAAAAAAACTGCCCACACAGCAGACTTCATTGACTCTAAACTATGTATGTTTTTCCTGATAGCCCTCCCATAAAATAATTGAAGGGAATCAATTTCTTTCAGAGTAAGCCTGCATTTTCCTTCTAGTGTTTTTCCATCCTCAGGTGCTTCACCTTTCGTCTCTTTCAGCAAACGACAAATCTACCACCAAGCCTCTTTTGTATGTGGCCAACACATTCCAACTTTTCTGTTGCTGTATTTTACCGATTTTTATCTGTTACAGCTTTAACGAAGAGGAATTCCGATCACGAAGGGCCGGCCTTTGTGGCCGAGCGGTTCTAGGCGCTAGAGTCCGGAACCGCGCTGCTGCTACGGTCGCAGGTTCGAATCCTGCCTCGGGCGTGGATGTGTGTGATGTCTTTAGGTTAGTTAGGTTTAAGTAGTTCTAAGCCTAGGGGACTGATGACCGCAGATGTTAAGTCCCATAGTGCTCAGAGCCATTTGAACCATTTGATCACCAAGGTATTTAGTTTATCTAACACCATACTGGTCCTCAGATATGGAGAACATCCTCACAACTGCAGCAGCCTTCATGCCCCAACTTGAGCCACTAAAATTTTTAGAGCATGCTACTGCATGCTTTCTTCCCACAATTTCTCACTGTCTTTATTGTTGGACATTTTCCTTGTTGCAGATTGGTGGCAGTATTTAGACATAATTCCAACTTATACATCTAAAACTTCACCTGAGTCAATACCAATAACAGATTCAACTTCATGTATGAGTGACTGCTTTTCGTCCTGGTCCTATCTACAGACACACACAAGTCAGTAACATTTGCAGGAGATTCCCTGTCATGAATATCTACCCCAGGATCTATTTCTTTTTGGTTTATTTCCACCAATTCCTGCGCTGCTTCCTTCATAGAAACCTCGGGAATATCGCATACAGCATCAGACATTTCTTTATTTATTTTTCAAACATTGCACAAGGTGGAGGCATGCTGAGAAAACCACACAATATATTACTTTCTTCCCTGCACTGTACAAGGCATCTCAGAGCATATACTAATCTAAAATTGCTTTCATAGGCACTAGTGTCAGTTCTTTTTTAGGAGGGAAATGAAAATTCATAGCCACACAAATTAGAAATTTATTTAAAATCGCAAGTTATTCACACTCTTCTTTCTTCAACAACAATCATGCATTCCGTATTTTTACTGCTAACACATGAACATGAAAACTTTATAGCCTGGCAGAGAAGCTCTAAATCAATAAGTCTGAACTCAGTGAAATCCATATCAACATCATTCACGCATCTGTACAATTCACCTATCTCAAGTCTCGATGCTGCAGATGAGAGCTTACGTTCTTCATATCAAGCTGCTTTCTCTTTTTTGTTGGTAAACCGATTCCCATTAAACCTCCGTTTCCTAAACACAGTTCTTCCATCACTCACGTAAAGCTTTGCGAATTCAACCTTCCACCTACTAATGTGTGGTAGCATTATCAAAACGTAAATAAACCACATGCAAGAAAGTTTTAAAGCAAAGATACAGATGTCAGCCAAAGATATCGAAAGAAAATAGCCTTCACAAAGACAAAAATTCCGCTGAAGCAAGCAGTTTCCCAGTTGTAGGAAAAGGCGGGAGTGGCTGCCAGTGCAGAGTTAATCAGTTTAACAATTTAAAGTCATTTCTATAGCTGCCAACACGATAAAATTTACACACAACATAGATCAATCTTTGTAGATCAAGAAAATAATAATTTTAAAAAATCGATTTTTTGGACCAGAATCCATTACATCCCCCTTTAAAGGCTATGAAAAGCAATAAATATAAATCGAAACATTAGCATACGAAGCAAGTTTGCAAACTTCACTCAGTTGGTATGTGAATACTCAAGGCTGAGTAACATAGTTTCTTCAGAGAATAAGCAGAAATGGAGAATTGGTGGATGGAATACATGGGCTTGAGTATTTAATGAGTAGGAAGATGTTGAGAAAAGTGAGTTGTCTGTTCGGATGACCCAGGAGATATTAGATATCGATCCACATTTGTTCTAACTACAACTCGAATAGGAACAAGGACCCAGCAATATTCACATGAAACAGCACTGTAAAGTTGTTGTTGTTGTGGTCTTCAGTCCTGAGACTGGTTTGATGCAGCTCTCCATGCTACTCTATCCAATGCAAGCCTCTTCATCTCCCAGTACCTACTGCAACCTACATCCTTCTGAATCTGCTTAGTGTATTCATCTCTTGGTCTCCCTCTATGATTTTTACCCTCCACGCTGCCCTCCAATACTAAATTGGTGATCCCTTGATGCCTCAGAACATGTCCTACCAACCGATCCCTTCTTCTGGTCAAGTTGTGCCACAAACTTCTCTTCTCCCCAATCCTATTCAATACTTCCTCATTAGTTATGTGGTCTACCCATCTAATCTTCAGCATTCTTCTGTAGCACCACATTTCGAAAGCTTCTATTCTCTTCTTGTCCAAACTACTTATCGTCCATGTTTCACTTCCATACATGGCTACACTCCATACAAATACCTTCAGAAACGACTTCCTGACATTTAAATCTATACTCGATGTTAACAAATTTCTCTTCTTCAGAAAGGCCTTCCTTGTCATTGCCAGTCTACATTTTATATCCTCTCTACTTCGACCATCATCAGTTATTTTGCTCCCCAAATAGCAAAACTCCTTTACTACTTTAAGTGTCTCATTTCCTAATCTAATTCCCGCAGCATCACCCGACTTAATTCGACTACATTCCATTATTCTCGTTTTGCTTTTGTTGATGTTCATCTTATATCCTCCTTTCAAGACACTGTCCATTCCATTCAACTGCTCTTCCAAGTCCTTTGCTGTCTCTGACAGAATTACAATGTCATCCGCGAACCTCAAAGTTCTTATTTCTTCTCCATGGATTTTAATACCTACTCCGAATTTTTCTTTTGTTTCCTTTACTGCTTGCTGAATATACAGATTGAATAACACCGGGGAGAGACTACAACCCTGTCTTACACTCTTCCCAACCACAGCTTCCCTTTCATGTCCCTCGACTCTTATAACTGCCATCTGCTTTCTGTACAAATTGTAAATAGCCTGCCGCTCCCTGTATTTTGCCCCTGCCATCTTTAGAGTTTGAAAGAGAGTATTCCAGTCAACATTGTCAAAAGCTTTCTCTAAGTCTACAAATGCTAGAAATGTAGGTTTGCCTTTCCTTAATCTTTCTTCTAAGATAAGTCGTAAGGTCAGTATTGCCTCACGTGTTCCAGTGTTTCTACGGAATCCAAACTGATCTTCCCCGAGGTTGGCTTCTACTAGTTTTTCCATTCGTCTATAAAGAATTCGTGTTAGTATTTTGCAGCTGTGGCTTATTAAACTGATTGTTCGGTAATTTTCACATCTGTCAACACCTGATTTCTTTGGGATTGGAATTATTATATTCTTCTTGAAGTCTGAGGGTATTTCGCCTGTCTCATACATCTTGCTCACCAGATGGTAGAGTTTTGTCAGGACTGGCTCTCCCAAGGCCGTCAGTAGTTCCAATGGAATGTTGTCTACTCCCGGGGCCTTGTTTCGACTCATGTCTTTCAGAGCTCTGTCAAACTCTTCACGCAGTATCGTATCTCTCATTTCATCTTCATCTACATTCTCTTCCATTTCCATAACATTGTCCTCAAGTACATCGCCCTTTTATAGACTCTCTATATACTCCTTCCACCTTTCTGCTTTCCCTTCTTTGCTTAGAACTGGGTTTCCATCTGAGCTCTTGATATTCATACAAGTGGTTCTCTTATCTCCAAAGGTCTCTTTAATTTTCCTGTAGGCAGTATCTATCTTACCCCTAGTGAGATAAGTCTCTACATCCTTACATTTGTCCGCTAGCCATCCCTGCTTAGCCATTTTGCACTTCCTGTCGATCTCATTTTTGAGACGTTTGTCTCTGTAAGGTATCTAACTTAAATAAACCTGAAAACTCACGTAACGCAAATGCAGCGTGAGTAAGCAACCATGTCACCAAATTGCTGGACGATGTATCAATGTGCCCATCTCAGTACCAGATTAAAAAGCATTTATTCTCTTTAGGTCCATACTTTCAAGGCAGTAAGCGAAGAGAGTTGTTCACTGCGTGGGCGAAAGACTACTTCCTTGTCCGGCCAACCATGCCATCCATGCCAAGCGGTACGACTGTCTGGGTAGACTCAACGTTCACAGTAATGGAAAGAGACATTCCTTGCAGTGCCCAACCGAACACAGAGCTTCTCTAGCAGACGTAAATGTTGCCTATAGGTTCTTTGAGTCATACAGGTGCTCAGCAAGTCACGTGCGAGTACATGACGTGAAAGTCGTTTACACCAGATGGTTTTCAACACTGAACGTCTGCGTAATGTGCACGTAGCGCTTTTTATTAGGTCTATCTTCAACGTATTGTTTTACTGAAAAAAACACATACACATATGTGAGGGGACATAATAGAAGCCTTGCAAAGAATGTCAAAGATAGAATCAGTTATCCATCGGGGAATGGTATGATACCGGCTGTTGCTTCCAAGTAGACGCTGCTACCCAGAAACAGAAAATACAATGACACATAGCGCACTGGGTATTCTAGACGTGTAGACCATACACGGAAACTTGCAATAGTGCTTAGAGCATAATCTTCGAACAGTGCGTAGCTTGGAGTTGTGTTATTATTTTCCTTATTAATTGTTATTTGTTGTCTGTGTGCAGCTGGTTACGAACTAACTTACGTATGCAGAAGTACTTGAGCAAATTTCTGTATACATCTGGAAGAATCGGAAAAGGAGGGAATCGAAGCCATTGGGATGTGGTGTTACAGAAAAATGCTGAGAGTTGGATAGACTAATAAGATTCTAAATGCGGTGGTACTCTGCAGAATTAGCGATGATGACAGGAATGTGCGGAAACTATTGGTTAGAAGGAGGGACAGGACAATACGACATGTGTTTAACCAACAGGGGATAACTTCCATGGTCATACTGGGAGCTGCAGAGAATGGAATATATCCAGCTAGTAGACCAGGACATTAGATTGTAAGCGCTGGTTTGAGAGGAATAGGTTGGCACAGGAAAGGTGGCGGGCCGCATTAAAATAATCTGATCGCTGATCACTCCCAAAAATAACTCTGTTCTCAGAGCAAAATATAACACCAATGAGCTTTATGAGGCATCTTTCTGTTGAAGGTCGTACGCCTGAGCCTTCCTCTAGCCTCTGAACCGGTTTGCCCATTTAGTTACTTGCGGAACTACACCATAACGAGGGCTCGTAAGAAACAGTAATTTGGGTCTACATTAGTGAGGTCAAGGCCGTAGCCAAGATTTTGTCAAAGGGTGGTTCCAACTTTTTAAAGAGGTAATAAGAAAAGTTCATGTCTTAGATTTTATTCTGAAAACACAATTACTTGTTTACTAATTTTATGGCGGGCGAGGTGGCCGAGCGGTTCTAGGCGCTACAGTCTGGAACCGCGCGACCGCTACGGTCGCATGTTCGAATCCTGCCTCGGGCATGTGACGCCCTTAGGTTAGTTAGGTCTAAGTAATTCTAAGTTCTAGGGGACTGATGACCTCAGAAGTTGAGTCCCATAGTGCTCAGAGCCATTTGAACCATTTTACTAATTTTATGTACACAATTTGTTTCTGAGAAATCTCCAGACAAATAGTATTTGGTATATCAAATAAAGCATATCGAAAGAAACACTTAGGCTTTAAAGGCACGTTGTTTAAGGCAATATCCTCCAAACTTCTCCACGCAACGGTATTTACAGCCTCTGACTGCAGATCACGGGGCGTTTCGTCACTGGTGATTTCTGCACTAAAGGCACATGATGCAAGCGGTTTTCAGTGACTCGCAATTTTTCAACGTCGCACGTTTTATGTATTCTGCAATTTTTTCTCTCTTTCTTCTTTTTTGCGCTTCTTGGTATTGATGCCTTTGTCACAAATAAAAGGAAAACGAAACGCCTTTCACAGGTAAATTCGTACTGCTACACTCATGTTCTGGTTTGTGAGCCGACGTACACTTCGCAATAGCGGGGAGCGGGACCGCTTAATCAGCCGGCCGCTAGCATACGGAAGTGTCATCTCCCCAGACCGCAGCACGCGCCGACGTAAACCGCGCTTTCATTGGCCGTTATCTCGGACCCGTGTGGCAGGCGCGCCGCCCGCTTAGCATAATACTCTGCGTCTGTAATTTTGCCTCGACGTCATCTTTCTTTTCCTTCCCCGGCGTCGTTACATCCCCATTGCTGCTCGATGATCTTTGCATTTTCTCTCTCCTTTCTGCCGCCTCGCGGTGGAGGGTCCGCCCCATTAAGGAGGAGGAGGAGGAGGAGGAGGAGGAGGAGGAGGAGGAGGTGGCACTGGTAATTCGCCTGCTCAGGGGTGCTCAGTCGCTGCGGGAACCAACAAGTGATATATACGTCACACATGTGCCTCTCGTTTCCGTGTCTGCCACCACATTTCTACAGCTACTATTTGTACTTGCGGCAAGAAAGACATTTTCTCCTAGAAGAAAGAAGAGATTAGATTCACTGTTCGCTCCCTGACCTGTAACAAGGAAGTTCTCCCAAATTTGTAAGCTATTTTGAAAATGTAATTTCAGGTACGCTTTGCGGGTAACTTTAGCCCATTGATCGGAAATACACTAGTAGACATTAAAACTGCTACACCAAGAAGAAATGCAGATGATAAACGGATATTCATTGGACAAGTACATTATACTAGAACTGACATGTGATTACATGTTCACGCAATCTGGGTGCATAGATCCTGAGAAATCAGTACCCAGAACAATCACCTCTGGCCGTGATAACGGCCTTGATACGCCTGGGCATTGAGTCAAACAGAACTTGGATGGCGTGTACAGGTACAGCTGACGATGCAGCTTAAACACGATACCACAGTTCATCAAGAGTAGTGACTGGTGTATTGTGACGAGCCAGTTGCTCGGCCACCATTGATCAGACGTTTCCAATTGGTGAGGGATCTAGAGAATGTGCTGGCCAGGGCAGTAGTCGAACATTTTCTGTATCCAGAAAGGCCCGCACAGGACCTGTAACATGCGGTCGTGCATTATACTGCTGAAATGTAGGGTTTCGAAGGGATCGAATGAAGGGTAGAGCCACGGGTCGTAACACATCTGAAATGTAACGTCCACTGTTCAAAGTGCCGTCAATGCGAACAAGAGGTGACCGAGACGTGTAACCAATGGCATCCCATACCATCACACCGGGTGATACGCCAGTATGGTGATGACGAATAGCCGGCCGAAGTGGCCGTGCGGTTCTAGGCGCTACAGTCTGGAGCCGCGAGACCGCTACTGTCGCAGGTTTGAATCCTGCCTCCGGCATGGATGTGTGTGATGTCCTTAGGTTAGTTAGGTTTAAGTAGTTCTAAGTTATAGGGGACTGATGACCTCAGAAGTCGAGTCCCATAGTGCTCAGAGCCATTTGAAGCATTTTTTGATGACGAATACACGCCTCCAATGTGCGTTCACCGCAATGTCGCCAAACACGGATGCGACCATGATGATGCTGTAAACAGAACCGAAAAAATGACGTTTTGCCATTCGTGCACCCAGGTTCGTCGTTAAGTACACCATCGCAGGCGCTCCTGTCTGTGATGCAGCGTCGAGGGTAAGCGCAGCCATGGTCTCCGAGCTGATAGTCAATGCTGCTGCAAACGTAGTCGAACTGTTCGTGCAGATGTTTCTTGTCTTGCAAACGTCCCCATCTGTTGATTCAGGGATCGAGACGTGGTTGCACGATCCGTTACAGCCATGCGGATAAGATGCCTGTCATCTCGATTGCTAGTGATACGAGGCCGTTGACACCCAGCACGGCGTTCCGTATTACCCTCCTGAACCCACCGATTCCTTATTCTGCTAACAGTCATTGGATTTCGGCCAACGCGAGTAGCAATGTCGCTATACGATAAACCGCAATCGCGATAGGCTACAATCCGACCTTTATCAAAGTCGGAAAGTGATGGTACGCATTTCTCCTCCTTACACGAGGCATCACAACAACGTTTAGCCAGGGAACACCGGTCAACTGCTGTTTGTGTATGAGAAATCGGTTGGAAACTTTCCTCATGTCAGCACGTTTTAGGTGTCGCCACCTGCACCAACCTTGTGTGAATTCTCTGAAAAGCTAATCATTTGCATATCACAGAATCTTCTTCCTATCGGTTAAATTTCGCGTCTGTAGCACGCCATCTTCGTGGTGTAGCAGTGTTAATGGCCAGCAGTGTAGTTTTACATCTTTTCCCCAGATGTTATATCATTAGCATGGAGCAAACAAGGCAGTATGCATTCACAATGTGAAAGGATTGGTATAGAAGGTTGTAAGTTCCATGAAGTAATACTGAGTTTGAAGCACTGGATTCAATGTTGCTCATAAAACAACGACGAAAAAAAAAAAAAAGAAAAGATCGCAACACCAAGAACGAGTTCTGTGACAGAAGCGAAAGTTGGCAGGCGTGTTTCTACATCTGAAATATGATTTCTATTCAGATTTCACGCCAGTAGCGGCACTATCAGAATATCAGAATGCAAATCAGGCTTGCTTTAAATACATGCTGTACCAGTCTTTGCGCCTTAGTTACCTTTGAGATTGGACGTGGTGAGTTGATGTGAGTCAAGAATGCCTTTAACGAGATAAAGACGCCATTATCAACATATCACTGAGCTTGAAACCTGTCATGTAATTGGACTACGAGAAGCTCGAGGTACCTTCTGCGATACTGCAGAATGACCTGGTAGGAATTTAGCCACTGTACGTGACTGCTGGCGGCGTTGGTCACGAGAATGTACGATAGCCAAAAGACTGGTCTCGGGATGGCAACGTGACTCTACCGAGATGGAAGACATTGTGTTTGGCTTACGGCCTTGCCGTGTGGTAGTACGTCTGCAGAAGTAATATGAGGAGCAGTTGGCATCACATTGACACAACGAACTGTTACAAATTGTTTGCTTCGCGACAGCTCCGATCCAGACGCCCTGTAGCATGCATTCCACTACCCCCCAAAACCCCGCCATTTACGACTTTAGTGATGTCCAGCGAGAGCTCATTGGAGGGCAGGGTGGAGGTCTGTAGTTTTTTCTGATGAAAGCTGGTTCTGCGTCGGTGCTGTGAGGAACATGGGTCGGTTAGAAGGAGGCCACTTGACGGCCTGGAACCAACATGGCTGCGTGCTAGGCACACTGGACCTACACCTGGAATTATCGTGTGGGATGTAGTTTTGTATGACGGCACGAGCACCCGTGTTCAACCCACACACTATAAATGCAGATCTGTATTTCAGTATGGTGAGTCGACCAGGTGTGATGCCATTCATGAACAGCAGTCAAATGGTTCACACGGGTCTGAGCACTATGGGACTTAACTTCTAAGGTCATCAGTCACCTAGAACTTAGAACTGCTTAAACCTAACTAACCTAAGGACATCACACATATCCATGCCCGAGGCAGGATTCGAACCTGCGACCGTAGCGGTCGCGCGGTTGCAGACGGAAGCGCCTAGAACCGCTCGGCCACCCCGGCCGGCGAACAGCATTTCAGGGGGTGTATTTCAACAGGATAACACTCTCTCAGATACCGCTCTTCTTACCCAACAAGCTCTACAGAGTCTTAAGATGTTGCCTTGGCCTGCTCGATCATCAGATCTGTCTCCAGTTGAGCACATATGGGGCATCATCGGACGATAACTTCAGCGTCATCCACAAACAGCGTTATCCGTCCCTGTACTGCTCGCAAAAGCGCAACTGGCATGGGCTGTGGTGTCGTGCGCGAAATAGCGGCCAACGGCCGGCGACATCACAGTGGTGTCGTGCGCTAAATAGCGGCCAATGACCGGCGACACCACAGTGGCGTCGTCTGCATAGTATCGCTCAGTGGTCGGCTACACCACAATGGTGTCGTGAGCATATTATCGCGCAGTGGCCGGCGACAGCACGTTGGTATCTTGTGCATTCTGTTGGTGTTTTGTTTAGGTAACAATAAGTTACCCACGTCAACAAGTGTTCTGTTTTTATAAGTACTTGTGCCCTTTCATCACGGCGGACGAAAGAGGTTACGATTATTTACGATGTATGCGCGGACGTCTTGTCTGACGTCCCGGACGACTTGGCCGATCAGGAAGAAGACATTGGATATCAAGAAAATGAAAGTGAAGCAGAATATTTGGAAGATAGTGAAATACGTCCAAGAAGAATTCGGCGAACGCTACGGTTGCCAACTGATTCGGCTGAATCAGACGAAGAAGGTAATACACAGTGGTCAGACTTTGATTTACCGAGGATCAATAATAAATTTGAAGGACACCCGGGTCCAAACATATTTCCCAAAGATACACAGAGCGTCGAGGATATCGTACAGTTATACACTGGGAACGATCTATATGAATATATTAGCAACGAAACCAAAAAGTACTACAGTCAAAATTGCAATAGAAGGAAATTGGATTTAAAAAATGCCAAATTTGTCGACGTTATGGGACCCGAACTTAGAAAATGGTTTGGGCTTGCTATCCTTATGGGAATTGTAAGAAAAGCTAGGATCAATGATTATTGGTCAACGAATCCGTTGATAGTCACACCGATATTTGGCAAAACGAAGTCCTACAACCGCTTCAGACAAATATTATCATTTTTACATTTTTTCGACAGCAACAGTAAACTGGATAATGCCGAATGGCTTATCAAAGTGCAATTCGTAATTGGTTATTTTTCCAGAAAGTTTAAAGGAACGTTTAATCTAAGTCAAAACATCTCAATTGATGAAGGAATGATACCGTGGCGTGGACGGTTAAATTTTAAAGTTTACAATCCATCGAAAATTACGAAATACGGCATACTAATTCGGATGCTGTGTGATTCGAGTACGGGATACATTTCCTCATTGAAGATATTTTCCGGCGTTGGACAGCCTTTAGCAAAAATAATGATGGAACTATTGACACCTTTTCATGGAAAGTGGCATCACCTCTGCATCGATAATTATTACAACAGTGTAGAGCTTGCAGAGAAGTTACTTGAAAAGAAAATTCTAGCTTGTGAAAGGATACGGCAAAATAGAGGATTTCCGGAAAAATTAAAGCGCGCAAAAGAAAATGCGCTTGAAGCTTGTCATCAACGGAAAGGTGACAAGCGGCCGGCGACAAGCCAAGTAATCCGACTTTATGCTGCCGGCGCCAAGCGAATAAATTTGTACGAGACGTGCGGACGGCGAAGTGTTAATGCACCAGCATTTCACATTTGCAATAACTTATCTCGCGCTTACATGAACGTGTGATTTTGTGAGGCTAATCACTGAAATACGTTACCTAGACAAATAAATTCGTGAAATTTCATTTCGGATTTTTTTCCTTTAGCATATTTTAATACATATTTCACCCCAACAATTTCTACCTGGAGGTTCTCCTCAGTTAATCTAAAAGAAAGTGGATGTAATTTTGCATTGTTTCAGTGTTAGGAAATAAGATGAGAAATTGTCTTTTGCGTGAAATACAGTTTAGAGAATATATTTAACACATTTGTAAAATGGTGCACATTTTTGCGCAATACGGGGTTACTTTAGCCCGGGTCAAAGTAACCCCGAAATGAAGTGCTGCTAGAATATGTTGAAGATTCTGAAACTTTCCTAATACGTGTATTGTGTTCAGCTCTATAAAATATTGAAGAATGCCTTAGCAGCTGGGGAAACTGCTACACTTTTATGCAACAAAGAAGTTTAATCACGAAAAGAGGTTGAGGTGACAGATAAGGGTACTGCATTTAACTGTAGGGGACGGACAAAATCCTACTGCAAATGGCTAGAATAAAAAGATAAACTATTTTTATCCTTGGGAGGATTTGGTAAGAATTAACTGTGCAAGACGACTTAACAAAACGTTGCTATTCTCAAGTACCAAAGTCCAGTAATTTGTGCAATAAAGCTCATGTCCATATCGTAAACTATTATTAACACAGGATGTATTGTCTGTGCAAATACGAGTAGTTACGACAGTGTAGCATGTATCATGAGAATGACCTAGTCAGTTGGTGAAATATACTACACTCGTATATTTACTGTATCACTTTCTGAATAAAGTTCAATATTCCTTGTTCTTACCTTCAAAATTTATTGTTTAATTCTTTCTTCATGTTCCTGAAGGTCTAATCTACCCATGTTAACTGAATTTGCTTTTTCCCAGTATCATATTATCACTTTTTCATGAATAAATGACTGACTGGGCCAAAGTAGCCCCGCTGCGGGTAACACTGGCTCACTTTTCCTTAATGGAACCATAGCAATATATGTGATGCATTCCGTTTTATATCGTTTGTAGCCGATGACGAAAGTCTTTGATGGTACTAAAAAATTTATTTCAAATTTTCTCTCTGCCAGTATCCTTTGGTTTCTTTCCACGTATAAAAAGACAGGCCAGAGCAACCCTGGTTAACTGTATACAGTGAAGTGACGAATGTTACGGTACAGCGATACGCACACGGGCGATAGTACCGTGTTCAGTATTAAAGGGCAGTGCATCGGCAGAGCTTTCATTTATAGGCAGATAATTCATGTGAAAGGTTTGCGAGGTCACTATGGCCACAAGACAGGAAGTAACAGACTCTGGAAGAGGAATGGTACTTTGAGCTAGACGCAATAATTGATTGGGACTTCAATATTTCGAGATCCACAGTGTCATCAGTGCGTCGACAACACCAGAATTCAGGCATTACGTCTTACCAAGGACAACGCAATGGTCAAGGGGCTTCTCTGAACGACTGAGAGCAGCAGCGTTTGCTTAGAGTTGTTAGTATCCCTTGGCTTTTGTCACCTCGTTGTACATTTTACGCAATAACTATTATACCTAGGTTTCTTAGGACTGTGGGAAAGATAGGTACAGAAAAATCTAATAGTTGTAAAAAAGCAGCTCTATGAATATCAAGAGCTCAAATTCCAAGCCATTACTAAGCATCGGAGGGAACGGTGAAAGGTGCAAGTAATATATAAAAATGGTGTTGTACAAAAGCAACCAATTTGGAGAGAATGTTATAAAAAGGGAAGAGGAAGTAGATGAAGAGGAGGCAAAGGACGTGATACTACGAGAAGAATTTGACAGAAAACTGGAAGAATCAAACAGAAAAGAAGACCTCAGAGTAGACGACATTTCCTCATAATTGCGAGTATTTGTTACTTGCGCAGATACACAATGGCAAAAGCTATTCCTCTTGCTACGCACGGTATATGAGACAGGCTGAATACCCCCAGACTTCATGGAGAGTCTAGTAATACTTTTTGCAAGGAAGGCTGGTGCAGACAGATGTGAATACGAGGTGCATTCAAGTTCTAAGGCCTCCGATTTTTTTCTCCAGACTAGAAAGAGATAGAAACATGCGCATTGTTTTAAAATGAGGCTGCGTTCATTGTCAATACGTCCCAGAGATGGCAGCACCGTACGGCAGATGGAATTTTACCGCCAGCGGCGAGAATGAGAACTGTTTTAAATACTTAAAATGGAGACGTTTTCCTTACTTGAACAGCGTGCAATCATTCGCGTGGTGTGAAACCAATTGAAATTCATGGACAGTTGAAGGAGACATGTGGTGATGGAGTCATGGGCGTGTCGAAAGTGTGTTCGTGAGTGCGACAGTTTAATGAAGGCAGAACATCATGTGACAACAAACCAAAACAATCTCGGGCTCGCACAAGCCGGTCTGACGACATGATCGAGAAAGTGGAGAGAATTGTTTTGGGGGATCACCGAATGACTGTTGAACAGATCACCTCCAGAGTTGCCGGCCGCGGTGGTCTAGCTGTTCTAGGCGCTCAGTCCGGAACCGCGCGACTGCTACGGTCGCAGGTTCGAATTCTGCCTCGGGCATGGATGTGTTTGGTGTCCTTAGGTTAGTTAGGTTTAAGTAGTTCTAAGTTCTAGGGGACTGATGACCACAGATGTTAAGTCCCATAGTGCTCAGAGCCATTTTTTTTGAACCTCCAGAGTTGGCATTTCTGTGGGTTCTGTGCACACAATCCTGCATGACGACCTGAAAATGCGAAAAGTGTCATCCAGGTGGGTGCCACAAATGCTGACGGACGACCACATGGCTGCCCGTGTGGCATGTTGCCAAGCAATGTTGACGCGCAACGACAGCATGAATGGGACTTTCTTTTCGTCGGTTGTGACAATGGATGAGACGTGGATGCCATTTTTCGATCCAGAAACAATGCG